>NC_143132.1:24027500-24652500 GCF_059928025.1 Delphinapterus leucas
TATCTTTTGGCATTCTTTTCCTTAACATTAGTAAAGTTATTAGCCCAGAAAATTATTAATTTCATATATACATATATATGTATATATCTTAAAAATTATGTACAAGGGAGTATTCATCAGTGAAGTTTTTTTCTGTATTTAACTTATTAAGAAGGTGAATTTGTTGAAATTAACATTGGGTCTCTATCTTTTAAAAAAAAATTGAAGTGTTTACTTGAATCAGTTGTAAGAAAGGCACTCAAATTATGTATGCATTTATACTTATGCAATTTTAATAATCAGTGAATTTATCTATTGACCAAGTATATGCTCTTTGCAATTTAGAGATAAAAAATTTATTATGGGTGTAGTCATGTAAAGTGACATAATTATCATCAGTGGTTATTTTTTTTTAAATCATGACAATGTATACCACAGTTTTGCCTCCAGTGAGGCAAATCCTCACATTTTTGTGATATATGAACTATTAATATATATAAAATTAATTTGAATCACTGGTTATATAAGCTAAAAGTAGTTAAATATTGGCAGTTTCATATGATTCAACTTTATATATAGTGCATATTAAAATATAAATATATGTATATAAAAATTCATTAAATTCCACCACACTGTTAAACAGAAAGGGTATGCCATCCTGTGAAATTTTCAACATCTCAATATCTACTTATCCTCTTTTTATGATAGCAGCTCTTAAGTAAAAGTTCTATCTCTTGCTCTGTTTTTTGTGTCCTATTTGTTGTTATTTCTCAGTCTTGAAATCTGGCATAAGAATAGCAATATATTGTTTTGCAACCCTATTTTATGTCAATTCCTTAGCAACATTTCTCTTGTCATTTCCTTAACAACATTTATTAAAAGAGAACATTCACAAGTAAATATAGGAGGAAGTAACTACCACTCAATTTTGAATTTCTATTTGAACTTTGCAAAGACCAAGATATATCAATACGTATGCACAAGTGCATGCACACACATACACACATTTCTTTTCTTTTTTTTTTTCTTGGTTTTATTTCATTTACATAAAGTCAAGTATTTTAAGACTCTCTGAATAAGAGCTAAGCTATGAATAAAAGCAGGAACTTATGTTCCAGAAAACCATAATTTTACTGCAAGTGATTGCTAAGATATGCAAATGATTTTCAACCATTATCTTATCAGATGCTTAACTCAGAAATTCCTATTCCTCACTAGGGATTTTTTCAAGTTTTTGATTGCTATTTTCAGATGTCTATTTAGCTATGATGAAAGTAAAATCTTCTTCTTATGAGTCCATTACTATTATAAATGTATTTCATCTTTATCTCATATAAGTCATATCAAATAAGTTTCTCTATTTGGACAGTAACAAGTGAGAAAGAGATGGCCCCAAATACCAAGAAATAAAGAAGGAATTCAAGCAGGAAACAACATATAAATATTGACAGCAAAATGGAAAACATAACCAAACTTTTTATAAGAATGGGTCTGCCTCAATGCTAAAAGCAGGTTATTTTTTTAAGGGTATTTTCAGATATTGATGTTCAATCAATGTGCCTTCCTGAACATCACATTTAGTCAGATACTTGTTATTTATATTGGTAGAGTTAAGAAAATGCTATGCTCATACATTGAATCTAGTCTTGTTTGTATGGTTTTTTAAAACAGGAAATTTTAAAAATCCAATTCTGAAGGAAAAATTCCCTACAGGAGTTTGCCAACAGTGAAAATGGTGCTTCATACAAGATTAATTTCCAGGAGCACCAGTAGAGAAAACCCAAGTCTGATGAAATGGCTTCAAAAAATAGATGAAGATGGAATTATTTCAATAGAAAAAAAACCAAAAATGTATATTCCAATGAATGAAATTATAATATACTATCCCCATAATGTGCAAACAGGTTTTCACAATTCTGAATACTGGTATTTAAACAGATGTTGAGTTGATCTCTATCATGTGTCATCATCTGAGCCAAGTCTTAAGAAACATGCACCACTGACTTTTTATGTCTATGTGAAAAATGATTTCATATTTTAACTGTTGGTTTTCCATAATATAATAACAATGTCAATGCACTTGAAAAATTACTCACAATGATTACTTATTATTATGGAGATAAATGTATTGGATATTATCTCATTGCTCTCTGTTTTGTTTTTTAGCAAAATTTTATTTTTCATTATTGCTAACAGCAAACAAATATCTTCTTAAAACTGACTAGTATGTTTAATGTCTAGGTGTCTTTTGCAGAGTACAGTATTAAAGTTTAGCCTTTTCTGCCTCAGTTTCACCTTATGTAAAATGATGATAATAATGAATACAATGATGATGATTATGAAAATAATAGTACATCCCATTAGTTTTCTTAAGAATTAAGAGCAATGATATAAGTCAATAAGTGAGCACATTACATATAATAAGCACTAAATAAATAGTGGCCTATCTGAAAATATATTCATATATGCTGAAAAACTTTGGAAGAATACATGAAGGGGACACTTGTTGGAGTAGTTTATCACTGGAAAAGGTTACAAAACAAGAGGAATGGATTCATGACTCTAACACATAGTTTACCATGTGGTTTTAGAAAAGTTTTTAAAATCTCCATGCCTCTTTCTTCATTTGAGAAATTGATGATAAAACTTTACCTGTGGAGTTGTAAAAAGCCAAAGAGCTTATGTATGTGAAAGCCTTTTATTATGAAATGTTATATGATTCCAACTTTTCACATACTTACTAATTTAATTAGTGTTTATTTAGAACATTAGTAAGCACCTACTGGACCCAATGCTGGTGCTGGGACACAAAAAGAAATAAGACAGATATTCTCCTTAACTTGGTAGTATTCAAATTTTATCAGTGTAAACCATTATTGTAGTACCAAATTTACTTCTTTTGAGTATCAGCTCCCCATTATTTGAGAATTCAAATTCTGTTTAAAGATTGAATAAACTACTTTAAAAAATGATATGTATCATTTGAGCTTAGATGTTCATACTATCCAACTTTGAATATTATTGAATGAAAAAGTATATTTTAGATGGAAAGTCTATTCAAGTCAATTCATGAAGTATAAAGAAAAGGAAATTCTCTTTAGTCTTCAAAAACTAAATTGATGTATGCAGCTTTTATTTATTCAACTTGACTACCTCAGTTATTCTTATTACTAAAATAATACCATCAGTGTGAAAAAATTTAAAGAACCAGATGTGGTCTTTGATCAACAAGGTAGAGACTGTTAATACTATTGTTATTTTTTTTTAACAAATAGAGTTTCTATAAGAAGTTTTAATGAAGGGACTACTTACATATGTGTATGGAAATTAAAGGATGTTGAGGTACCTAGACACTATCAAAGGCAGGAAATCATTATCAAACCCAGACCCAAACATTCACCAGGACTTGCACGGGAACTATGGATGACGTGCTTTGGGCAGAGTAGGACACTACCATGACTGAGACATTGAACCAGCACTGGAACGTATGGAAAAAGGAAGACAACTGGGTTTTTCCCTGAGTCTCCCATTTGCTGAGCCCAACCAGGAGCAAGTGAGAGAATGAGACCATATTTTACCCTATAGCTCAAAGAAAGTAAAAGGAGGGAGGTATATTGATGAGTATGGAGGCAAATGAAGAATAAACTACACATGAGTGATGTCACTTCAATTACACTAAGATTTAGGTGTTTGCTTCCATTGTCTATTAACTAATAGCCTTTGGTTTAGCTAATATTTGAATATGAGCTCATAAAAGCAAAGCAATTTAGAATGGATTAGATGAGCTAATAATACCTCCTCTAACAGTCTCTCTATTTAAGAGATTATTTAGGAAAGCCAGTTTTTCCATTGACACTATTGGCCTATTAAAAATTAAAATTAAAAAATCATACCATATACATTTTAGTGTCATCTTCATAATAAGGATATGTGTATAACATCATATGTCCTTAAAATCTGTAATGCAGGAGGTGATGTCAGCAAGCAGGCAGGCCAGAAGATCCCAACACTCCTCTCCCCAAGAAAACAACGAAGAAGCAACTACAAATAGAAGAAAATAGTTCTGGGAAAGCTTTGAACTACAATGAAGATGAAGCAGAAACTCCATGGAGCCTAGAAACCAATGACTGGCACATAGAAAAGCATAGGAAGCATCTTACCTGTGCTGTGCCACCCCATCTCCAGTCTGGAGCCACTAGGTGCTAAGAGGGTTTCCCTCAGAGTGCTTTCAGTCCACTGAGAAAAGAACAGGAGGATTTCAGTCATCCTCATCACCACCGGGGACATCTGCAGCCTTTGCTACTGAGGGCTCCACAGCCGTCACTGCGGCTAATTCCAGCTGACAAGCTGCCTGGAGTCCCTGTGCCTATGTCTCCTCCCCAGAGCTGGAGTTGTGGCATGGAGACTTGCCCCTGTGCGCTCAAGTTGCGCGTGTGCCTTGTTTTCCATGATGAGACGCCACATTGGCTCGCCATCTAGTGGTCCGGAACTGCCACTGCACTGTGCCCGACCCAAGGAGTCCTAAGGTGTAGCTTTAATTCGCCATGCCTGGGGCCATGCTGCCAGTACACTTAATCCAGTCTTCGTGGTTCTAAATCCAGCTTTGATCTGCCATCACCCAAGCCACACTGCTGTACTGTGCCTTGCTGCTGAGTCCTGAGTTAGGGTTTTGACCCACCATCACCAGGGCTGTGCTGCCACTGCTCTGGGTCCTGACCCTGGGTCCTGAGTCAAAAATACAACAGGTAATTTTTGGTGGGAATGTTGAGAAAAGGGAATCCTTGTGCACTGTTAGTTTGAATGTACATTGGTACAATCATTATGGAAAACACTATGGAAGTTCCTCAAAAAATTAAAAATAGAACTACCATATGATCCAGCAATTCCAATTCTGGGTATATATTGGAAGAAAATGAAATCAGTATCTCAAAGAGATATCTGCACTCCTATGTTCATTGTAATATTATTCACAATAGCCAAGATATGGAAACAACCTAAGTGTCCATTGATGGATGAATGGATAAAGAAAATGTGTTTATATATATATATATATATATATACATATATATACACATATATATATAATTTGTTGTGATTGTTCTGGTATTTTAATTTTTGTACTGAATCCATTTTTCTAAAAAAAAAATTAAGTATTTTTAATATATCTCAGAAAATTAGTGAAAATTAAGTTGAACATATTGCATTGTATAATATTTAGATAAGAATGTTTGAAAATTATAGATATTTTGTTCCCTCTCAATATAGCACATCACTCCTATTAAGGAGTCTCAATTATGACAAACATTTACACACACCTGAAATTTTATGTACAGTAACTACAAAAATAAAAACCAAGGGGAGTCTGTCATCACTTTGATAGTTGAAACCATTTTAAATATTAGGAGGAATTCAGTTTGTATCAAACACACACACACACACATATAATGGGATATTATTCAGGAATAAAACAGAAGGAAATTCTGCTACTTGTGACAACATGTATGAAACTGGACGACATTTTGCTACTTGAAATAAATCAGAAAGAGAAAGACAAGATGGTTTAGTATCAATTATCTGTGGCGCCTACAAGAAATAAAAAGCCAGTCTTACAAAAAGTAAAATTGTGGCATCCTGGAGTGGGTGGGGGGTGGTAGGTGAAACGGGGAAGTATATTTCAAAGGGTACATGATTTCAGTTATAAGTTGAACAGGTTCTGAGGAGCTAATGCAGAACATGGTAACTGTAGTTAATAATACACTATTGCATACTTGAAATTTTGAGAGTAGATTTAAATGTTCTCACCACACACACAGAAGAGTTAAGTATGTGAGGTAACAGATGTGTTAATTAACTTGATTGTAGAAATCATTTCATATTGTATATGTATATTAAATCCTCACATTGCACACTTTAAATATATATGATTTTATTATGTATTATTCCTCAATAAAGCTAGAAAAAAACTGTGTCATGTGGAAACTAATTTATAAAGGCTAAGTTTTGTTTCTTGCACTGCTGTTAGAAATTGCTTACCATAATGTTTGAAATATTTCTAAACCAGACTAGATTACACTGAGTAAGAAACCTTGTATTATTTTTTTTACCTACATAGTTATATTTATGTAAAAGAAAAATATCATATATCAGATACACGTGCCTGTGAGTAAATAAGTTCCATATATATTCATCTTATTTGGCAGTTTGCATTTTGTCTTTATTATAGTTTTAAGGTCAAGAATGATCTCCTGGGCTTCCCTGGTGGCGCAGTGGTTGAGAGTCCGCCTGCCGATGCAGGGGACATGGGTTCGTGCCCCGGTCCGGGAAGATCCCACATGCCGCGCAGCGGCTGGGCCCGTGAGCCATGGCCGCTGAGCCTGCGCGTCCGCAACGGGAGAGGCCACAACAGTGAGAGGCCCGCGTACCGCAAAAAAAAAAAAAAAAAAGAGCCTGTGGTCACAGCAGGGAATCACTGAGTTAGTGTTACGTAGAGTTGGAATAATCGTATTATGGGTAACAACAAGGTCAAAATTGAAATTGTGGAAGTGGATTGCTGAATGAGTCAAAAAGGTCACTGAACATAAAATAATCGTAAAGCTAAGAATGTGGTTGTTTTCAGGATTGTTTGTGTGGGTGTTTACACCCAATGGCAATGAAATCTAGGGGTGGAAATAACGATTGTGAATCAGGTGTCAAAGGGTTCACGGAAAAATGGAAGTGATAGTGAAAGAGAAACAGAATATCTGAAGAGGAAAAAAAATGCCCTCAAAGGAGAAAATACCAACCTCCACCTCTGGATCCTGAGATCAGAGGGAAGTAGAGAATAAATGATGGTTCAAGAGAGTTTGGGGATAAAAAGAATTCTATGTCCCCAGAGAGACATCCGGTCCATGATGTTACATTAATCTCTGTTGTGTCAGGTCTTATTACATTGCTAACATCACTTTAATATTCCTTGATTCAGACATTTCCTTCTGGAAGCACTTAAAGAGGCTGACATAGATGGAGAATAAAGCTCACTTTCAAAAGCAAAAAAAAAAAAAAAAAAAAAAAAAAATGCAGAGAATTCTGCAGTTGTGGTGCTCTGTGGTAGAGGACTTCCACGAGAGAGAAGGCTGAAGACTGCGACAGTAATAATAAAGTAGAACTCACTGTGGCGAAAAATAACATGTTAGAGAACTCTTGGGGTCATGGGGTGGTTTCTTGTATCTCGCAAACAAAGATGACAGGCATGGGACCAATGGATTTTTGTCTCAATCATATTTTTGACTTGGATGGATATAGTACCTCTGGATAAAACATGCTTCAATCTGCCGGGTGAATGCTGGCACAGATGAAGGTCTGCAATCTGCTTGGTCTGGATAATAATAGCTCTCCCAGAACATGCAAACATGCACTCCCCTGTGCTGTTCAGCCTAAACATATATGGAGATATTTATATATATATATATATAGCCATATACATATCCATATATATGTACATATATATATATCCATGATATATGTACATATCAGCACCTATAATTGCAAATATATAGTATATAAAATGATGTTAAAATTAGACTAATTTTGTCTTGGTTTCAGTTGAGGATCCAGAGGCCTAAAATCATAGAACATTATGATAAGTATCCCAGTATCTTAAAGTGGTGATTGAAAACATATGAAGGATACCCTAAGATTTTTAAGATTTTAGAACATCCTAAGAGATGTAAAATCTGGATCAATCAGCAATAATCCATTGCAAATTTTTAGGTGTCTTGGTTTCAGCAGAGACTTCAAAGGGGAAGAATAATATAACCTTTCAAAGTATCTCTACATAATGAAGACATGGGATCACACATATATGAAACATCCAAAGATCTTAAAACTGGATCAGAAGCAATAATTAATCACTCACTTTGAGGTGCCCTGATTCTGCTAAGTCCCAAGAGACTAAAAATAATATCATATTGAGTCAAACGTCCCCATGTACTAAAGAGGTTCTGAACCACATATGCAGGACATGCTAGCAGATTTTAAAACTGAATCAGCCAGTAATAATCTACCACTAACTTCGAAGAGATGGAGTAAAGATTTATTTGAAGAATGTTGTTTATGTGCTGTGTGTTGACACTACCTAACATCTCCCGAGGGCAGAGATGCTCTTCAAAGATGTGACACTTGTGTTTTGGGCTTAAAGTGGCAGGGAATGAGAGTTGCCCTGAAGCAAGCTTCAGTGACACTTAGGTCAGGGCAAAGATGCTAAATGTTATCTACAAAAGAGAGCCTGCCAGGGGTTGTATTTCAAAACACTTCTTTCCAGAATTGACTGCAAGAGTAAAAAGGCTCCATCCCAGAGAATAGCTGTGAAAGGACAGTCAGAATAACAGGGGCATGAGGATTCATGAGGCATGTGTCAGAGAGTGCTGTGAGCAATGACCCCAGTAGGATAATAGTTCACACACACACCCACGTGCGCTCACACACACACACACACACACGCACACACACGGTGCATTTTTAAAAAAACATTAGTTTAAATTAGGCTGGATGGGAAAGTGTCATCTGCACTGGAGTCTGCTTGGAAAAAGGAGTACAGGAAACATTGCACCTCCCTCCCTTTTTCTGAATATTAGAATTTGAGTTTAAAATTTCAATGTTTAATGATCCCCCAGAATGTCTGACAAAAGACCAACCTCCTTTCAAGCTGAAAAAAATTGGAGGGTTCTCTGAACAAATAAATTTGTCTACAATGTACATTCTTTTGGAGATGCACTGATTTTTTGTAGAATCCACATTCAATTCATTATCCTTCCTAATGTGGAATCTTTAGGGAGTTTTCATTTTTTTATTGATTACACATTGTATTTTCTAAAAACTTACATTAAATTGCTTAGGTTAGATTTCTAGATGTGGAATGGGTAGAATGGCTTTAACTCCTATTTGCAAGTTGACTTCCAGAAATATTAGTTTCCATTTCTAGCAACCTATCCACGCCCATTTCAGCTAAGTAGCATTGTTGTGTATTGCCATATTTTAGAAATTTATCAGTTTGAAACATATAAAGATATCCTTTCTTCCACCCTTATATCATTTTTTAAAGACTAGAAACCAAATATATTATCATAACATTTTCAGACATTTGTGTATGCTATTCTGTATTATTATTTTCTCAGTGTCCAATTTTTTAAATATTTTATTATTTATTTAAAAGCCTTCTATATCTAAAATATGTGAAATCATTACTTATTGTACTTATTTTTTTACAACTCATTTTGTCTTTTAACTTTTTCATGTATATTTATGCAAAATGTTTAATTTTCATACTGTCAACAATATTGATTGTTTCCTTTAATACTGGAAATATTACATATTCAGTGATAATGTAATATTTCATCATCTTAAAGAAAAATAAATATTGAAATAAAACAGACATTCAATACAACATGAAATACCTACTTAGAAAAATGTAAGAAGAAGTGAATCTACAAAATAAATTTTCATCTCCTAGATCCAAATGGAAAGGATGCAAATTTAAAACATGTAGTAAACTGTTTTAAGTAGTGAGGTTAGAAAGAAGCTGAAAGTGCACTGGTTGTGAAGTAAGACACTTAGGCAGTACTACCTTGTGATCCAAATGAAAGGGCCTGGATTCTTGGGCCAGGTCCTTAGAGATGCCAGCCATGACCCATCTGTCTCAGCAGCCATTGCACTGAGGTGATGCACCCACACAGGGTTTGGCCTCCTCTTCCAAACCATAACTTGGACTTTGGAATCCCCCACTCAATGGGTCAAGACTTCTCCTTGCCCTCTATCTTCTCCCCTTAGAGCATCTTTAGTGTTCACACTCCTGGGCCTAAGAAATCGCGAGAGACGGAGGAACAGGAAGATGTAGGTCTTTCACAGGCTGTGGATCATGTCTGGTTATATGGATTTTATTTTCCAAATACATGATGGGAGGCTACAGAGGAGGAGGGAGACAAGTGTGAAAAAGAATGCACATACTGTGAACTGGAAACCTTCCTGTGTACTTTTTATCAGGACAAAATTGGACCTGCACTTAAATTAGAACTTTTCTATGCCATTAGCTGGATTCTGAATAGAAAAGTCTCTTATATCTCTGGATGTTAGTCTCCTCAACTGAACAATGAAGGTGTTTAATCTCTAGTAATATTCCTTGGTTGGCTTTATCCCTCTCAGTGAATTAAGATTCTTTGGAAAAAAATAAAGAAAATAAGAATTTAACAAAGTGTACACATAATAATTGACTTTTCTACCTTAAAGGGATTTATATACTTTAATAAAGTGGTGAGAAGACTTTTATACTAATTAATTTCCCCTGTTGGGCAGAAAATTGATTTCTATAAACTCACAGAAATGAAACATGTACATGCATATGTGTATATCAACAAGGACAGCCACTAAATTTCAGTTTTTGTGGTTGCATGTGTAGTTTCTGAATATGGTATTTCTTACAACAGGAATTATCTCTGATTTATCCAGGTTCCTTTCTCAATTCATATCATACTCTGTTGTCTGCTTTCTACAAATTCCCCTTTCTTGTACAGGATGATTCCTATGTCGATAAAAAAAGTAATGCAAGAGGCTTCAAATAAGAGTCTTAAGAACTGCAGCTTGGGAGTCACAGGTTCTGGAACCCGAAAGAGTATTCTAAGAAAGAGAAAGAGTCAGGGGCTTATAAAGACAAAGAGTCATGATGTTGTTAAGATTTGCCTGGTAAGAATTGTGATCAACTCTAAAGCAAGTGAGAAAATATTTGTTCTTAAGGAATCACAAGTTTTAGGGTAGGGGTCCAATAAGGACATGAATTTCTGGCAGATGTTCTGGATGATTTCACTAGGTCAGAAAGTCAGATTCCATCCAGGCTGAGACAGGCATGTGTCACACTTCCTTAATGGCTTCCCAGTGCCATTTTAGAGCTCTCTTAGCAACACCAACTCCATTTTGATTTTTCTTTCACATCCAAGTTTATCAAAACTTCATTCTTATTTTCCATGAATATGGAGGTTGAGTTTCACTGTTGCTTAAGATAATTAGGCTATCCTTGCAAAATGGTGATAATTATTGTACTCTTTTGTTGAATTGGATCTGTTTCTTTGTGCTTTTGCACTGGGCCCTTGGAAGCGTTTGTGTAATAGAAGAGTAACCAAAAGATCAAAAAGATATGTGTTTTGCATCACTACCTCTAGCATTAATTATCTATGTGACTCTGGGTAAATTACTTCAACTATTTGAGTCTCAGTTTTATCGTCACTAAAAAAAAGAAAAAAAAAATTCTACCTCTGATAATGTAAAGTCCCTGGCACGGGATAACTTCTAAAGATGTATTAGCTTATTCTATTGTTGTTCTAAATGTGCTACTTCAATTCATCTTATGGGTATTTGGTGTTATACATTTGCTGAAATGCCTTGGTATCAGAGAATAATTGCTAAAATCTTTGCAACTCCTAGTTCCACCGCTGAGGCGGCTTTAGGCTACTTTTGCAGGGCAGAGCAAGTGGATCTGAACTTCTACAGCAAAAATTGCTTCTTTTAGAAAAGACATATTTGAAGCTAGACAACAAAAAGTTTGCTGCTTTCCCACTAATGAAAATCAAGGACTGTCCAATACACACAGAGTACGATAAACAATTACTGACAGAAGCTGCTTAGTTGCTTACAGGTTTAAGTGACAAGAATTGAGAATTTTTCAGTGAAGAAAGCACATGAAGTATCTAACAAACATTGCTTTTTCATCAAATTATAAAGATAATACATTAACTGTTAACATTTTTTTTCTTTTTATTTCAATATGCATTTTTTACTAATTACAGTTGATCCTCACTATTCACAGATTTTGTATTTGCCAATTCACCTACTCGCTAACACTTTTTTGTAACCCAAAAATCAATACCTGCAGTGCTATCCCGGTCACCTGCAGACATACAGAGTGGAGAAAATTTGAACAGCCAGATGTCCTCCTTCCCAGATGAGACTGAACAAGGTAACTCTGCTTTCTTGTTTCATCGTTCGTACTGGAAACAAGAGGTTTATTGTGGTCTATGTAGTGCCATGTTTTTTTGTGTGTTTGTGGTTTTGTGGTGATTTTACTGTTTAAAATGGCCCTCAAGTATACTGCTAAAGTGGTATCTAGAATTCCTAGTGCAAGAAGTTTGTGACATGCCTTTCAGAGAAAATAGGTTTGTTTGAATGTTTTCTTCAGGCATGAGTTATATAAGCCTATCTATGAGTTCAGTGTTAATGAATCAACAATATGTGGAAACCCAAATAAACATATTAATAGGTTGTTGAAAGTGCAACTGGAGGCTTCTAGGAACCTAGCCCTGTTTTTTCCCTAGGAACAGTGGTTCTCCATTTGCTAATTCAGGATTTGTGGCGACTTGAGAGAATATAGCTACAGCAGGTAATGAGAATCGACTGTACTTAGTAATAAAACACTATCAAGTGTGCTCAGCTAAAAAGCTCTATGTTCTAAACTCTCTCGAAGCTAGCTGGGTTATATTATAAATTCTACTATTATAATTTAAGTGAAACATTGCACTACAATTCCAAGAAGCATTTCCTAAAGGGAGGGGACAATATTTCCTATATATCTCATGCATATAACCTGGAATACAAACTTAAAGGTAGAGGTCCAGCAGGCATGTTGGATGATAGGGTGACTTGGAATGGAAGCAGTGTGCTGAGGAATTTAGAAGGGTAGCTAGAAACTAAGGCCTACTGACATCTACAGAGCGCCTTCCATCCCAGCCATGAAATGCCTATCAGCTCAAACATTATACATATCAGAGAAATAATCTTCTGTTTTGTTTAATGCACTTTAAAGAATCAGCTGGCATGTAGTGAGTTTTAGTTGTAACTTCTGACATAGTATACAGATCAGTCTGTCAATTAAATGATGTTGTCTCTACTTGGTCCTACTCTTCCTGCTCTCATTCTCTTCATACATCACTTGGGCCATGGCCTTGCTCCAGTACCTCTTTTTTTGTTTGTTTGTTTGTTTGTTTTTTGGTATGCGGGCCTCTCACTGTTGTGGCCTCTCCCGTTGCGGAACACAGGCTCCGGACACGCAGGCTCAGCGGCCATGGCTCACTGGCCCAGCCGCTCCGCGGCATGTGGGATCTTCCTGGACCGGGGCACAAACCCGTGTCCCCTGCATCGGCAGGCAGACTCTCAACCACTGCGCCACCAGGGAAGCCCTCCAGTACCTTTTAAAATCGCTACTCAAAATGCCCCACATTGTTCTGTATCTTTTTAAAAAATTGTTAGTTCCAGTCTCTATCATGTTTGTATATTCGACTCTTCTCTAATTGCCTGAATCAGTATATAATGCTGCCCTTTTTCTTCAACTATTTTATGTGTATTAGTTATGTCTACATAATTAGGTTGTAAAAATTGTAGGTGGGAGTACATCTTAAGCTTTCCTTGTACTCCATGATAATGATAATAAGTTTGTAGGTGCTGAATAAACACCAGTTACTCTTTAAATTACTAGAGAAAATTAATAATTATATATGTGTTCCTTAGATATTCAAATTATACCTAACACTTTCAAACTGCCACATCCTGTGCCATACATATACTATATAATATTTAATCATATATAATATGTATTTATATAATATATAATATAATGTAATTTATATATACTACATAATATTTGAATTTCTGTTTCTGTTTACATACAGTGATTAATAAAGTTGTAAAAATTGAAGCTGAATAGTTTACATTCATAATTGATAATACTTCAATGAAATTAATATCATATCATATGTTATTTTAAATGCATATTTTAGGTTTATGTATATATGTGTGTATAGGATATATGATACCATAGTCTTACTTTTTTGTAATTTTAAGTATGTATGTCACAAAATTTTAGTAAGAATACTTTCCAAGTCTCCATTAATATTGAGTCTACAAGCCATATAACCTTTAACTACTCATGTCAAGATCAATCAGGTATGATGATATAAAATATGTATTGTTCAGCTCTATTTAGTAGCTAGAATAATTAACAAATCAACCTGTTTCTTCATTCTTCTTCCTATATTCTTTTGTTCTGTTTTTGTTAGGTCACAGCATGGTACTTCCTGTCTTTATATTCAGGTGGGGTTTTCCTGCTGTGAAATGGTGTCATGACTTATGCACAGCCTTCTTAGAAAGTTATGATTTTGTAGTTATAAAAACATGAAAGCATTTTTCATCAGTTTAGATTTTACTTCTCTCATCTGATTTCATTTCAGAACAAATAGCTAATAAAGTGGGAAAAGCAGTGATTCAAATAAACTTAATTCACAATTATTCTGTACATTTTTTTCTCAGTGGAATCTAGGCCTTAATTATATTTATCATATGCACCAGCTATAAAATTTTGTTTTTCATAGTCACTCTGTATCCTTAATGTAAAATTTCAACTAGAGTACCCTTTTATAAGAAAATCACTTGCTATTGGCAGGCTTGTTCAGGAGACTAAGATTTCTTTTCTTTTTTCTTTCATCATTGTATAGCAAGTTACATTATCTGCTCCCCATAAATGCTTGCCATATGTAAGAAACATATGGCAGAGTTTTATAATTATGTCAAGGATGGGCAATGTAAGTTTTCTTAGAAGGACAATTCTGTTCTGGGCTAGCTAAGATATTACACACAGATTCTTAAGTAATTCTTTCTTATCAGGAAACAATAATACTATTTATAAGTGCCAGTGGCATTTGTTATATTAAATTAATTACCCTAATTAAAATCCTTCCTAAAGAAATAAATACATTATAGATATCTATAAGTATTTTGCTTTAATAAATGATAATGTTATAGTTTTGAAGAGTTTTCTTTTAAATTTTATACCAGTTGGGATGAAAAATAGATATTTTCTACCTTGACTAAAGCAATTATTTTCACAACATAACTGTTTAAGAGCACAATAATATTCCCCATCAAAAGAACTATGCCCCAGTCCATGCATAAATGTCTGCATTGGTAATATAATTTTATTTTTTAATAAACGGATCTATATATATGGAGATCTCATTTCTCTCCTAAATAATTTAGTTGTTCTTTCACATTACAGAAATGGAGATTGTGGAGATTATGGAAGAAAAAAAAGAAACCATGGCCACGAGGCAGTACTACATGTCTTCATTCTATAAGAAGGTTGTGCATTTTTTGTTGTCGCTATAAACATGGAATAATTAAAAAAATTATTGAAAGAAATGGTTGGTCATATAAAATTACTCTTCAAAGTTAGTTTTTATTTTAACCACATGATTTTTCTCATGTTGAATGATTCAGGAATTTTAAGGAAGTAGACGGAATTATATATGTGTATATATATATATTTTTTTTGAAGCCATGATTGATTGAATCTGTGGATGTGGATGTGGAAACACAGATACAGAGGGTCTACTGTGAAATTATATGTGGATTTTCAACTGCAGGGGGTCATAGCCCCTAGTGCCCATTTTGTTCAAGGGTCAACTGTATATATAGATATCAATATATATGTATATGTACATATATATAGATATATACGCATGAAGCATTTTTATCAGTCCAAGTGCTGGTTGACTGACTTGCACAAGTTGTGATTAGAAATAAGTAAGAGCTCCATGATGTTTTCTTTATTTTGGGTCCAAAGAAGAGAATAATAGACTATTGCTTCTGGGTTGTAATCAATAGTAATTAATTAAGTTTGGAAAAAAAGAATGCATCAAGTAAGCACTGCTTTGCGTTCTTCCTCTGCTATTGTAATTGTGCCTGCACCTTCACTGCCCCACATCCCAGGTGAAGAATGCCTCTCATCCTACCCCACAAACAAGTATAGTAATCCCTCTGGATTCTACTCACTTTTGACTGTCAAAAGAACTTCCTTCTTTGTAGATTTGTTTTCTTCTCATTCCTAAAATCGGTCTTTCATACTGGGTCCTTTCTCAGTATTTATATTTCTCCAATATTAAAACCAATTATCAACAGACACGTTACCAAACTAACTTTCTTTTAGCTCTATTCTCAGTCTCCATCTTTTCCTGTATACTGATCCACATGCCATTCAAACTCAAAACTATGTTCATCGGGAGGAGGGGGGAAGATGGCAGAAGAGTAAGATGCGGAGATCACCTTCCTCCCCACAGATACACCAGAAATACATCTACACGTGGAACAACTCCTACAGAACACCTACTGAAGGCTGGCAGAAGACCTCAGACCTCCCAAAAGGCAAGAAACTCCCCAAATACCTGGGTAGGGCAAAAGAAAAAACAGAGACAAAAGAAGAGGGACGGCACCTGCACCAGTGGGAGAGAGCTGTGAAGCAGGAAAAGTTTCCACACACTAGGAAGCCCCTTCGCGGGCGGAGACTTTGGGAGACGGAGGGGGGAGCTTCGGAACCGCGGAGGAGTGCACAGCAACAGGGGTGCTGAGGGCAAAGCGGGGAGATTACCGCACAGAGGTTCGGTGCCGACCAGCACTCACCAGCCCGAGAGGCTTGTCTGCTCACCCGCCGGGGCGGGCGGGGCTGCGAGCTGAGGCTCGGGTTTCGGTTTCGGTCGGAGCACAGGGAGAGGACTGGGGTTGGCGGCTTGAACATAGCCTGAAGGGGTTAGTGCACCACGACTAGCCGGGAGGGAGTTCGGGGAAAAGTCTGCACCTGCCGAAGAGGCAAGAGACTTTTGCTTCCCTCTTTGTTTCCTGGTGCACGAGGAGAGGGGTTTAAGAGCGCTGCTTAAAGGAACTCCAGAGACAGGCGCGAGCCGCGGCTAAAAGTGCGAACCCCAGAGACGGGCGTGAGCCGCGGCTAAAAGCACAGACCCCAGGGACGGGCGGGAGACGCTAAGGCTGCTGCTGCCGCCACCAAGGGGCCTGTATGCGAGCACAGGTCACTATCCACACCCCTCTTCCGCGGAGCCTGTGCAGCCTGCCACTGCCAGGTTCCCGGGATCCAGGGACAACTTCCCCGGGAGAACGCACGGCGGGCCTCAGGCTGGTGCAACGTCACGCTGGCCTCTGCCGCCGCAGGCCCGCCCCGCACACAGTGCCCCTCCCTCCCCCCCGGCCTGAGCGAGCCAGAGCCCCCGAATCAGCGGCTCCTTTAACCCCGTCCTGTCTGAGCAAAAAACAGACGCCCTCCAGCGACCTACACGCAGAGGCAGGGCCAAATCCAAAGCTGAGCTCCTGTGAGCTGTGAGAACAAAGAAGAGAAAGGGAAATCTCTCCCAGCAGCCTCAGGAGCAACGGATTAAAGCTCCACAATCAACTTGATGTACCCTGCTTCTGTGGAATACCTGAATAGACAACGAGTCATCCCAAATTGAGCAGGTGGGCTTCGAGAGCAAGATCTATGATTTTTTTCCCCTTTTCCTCTTTTTGTGAATGTGTATGTGTATGCTTCTGTGTGAGATCTTGTCTGTATAGTTTTGCTTCCACCATTTGTCCTAGGGTTCTATCCATCCATGGTTTTTTTTAAATTTTTTTGCTTAATAATTAATTTTAATAACTTTATTATACTTTACCTTCGCTCTTTCTTTCTTTCTTTCTTTCTTTCTTTCTTTCTTTCTTTCTTTCCTTCCTTCCTTCCCTCCTTTAGACAACGAATCATCCCAAATTAAGGAGGTGGTCTCAGAGAGCAAGATTTATGATTTTTTCCCCTTTACCTCTTTTTGTGAGGGTGTATGTGTATACTTCTGTGTAAGATTTTGTCTGTATAGCTTTGCTTCCAACATTTGTCCTAAGATTCTATCTGTCCCTTTTTCTTTTTCTAAATATTTTTTAATTCAATAACTTTATTATACTTTATTTTATTTTACTGTATCCTCTTTCTTTCTGTCTTTTTCCTTCCTTCCCTCCTTGCTTCCTTCCTCCCTCCCTCCCTCCTTTCTTTCCTTCTTGCCTTCTTTCCTTCTTTGCTTCTCTTTCTTTCTTCCTTCCTTCCTTCCCTCCTTTCTTTCTTTCTTTCTTCATACTTCTACTAATTCTCTCTACTTTTTCTCCCTTTTATTCTGAGCCGTGTGGATGAAAGGCTCTTGGTGCTCCAGCCAGAAGTCAGGGCTCTGCCTCTGAGGTGGGAGAGCCAACTTCAGGACACTGGTCAACAAGAGACCTCCCAGCTCCACATAATATCAAATGGCGAAAATCTCCCAGAGACCTCCATCTTAACACCAGCACCCAGCTTCAGTCAACGACCAGCAAGCCACAGTGCTGGACAACCTATGCCAAACAACTAGCAAAACAGGAACACAACCCCACCCATTAGCAGAGAGGCTGCCTAAAATCATAATAAGGCCACAGACACCCCAAAACACACCACCAGACGTGAACCTGCCCACTAGAGAGACAAGATCCAGTCTCATCCACCACAACACAGGCACTAGTCCCCTCCACCAAGAACCCTACACAACCTACTGAACCAACTTTAGCCACTGGAGACAGACATCAAAAACAGCAGGAACTATGAACCTGCAGCCTACAAAAAGGAGACCCCAAACACAGTAAGATAAGCAAAATGAGAAGACAGAAAAACACACAGCAGATAAAGGAGCAAGATAAAAATGCACCAGACCTAACAAATGAAGAGGAAATAGGCAGTCTACCTCAAAAAGAATTCAGAATAATGATCGTAAGGATGATCCAAAATCTTGGAAATAGAATGGACAAAATGCAAGAAACAGTTAACAAGGACCTAGAAGAAATAAAGATGAAACAAGCAACAATGAACAACACAATAAATGATATTAAAAGTACTCTAGATGGGATCAATAGCAGAATAACTGAGGCAGAAGAACAGATAAGTGACCTGGAAGATAAAATAGTGGAAATAACTACTGCAGAGCAGAATAAAGAGAAAAGAATGAAAAGAACTGAGGACAGTCTCAGAGACCTCTGGGACAACAATAAACGCACCAACATTCGAATTATAGGGGTTCCAGAAGTAGAAGAGAAAAAGAAAAGGACTGAGAAAATATTTGAAGAGATTATAGTTGAAAACTTCCCTAATATGGGAAAGGAAATAGTTAATCAAGTCCAGGATGCACAGAGAGTCCCATACAGGATAAATCCAAGGAGAAACACGCCAAGACATATTAATCAAACTGTCAAAAATTAAATACAAAGAAAGCATATTAAAAGCAGCAAGGGAAAAACAACAAATAACACACAAGGGAAACCCCATAAGGTTAACAGCTGATCTCTCAGCAGAAACCCTACAAGCCAGAAGGGAGTGGCAGGACATCCTGAAAGTAATGAAGGAAAAAAACCTGCAACCAAGACTACTCTACCCAGCAAGGATCTCATTCAGATTTGATGGAGAAATTAAAACCTTTACAGACAAGCAAAAGCTAAGAGAGTTCAGCACCACCAAACCAGCTTTACAACAAATGCTAAAGGAACTTCTCTAGACAAGAAACACAAGAGAAGGAAAAGACCTATAATAACAAACCCAAAACAATTTAGAAAATGGGAATAGGAACATACATATCAATAATTACCTTAAATGTAAATGGACTAAATGCTCCCACCAAAAGACACAGATTGGCTGAATGGATACAAAAAACAAGACCCTTATATATGCTGTCTACAAGAGACCCACTTCAGACCTAGAGACACATACAGACTGAAAGTAAGGGGATGGAAAAATATATTCCATGCAAATGGAAACCAAAAGAAAGCTGGAGTAGCAATTCTCATATCAGACAAAATAGACTTTAAAATAAGGACTATTAGAAGAGACAAAGAAGGACACTACATAATGATCAAGGGATCGATCCAAGAAGAAGATATAACAATTGTAAATATTTATGCACCCAACATAGGAGCACCTCAATACATAAGGCAAATACTAACAGCCATAAAAGGGGAAATCGACAGTAACACATTCATAGTAGGGGACTTTAACACCCCACTATCACCCATGGACAGATCATCCAAAATGAAAATAAATAAGGAAACACAAGCTTTAAATGATACATTAAACAAGATGGACCTAATTGATATTTATAGGACACTCCATCCAAAAACAACAGAATACACATTTTTCTCAAGTGCTCATGGAACATCCTCCAGGATAGATCATATCTTGGGTCACAAATCAAGCCTTGGTAAATTTAAGAAAATTGAAATTGTATCAAGTATCTTTTCTGACCACAATGCCATGAGACTAGATATCAATTACAGGAAAAGATCTGTAAAAAATACAAACACATGGAGGCTAAACAATACACTACTTAATAATGAAGTGATCACTGAAGAAATCAAAGAGGAAATTAAAAAATACCTAGAAACAAATGACAATGGAGACACGATGACCCAAAACCTATGGGATGCAGCAAAAGCAGTTCTAAGGGGGAAGTTTATAGCAATACAAGCCCACCTTAAGAAGCAGGAAACATCTCGAATAAACAACCTAACCTTGCACCTCAAGCAATTAGAGAAAGAAGAACAAAAAAAACCCAAAACTAGCAGAAGGAAATAAATCATAAAAATCAGATCAGAAATAAATGAAAAAGAAATGAAGGAAACAATAGCAAAGATCAATAAAACTAAACGCTGATTCTTTGAGAAGATAAACAAAATAGATAAACCACTAGCCAGACTCATCAAGAAAAAAAGGGAGAAGACTCAAATCAATAGAATTAGAAATGAAAAAGGAGAAGTAAAAACTGACACTGCAGAAATACAAAAGATCATGAGAGATTACTACAAGCAACTCTATGCCAATAAAATGAACAATCTGGAAGAAATGGACAAAATTCTTAGAAATGCACAACTGCCAAGACTGAATCAGGAAGAAATAGAAAATATGAACAGACCAATCACAAGCACTGAAATTGAAACTGTGATTAAAAATCTTCCAACAAACAAAAACCCAGGACCAGATGGCTTCACAGGCGAATTCTATCAAACATTTAGAGAAGAGCTAACACCTATCCTTCTCAAACTCTTCCAAAATATAGCAGAGGGAGGAACACTCCCAAATTCCTTCTACAAGGCCACCATCACCTTGATACCAAAACCAAACAAGGATGTCACAAAGAAAGAAAACTACAGTCCAATATCACTGATGAACATAGATGCAAAAATCCTCAACAAAATACTAGCAAACAGAATCGAACAGCACACTAAAAGGATCATACACCATGATCAAGTGGGGTTTATTCCAGGAATGCAAGGATTCTTCAATATACGCAAATCTATCAATGTGATAAACCATATTAACGGATTGAAGGAGAAAAACCATATAATCATCTCAATAGATGCAGAGAAAGGTTTTGACAAAATTCAACACCCATTTATGATAAAAACCCCACAGAAAGTAGGCGTAGAGGGAACTTTCCTCAACATAATAAAGGCCATATATGACAAGCCCACAGCCAACATCATCCTCAAGGGTGAAAAACTGAAAGCATTTCCACTAAGATCAGGAACAAGACAAGGTTGCCCGCTCTCACCACTCTTATTCAACATAGTTTTGGAATTTTTAGCCACAGCAATCAGAGAAGAAAAGGAAATAAAAGGAATCCAAATCGGAAAAGAAGTAAAGCTGTCACTGTTTACAGATGACATGGTACTATACATAGAAAATCCTAAAGATGCTACCAGAAAACTACTAGAGCTAATCAATGAATTTGGTAAAGTAGCAGGATACAAAATTAATGCACAGAAATCTCTGGCATTCCTATATACTAATGATGAAAAATCTGAAAGTGAAATCAAGAAAACACTCCCATTTACCATTGCAACAAAACGAATAAAATATCTAGGAATAAACCTACCTAAGGAGACAAAAGACCTGTATGCAGAAAATTATAAGACACTGATGAAAGAAATTAAAGATGATACAAATAGATGGAGAGATACACCATGTTCTTGGATTGGAAGAATCAACATTGTAAAAATGACTATACTACCCAAAGCAATGTACAGATTCAATGCAATCCCTATCAAACTACCACTGGCATTTTTCACAGAACTAGAACAAAAAATTTCGCAATTTGTATGGAAACACAAAAGACCCCGAATAGCCAAAGCAATCTTGAGAACGAAAAAAGGAGCTGGAGGAATCAGGCTCCCTGACTTCAGACTATACTACAAAGCTACAGTAATCAGGACAGTATGGTACTGGCACAAAAACAGAAATATAGATCAATGGAACAGGATAGAAAGCCCAGAGATAAACCCACGCACATATGGACACCTTATCTTTGATAAAGGTGGCAGGAATGTACAGTGGAGAAAGGACAGCCTCTTCAATAAGTGGTGCTGGGATAACTGGACAGATACATGTAAAAGTATGAGATTAGATCACTCCCTAACACCATACACAAAAATAAGCTCAAAATGGATTAAAGACCTAAATATAAGGCCAGAAACTATCAAACTCTTAGAGGAAAACATAGGAAGAACACTCTATGACATAAATCACAGCAAGATCCTTTCTGACCCACCTCCTAGAGTAATGGAAATAAAAACAAAAATAAACAAATGGGACCTAATGAAACTTCAAAGCTTTTGCACAGCAAAGGAAACCATAAACAAGACCAAAAGACAACCCTCAGAATGGGAGAAAATATTCGCAAATGAAGCAACTGACAAAGGATTAATCTCCAAAATTTACAAGCAGCTCATGTAGCTCAATAACAAAAAAACAAAAACCCAATCCAAAAATGGGCAGAAGACCTAAATAGACATTTCTCCAAAGAAGATATACAGACTGCCAACGAACACGTGAAAGAATGCTCAACATCATTAATCATTAGAGAAATGCAAATCAAAACTACAATGAGGTATCATCTCACACCAGTCAGAATGGCCATCATCAAAAAATCTACAAACAGTAAATACTGGAGGTGGTGTGGAGAAAAGGTAACTCTCTTGCACTGCTGGTGGGAATGTGAATTGGTTCAGCCACTATGGAGAACAGTATGGAGGTTCCTTAAAAAACTACAAATAGAACTACCATATGACCCAGCAATCCCTCTACTGGGCATATACCCTGAGAAAACCAAAATTCAAAAAGAGTCATGTACCAAAATGTTCATTGCAGCTCTATATACAACAGCCAGGACATGGAAACAACCTAAGTGCCCATCATTGGATGAATGGATAAAGAAGATGTGGCACATATATACAATGGAATATTACTCAGCCATAAAAAGAAACGAAATTGAGCTATTTGTAATGAGGTGGATAGACCTAGAGTCTGTCATACAGAGTGAAGTAAGTCAGAAAGAAAAAGACAAATACTGTATGCTAACACATATATATGTAATTTAAGAAGAAAAAAAATGTCATGAAGAACCTAAGGGTAAGACAGGAATGAAGACACAGACCTACTGGAGAATGGACTTGAGGTTATGGGGAGGGGGAAGGGTGAGCTGTGACAGGGCGAGAGAGAGTCATGGACATATACACACTAACAAACGTAAGGTAGATAGCTAAGGGAAGCAGCCACATGGCACAGGGATATCGTCTCGGTGCTTTGTGACCGCCTGGAGGGGTGGGATAGGGAGGGTGGGAGGGAGGGAGATGCAAGAGGGAAGAGATATGGGAACATATGTGTATGTATAAGTGATTCACTTTGTTATAAAGCAGAAACTAACACACCTTTGTAAAGCAATTATACCCCAATAAAGATGTTAAAAAAAAAAACAAAACTATGTTCATCAAAATTTTCAAAAAGTAACCTCTCCTCTTGTTTTGCATATGTTGATTAATTCTAATACCACTCACCTAATCATCCAAGCCAGAGTTAAGGGTTTTCCTACTTATCCTCATTAATCATTTTCTATAGCCAAATCCCATGATTGTTTCTTTTTAATATAAACTAATCCCACAAATACCTTGCATGGTTTCTTGTTTTCACTACCCTGAACGTTTATTGTTTTTAAATTACTTACTTTCCTATATGAAATCTGAAACTATAGAGAAACACTGAAATATATCCTCTGAGAATGGAAAAGATAACTGATGCAGGGGAAAAGAATTTGAATTTCACATGAATATTCGTCCAACTTGAATCTAAAAGCCAGAAACAAGTAGAAGTAGAACTTTTTCCCCATAAATATCTTAGTAGCTCCATTAAAAAAAAAAAAAATTGCCAAAGGAGATGCATTCAGTTCTGCTATAATGTGATATGTGAATTCTTAAAAATCAGTTTGCTATGCAAAATCACACAATAAATAACACAGGGCTTATGGATAAAATGAAGTTAAAGGCACAACACTCCAAAACTTTAACAGTGACATATTAAAAAACAAAACCAAACACCTGATAAAGGCAGTAGCATAGGTTTGCATGTATCATATGGTAAATAAATACATAAATGCTACAATAAATATGCCACCTTACCTTGGAAAAGACCTGGAGTGGTGTTTTGCTTGTAGAAGTGGGTATTGAAATGATTGCAGTTTATGATTTATTGTGAAATCACAGATGGTGGGTTATATGAAATCGAATGAAAGTTAAAAGCCAGACACCGAAGGGTGTGTAGCATAACACATGTGGTGAACTGAGGTATTAGGTAGATGTTTGAGGTTTGAGTGTAGGTGTGTTTTGTATATTCCTACATGGCTTGGTCCAGCTGGGTGAAGTTTTCTCTGTTCACCTAGTGTTTGGTTTTTTCCAGACAAAATTGTGCATAGCTATTTTAGATAGAAGAATCTCTCAAAATTGATAACATCTTTAAGATTCTTAGAAGTTAAAAGAAATGAGGAAAAATAAATATTGGTAAAGCAACAGATGTTATCCTCAGAAGATGGTAGTTTTTGTTTTTTGTTTTTTTTTAATAGAAGGAAAATTGAAGATGACAGTAATGCCATCTCCCATGCTGCATATGGGTTATTTTATAATTTGCACTGGAGCAAGCTGTAATGGGAGCTGTGATTTCAGGAGAAAGCTATGTTATACTTCAGGTAAGAAGATGCAAACATTTTATTAAAAGTAAAAGGATAAGGACTCTGGTTTCTGATTTTGCATATAAGGAGCTTGGTGGTTACCACTCTGTTGTAACAACAAGTAAATAGGTAGAATAGACTGAAAAAGTAGTCTGAAAAGACTAAGAAATCAACAACTCTTCTTGGATCTATAAGAGAAGGGAGGACACAGGGCAAATCACTACCCTCAGGATAGGGGGGTAGACAGACAGGCAACTAGAAGTAGATGTGGCTTACCAGAGCAAGGACTTTTATGCACAGGCTGATGTGGAAGCCAGTGCTGGCCTAGAAAACCTGAACGGTAATTGATGGATTGCTAGAGGTTCAGTTTCGACAACTCTGAGAGTTAAAAACCCCAGGGTAATCCAGTCTTGGAAGTTGGTGGGGGCACAATATTGTATGATTTATCTCCAGGAAATTGACCATGGTCCCAAAGTAAATATCAGAGAAAAATCCCCTCAGGCCTCCATCAGTGGGGAGGGGAAGGCAAACATTTTGAAGGACACACAAGCACTCTGTTCTTCTTAACAAGGCCTGTCCTCAGGGGAAACTAGTTAGCCATAAACTAACATTCTGGAGTTTGTCAGAGCCTAATTGCCCTTTGAAAGGGAAACACCCAACTCCAGCCCCAGCAAATGATTCACTCGCACATAAGTGGGGAGAAAAACAACTGAGAAATTGTTGTAAAGACAATAGTCAAAAGGCATGGGCTGTCTAAAAGACTGAGACCTAATCACAGGACTATATATAAAACACTTCCTCTACCCACACACCTCATCACCACATTACTAAATGCCTATTTACATCAGTTCCTTTTACCGGGTACATCCTGTACTTCTATCAAGAAAAAATTAGAACACATACCAAAAGCAAAAGATGTGACTTAAAACAACTGTGATTAATATGCTAAAGGATTTAATGGTTAAAGTAAATAGCATGCAAGAACAGATCGGCAGTGTAAGCAGGGCGATGGAGGTTCTAAGAAAGAACCAAAAAGAAATACTAGAGATAACAAACAAACAAATAAAACAGACAAACAAAACGCTAACAGAAATGAAGAATTCCTCTGATGGACTTATAAGTAGATTGAACATAGCTGAGGGAAGAATCTCTGAGCTAGAAAGCTAGGAGATATATCAATAGAATCCTCAAAAACTAAAGGAAAAAAAAAAAAAAGGAATATCCAAGGATTGTGGGACAATGACAAAAGGTAACATACACATAATGGGAACACAAGAAGGAGAAAGAAACACAATAAATATTTGAAATAATAATAACAGAATTCACGTCAGACACCAAAGCACAGATACAGGAACCTGGGGAACATCAAGCCAGCTAAATGCCAAAAAATTACACCTAGAATTAAAATTAAACATCATCTTCAAACTTCAAAAAATCAAAGATAAAAAAAGCTTGTAAGAAGCCAGAAGGGCAAAAAAACACCTTAACTATAGAGGAGCAAATATAAGAATTACATCATTTTTAGAAACCATACAAGCAAGAAGAGAGTGGAATTAAATAGTTAAAGGATTGAGACAGAAAAAACAAACAAAAACAAAACAAAGCAAAACAAAAAAAACCCCAAAATACCATCAAACTAAAATTCTGTATCCTGTGAAATAACCCTTCAAAAGTAAGGAGAAATAAACTTTCTCAGAAAAATTGAGGGAAATTGTTGCCAGTAGGCCTAGGAGACAAGAAATGTTAGGAGTCCTTTACAGAGAAGGAACATAATATAGATCAGAAGCTGATATCTACATAAAGAAAAAAAGACCATTAAAGAAGGAATATGTGAAGGTAAAATAAAAACTTTCTTGTTCTTAATTGATCTAACAGGTAACAATTTGTTCAAAATGATAATAGCAACAATGTATGTATGCTTATGGATATATCTTATGTATATATATGTTTATACATAAGTGAAATGAATGACAGCAATAGTAAAAGTGATGTGAGGAAGGAATTAGGATTATTTTGTTATTATAAGGTATTTAGAGTACTCATGAAGTAGTATAGTGTTACTTGAAAGAGGACTTGGATTAGTTGTAAATGTATATTGCAAACTCTAAAGTAACCAGTAAAAAAAAAGTTAAATATATAACTAATATGCTGAAAAGGAGAGGAAATGGAATGATATAAAATGCTCAATTAAAACCACAAAAGGCAGAGCAAGGGTGGAAGACAAAAATAAGAAGAACAAGGGCAACAAAATAGAAAAAGTAACAAATATGGTAAATGCTATTCCTACTATATCAACCATCACTTCAAATGCCAATAGTCTAAATGCATCAATTAAAAGACAGAAATTGTCAGATCAAACAAACCAAGACTCAACTACAGTTGTCTATAAGATACCCACTTTAAATAGAGAGACACAGGTACATTAAAAGTAAATGGATGGAGAAAAATATACCATGCTAACACTAATCACGAGAAAGCAGGATTAGCTATATTAATTTCAAACAGAGCTAACTTCAATGTAAGGAAAGTTAACAGGGATAATGAAGGTCATTATGTAATGACAAAGGGTCAACTCTTTAAGAAGACATAATAATTCTTAACTTGTATGTGCCTAACAACAGAGTGTCAAACTACATGAGGCAAAACAGATAGAACTGCAAGGAGAAACAGATGAATCCACTACCATAGGTGCAGACTTCAATACCTCACTCTCAGAAATGGACAGACTCAGTAGGTAGAAAATCAGTGAAGATGGGGTTGAACTCAACAACACTGTCAATTAACAGGATATATTAATATCTATAGACAATTTCAACCAACAACAGCAGAGTACATATTTTTTCTCAAGCTCCTATGGATCATTCACCAAGATACACTACTGCCATAAAACTCACCTTAACAAATTTAAAAGAATACAAATCAAAATGTCTGTTTTCAGACCACAATGGAATTAAACTAGAAATCAATAACAGAAATATAACTGGAAAAATAAACTACATGCAGGTTAAACATTACACTTCTTGGATTAGTTGGATCCTGTATCTTGTGAAATAACCCTTCAAAAGTAAGGAGAAATAAACTTTCTCAGAAAAGAAAGTTCTAACGTGAGTCAAAGAAGAAATCACAAGACAAAAACATTTTGAGCTAAATGAGAATGAAAACACAAAAACTGTAGGAAGTAGTGAAAGCAGTGCTTACAGGGAAATTTATAATATTGAATAGAATGCTAGTAAGAGAAAAGAAGGATCTAAAATCAATAACCTTTCTTTCTACTTTAGGAAATTAGAAAAAGAGAAAATTAAATTCAAAGTAAGAAGTAAAGAAATAATAAGGATTAGAGCAGAAATCAATGAAATTGAAACAGGAAATCAATAGAGAAAAATCAATAAAACAGAAAGTTGATTCTTTGCAAAGACCAACAAAGTTGGTAGGCCTCTGCCAGGATAAAGAATAAAAGAGGATACAAATTACTAATATCAGAAATGAAACTGGGGACATCACTAAAAATCCTGTGGACACTAAAAGTAAAATAAAAGAATAGTATGAATAACTCTATGTATACAAATTTGATAACCTAGGTGAAATGGATCAATTCCTTGAAACACAATTAGTCAAAACTCACACAAGAAGATCTGAACAGGCCTATATCTATTAACTTGAATCAATAATTAATAATATTCTAAAACAGAAAGCACCAGGCCCAGATAGGTTCCCAGGGAATTCTATCAAACATTTAAGAAATAAATTATACCAATCTCTATAATCTCTGTCAGAGTATAGAAACAGAGGGAATACTTCCTAACTCATTTTATGAGGTGAGCATTACTCTAATATGAAAACCAGATAAAGAGATTGCAAGAGAAGAAAACTGCAGACCAATATCTCTAATGAACATGAATGTAAATATTAGCATTTCAAATCCCCCAAAATAATAGGAAAAATTATACACCATGACCAAATGGGATTTATCCCAGCTATGCAAGACTGGTTCAACATTCAAAAATCAAATAATGTAATCCATCATATCAACAGACTAGAAAAGAAAAAAATCACAAGATCATACCAATAGATTGAGAAAAAGCATTTGACAAAATCCAGCACCCATTCATGATAAAAGCTCTTAGTAAACTAGGAATAGAAGGGAACTTTCTCAACTTGATAAAAGATATCTGCAAAAACTATGGCTAACATCACAGTTAATAGAGAGAAACTCAAAGTTTTCCCACTAAGGTCAGAAACAAGTCAAGGATGAACCTCTCACCACTCCATTCAATCAGCACCCTGGAAAAGGCAAAACTATGGAGAGACAATAAGATTAGTGGTTGCCTGGGGTTGGAGGAAATGAATGAATAGGCAGAGAACAGAAGGTTTTTAGGGCAGTGTAAATACTCTGATGGATAATGATGGGTATATCATCATATATATATACATTTGGATAATGATGGATATATGTCATTATATATTTGTCCAAACTATACAACACCAAGAGTGAACACTAAGGTAAACTATGAACTTCAGGTGATTATGATGTGTCAATGTAGGTTCATCTTGGTTAAAAAAGAAAAAAAAAAAGTACCATTTTGGTGAGTGATGTTGATAATGGGGGAGGCTATGCATGGGTTGGGCTGTTTATGGGAAATCTGTACTTTCCTCAGTTTCGCTGTAAACCTAAAATGCTCTAAAAAAAAGTCTTTTAAGAAAATGTAAAAGAATGCAGGACATAGCTTTTAAAGGGAAGAGAGGGTCGGTTTATGGGTGGAAAAGCACAGAGCAGTCATGAAGATGAGAACATAGGAAGATAATAAGTAAACAGAAAGCCTTATTTCTTGAGTGATGACCTGGTTTAACAGAAATACATAGCATGACAGATCAATCTACTAAGAGAGATTCTAACAGAATTAATCCTAGCTATCTCATTCTGTAAAGAGCTGGGGACTGTTACCTACAGTCTATAGTGATCTACTTCTGAGAGAATATTTGTGTATCTGCACAGTCTCAGTGGAAATAGTTCTTACACCGTTTTAGAAATTATAAGTAAAGTAAGAATTAAGTTGTGTTTGTGTGTGCATGTTAGTGTGCACTTCAGGAGCCCTGGACTAGGTTCTTGTGAGAAATCAACTTACCCCATTAACACACTAGGCAAACATAGTCACCATTTAATTAATGAGGAATTAGAAACTGGAATAAGAACCCTCAAATTAAAGACTTGTTGTACATTTCTGTGTGAAAAGTGTATTTTCTTATTCTCAGCTTCTTCCTTTAGCCTCATAAGAACAGGGGTGATGTGCCCAACATTTGATGGGGTCCAAATATTGGTTCCATACCCCGGCGATTTCCTGATTTCCTGATAATCAGTTAAGTCAGCAATTACCTGAATTCCTCATATATATTTGTAACTCCTGAGGGTAGTGGGTCATATTAATTACTTTTATAACTCTAAAACCTAAAATGGTAGCATATCTAATAGATGTTCTTAGACAATATTTATTGAATTAACAGATGAACCTAGAAATATGATACTGAAACTTAACAATGATGTATTGTAGCCACGTATCAGATAACATTTTTAAGGGCATACTGTTGAAAGGCATGATTTGCCATTTCTATATAAGATCTGAAAGGCCAGAACTACTGCCCTGTGTTACAGAAAGTACTAGAACAGAATTAATCAAGAAGATATGTGACATGAAGTCTCCCACACCTGGAAGTATATTTCAGTTAGGAACTCCTTGAGCATGGACAAATTTGGAGCAACCCTATTTTATTGAATAAAAGACCTCTAAAAACATAGATAATTGCATGTGAATAAAATAGAAAACTATATACATACAAAGGGTTACTATTCAAAGAAGGAAATGTGTTAAGACAATAAATCCTGGCTGGAAGGTCAGTTCACTACCCATCGCTTCTCATTCCACAGCCTAAGAAAAAATACAAAGAAAGGTGTTCAAATTCAGAACACTTGCAAGAAACAGAGAGAAACACTTATGGCCCTGCTGTTTGACATTTACGGTTAAAAACATGGCTAAGTACTCTTTCTGGGCACTGATTTCCCATCGCCTCTCCAAACACTTGAGTTATATTTACCTTTCCATGAGATTATAAAGTCTGGTCAGTACAGTCTGGAGAATAAACTGAGAAATGCTTAACAAAGTCTTGACTCGTACAAATGCTGTTACATAAAGGCTGCAATCCATGTAGTCCACTGACTATTTTAAAAACTCAAGCCTCTCCTTATTATTACTGTCACAGCTAGAGACAAGCCTATCTTGAAAAAGATTTTTATAATGAAAGCTTTTGTAAGTCCTGAAATATAATTTAAAAAAGTAACAACATCAGTGACAGTCAAAACTTTTGTTTTCTGAAAATATGTAATTCCTTTTATTTTTATATAAAAGAGGTAAGAACTGAGTGATAGTGTTTTGTTTGGTTTTGTTTTGGGGGTAGGAGGCAAATCAACTGAGAAGAACCTAGTCAAAATTAGTAATTCCTTTGGATAATTGGGGACATACATAAACCAAAAGGAATTGGGGATTACTTAAATTTCTTTGTTCAGGTGGTTGCTGAAGTTAAATGACACTCAACCAAAGCAGTTAAAACAATAATTTTACTTTAGCATTTCATGGAATATTCACTGACCCAGAGTTGATGGCAATTTTATTTTTTAATTTAAAACCTCTGTGTCCTTTGCAACTCAAGGTTAGCTATGGGTATTTTGATGTATATTAGAGAACAGCGTTGGATTGTGAGCATTAGTGTTGATAATATAACTGTATATTTGATCATTTTAATCTAGTCTAGATGTTATATTTCTGTATATTTTAATAATACCTTAATGGAATTATCAAAATGGCCTGCTATTATGGGAACCTTATCAAAAGGTAGGAGTTGTACCATTGTAACAAAGTAGCCGCCATAACAGTGTCTTAAACAAGAGACATGTTTACTGTTGTTGTGTCAGACATGATTCAGAGTTGAGAGAGCACCTTCCCTCTCTAGGTCCAAGAAAGTTGCAACAGTTTCAACATCTCCCAGAGATAGGAAGGGAGAAAAGGCTGAGAGAGTATGCATGTAGTGCTTTTAAGATCATGGACCAAAATGGCACATGTCAGTACTATCCACGTACCTTTGCCCAAAACTTGCTTACGTGGCCACAAATAACAAGGATGACTAAGGAATGGAATGTCAGGCTAAAAACCATGTGGCCAGAGAGAGTTTGAGAAAGAGAAAGGTAAATGAATATTTGTGGGTAACTATTAACAGCCTCAGCCAAGAACTATTCCCAAATTGCAAGCTCAAATCTATTACTTTTTTCCATATCCTCCCTTTATGCATCTCTAGATTTTCAAGTGCCACTGAAAGAAATTCTTCACCTCCTCTGACTAAATCTGTGTTTTGCCCTCTGCAACTTTGCCCTTCAAATACAACTATCTTATAAATTACTAAACTTAGATCAAACCTACTATTTATTTCTTCTTTCTCAGTGTTGTTATAGGACATTATTTAATTTCTCTTGCTTTAAATTCAATCTTCTCAAAATCACAGTTTATCAACATTTTTGAAATTTTTCATGTGCTATTTCCTCAGCAGTCCATCACAACCAACATTCTATTCCCATAACTCCAATGACTCCCCCTTCACTAAATTTATCAAAATATCCATACCCCTCCATTGGTCTCCTAATTCTCCATAGGTCATTGTTTGTCTCCATTATGGATTCCTTTCTTATGTGTATCTTTTAAGCAATAATGTCCTCCATTTTCAACACTGAACCACTGATTTTTTTTACTGATTTTTTTAAAACATACTTCTCTTAGGTACTATCACTATTTTCATTTCCTGTACAATTCCCCTAAATCTCCATTGTTCCACACATAAATGATCTTTGAGAAACAATTATTTTATTGTCTTAGATTCTATAAAATACAGGGCCAAACTACTTGGTCATAAATGTAGAATATTAAAAAGTTAATTTAGCACCAATCATTAAGCCTAAACAAATTCAGCCAATTTTCATGAGTGGCTTGATGAGGCATATTTTTTTTTCTCAGAAATCCAAAATAAGCTCCTAATTTGTCTTTAAAAGTTTACATGACATTTACCTGTAGGAACAGCCTTGTCCTGTCCTGGTCATGTAAAATGCTCTTCTTTATATGACTCAGCCCTAAAATAAGTCAATAACAGGTACTTCGGCCAGCGTGTCTGTGTCTGTGCACTTTGTGTATAGGCGATGGTAGTGGTGAGGGAGAAGGTTGCTAAGTAAAGCTTCCTCCTTGCTCAGCAGGAGCCAGGAGGCTTCTGTGAGGGAATGGACAAAGATGCCTGCTGACTGAGGCTCAAATTTATGGAGGCTGCCTAAGATGGAACCTCATGATCCTGATAAAGACCTTGCAGGAAGGAGCACCCCTGGAATAAAATTACCTCTAAGAGAGAAATTCAACTGGGACAAAGTTTTAGAATTGTGCTCTGGTAAAATCATTTTCCCTGGCAAGAGCTAAGGCTCTGGGCATGTTTCACAATAATTACTCTTCCCTTCCCCTGCTACCACAGAAATCTAGAATCCTCTCTATGAGAATCTGGCTGGGTTCTTGGAGGAAAGCTCATGGAAGTTAGGGGGCATGAGGTGTTTCACACTCAGCCTCCAGCAATTCATCAAAACTGCCATTTAAGGGCTTCTCCCGGTTCATGCCTCCAGCAGCTTTTGCTCCAACGAGCAGACCATGGTTACTTATCTCTCTAGATTTTGGAGAAATAGTTTGCCTTACAACCTGAGACACATGGATGTAAGAAGAGTTGTTTGTTTTCAGTTTGTCCAGCTTTTTCTTGTTGTAAGAATGAGAGTGAGCCCTGCCAATCTCTTTACATGTTGGAACTGAAATTGACAGTCTCAGCTTCAAAGATTTACCTTTTAACTTCCATGGCTAAGTAGTGGGCAAGTCTCCAGCGATAATTGTGGTAATACTCAGCCCAAAGGGTCACGTGTAATTGTTTCTAACAAAGACGGGACCTGTGAGGCTATTTCCTTTGCAAGATACTAGTTAGTACGTGAAGGTTCAGAGACATATAGGGCTTAGATGGACTTCTTACAACTATCAGTGTCTTTTTATTCCTCTTACTCTTTGGAATTAATTAGTGATGGGATGAATGTGTGTGTGTGTGTGTGTGTGTGTGTGTGTGTGTGTGTTACTTGCAAAAGTATAGGCTCATGTAGAATAGAATTTTTTTTATTAGAATTATCTTCTTCGTTTCCAAAGAATGTGTCCAACTTCTCAGTACAGGTAGTTAAAACCTATAAATGTTTAAAGAAATAGGTATAAACATTATTTTATGAACATAAAATGAGATTAGTTAGTATTTTGCCCGAAGAGAGAAGTATAGCCCCAAAGGAAAATAGGGCCAATGTCATAATCTTCCTTAATTTCCCTTTTATAGCTCAACATGGAACATTAAGTAGAATCCCTCAAGCTAACCTAGAAAATGTTGCAGTAGCAAACAACCTTTAAATCTCAGTGGATTACACAACAAAGGTTATTTTTATTTTCATGCTAAATTTTCATTCACATTTTAGCTGGTGGCTGTTTCCCGTCAGCCTTATTCAGGAATACAGGCTACCAGAGCCCCACCATTTGGAATATATCAGTCTCCGTGGTAGTAGAAGTGGAAAGTGCTAAACTGGATACTAGATAAATTTCTTCCCACAAGTTACACACTTTACTTCTACTCACACTTCATTTTCCCAAAGGAGAGAAACTTAAAATTCTCTCATATCCTATAAATAGTGCATATATTATATCCTTTACATGTTAAATAGTTAAGCAGAATTTCAGTAGCATATCTGACTAAAATCTATATTAATTTTTTTCAATATAATATTTATGTAGAGCAAAGAACTTTATTTCCTCAAATACTTCTGAATATCTACGGGAAAAATGAAGCAAAGTAAGAGACCAACATGTCTATTTACTTACAGCCTCTGTTCCCACAAACTGTGGTAGGTAATTTACCACAGTTTGCCTTTCAATCACTGTAACTGCTATGAGACATGACCATTATCATCGTTTTATAGCTTTTAAGTAACCTGCCAAAATTACACAGCATTTAAAAGCAGAAACATAATGGGGTCCTAGGATCCTCTTCTTCAAACAGCACTGTTAATGGTGCTAAATTGGGGAAGGATATTCATAAGAGCAAAATAAGTATTTCTTAGAATTTTCTCTTTGTTTTCCCATTCAGTGGGCACTTGAAAAAGACCTAGTATCAACCCTTTTCTTTTTCAACAAAGTTGGCATTGCAGAATAGTAGTTTATGAGACTGGGGAAAAGTCTGGAAAGATTTAAAGCTTCCTCGTTTTCCATACCATATCCACTTCAAGTAAGCTTCAAGCACATGTAGGTGACTGCTTTGGACCAGACCTAAGGAGAAATTCTCTAAAGTATTATCAGTTATTTTCAGAAGAGTTTGACTAATTTACATTTTCAGTAAACATGTATATATGTGTGTATATACATATACGGCTGTGTTGTGTATATATGTATATTTATACACTGTTAAAGTAACTGACGCTTACTGACTATTGTCACTAAACAAATATTTTTATAATTTAATGAATCTCTAGGACACACACACGTTCTAATGATGTAGATCTGAAAAAAAATCTCGAAAGTAACATCAAGGGACACATTGTAGGTTACATCACCAAAGAAAAATGATCCCACTTACTGTTTCATATTTGATGGTGTGAACAAGAAATACACACAGTTCTGAATAACTAATTTGTTTACACAAACTTATTTAACGAAACTGTTTATTTTGCTCCATTTCAATAGTGTTTCTGTGTTTCCAGTAGCTGAAGGCACCTATTTAATATTCATACCAGTAGACACTGGAAGACTCTAATGTAAGCAAATACATTCTTCTTGGTCAAAGGTAAGACATATATTTAACTTTCTAAAATTTGGGGGCAGAAAGACTAGGGGAAGATGGCGGAAGAGTACGACGCGGAGATCACCTTCCTCCCCACAGATACACCAGAAATACATCTACACGTGGAACAACTCCTACAGAACACCTACTGAACACTGGCAGAAGACCTCAGACCTCCCAAAAGGCAAGTACACTAGGAAGCCCCTTTGCTGGAGGAGACTGCAGGTGGCGGAGGGGGGAAGCTTCGGAGCCACGGAGGAGAGCACAGCAACAGGGGTGCAGAGGGCAAAGCGGAGAGATTCCCGCACAGAAGATCAGTGCCGACCAGAACTCACCAGCCCGAGAGGCTTGTCTGCTCACCCCCCGGGGCGGGCGGGGCTGGGAGCTGAGGCTCGGGCTTCGGTCGGAGCGCAGGGAGAGGACTGGGGTTGGCGGCGTGAACACAGCCTACAGGGGGTTAGTGCACCACGGCTAGCTGGGAGTGAGTCCGAGGAAAAGTCTGGACCTGCCGAAGAGGCAAGAGACTTTTTCTTCCCTCTTTGTTTCCTGGTGCGCGAGGAGAGGGGATTAAGAGCGCTGCTTAAAGGAGCTCCAGAGACGGGCGGGAGCCGCGGCTAAAAGCGTGGACCCCAGAGACGGGCATGAGACGTTAAGGCTGCTGCTGCAGCCACCAAGAAGCCTGTGTGCAAGCACAGGTCACTATCCACACCCCCCTTCCGGGGAGCCTGTGCAGCCCGCCAATGCCAGGGTCCCGAGATCCAGCGACAACTTCCCCGGGAGAACACACGGTGTGCCTCAGGCTGCTGCAACGTCACATTGGCTTCTGCCGCCGCAGGCTTGCCCCGCACACCGTACCCCTCCCTCCCCACGGCCTGAGTGAGCCAGAGTCCCCGAAGCAGCTGCTCCTTTAACCCCGTCCTGTCTGAGTGAAGAACAGATGCCCTCCGGCAACCTACAAGCAGAGGCGGGGCCAAATCTGGGAGCTGTGAGAACAAAGAAGAGAAAGGGAAATCCCTCCCAGCAGCCTCAGAAGCAGCCGACTAAAGCTACACAATCAACTTCATGTACCCTGCATCTGTGGAATACATGAATAGACAACGAATCATCCCAAATTGAGGAGATGGACTTTGAAAGCAAGATTTATTATTTTTTCCCCTTTTCCTCTTTTTGTGAGTGTGTATGTGTATTCTTCTGTGTGAGACTTTGTCTGTATAGCTTTGCTTCCACCATTTGTCCTAGGGTTCTATCCGTCCGTTTTTTGGTTTTTTTTTCTTTCTTTTTTAAAAAAAATTTTTTTCTTAATAATTATTTTTTATTTTGATAACTTTATTTTATCTTTATTTTATCTTCTTTCTTTCCTTCCTTCCTACCCTCCTTCCTTCCTCCCTCCCTCCCTTCCTCCCTCCCTCCCTCCCTCCCTTCTTTCTTTCTTTCTTTTCTTTCTTTCTTCCTTTCCTTCTTTCTACTTTTGCTCCCTTTAATCTGAGCCGTGTGGATGAAAGGGTCTTGGTGCTCCAGCCAGGAGTCAGGGCTGTGCCTCTGAGGTGGGAGAGCCAACTTCAGGACACTGGTCCACAAGAGACTTCCCAGCTCCACATAATATCAAACGGTGAAAATCTCCCAGAGATCTCCATCTCAACACCAGCACCCAGCTTCACTCAACGACCAGCAAGCTACAGTGCTGGACACCCTATGCCAAACAACTAGCAAGATAGGAACACAACCCCACCCATTAGCAGAGAGGCTGCCTAAAATCATAAAAAGTTCAGAGACACCCCAAAACACACCACCAGACGTGGACCTGCCCACCAGAAAGACAAGATCCAGACTCATCCACCACAACACAGGCACTAGTCCCCTCCACCAGGAAGTCTACACAACCCACTGAAACAACTTAAGCCACTGGGGACAGACACCAAAAACAACGGGAACTACGAACCTGCAGCCTGCAAAAAGGAGACCCCAAACACAGTAAGATAAGCAAAATGAGAAGACAGAAAAACACACAACAGATGAAGGAGCAACATAAAAACCCACCAGACCTAACAAATGAAGAGGAAGTAGGCAGTCTACCTGAAAAAGAATTCAGAATAATGATAGAAAAGATGATCCAGAATCTTGGAAATAGAATAGACAAAATGCAAGAAACATTTAACAAGGACCTAGAAGAACTAAAGATGAAACAAGCAAAGATGAACAACACAATAAATGAAATTAAAAATACTCTAGATGGGATCAATAGCAGAATAACTGAGGCAGAAGAATGGATAAGTGACGTGGAAGATAAAATAGTGGAAATAACTACTGCAGAGCAGAATAAAGAAAAAAGACTGAAAAGAACTGAGGACAGTCTCAGAGGCCTCTGGGACAACATTAAACACACCAACATTCGAATTATAGGGGTTCCAGAAGAGGAAGAGAAAAAGAAAGGGACTGAGAAAATATTTGAAGAGATTATGGTTGAAAACTTTCCTAATATGGGAAAGGAAATAGTTAATCAAGTCCAGGAAGCACAGAGAGTCCCATACAGGATAAATCCAAGGAGAAATACACTAAGACACATATTAATCAAACTGTAAAAAATTAAACACAAAGAAAACATTAAAATCAACAAGGGGAAAACAACAAATAACATATAAGGGAATCCCCATAAGGTTAACAGCTGATCTTTCAGCAGAAACTCTGCAAGCTAGAAGGGACTGGCAGGACATATTTAAAGTGATGAAGGAGAAAAACCTGCAACCAAGATTATTCTACCCAGCAAGGATCTCATTCAGATTTGATGGAGAAATTAAAACCTTTACAGACAAGCAAAAGCTGAGAGAGTTCAGCAAAACCATACCAGGTTTACAACAAAGGCTAAAGGAAATTCTCTAGGCAAGAAACACAAGAGAAGTACAATAATGAACCCAAAGCAATTTAGAAAATGGGAATAGGAACATACATATCGATAATTACCTTAACTGTAAATGGACTAAATGCTCCCACCAAAAGACACAGATTGGCTGAATGGATACAAAAACAAGACCCTTATATATGCTGTCTACAAGAGACCCACTTCATACCTAGAGACACATACAGACTGAAAGTGGCCCAATGGAAAAAGATATTCCATGCAAATGGAAACCAAAAGAAAGCTGGAGTAGTAATTCTCATATCAGACAAAATAGACTTTAAAATAAAGACTATTAGAAGAGACAAAGAAGGACACTACATAATGATCAAGGGATTGATCCAAGAAGAAGATATAACAATTGTAAATATTTATGCACCCAACATAGGAGCACCTCAATAAATAAGGCAAATACTAACAGCCATAATAGGGGAAATCGATGGTAACACATTCATAATAGGGGACTTTAATACCCCACTTTCACCAATGGACAGATCATCCAAAATGAAAATAAATAAGGAAACAGAAGCTTTATATGATACATTAAACAAGATGGATTTAATTGATATGTATAGGACATTCCATCCATAAACAACAGAATACACATTTTTCTCAAGTGCTCATGGAACATTCTCCAGGATAGATCATATCTTGGGTCACAAATCAAGCCTTGGTAAATTTAAGAAAATTGAAATTGTATCAAGTATCTTTTCCGACGACAATGCTATGAGACTAGATATCAATTATAGGAAAAGATCTGTAAAAAATAAAAACACATGGAGGCTAAACAATACACTACTTAATAACGAAGTGATCACTGAAGAAATCAAAGTGGAAACCAAAAAAATACCTAGAAACAAATGACAGTGGAGACATGATGACCCAAAAACCTATGGGATGCAGCAAAAGCCGTTCTAAGAGGGAAGTTTATAGCAATACAATCCTACCTTAAGAAACAGGAAATATCTCGAATAAACAACCTAATCTTGCACCTAAAGCAGTTAGAGAAAGAAGAACAAAAAAACCCCAAATTTAGCAGAAGGAAAGAAATCATAAAAATCAGAACAGAAATATATGAAAAAGAAATGAAGGAAATGATAGCAAAGATCAATAAAATTAAAAGCTGGTTCTTTGAGAAGATAAACAAAATTGATAAACCATTAGCTAGGCTCATCAAGAAAAAAAGGGAGAAGACTCAAATCAATAGAATTAGAAATGAAAAAGGAGAAGTAAAAACTGACACTGCAGAAATACAAAAGATCACGAGAGATTACTAAAAGCAACTCTATGCCAATAAAATGGACAACCTGGAAGAAATGGACAAATTCTTAGAAATGAACAACGTGCCAAGACTGAATCAGGAAGAAATAGAAAATATGAACAGACCAATCACAAGCATTGAAATTGAAACTGTGATTAAAAATCTTCCAACAAACAAAAGCCCAGGACCAGATGGCTTCACAGGCGAATTCTATCAAACATTTAGAGAAGAACTAACACCTATCCTTCTCAAACTCTTCCAAAATATAGGAGAGGGAGCAACACTCCCAAACTCATTCTTCGAGGCCACCATCACCTTGATACCAAAACCAGACAAGGATGTCACAAAGAAAGAAAACTACAGGCCAATATCACTGATGAACATAGATGCAAAAATCCTCAACAAATACTAGTAAACAGAATCCAACAGCACATTAAAAGGATCATACACCATGATCCAGTGGGGTTTACTCCAGGAATGCAAGGATTCTTCAATATACGCAAATCAATCAATGGGATACACCATATTAACAAATTGAAGGAGAAAAACCATATGATCATCTCAATAGATGCAGAGAAAGCTTTCAACAAAATTCAACACCATTTATGATAAAAACCCTGCAGAAAGTAGGCATAGAGGGTTCTTTCCTCAACATCATAAAGGCCATATATGACAAACCCACAGCCAATATCGTCCTCAATGGTGAAAAACTGAAAGCATTTCCACTAAGACGAGGAACAAGACAAGGTTGCCCACTCTCACCATTCTTATTCAACATAGTTTTTGAAGTTTTAGCCACAGCAATCAGAGAAGAAAAGGAAATAAAAGGAATCCAAATCGGAAAAGAAGAAGTAAAGCTGTCACTGTTTGCAGATGACATGATACTATACATAGAGAATCCTAAAGATGCTACCAGAAAACTACTAGAGCTAATCAATGAATTTGGTAAAGTAGCAGGATACAAAATTAATGCACAGAAATCTCTGGCATTCCTATACACTAATGATTAAAAATCTGAAATGGAAATCAAGAAAACACTCCCATTTACCATTGCAACAAAAAGAATAAAGTATCTAGGAATAAACCTACCTAAGGAGACAGAAGTCCTGTATGCAGAAAATTATAAGACATTGATGAAAGAAATTAAAGATGATACAAATAGATGGAGAGATATACTATGTTCTTGGATTGGAAGAATCAACATTGTGAAAATGACTCTACAACCCAAAGCAATCTACAGATTCAGTGCAGTCCCTATCCAACTACCACTGGAATTTTTCACAGAACTAGAACAAAAAAATTCACAATTTTTATGGAAACACAGAAGGCCCCGAATAGCCAAAGCAATCTTGAAAACGAAAAATGGAGCTGGAGGAATCAGGTTCCCTGACTTCAGACTATACTATTCAAGTATTCAAGACAGTATGCTACTGGAACAAAAACAGAAATATAGATCAATGGTACAGGATAGAAAGCCCAGAGATATACCCACGCACATATCATCACCTTATCTTTGATAAAGGAGGTAGAAATGTACAGTGGAGAAAGGACAGCCTCTTCAAAAAGTGGTGCATGTAAAAGTATGAGATTCGATCACTCCCTAATGCCATACACAGAAATAAGCTCAAAATGGAATAAAGACCTAAATGTAAGGCCAGACACTATCAAACTCTTAGAGGAAAACATAGGCAGAACACCCTATGACATAAATCACAGCAAGATCCTTTTCGACCCACCTCCTAGAGAAATGGAAATAAAAACAAAAATAAACAAATGGGACCTAATGAAACTTCAAAGCTTTTGCACAGCAAAGGAAACCATAAACAAAACCAAAAGACAACCCTCAGAATGGGAGAAAATATTTGCAAATGAAGCAACTGACAGAGGATTTATAGGCAGCTCATGCAGCTCAATAACAAAAAAACAAAAACACAATCCAAAAATGGGCAGAAGACCTAAATAGACATTTCTCCAGAGAAGATATACAGACTGCCAGCAAACACATGAAAGAATGTTCAACATCATTAATCATTAGAGAAATGCAAATCAAAACTACAATTAGATATCATCTCACACCAGTCAGAATGGCCATCATCAAGAAATCTAGAAAGAATAAATTCTGGAGAGGGTGTGGAGAAAACGGAGCCCTCTTGCACTGCTGGTGGGAATGTGAATTGGTACAGCCATTATGGAGAACAGTATGGAGGCTCCTTAAAAAACTACAAATAGAACTACCATATGACCCAGCAATCCCTCTACTGGGCGTATACCCTGAGAAAACCATAATTCAAAGAGTCATGTACCAAAATGTTCATTGCAGCTCTATTTACAATAGCCCGGAGATGGAAACAACCTAAGTGTCCATCATTGGATGAATGGATAAAGAAGATGTGGCACATATATACAATGGAATATTACTCAGCCATAAAAAGAAACAAAACTGAGCTATTTGTAATGAGGTGGATAGACCTAGAGTCTGTCATACAGAGTGAAGTAAGTCAGAAAGAGAAAGACAAATACCATATGCTAACACATATATATGGAATTTAAGAAAAGAAAATGTCATGAAGAACCTAGGGGTAAGACAGGAATAAAGACACAGACCTACAAGAGAATGGACTTGAGGATATGGGGAGGGGGAAGGGTAAGCTGTGACAAGCGAGTGAGTGGCAATGGACATATATACACTACCAAACGTAAAATAGATAGCTAGTGGGAAGCAGACGCATAGCACAGGGAGATTAGCTCGGTACTTTGTGACCATCTAGAGGGTTGGGATAGGGATGGTGGGAGGGAGGGAAACACAAGAGGGAAGAGATATGGGAACATGTATATATATAACTGATTCACTTTGTTATAAAGCAGAAACTAACACACCATTGTAAAGCAATTATACTCCAATAAAGATGTAAAAATAATAATAGTAAAAAAAATTAAATTTGGGGGCAGAAGTCTCACAGTTTTAGCTCACACAAACATACATTTTGAAAGGCTGATTACTTGCTAAGTTGTTTCATTTAAATGAGAATTTAGATCAAGGATATGCTAAATAAATATGAAGATGCAGTATCTCTTTCCACAATATTGCATTTAATTTGATAGTAATATTGAAATATATATGAGAATGTAACACATCTAATAAGGATAACTTAATGAAGTCAATCTGACCTAAACTTACCATATTAAACTATGTGGTATGAGCAACAAAATCTATATATTGAAGGATTACACAATGTTATCACAACTATAGTCATTTAGAAGGAACACATGATTTGGGGAATAAGCACCCTAAAATTTTGAAAACAAATTCTGAATATGTAATAAACTCTAGAAAATTTTGAGATGGGACAGCCATTATTTTAAAACGTTCAGTCTTAGAAAGTTGATGTGTAAGCAAATATGAGATTATAGATTCACATACAGTTATAAGAAATAGATTTCTCAACCTTTTACCCAATTTCCCCCAATAGTACCATTTTACAAAACTCTACAATAATATAATGACGTTGATGCAGTTGAGATGCAGAATAATTCTAGTACCCTAGCGTTGTCCTTTTATAGCTACCCCTTCCTCCTTTTATAGCTACCCCTTTACTTCCAAAGGATAGTAAAACATTCTTTAAATTAAATGTGTATATATATTCATTTTTATATTTTCATCTTAGAGGACAAGATTGTCCCCTTCATGGTTAGCACCTGTCAAGTATCAAGTTCAAGGTCAGTTCCACAATTTTATGCTAAACATAACAGGAAATAGGTTGCATTGAGGAAAGTGAGAGTTTGCAAAGAACAGAGTCAGCAAGAGACTTTATTGGGCCTTCATCTTCCCATTGTCCCCCAGAAATTTTTCACTGGCTAAGGTGCTCTACTGGGTATGGAATGTGGTTCACGTTCTTCTGGGATATTGTTCCCCCTCAGTTTTCCTTCTTTTATAGAAGGTGATGAGAAAGCAGAAATTCAATAAAAGAATATCCAGGAAAATTTGGATGTGGTATCTTACCTGAATTCACCAGTCACAAATTTCTGCTTATTAGCTTTGACAACTTTTCTTCTTCTAATACTACTGATTCTCCTTCCAGTAAAAAATAATGCCCAGTCATTAATAAGCATTGTATCCTATGCTAACAAATATATATATGCACATATTCTTTTAAGTATAGCATATGAGCTAATCTTACTTAGAAGCACAAGCACATATATCTGGAAGGTAAATAGGTCAGGGACTCTTTTAGAGATTATTAAAAACATGACAGCTTTCAGGAACAACATTAAATTTAATAAGATAATTATCTACACCAGACAGCTAAAAATGAGATCTTCATATGAGGAAACTTTGTAAGTTGCATCAAGATAACCCTAGTTGTTAGCTAGGTGCTTAAACTGAATTATTTTGGAGAATTTTCTTTTTATTCTGTACCGCTGCTTCATTTCTCCATTACGATGATTTTATAGTGAACATGCCTGCTTGTAAAGTAATTTTAGCAAATGTTTAAAAGTATCTCCCAGGCTGAGTGTATTAAGTTTTATATAAGCTGTGTGTTTGATGTTCTGCTTTATTTCAACTATGTCCATGGACCTATAGTGTTTATGTAAGCTGCAGGCTACTGCCGTCATCTTTAGAACATCTAGCCAAATGCTTTTATGTCTTTAAGAAACTCTAACAGTTAAAATAACGTTCGCAATAAGCACATCAGGAAATAAAGATACATTTCAGGAATGGACTTCCTTATAACTCTGCCAACTGATGGTTGAATGGCCCATAGTGCTTTTGTAGCTTTTGCAGATAAACAAGGATGGGATTTCTGTTCAGATTTTTATTCTCAGAAGGAGGTTATTTTCACTTAAAAAAGAGAATATGTTCTGATAAAACCATGTGTGTGACCGGATCAATTTTTATGGCAGTATTTGAACTTCTTTTATTCTTTTTGGAGGTAGAGGGAAATGCCTGGTTAATTTGAATGGCTTCTAATTTAGCTAACAATTTGGATTGTTTTTATAGATTATTCCTCCTAGAATTCACATGAAATCAAAGCAATATGCATATTCTATATACTTCTTTCCTTTCACCCCCTTAACGTTTAAAATCAATAGTATTATGTAGTCTCCAATCCAAAATAAAGAAAATATTCTGATTTATAAAATGAACCATTTTGGAATTAAAAAAAAGTGTGAACACAATAAAATGGCAATAATTCGAGCATCCAATTAAAATTTAGAGGGCTGGAGCAGGAGGGCATTGTAACTATTTTTAATTTTCTAATCCGCTGCATTTTCTGCACATTTTTAAATGAGTTTTACTTGTATTCACGTTTACTCTTATAACTGCAATAGAATTAGACAGTAAGAATTAGAACTCTATCTTTCCATTATTTAACTTTAGATTTCATGTGAAGCAGCAAAAAATTAGAACACTTTTGTATGTAAGAAATACCCCAGATGCAAACTACAACCTACTCTTTTCACATCAAGGGCTCTAACAAGGACAATGAGATGAGTGAATGATCAGCCTGAAATAAGAGGAATGTTATGCTGGTCACAACCATATGGCAGTCTATAATTAATGTGCTTTAAATATTTGTAAATTTTAAAATTGAATATTCTGGTTTTACCATCTTGTTTTACTATAAATATGATTCCTATAATTTGGGAGGCCAGGAATGAGGACATATTAAATAAAATTAAAGACATGATAAAATGTAAAACTTGACTTATGGCTAATAGAAGTCAATATTTCTAACATAAATGTTATACACACAAAATAAAATTCTTATTGAAGAATTTCAATATAATTGGTTAATAGTAAATGTATACTCTATTAGGTGAAAATACTTATCTTAAAATTATTTCTGTCATGAAGAGAAAGATAAATGTCTTTCAGAACTGTATATTTCTATTTAGCTTTGTATATATGGTAGTCTTTCATGATATTTAGTGAGGATACAAAAAATAAAAAGAGGCTTTTAATATTCATCATATGCTAAAAGATAATTTTCATAATTTTGAAGTCAGATGCAGGGGATAATTTAAGGAAAAAAATGATTGAATGAGCACAAATAGAGGAGATTTGACTTAGATTTGATAAGAGAAAAAGGTGTAAATATTCGAACATGGCACTATTTTCTTCATTCTTTGTTAAATATTACTGTATATTCAGGATTGTATTGATTCAAATTTAATTGAAATTTTCAATGTCAGTTTTCTCTGGTCTTTTAAAGTGGAAAAACAATGAAATCAAGTGATATAGATAAATGGTTAATTCCTTAGAAAATATATATATTGAAAACCCAGTCTTTGTATTAGGCATGGGACATATAGCTATGATTAAACTCCTGGGCTTCAAAAAGCTCAGTCTAGAGTAATAGAAACAATGTAAGCTGAGATTTTTGAATGCTAGAAAATACATAGGCATATTGCATAAATTATTTTAATTAGCTCTTAAAGTAGCCCTTTAAGGAGATGTCACCAATATATTCAGTTTTCAGGTAAGATTCCTTCCTTGTTGCAGGTTGGTTATTTATAGAGCTGGGATGTATAATTGGAGGGCCTTAGTCTCTTCAGAATATCTCTCTAGAGAAGCACGATAATTCACAGAACAGCCTAGTGTTCTGAGCTAGGGTTTGTATGTACTGTATATTCTTACTTGAAATTCTCCTCAGCAAATCTCAATGACTATTCAGTTTCCCTGCTTGAAAATGTGGAGTCAGGTTGTCCAAAACTCAAGATTTGTTTTTAATGCCTGCAATCAAAATCAGGGAGTCAGAATACTATATACAAACTGGAAAGCTTGGTACAAAAAAAGATAGTAAAATTAGCCATATATAAAGTAAAGCTAAAAATGTGCAAAAAAGTGGAAAAGACACAGAAAGGATGAAGGTTTATTGGAGAGAGAGCCTTAAATAAGGGAATTACAGAGTGATGGCAACCCCCAAGAACCACATTATCTGTGGCATATCTTGGACTGGGCATGGCTGGTCTGAGTTCATCATGGCTAATCTTTTGTTAGAACATGGCTTCATCCCCATAATGCTCAAAATGTTTTTAGAGTCAGGAGGATTGGAAACATCTATGCAGCTTCATCTAAGCAGGCTTCAGATTTTTTGGGTTTTTTGCTTTTTGCGTTTTTTTAATTGAGCTAACTTGGATTTTCTGAGGCAGCTGCTAAGCTAATATAAAGGCATAGAAAATGAGCCTCCAGGTATTCCAGATTTGTCTGTCCTCAGCTCCATGAACTACCTGTACTTTCTCAAGCCAGACAGCCTAAGGAAGAGCAGATATGTATATAAAGAGCAGTTGTATCTTTCTAAGCTCTTTCTTATTTATCCTCAATTTCACTTAATGTCATGATCATTCCCTCAGTTGCCTGAATCAAACAAACCTCTGAATCATCTGATTTTTTAAATTTCCCTCATAGAACTAGCCAGACACTAAAAATGTCAAAGTTGATTTTTTTCTATTACTATTATTTTTGCCTTAGTTCATATTCTTATCACCTTTTAAAAATAACTGCAATAATCACCTAAATGATATTTCTGCCCTATTCCACGTTTGGTTCATAACTCTGTTTTAAACCATTACTAATACATTTCTTTTAAAAAAATACAAGAACTTGAAATGCTTGACTAAAATTCTTTACCTTAGCATCTATTACAGAAGGGTTTAAGTAACACCTTGCAAACATCTTGAAGTGAAAATATTGAAGCATGTTTGAGGACAGCAAGGAAGCTGGTATGGCTTGAGAGGAGTGAGTAGGTGGTGGAGTGTAAGAGCACTTGTCAAAGAGGTAAGGAGGATATATCAACTTTGTTTATAGTAAGGACTTAGGTTTAAGTGTGGATCCTTAGAACAGAGGAGCGGCATACTGAATTTTATGTTTCATAGGGATCATTCTGGATGCTATAACTTTCAAATAGACAACATTAGAACAGGTTCAGGAGACAACTGCAATATTCCAGCTGAGAGATGATGGTGGCTCAGCCAAAATAAAATGGTAGTAGTGAAGGTGGGGACACCAGATGATTCTCTTGTGTTTCTAAATAAATATCCAAGAAAATAAGAGCAAAAATCTATCTATATCTTTCTTGAAATCAGGCAACCTATGGAAGGCTGTCTACCTGTGAGACCTGTTAACGAGAAATTTGGCCAGGTTCCTCCTTCTGAGCAATAATAATGAAAATGCAGAGTCAGAGGGGTCAGGTTTGTATTAGCTTAGTGTTTACCAGAATCATTTTACAAATTGTGTATCTTCTAAGGTTTCTATAGACTAATAAGACTACTTTACCATGAAAGCTTACTGAATAAAACGTCACTCCCTTCAATAGTTCTTATGAATGGTCTGATTGCCTCCCCGCCCCCATCCAAGTCTTGATTCTCTTTCTCGGGAACAGTGAAATGCACTGATTGACAATAGTTAGAGATGAAAGAGGCAAAGTCATTAAGAGAAATTGACATCATTCTCACAGATTTATTCTAGAATACACTTTTAATTCAGGCATTGTGGAATAGGCTAGAATATCCTTTATCTAATGCCACCTTTTCACCTTAATAGAATGTGTGGGGGGTGGCGCTGGGTAATGCCTAAAGTCCTATATGGAGTTTTGATGTCTTAAATAAAGGAGTGTTTACAAATAATATTTTGAATTTCCCCTTTGCTTGATGTGATGGTTAATTTTTTGTGTCAACTTGACTGGCGATGGGGTGCCCAGACAAACATTTTTTTCTGGTTGTGTCTGTGAGGGTGTCTCTGGAAGAGATTCGCATTTGATTTGGTGGACTCAGTAAAGTAGATTGCCCTCCCCAATGTAGGTGGGTATGATCCTATCCCTTGAGAGCCTGAATACAACAAAAGGTGGAAGGAGGAGAAATTTGCCCCCTTTTTTCCTGCATCACTATTTGAGCTGGGACAGCTCATCTCATCTTCTCCTGCCCTTGGACTGGGATTTAAACCATTTGCTACCCTGGTTCTCAGGTCTTTGGACTTGACATGAACTACACCTCTGGTTTTCCTGGGTCTCTACCTTGTAAAGGACAGACTGTAAATTGTGGGCATTTTTAGTCTCCACAATCATATAAGCCACTTCCTCATAATGTCTCCTTTACATATATACAGACACACACACACACATACACACACACACACACACACACACACACAGAGTTCATTTCATTGGTTCTGATACTCTGGAGAACCCTAATACACTTGGCACCCATGAGGTTTTTTATCTCAGAGTGAAGTAAAGTCAAGTATCAGAATGGGTAAGAGATAAGTATAAATTTCTTTTCTAAGTGGAGAATGATTATGAAAGGATGGATCAAAAGAAAGACAGGCATCATGTTTTGAGTTAGGCACATTCTCAGACATAGTAGCTTAGGAAAAAGTAAATATGAACCTTAAGAATATGGAGTTTTTTCCCATCTTTCCTAATATTCTATATGCCAGCCTACTCCATGAAAATCTTTAGGGATTCAACAATACCTGAATCTTTGTATACAGCTGCCCTGGGAAGAGTGAGATATATTTTGCTCAGCAACATATACTTTCTCAAGGAGGCAACACAGAGAAGTATATTTTAAAAATTCAACAGAATGAATTGTTAGGGGATTAGTTTATTCATCTGCAAAAGAAAACCTAGATGCATTTCTGGATAAGCAGGTTGAGAAGAAGAAAATATTTCTAACTTTTCTCGCATAAACTTTAATATCTACCAGTTTCAGGAGCAACACAGACTTAGAAAAAAATGGGTACCATGTAGTAATAAATAGATTTTAAGAAAAAAAATTCACTGAAACTGTTACCTTTTTATAAACGCTGGCTTAGAAAAAATATGCAACATACTATAATAAATTTTAATTTATTTGTATTGATATATATTTAGAGAAATATATATCAGCTTTTGAAAGCTGTTCAAGTTGATGTGAATTGAAATCAAATGCATCCATATCTATAATATATTTTGCAGTGATTTGTTACCTGTTTCTTTTACTAAAGTTTACCCATGGAAATTGCTTTTAAAATGACTATCTAAAGTGCATTTACTTTAACAAAACAGATGTAGTATTAGGGATTATTTTTTTGCCACATTAATTCAACATTGTTACTATAATATTTTTAAGATGTTCCAAACATATCAAATATCTGGATTATAGTCTTAATCTGCTAATTATGTAGTGTTATTCAGTTTCAGAATAAGTATCAAGAACTTCCTCTTCCTAATTTACTTAATCTATAGGTGTTTGTATCATTATGACTTTCCTTACTGAAGTAAAATAATTCTAGAACAAAGCAAACCATTTAATTCTCAAGGTCTTATATAGTTGTCTTTTGAATTGCCACTACAAAATGACAACCTTTGGAGAAATTTAGTTAAGCCATTGAAAGTTCAGGGTTGAACTAAATGTCCTATATATTCTAATATTGTCTCTCTCCTCTCTTTCTTTCAAACAATAAGGAATAGTACAAAAATAGCCAAGTCCAACTTTTACAAGAACTGATTTGACTCTAGTTTCTCTAGTAGAATAACTGTATACCTTGTCAAAATATTTAGTTCATTTGAAAGACATTTCAATTCTCTGGGAAATGCAGGATGATACAATATTTGAAAGTGCTTTCACAGGCATATAGACTAGGGTCTGATTTGTGGATCATATTTTTACTACCTTCCTCTCTGAGTAAGGCTTAAGATCCCTTGATAGCTCAGTTTTCACACTTATATAAGTGGGTTAAAACCCTTGGTGAAAATGAAGTACGATATTTGCAAAACTTTGAACATAGTGTCTGGCATACATCATGACTAAATTATATGTTTTCATGGTGTTTCATAGAATTATAAAGTAAGAGCAATACTAAAATGACAAGAAGTATGTGTGCTGTACTTACAGGAGTGTTGTGAATAGCAAATTATATATTTGAAAGCACCCGCAAATGTATATAAAATGTGCATTTTTAAAGATATCCTTTGAAGTTTTGCTGAAGATTGTAATGAAACTTGGTGGTCAATTTTCTGGCCACATATGTGAACACATCTTAAATGGTATATGCTTCCTCTCAGATATATTCACTATTTGGTATGGGTAAGTTATTTTCAAACTTTCTATGGAAACCTAGAAATTGGATTGAGTGCTACCTGAATAATTTTATGTTGTATGTGCTTGTATGGAGAAAGGGTAGGATTCTGTTCCCATTTCTTTATTCAACCAGAGCTGTTCTTTTGTGATGGTATAATTTTTAATTAAAAAAAAATCTTCAAATGGAATAAATTTGAGGTCCCACATTTCAGTAATAACAGAAAAATGTGTATAGACAAACATTCCTGTAGGTAATGTCTATAAAATCTGTATAGAACATTTTTAAAATATTGACCTCAAACAGAAACAATCTTGAGAAGGATAATCCCTGAAAGATAGGAAGTACACAAGGTGAGATTTACATCCTTTCAGGATTTTGCTGAAGGGTACTCCCTGATCTCTATGGTGCAGGGGGCATGAGATTAGCATGCAGATTTGAGGCTGACATATTGGTTGGGAAATTAAGGTGAAAATCCTGGGAAGGAAGGAGTTGAATATGGAATGAGAGCCAAATTCTATATATAAAAAATATGTAAAATTCATGATTAAACACTGATATAGTCAAGCATTTATGAGATACTAAAGAGCCTGGCAAATAAAGTCACTAGAAGTTGGAAGGATGCAGGTTTTCAGTTGCTGTCTCTCCTGAAGGAAATAGATTTTAGAGTTTGAGTTTGACCATTTTAAACTCAGCTTGAACAAATATCAGTCCTTCAGAGGAACATAAGTAGAATCAGAACCCTACAAGTTACTTTTATTGCCCAACATGCAATAAAAACTTACTAGACACGTGAAGAATCAGCAAAGTATGACATACTCAAACAAAGCAGTCAACAGAATTGATTCCCAAGAAGGCATAAAAGGTGAAATTATCAGAAGAAATTTAAAGCAGCAATTATAAATATATTCAAGGTCTGAAACTCTAGTCACAATGATTGAACTAGTCACAATGATTGAACATTTGGAAAATATGAGTAGTAAAATTGAAACTGAAAAAAAGGAAATTCTATGAAAACTAAATTAAACAATATGATAAGTGAGCTCAAGAGCAAGGAGAAAAAAGACTCTAGAGTTCACGTGGTGATAAAATAAAACAAATTAATTTTTTTTATTCTAGCATGATTCCAGGCACAAATTAGAAGCCTATTATAAACTTACTGAAAATAACCAATGAATGAATAAGTATATAAATAACCAAATATTATGTTTACTTCTTTCAGAGAAATTGGTAATTTTCCAATTCCTACTGTATCTTTTCATTCTTTTCCCTTTGTGTATGCATGGGCATTTAGTTTTGTAAACTTTCACAACATTCACATCGAGATTTCTATGAAGTGTCAAACTAATAAGGCTCTATGGGAATACTGGTTTCTAGAACACAAATAACAACCCAGGGTTCAATCATTTAACATAAAAGGGGTAACAGGACCAAGAATGAGGCATCAAGAAGTTCTGCCATTATCTATGTCTGACTCTGATAACCTTCTTACTCAAAATATCTATAATATCCCAGATGAACATTATAGGAGATATTTTATTATTTTAATAACACCATAAAGAGTTATGAGACACAATTTCAAGATGACAAAATTGGTACTCAGAAAACTTAAGTATTACCCTCTGCAGCAAGCAGGTCATATGTGACAATGAGATTGGAGTTTTGGTTGCCTTTACTGAAATGTTAGGCACCTACACATTATTATCTCTGACTTCCAAACAATATTATGTTCTCTATTTCCTCACATATAAAAGAGGTTACAGTAGATACTTTCTCAGTCAGGTCCCCCTTTTTTTTTTTTTTTTTTGCGGTACGGGCCTCTCCCATTGCGGAGCACAGGCTCCGGACACACAGGCTCAGCGGCCATGGCTCACGGGCCCAGCCGCTCCGTGGCATGTGGGATCTTCCCGGACAGGGTCACGAACCTGTGTCCCCTGCATCGGCAGACGGACTCTCAACCACTGTGCCACCAGGGAAGCCCTCAGGTCCCCATTTAATGTAAATTGGAATGACTATGAGGCTTAACAAAGGTCAAATTAACAGTAGAGGATAAAAGTTCCCAAAGTCCTTGATATAAATTTGATTTTTTAATTAGTTTTTATGCACTGTAGTTGTTTGAATTGTGCCTCTTTGCCAAAAAAAAAAAAAAAAAAAAAAGTCCAAGTCCTAATTCCATTACCTGTGAATGTGACCTTTTTTTCGAAAATAATGTCTTTGCAGATATAATCAAGTTAAGGATATCAAGAAGACGTCACACTGGATTTGGGATGGGCCTACCTCCAGTAACTGGTGTCCTTATACTGGGGAGACACAGAGGTGAAGGTCCTGTGAAGACAAAGGCAGAGATTGGAAGGATGAGTCTATAAGCCAAGGAATGTCAGAGCCATTGCCCACAGCACCGGCAGAAGCTATGAGAGAGGCAGGGAGCAGATTCTCTCTCAGTCTCTAGAAGTAATCAACTCTGCTGGCACCTTGATTTCAGACTCTTGTACTCCAGAACTGTAAGAGAATAAATTTCTGTTGTTTAACACCAGCCAGTTTTTGGTATGTTGTTATGGCAGACCTAGAAAATTGATACATATGTTTATGATAGGAAAAAATAAAGTCTTAATTTCGGGTTATTTTTAAATATAACTGAGAATTTTCTTCATGTAATTTATCAGAGCAATATTTTATGCTGTCTATTATACTGCTTTGTGGGAAAGATGAAATTAACTGATAAAATTTTGATTAAAGATATTTGTGGAAAACAGATTCAATTTTAAAAATCAAATAATAAACCACAGTTCTATAACATGTTTCATTGTAACAATATTTTAATTTATTGGAATGATGAGCTGTATAATTCAAGGGTCTATGTCAAAGAATTATTCTTGCAATATTTTAAAATAAATTTAAATATTTTAGTGCATGTATTAGTGTATTATCTATTGCCACATAAACCTACATACAAAACAAACATGCAAACTTAGTGGCATGCTATAATCAGTATGTGTTTCTTATGCATATGGAGTCATCTGAGATTGTTAGCAATCTCTATCTTGTCTGGATTCACATGCACAGACATGTCTGGGGATCAGCTGGTTTGCCATGATTTCGGCTAGCCTTGTCTGGGATTCCACATGTCCCACATCCTCCAATAGGTTTCCCGTATCATGTTTTCAGGGCAATCACAGAAGCATAAGAGCAAACATAAGAACTCAAGGTCTCTTTAGGTCTAGGTTTGGAAGAGACATGCTGCCGTTTCTTCCTTATTGCGTTGACCAACCAAGTATATAACTAAACCTTGAGTCAGAAGGGAAGGGCACTACAAAGAAACAAAGCAAAGGGCTTAGTTACAGGAAGGGGTGAAGAACTGGGGTCTTTGATACAATGTAATTTATCATGTTTGGTATGAAGTGATACCATTCTTGATTTTGTCAGTCTTGTTCTAATCAGTCAAATGGACATTCTTCCTGCCTATATATCTTCAAAATGTACCCTATACTGTAAGCAGCAGAACGTTTCCATCTGTGTTATATATGTCAAAGTTCGGTTGTACACAAACTCCATAAAAAATTCTTTCTATGTCCAATTCCCCTTCTTTTTATTGCTAGGTTTCTCAGTATCATACTGAGTCACTATATGAATAATAAATGTGGTTATTAAGAATGATTTAAAAGGCTTAGTCAAGCACCTCGGTCACCAGAGAGAGGAAATAATTAAAATATGTTTGTGGATCGACTCTCTTTCAACATTTTTAGTTTACCTGGCAATTAAGGATTGGATCATAGGCTTTTACAGGTGGTGCAGCTGTGGAATGAGAACATTGTGCCTCTCAGAAAACAAATAACAAAACAACAGTAATGATATTACATTAAACCTCAAGTGTCTATGGCAGAAACTGAGCACTAGAGTTAGAGAAGGAAAGAATCCTGTAAAGTGAAAGTCCTTAAAATAAGAGGCAAGAAACATTGTTTTTCAACAAAATATAAAGAGTAATATTGATTATAAAATTTTCCCATTATTTTTCAAAGTTTTACACTAAATAATAAGTAATCTAATCATTCCTAAAGGCTTACAACAAAAAAGCAGTCCCTAGGTTACTGCAGTAGAAAAATCCTTAATTCACAGTTCCAAGAAGCAATCAATTTAAACTTAAGCTTCCCTCCACCATTTTTTTCCCCAGTTTACCTTTATATTTGGCAATGTCATACTTATAATTTGCTTCCTTAATTTTTCAGCTTTTCATATTATCTGTTTCCTAAAACAAACATTGACATTCCTTATATCCGCCAAACCCCTCACCTTCATAAACACTTCTCTTTCTCTGTCAATACTACAGTATGGCTCTGTTACTGCTTCAGTCCAAGCAATTATTGTTCAAGGTTTACACCATTATGGGTACACTTTCATGAGAATGGAAGTTTTGGTTTTGTTTTTCTACAGCAATGCTATGGTAATATATATGTCTTTTCCTACACAATTTCTGTTATTTTCCTGGAGTAAACAAATTCCTCACTTAATTTTTTCTTTTTCTATGTATGTTTTATGAATCCATCTCCAGATTCTGTAGGACAATCCTACAGTTTAAGATCACACTGATGTCAGTTTAATTTCCTTTTTTCTTCCCCTTGGAAGTGATTTTCCTCAGAATTTGGAGCAAATTGTTTTATCATCTTGAAACTTTAGACTCCCCATTGAGAAGCTCATTGTTATCATATTTACTAATCCTCCACTGTTTTGGATTCTCTCTGTAAAGGTATGAGGTCTTCCTTTCCCACTCTATTCTGAGCTTTCATAAAGACATACCTTGGTGTATCTTTCAGAAATTCTCCTGAATTGTTTGACAATATTCCTCCACTCACTTTCACCAAAGGAGTTCAAGATTAAACTATTATAGGGTAGTGGACTTTGTGAACTGAATCATTGACTTTTTAGTTGTTTTATATGGTGTATCAAATTCTCCATCTTTTACAGATGATTTATTAGAAAAATCCTTGATATTCTGATCCTATTGAATTTTTCTTTATTGAATTCTTATTTTAATTTCCATGAGTTCTCTTTATCCTCTAAATCTTCTTTTTTATCTTTGTTTCATGGATGAAATTATCTCCCTAGACTTTAAAAAGGAGAATACTTTAAGAATTCAGGGACAAGAAAACTTTAAATTTCTTTTATTCTATTGAAAAATTATTTTTACTGCCTTTCAAATTTGGGCCTTTCTTCAAATGTATAGTGAATTCTGAGTGTCTAATCATATTTTTGAATGAGCCAACACTACACTGTAATCCTTTTCAGCATGCAAGAAATTCACCGGGTAATTAGTCTCAGGGGAGCTTAATTAGGCTGGGCATTGTCAACCATTAGAAGGGAACTACAACTATAGTAGGTGTAAGTTTTATGCCTTTGGCTAGATTGGTTCACCAGAGATAAATCTTTCAATTTCTTTCCTTAGGGGAATACACTTGCTTGCAATAACACTGGAGTTTTATCTTTATTATTTTTTTTAACATCTCTGTTGGAGTATAATAGATTTACAATGGTGTATCACTTTCTGCTTTATAACAAAGTGAATCAGCTATACATATACATATATTCCCGTATCTCCTCCCTCTTGCACCTCCCTCCCACCCTCCCTATCCCACCCTTCTAGGTGGGCACAAAGCACCCAGCTGATCTCTCTGTGCTATGCGGCTGCTTCCCACTAGCTATCTATTTTATTTGGTAGTGTATATATGTCCATGCCACCCTCTCACTTCATCCCAGCTGACCCTTCCCAAGTCTCGTGTCCTCAAGTCCATTCTCTACATCTGCATCTTTATTCCTGTCCTGCCCCTAGGTTCTTCAGAACTGTTTTTTTTTTTTCTTTCAGATTCCATATATATGTGCTAGCATATGGTATTTGTTTTTCTCTTTCTGACTTACTTCTGTCTTACTGTATGACAGACTATAGTTCCATCCACCTCACTACAAATGACTCAATTTTGTTTCTTTTTATGGCTGAGTAATATTCCATTGTATATATGTGCCACATCTTCTTTATCCATTCATCTGTCCATGGACACTTAGGTTGCTTCCATGTCCTGGCTATTGAAAAAAGTGCTGCAATGAACACTGTGGCACATGACTCTTTAAATTATGGTTTTCTCAGGGTATATGCCCAGTAGTGGGAATACTGGCTTATATGGTGGTTGTATTTTTAGTTTTGTAAGGAACCTCCATACTGTTCTCCATAGTGGCTGTGCCAATTCACATTCCCACCAGCAGTGCAAGAGAGTTCCCTTTTCCCCACACCCTCTCCAGCATTTACTGTTTCTAGATTTTTTGATGATAGCCATTCTGACAGGTGTGAGCTGATACCTCATTATAGCTTTGATTTGCATTTCTCTCATGATTAGAGATGTTGAGCATTCTTTCATGTGTTTGTTAGCATTCTGTATATCTTCTTTGGAGAAATGTCTATTTAGGTCTTCTGTCCATTTTTGGATTGGGTTGTTTGTTTTTTTGATATTGAGCTGCATGAGATGCTTGTATATTTTGGAGATTAATCCTTTGTCAATTGCTTCATTTGCAAATATTTTCTCGCATTCTGAGGGTTGTCTTTTTGTCTTATTTATGTTTTCCTTTGCTGTGCAAAAGCTTTTGTAATTAGGTCATGTTTGTTTATTTTTGTTTTTATTTCCATTTCTCTAGGAGGTGGGTCAAAAATGATCTTGCTGTGATTTATGTCACGGAGTGCTCTGCCTATCTTTTGCTCAAAGAGTTTTATAGTGTCTGGCCTTACATTTAGGCCTTTAATCCACTTTGAGTTTATTTTTGTGTATTGTGTAGAGAGTGTTCTAATTTCATTCTTTTTCATGTAGCTGTGCAGTTTTCCCAGCACCACTTATTGAAGAGGCTGTCTTTTATCCATTGTATATTCTTACCTCCTTTATCAAAGATAAGGTGACCATATATGCATGGGTTTATCTCTGGGCTTTCTATCCTGTTCCACGGATCTATATTTCTGTTTTTGTGCAGTGCCATACAGTCTTGATTAATGTAGCTTTGTAGTATAGTCCAAAGTCAGGGAGTCTGATTCCTCCAGCTCCATTTTTCTTTCTCAAGATTGTTTTGGCTATTCAGAGTCTTTTGTGTTTCCATACAAATTGTGAAATTTTTTGTGCTAGTTCTGTGAAATATGCCATTGGTAGCTTGATAAGGATTGCATTGAATCTGTAGATTGCTTTGGGTAGTATAGTCAATTTTCACAATGTTGATTCTACCAGTCCAAAAGCATGGTATATCTCTCCATCTGTTTGTATCACCTTTAAGTTTTTCATCACTGCCTTATAGTTTTCTGCATAGAGATCTTTTGTCTCCTTAGGTAGATTTATTCTTAGGTATTTTATTCTTTTTGTTGCAATGGTAAATGGGAGGGTTTCATTAATTTCTCTTTCTGATTTATCATCATTAGTGAATAGGAATGAAAGAGCTTTCTGTGGATTAATTTTGGATCCTGCTACTTGGCCAAATTCATCGATTAGCTCTAATAGTTTTCTGGTAGCATTTTTAGTATTCGTTGTGTATAGTATTCTGTCATCTGCAAACAGTGACAGTTTTACTTCTTCTTTTCCAATTTGGATTCTTTTAATTCTTATTCTTCTCTGATTGCTGTGGTTAAAACTTCCAAAACTATGTAGAATAATAGCAGTGAGAGTGGGCAACCTTGCCTTGTTCCTGATCTTAGTGGAAATGGTTTCAGTTTTTCACCACTGAGAACAATGTTGGCTGTGGGTTTGTCATATATGTCCTTTATTATGTTGAAGTAAGTTCCCTCTATGCCTACTTTCTGGAGAGTTTTATCATAAATGGGTGTTGAATTTTGTTGAAAGCTTTTTCTGCATCTGTTGAGATAATCATATGGTTTTTCTCCTTCAATTTGTTAATATGGTGTATCACACTGATTGATTTGCATATACTGAAGAATCCTTGCATTCTTGGGATACACCTCACTTGATCATGGTGTATGATCCTTTTAATGTGTTGCTGTATTCTGTTTGCTAGTATTTTGTTGAGGATTTTTGAAACTATGTTCAGCAGTGATATTGGCCTGTAATTTTCTTTTTTTGTGACACCTTTGTCTGGTTTTGGTATCAGGGTGATAGTGGCCTCATAGAATGATTTTGGGAATGTTCCTCCCTCTGCTATATTTTGGAAGAGTTTGAGAAGGATAGGTGTTAGCTCTTCTCTAAATGGTTGATAGAATTTGCCTGTGAAGCCATCTGGTCCTGGGTTTTTGTTTGTTGGAAGACTTTTAATCACAGTTTCAATTTCAGTGCTTATGATTGGTCTGTTTATATTTTCTATTTCTTCCTGGTTCAGTCTCAGAAGGTTGTGCTTTTCTAAGAATTTGTCCATTTCTTTCAGGTTGTCCATTTTACTGGTATATGGTTGCTTGTAGTAATCTGTCATGATCCTTTGTGTTTCTGAAGTGTCAGTTGTTACTTCTCCTGCTTCATTTCTAATTCTATTGATTTGAGTCTTCTCCCTTTTTTTCTTGATGAGTCCAGCTAATGGTTTATCAATTTTGTTTATCTTCTCAAAGAACTAGCTTTTAGTTTTATTGATCTTTGCTATTATTTCCTTCATTTCTTTTTCATTTATTTCTGATCTGATCTTTATGATTTCTTTCATTCTGCTAATTTTGGGTTTTTTTGTTCTTCCCTCTCTAATTGCTTTAGGTGTAAGGTTAGGTTTTTTATTTGAGATGTTTCTTGTTTCTTGAGGTAGGATTGTATTGGTATAAACTTCCCTCTTAGAACTGCTTTTGCTGCATCCCATAGGTTTTGGGTCATCGTGTTTTCACTGTCAGTTGTTTCTGAGTATATTTTGATTTCCTTTTTATTTCTTCAGTGATCTCTTGGTTATTTAGTAGTGTATTGTTTAGATTCCATGTGTTTGTATATTTTACAGATTTTTTTCCTGTAATTGATATCTGGTCTCATAGTATTGTGGTCAGAAAATATACTTGACATGATTTCAATTTTCTTAAATTTACCGAGGCTTGATTTGTGACCCAAGATATGATCTATCCTGGAGAATGTTCCATGAGTACTTGAGAACAAGTGTATCTATTGTTTTTGCATGGAATGCCCTATAAATATCAATTAAGCCCATCCTATTTACTGTGTCATTTAAAGCTTGTGTTTCCTTATTTATTTTCATTTTGGATGATCTGTGCATTGGTGAATGGGGCATGTTAAAGTCCCCTACTATTATTGTGTCACTGTCAATTTCCACTTTCATGGCTTTAGCAACTGCCTTATGTATTGATGTGCTCCTATATTGGGTGCTTAAATATTTACAATTGTTATATCTCTTCTTGGATTGATCCCTTGATCTTTATGGAGTGTCCTTATTTGTCTCTTGTAATAGTCTTTGTTTTAAAGTCTATTTTGTCTAATATGAGAATTGCTACCCCAGCTTTGTTTTCATTTCCATTTGGATGGAATATCATTTTCCACCCCCTCACTTTCAGTCTGTATGTGTCCCTAGGTCTGAAGTGGGTTTCTTGTAGACAACATATGTACGGGCCTTGTTTTTGTATCCATTCAGCCAATCTATGTCCTTTGATTGGAGCATTTAATCCATTTACATTTAATGTAATTATCAATATGTATGCTCCTATTACCATTTTCTTAAGTGTTTTGGGTTTGTTATTGTAGGTGTTTTCCTTCTCTTGTTCTCCTGCCTAGAGAAGTTCCTTTAGCATTTGTTGTAAAGCTGGTTTGGTGATGCTGAATTCTCTTTGCTGTTGCTTGTCTGTAAAGGTTTTAATTTCTCCATTGAATCTGAATGAGATCCTTGCTGGGTAGAGTAATCTTGGTTGTAGGTTTTTCCCTTTCATCACTTTAAATATGTCCTGCCACTCCCTTCTGGCTTGCAGAGTTTCTGCTGAAAGATCAGCTGTTAACCTTATGGGGATTCCCTTGTATGTTATTTGTTGTTTTTCCCTTGCTGTTTTTAATATTTTTTCTTTGTATTTTATTTTTGATAGTTTTGTTAATATGTGTCTTGGCATGTTTCTCCTTGGATTTATCCTGTATGGGACTCTCTGTGCTTCCTGGACTTGATTAACTATTTTCTTTCCCATATTAGGGAAGTTTTCAACTATAATCTCTTCAAATATTGTCTCAGTCCGTTTATTTTTCTCTCCTTCTTCTGGGACCCCTATAATTCGAATGTTGGTGTGTTTAATGTTGTTCTAGAGGTCTCTGAGACTGTCCTCAATTCTTTTCATTCTTTTTTCTTTATTGTGCTCTGTGGTAGTTATTTTCACTATTTTATCTTCCAGGTCACTTATCTGTTCTTCTGCCTCAGTTATTCTGCTATTGATTCCTTATAGAGAATTTTTTATTTCACTTATTTTGTTTTTCATCATTGTTTGCTCTTTAGTTCTTCTAGGTCCTTGTTAAACGTTTCTTGTATTTTCTCCATTCTATTTCCAAGATTTTTGATAATTTTACTATCATTACTCTGAGTTTGTTTTTGTTGTTTTTATCATTTTTTCCCCAAATGGGACTAGCTTTATTGCTTAGTGTAAAGATTGATAATTTTTTGTATAAAAGAATACATAAGGGGAGGAGATATGGGATATATGTATAGCTGATTTACTTTGTTATAAAGCAGAAACTAACACACCATTGTAAAGTAATCGCACTCCAACAAAGATGCCAAAAAAAAAATACATAAGCAATATAAAGAATCAAATATGTCTCTGTATGTATATATAGAATAAGATAAATTACTTAAACCCTACTATCCAGGGATAACCACTTAACTGTCTAGATTTTTTTCTCTCTGTTTACATACTTAGTTTATCTCAATTTCCATATGATTTTATAAAAATGAGATTATGTAGCTCATCTGTTACATGCTTCCCCTCCCCCCACCAATAAATGTGTTATGGACCTCTCAACATATCAGTAGAGACCCTTGTCTTCAGTTTTCATGGCTGCAGAGTATTCTCTTTTGTGGGTAGCCTTGACATAATTTATTTAATCCTCTTTAATGGAAGTTTTGGTGCCATCCAGTATTTAGCCCTGTTAATGTTGTGATAAATATCCTTGCACGCTCACCCAAGCATTTGCTTTTCTGGATCTCATACTGTATATTTTTAAATACAGAACTGTGGGTCAAACATTAAGTATATTTAAATTTTTATTGCATGTTTTAAACTGCCTCCTGTAAAATTGGGACTGATTCAGTCCAATGGTCCTGGCTTGTAGGATGGTTGTTGAATGCCTACAGGTAGCTGGGGGCTTTCTTTGGGTCCCTTGGACTGTGCAGTCCCCCAGCTCTGATTATTTCCTGGGCATTTGTGGTTGGACAGCTCTGCCTGTCTTCTCCTCCAAATGACAGTAGGCCTGCTTCTCCAATCTGTCCCCCAGAATGCTGTCCATATCCCATGGGACTTTGAGGGCTGCAGTGTCCTCCAGAAGTACCTGGGCCAGCTCCACTACCTGCAGAGTTGGGTCCCCATTGGCTCAGGACAGGAGGTCACTCTTTCTGTCACCTGGTGAGAGCTGGCAGGGCTGGGGGGTAGTGGGAGCCTGGAGGTGGCCTGGGACAGCCCAGGGGTGTCTGGGTGGTGGGGATGCCCCTCTCCCCACCCTGCTTTGGGTTGCTTCCAGCAGGAAGAGAGCAAGCCTGGCCTACACTGGCCTTGCCATCAACCCTGATGGCTCAACCTCAGCCTGGGGAGCCCCGAGTCCTGTGTAGGCCTCCCTGAGGCTCTGAGGCTGGACTTGTAGGCTGAGGGCTGTGGATGGCAGGAGCCCCTTCCCTTTTACCCCATCCCTGCCTGGTGCAGAGCGAGAGACTGAGACTCCATTTAGTCCAACTTAGGCTGGGAGCTGAGGCTCCCGCTTCGGTCAGAGCGCAGGGAGAGGACTGGGGTTGGCTGCATGAACACAGCCTGCAGGGGGTTAGTGCACCACAGCTAGCCGGGAGGGAGTCCGGGGAAAAGTCTGGACCTGTCTAAGAAGCAAGAGGCCATTGTTTTGGGGTGCACAAGGAGAGGAGAGTCAGAGCACCACCTAAACGAGCTCCAGAAACAGGAGCGAGCTGCAGCTATAAGCACGGACACCAGAGACAGGCATGAGATGCTAAGACTGCTGCTGCAGCCACCAAGAAGCCTGTGTGCAAGCACAGGTCACTCTCCACACCTCCGTTCCAGGGAGCCTGTGCAGCCCGCTACTGCCAGGGTCCCATGATCCAGGGACAAATTCCCCAGAAAAACACACAGCATGTCTCAGGCTGGTGCAACGTCGTGCTGGCCTCTGCCGCCTGCAGGCTTGCCCTGCACTCTGTACCCCTCCCTCCCCACGGCCTGAGTGAGCCAGAGCCCCCGAATCAGCTGCTCCTCCTGTCTAGGCAAAGAATAGACACCAGAGGGTGACCTACGTGCAGAGGTGGGGCCAAATCCAAAGCTGAACCCTGGGAGCTGTGCGAACAAAGAAGAGAAAGGGAAATCTCTCCCAGCAGCCTCAAGAGCAGCAGATTAAATCTCCACAATCAACTTGATGTACCCTGCATCTGTGGAATACCTGAATAGATAATGAATCATCCCAAAATTGAGGTGGTGGACTTTGGGAGCAACTGTAGATTTGGGGTTTGCTGTATGCAATTGACAGTTTTCTGATTTTTATGTTTATCTTAGTATAGTTTTTAGGGCTTGTTATCATTGGTGGATTTTTTTATTGGTTTGGTTGCTCTCTTCTTTTTTTTATTACTTAAATATTTTTTTATTATAATAATTTGGTTTATTTTTTATTTTAATACATTTATCTTATTTTATTTATTTATTTTCTTTCTTTCTTTTTCTCCCTTTTCTCCTGAGCCGTGTGGCTGACAGGGTCTTGGTGCTCCGACTGGAGGTCAGGCCTGTGCCTCTGAGGTGGAAAAGCCAAGTTCAGGACATTGGTCCACCAGAGACCTCCAGGTCCCACATAATATCAAACTGCAAAAGCTCTCCCAGAGATCCCCATCTCAATGCTAAGACTCAGATCTACTCAACAACCAGCAAACCCCAATGCTGGACACCCTATGCCAAACAACTAGCAGGACAGGAACACAGCACCACCCATTAGCAGAGAGGCTGCCTAAAATCATAATAAGTTCACAGACACCCCAAAACACACCACCGGACGTGGTCCTGCCCACCAGAAAGAAAGATCCAGCCTCATCCACCAGAACACAGAAACCAGTCCCCTCCACCAGGAAGCCAGCCCAACCCACTGAACCAATCTCAGCCACTGGGGGCAGACACCAAAAAAAAACGGGAACTACGAACCTGCAGCCTGCGAAAAGGAGACTTCAAGCACAGTAAGTTAAGCAAAATGAGAGGACAGAGAAATACACAGCAGATGAAATAGCAAGATAAAAACCCACCAGACCAAATGAATGAAGAGGAAATAGACAGCCTACCTGAAAAAGAATTCAGAGTACAGGAGTCTGAGAACTGGGGCAGTTGGTCCAAGTCTTGGGCTGGTGAATGCCAGTGGGCACTGATTCTCTGTGAGGGAATCTCTCTGCTTTGCCCTCTGCACCCCTGTGGCTACGCTCTCCTCCGTGGCTCTGAAGCTTCCCCTCTCTGCCACCCACAGTCTCCACCCAAGATGGGCCTACCTGGTGCGTGGAAACCTTTCCTCCTTCACAGCTCCCTCCCACTGGTGCAGGTCCTGTCCCTATTCTTTTGTCTCTGTTTTTCCTTTTTTCTTTTGCCCTACCCAGGTACATGGGGAGTTTCTTGCCTTTTGAGAGGTCTGAGGTCTTCTGCCAGCGTTCAGTAGGTGTTCTGTAGGAGTTGTTCCACATGTAGATGTATTTCTGTTGTATCTGTGAGGAGGAAGGTGATCTCCACGTCTTACTCCTCCGCCATCTTGAAGATCCTCCTCTGCAGCCAAGTTCATTTTACTACATAACATCATAAAGCTTCTATGGGCATTTCCTCACTAATGTTCACTCTAAAATAGATTATTCTCATGTGTCTCAAATAGGGAGTGCGTGGGCATGAGAGGGCAGTACATGAATGACTTTATTTTTTTGCAGTATGCAGGCCTCTCCTGCTGTGGAGCACAGGCGCCAGACGCGCAGGCTCAGCAGCCATAGCTCACGGGCCCAGCTGCTCCACGGCACGTGGGATCCTCCCCAACCGGGGCACGAACCTGTGTCCCCTGCATCGGCAGACAGACTCTCAACCACTGCACCACCAGGGAAGCCCATGAATTATTGTTTTAAAAGTCATTTTTTAATGTATATCAATTTATTAGGATAATGATAAAACTATTTCAAGTCCTCAGTCTCCTGTTCAGTATGCTATAGACAAAGCAGCAATAATTATGGTTCCAACTTTGAAAGCCAATGGCAATACAGTTTCTAGCTCCTTTTTCTCAATTTGGATGAGGCTAGTTCCATTTAGCCAGCACTATTGTTTGTGTCAGTTTTAGAAGCTTCATTTTCCTTCATAAAAGGTTTTTAAAAAGTCATCATTAGGATATCCACCAGTTTAATGTTAGAAAGCTGCTGTTTTATAGTTATGATTTTGCTTCCCACTAAAATAGTATTAAGTTGCTCTATGACTATTTAAACATCTTTTCTTGCTGAGTTAACTGTTATCACCTGAATTTAATTCAATCAAGGTTTAAGAATTTAGACTTTGAAAATTTAGTCATTTTGGAGTTTATTTACCACTCTACTTTCTCAGTTCCAATTTTCTTTACTATCTTCTCATTATCTATCCACTGTTTCCTTCTAAGTTTATTTTGACTCATCTTTGTAGCTCATAACAGGTTTTGATAACTTTCATACCACCAAGCTCACTTTTAGTGGGTATTATCCAAACATTCTCACTAGAAATTCTGTTTCTTTTACTGAAAATGTCAAATGGCCCCTTGATTATCAGAACTGATCAAACATGTCCATCTTCTTTTTCTTTTTTTTCCTTCTTCAGAATTAAGGAGAGAACTAAAAGGTCATCTTGGCAGTCCCATAACAAAAAAAGATCCCTGTCAGTCTTCTTGCAGACTAGATAAAATTTGCTGATAATGCTCAGGTGAACAGATTGTCAAATAAGCACTTTTACTCTGAGTCAGGTACCTTGATTTGTATTAAGTAATTCAGGAATTGCAGTTCTAGTACTGTGCTCTTAGAATTTTATAATAGTAATTTTACAATATGGTTTCTCCTGAAGACCCTATTTTAGACAGTGCAAAAATTTTTTTTCATCGTTAGTGCAGTGAATAAATTAAACATGTAACTCATCACAATTTATTATAGACTGCATCTTGATTTATTCATAATGATTAAAAATTTACTGAGGAAAATAATAAGATACATAAATAGAAAACATCTTTACTTAAATTTTATATCATATAGGCACTTATAGTGGAGAATACAGAATTTTCATTCTAATTTTTCTTCCTTTTTCATTTACTTACTACACATATTATATGTGATTTTCTAATATTCTTTTACATCTATGAACAAAAACTTTTAGATATATTTCCATCTATAAATTACTGACTTATTAGATATTTTAAATGTTCATATTAGTTGACAAGTAAAAAATAATTTCATATAAATATAATTTAATTAACTATAAGGAAGTAAGAAGACAAAAAAAGAACACTCTTATGTACATTTACAATACAGAGGCTAACCTAATCCATAGCATGGCACAAGATTTAAAAAAATGAACAAGTTTATTTTGACCTTTTGGATATAGAGATATAAGTTAACATATTTTTTTGTGATTCCAACTGAACAAACAGTAGCTATACTATCATTTTTATGCATACTTAAAGGAACTAACAAATCACCTCTATGAAAACATGCATGGTACAGCATGTTAATATGTGCTTCTTTGTCCTTAGTAAAATATCATAAAATATTGCACAACTCATGGAAGTAAAACAATCAATGTTTCTTTTAAAAGAAAGAAGTACTATAACTGACAAATGACTTTGGCAATATGTCATTTCTACTGCTCATGGGTATATATAAAAAATATATTACGTTATATATCAAGTGAGTGTCTGCAATCCCAATAGAGAAACTGAGGATCAGACACAGACAGATATATAACTGCCTTCTGACTTCAAAGCTGTTCCCTACAGGTTAAGTTTTATATACTGTGTAGGGAAGGTCAGGAAAGAATGAACTATATTTGGCCAAGTTGCTAAATTACATGATTAGTGAAATAGTCCCTAAGACTGTCAGTATGAGGTTCTTTCAAGAACACAGAATTTATTTTAAGTAGAACCAATAAAATGCACTATATTAGTCAGGGTTCTCCAGAGAAATAGAACAAATATATACCCTACTGGTATATATTGGCATATATATATTTCTCTCTCTCTCTCTCTCTCTCTCACTCTCCCCCCTCACTCTCCCTTCCCCTCTCTCTATCTACAAGCTGAAGACCAGGACAGCTGATGGTGTAGTTTAGTCAGAGTCAGCCTGAGTCTGAAGGACTGAAAACCAGAGAAAACTTTGGGGTAAGTTCCAGTCTGACTGCAGAACACCACAGTCCCAGCTCAGCAGTCAGGCAGAGGAGAAACAAATTTCCCTGTTCAGCCTCTCTAAGGATTGGATAAGGCCCACCCACACTGGGGAGGGCAATTTACTGAGTCCACCAATTCAAATTCTAATCTCATCCAGAAAAACTCTCATAGACATACCTGGAAATAACGTTTAGCCAAATATCTGAGCATCCTGTGACCCAGTCAAGTTGAAATATAAAATTAATCATGACATGTACCAACAGCATATCTTATGAATAGCCTAGTGCATCCTTAGTGACTGTGACAGGGATTTCTGTCATTCTCTCTACATTACCTCAGTAATATTCCTATGATACCTAATGTGTTTCTGTTGGAGAACCATCATCTTGACTGTTTCATATTTTATAACCTGGGATGTTAATTTAGAAATTTTCTTTGACATTCATTAACTATGTTTGAAGTAGTATGTCCAAATAATATTTTTCTAGAGATAATATTATTGCATAGATCTGTTACCCAAAATGTAGAATAATGGAGTGTAGTCTTGTGATAATGGTATATTTGCAAGTTACTGAGTAAATGTTACAATATTTAACACTTTTTAAGTTTGGGACCAGGTTTAGAATTTTATAATATTCTGGTCAAAATTATAATGTTTTCCACTTGTTAGACAAAAATTTAAATATCCTATTATTTATGCAGGAAAAATAGAAACAATCTGCAAACAATATATTTGGATGCTGTTTCTTTGAGAAAGACATGAAATAACATTGTGTTTAAAGAAACACAGTTTCTAACCAAACAGTATTATACTCTTTGGAGAATAGATCTGTTGGTATTTATGTATGTGTGTTTACACACATAAACCTACAGAGATATAAGGCACACATTTTTTTCAAGTAATCAAATATTTATGGAAGAACACTTGCCTGATAATTTTATACTGCCTTATATGTTCCTAGGACTCACCTATTTTTTTCCTCATTGATTGGGATAAAGTATCCAAGTACATATATAGTTGCTGAAGTTAAGTTAAACATATTTCAAGCTGAAGTCATTACTTTTGGGAAAGCCATACATTATAAATGCTCAATTTAAGTATTTTAAACTATTTAATATTCTTATCTTGGTATACAGTATTACAATGTTTTTCACATGTTAATGTTTTGTCACCTATGACAAAAACTATGTGATTATTGAGGTTACAAATCATGTAACATCTCTACTTCCCTTATCTATTTATCTATCTGTCTATCTATCTGATCTATCTATTATATACATACCTATGGCATTTGAATGATTATATTACCGTTATTTTTATAATATGGTTCTTATTTAAATGACGAGAAGATTTAGAAAACCACATGTAAATTTCAGAATGCTAAGAATATTGTGTGTGCAATTAATACACCTATTTTAAAAATGCCATAATTGGTACACTTCAAGGATTGTAAACATAATCAAATTCAAAATATTTTAATTGTGCAGGTTGGAAATATTATATACCAACTTTCTGATTCAGTGGCTCTCAAATATTTACATGCATCAGAATCACCTGTAGAACTTGTTAAAACCCAAATTGCTCCAGAAGTTCTGATTTAGCGGAACCCAGGAATTTGTGTTTTTAACAAGTTTCCAGGTGATGCTCCTGATCTGAAGTTCCTAGGTTGAGATCCACTGATCTAATATTCATTTCGAAGGACAAAGTCACTACCCTCTCTAGCTAAATGGGAAATTGTCTAATAATTATATGAATCACAGCTAACATTTACTGAGCAATGATAACAGTCACTGTACTATTCCTTTATGAGGAATATTTAATGGAATCCTCATTAGAGTTGCAAACTGTAGCGAGATCCTATCCTTGGCCATCTGACTCCAAAGTCTTCTCAATTTACAGGATAGCCTCCAGTCTAACAGAAAATCAAATAACTACCTCAACATCTCAGTTGAAATCATAACAAAAGAGAATAAAATAAGTGTAAGGTTATTATTTTGAATTACTTGTAGATAAAACACACTAGCAGGTTATAAGAATTTCCATTTGAAATACTGGAGGAGAGTTTTGTAGTTAAATACTAAAACACAACCATCACCCCTTTCATATGCTACCAACCCATGCAAGCATCTTTTGAAAACTTTAATAGGCACAGTTCATCCAATGTCTGTTTGAGTATGTTTAAAAAATATGAGCTATGTCTTCTCTATCTGAAAAATGAACCATCTGACTTCTTTCATTCAGTAGTGCCAGTTCTTCCATCTAGGATTTCATAAATAGCAAAGCAGAATACCTTCTAATTCAATATATCTTTAATGATATAAACCTCGAATATTCCAAAATGGCATTAAAAATTTAAATTCACCATTCAAATAAGTGTTCTTTGACCACCACCACTGTCTCTGTGCTTTGACTAAAATTTGTTAATACTTGATTCTCACTGCTCTTTAGCAAGAGGTATAAGTTGTCACCATGGTCCATGTGGTCTCTTAGTATTGAACACTGTCTCTAATCTCCCTATTCAGGCACATTGAAAAGAATATGTGAGGTTGTCATATGTGCCAACATCAGGTTCTTATACGTGCCAAGCTTTTTACCCTATGGGATCTTAGTGCCTGAAGTGCTTACCGTTTTTTCTTTTTTCCATTTTTATCATTTTTACTTTTGAGCCATCCTTCCAATTTCATCTCAGTAACATTTCTCAGGATATTTTCCTCAATCTCCATCTCTTCAAGAATCATGTGTCTCCTTTCCTAGCATCTCTTCCATATGAAGTTGTACACATCAGATTTTTAAAATGTCCAATATAAAAAACATATTATGTTGTTACTTTTAGAGATATGTTCTATCTCTAACAATATATTATGAGGTCAAGAATTCAGTTTAATTTTGATTAATATTATGTCTACATACTTTATGTTGGTGACACTGTGAATGACTGAATAAATCCATCTAAAATGATGACCTGCCCTTTGGACTTCAGACTTGCCTTTCCAGCCCTCACAATCATGTAAGCCAATTCCTTGTAATAAATATTTTCATATATGTCTAAAATATCTGGAAATAATGGTATCCTATTCTTTCTCAAATTTTTTCTTTTAAAATACTTCTTTTTGATATTTATTATCAACTGATTCTCTTAACCGATAGAAGGTGATTAAAAGAGTAAGAAAAAATGATTTTTCAATAGGACTTTTCTGATAAACAAAATGTATGATAGTACAAGATGTTGTAGGGTCAGTGGTCAGACTGCTTCGATTAAATTCTGGCTATGAACTTAAAACTGGCAAGATCCTGGGCAAATTACACAACCTTTTTAAACTTTATCTTCTTCATCTTCAAAATGGGGGTTGTAATAAACTCACAAAAGGTTTATGAGGACCATGTCAATGCAATGTCAATGAGGACAGTCAATGCAAAGTGCTTAACATGGGGCTTGAACCTGTAGTAATCACTGAATAACTAATAGCCTATATAATTATACTTTAAAAAATATTAAAATACACGTATTTTACATGTTTGTATCTTCTAACATCACCATAATGTACTGAAATTGAAATTTAAGTAAGTCTCCCTAACCCCTTTGAGGGCAGAGGTTGCTTTACCTCCTAATGTATCCCCCTTCGTGACATACACACACTCTTCCCAAGAAATGTGCCCAGGCATCTGTTGAATAAGAAAATTAACTCCTGTGATGATTAAAAACCAAGTGAGGAACCTAAATTTGAGCACCTCTATATCAAAATTGCTAAGTACAAAATGGGTTAACAAAATACAAGTTTCCTTGCCAGGATGTGTATAAAACACATGCTTTCTTTTCATATTTCAGGGAGCAGCTTTGAGGCAGACTCCCCCAAGTGGAAGAAATAGATAATTACTAAATCATCTTTCAGTTAATAAAGATGTCAATTCATCAATCAAAATATAGTAGGTTTTATTAAATGTATTTGTGTATGCTTTCCTCTAAAAATCTATACTTGACCCATAGAAAATGTAGTTAAAATATTTTGAATATTTATCCAGTTAAAATATGTTCTATTGCTTAAAAATATTATTGCATATTAACATAGGAATAGATTATTATAACAGCTGACTATGCTGGAATTCTCTGAAAGCACTTTTTATTGTTTGCTAACATAAACACAAATAATCAAGCACAGTATTTGAAGGTTTCTATGTAAACTTTGTGGACTCATGTTATTAATCTTTCTATGCTCCAAGTGATTCAGTTCTTTATTTACATTTGAACTCCATAAATCTAATTCTTTGCCAGTGCCAAACTCAAGACACCGTCTTTACTATTATTCATGAAGCTTCTTAAAAGTAAGATTATAAACTATTAGGAATAGTTTCCAAGTTATCTATTACAAGTACTGTGTGTCTGTCAGAGTGAGATCACTGTATGACAATTCAATTTGATGTACAAATTTTAAACTATACTCAATAAAATAATACATTTAACTGTTGAATTAATGTTTTCTAAAGTCAACCTAAGACTATCTGGTTCCAATTCAAGGATGTTTGATATATTTCTTATTTTAAGTACTTGTAGACAATTAGGTCATTTGGTGCATTAATACACAGTATTTTGACATAGAACATTTATTTGTTTACCACTCACCTGGTACTTCATGCTATTTTATGAAAATTTAATTGCTTTATGACTGCTCTGGAGGTTTTAAACTTTTATACCCATTTTGAATCTGTGATTTGTCTGAAATGTGTGAAGAAAATTAAATTAAAATACATTCCGAGAATTCCTCACTGATCTAATATCATTAACAAGTGTATATTTGAGGAACAATAACAAGCACTCTATAATTTAATTTTCATTTTTAATTATTTTTGCTTATACTGTCATCCTTGGTGCCTGTAAATAGAATTTTCTTCTTTACCAACTTCCTTCTTTTGAAATTGAATGACACTGATTGCTTTCAATCTTTTCAATGAAGCTGAAATGAAAGCTCCCCTTTCATTTCTATTTTATGTTTGTTCACTTATATTTATAATTTTCTTATCTAGTTTGCTCAAACTAAAGGCTTGGGTACAAAGCCTGCTAGTTATTCCTCTGTTGTGTATCAGAATTAGGAAGTATACACACATTCTGATGGGATTTGGGGGAATCTTAAATTTATTCAAAGCTTAAATTCATTTATTGACCTCCATGCTAGAGATTAGTGACTTTAAAAAATAACAATATCAAGGAAGTGGTATAAGCTCTTGCTTCTAGTTTTCTTCTTTCCCAGGTATGAATTTTGGAGGAAATAAAACTTTATATTTGGATATGTTTAGATACAATGATTATTATCATGATTTCGATCATCATCATCATTCATGAAAATATGCATTCAAAGTGAATTATGAGCAAGGAAATTCACACATTATATTGTATATGTATCTAGATTAATTAATACAAGTTTTGTGAAATAATTTATAGGTAAATGATCAGTTTTTATTTCCTATAGAACGTGTTATATGGCCAAGAAAATAATATTTCTTGTAATTTCAGTGCTTTAAAAACTTTATGGAAGTTATAAACTGCACGACATACTGTTATTTGTATTCTTGGGAGACAATTTATATGGATTTTAAATAGAGATGTTCTGATCATATCAAGAATTTGCTGCACAAGTCTAGCTTTTGTCCCTTTTTCTTCCTGTCATTTACATAGTATTTCTGTGACTAGTGACATGTTAAGATCATCTAACCCTCTCTTCTTTAATTGCTGAGATATTTTTCAAAATGTCTTTTGAATGCCTATATCAGGCAAAATTATCTTCTAGACACTTTTTACCAGATATTATTGTAAGTTATATTTCTATAACTAATGTAATTCAAATAAAAGATTAAGACGCAGCAGTGGTTCAGTCAGAATACAAGTGCTGCCACATAAAAGCAGGATAACGAGTTTATAGTTTTCTGCAGCCTGGATGTGATTGGATGCCAGGAGAACACAGAGGTTTCTACAGCTTCTTCCTGAAGCTCACCATTCAGTTAGGTACCCACTGCCGGAGGAGGAAGAATATGGCTCCTGCTTCCCCTCCATATTCCAAATCTGGAGGAAAGGCATGGCTGGTTAGAAAAGTCAGCTTCAGAACTCTAAAGACAAGGGATGCGTAGAACTGTGTTAAGTAGCTTCCAGCCCGGATGTATAAGGGGAAAGGAGATACAGGGCTGAAAAAGAATGCTGATTGCTTAAATTAAGGAGAAAAAAAAAAAAAAAAAAGAAGCACAATAGGCCCACAGCCATTATCTTTAGTTCCTTTTCTTCAACAGGTCATACTTCCCAGAGTGGAATCTTACAAAGTCCTGCCTAATGGTGTAGCCTGGGTACCATGGATGTGAGAGTCAATGTGGTAGAAGCGGGTAGATGTTTGCTCAATACAACTACTTTTTGTGGGGGTGGGGGGGTGTACCCTGATTCTCAGGGGACAGGTGTTTCTACAATCGAAAATATTTCTGTTCATTCTCTCAAGAGGTTAAACATCCATACTTTTATTAGGGTTTGGAGAAAGAATATACCCTCTTTTTATAAGTTAGTTTTAATTTAAGATTATTACACAAGGGAAAAAAAAAAGTGGCAAGAAAACAGCTCCCAAATACAGACTTCAGGGAAAAAAATAGGGTGATTTCAGAAGTGAGTTTTTAAAATGAGTCAATTTTAAAAACAACCCACACCACCACCACCAACACTGAGTATTAGTGAGTATCACTGTATTCCAGTGCTGCTGGGAGGAGAATGCATTCTATGAAAGAAGCCTAATAGCGTAGAGAAAATACTATTATGTAGCCTTAACAATTCCTTTAAAATAGTAATTAATTAAGGGATAAAAGCATTGGAAATCTTTTTATCTATTGTTATCCTTTATGATATAAGAATTATTTATCAGTCTTAACAAGTGATCTCAGGATTGATAGGGTTTAAATAATAATTTTAAAATTAACACTTTCATTACATTATTTAGCACATATTGTAAGCTAGTAAAATTCTATTTTACTTCTAAATTTAGAATCTGATTAGCAGTTCTCCAATTTATCTATCTCTAGATTACAACAAATTCTCTCATAGAGAAAATACATACCTATATGGAAACTCTGATTTTAAAAAAAGCATTTAAAATTTGTTTAAATATAAAAATCCTTCCTCATCTTGACAATTATTAGGCAAATATTTACATTGATAATTTTTTAAGTTGATTGAATGTCTAATGTACTTGGGAATGATTTGAACTATTTTGAATTGATTTGAATTACTAAGTATGTTACAATGTAATTATTATGAAAATTGTGTATTTTAATATTAAACTTATATTCAAAAATTAAATTAATTGCAGAGTTATCTGCTTTTGATTTCAAAATGACAGCCACATGCATTGAAAAAATGTATTTAATTAAAACATCCATTGATAAGGTTATTTTTAGCATGACAATGGATTTTTTACAATATGTTCAAAATAACTAATAATTCTGCATTGAAAAGACAGTTCTACTTAATAGTAAATATGGTAATCATGATAGCAACACTAGCTATAACTTAATTTAGTTATAAAAGTACAATTAGCATTTCATACTATTATATAGTATTTGTTTTAACTGATGTTGGCCTGATATTTAATTTTAATTAATTTTTGAAATCAATTCTCAAACTTTGTGAATGACTGAACGTGGTTTGATGATCTCAGTGAAAATTCTAGCATTTATCTTTAAAAACAGTAAGCACATTTTATTTGTACAAAACTTGGTTTAGCTGAACCCATTCAATTTGGCCTTATTTAATTAATATACTTAATATAATTAAAATATATTTAAATATAAATCACCTTTTAATTCTGTACATTCCACTGGAAAAGGGATTGCATAGAACAATAGAAAACAGAAACTACTTGGTAAGATTATGTGAAAAAATAACATAATCAACAGTTACTATTTTTTAAAGAAGTGAGAGTAAAAAGAACAAAAAACTACTTTCGCCATTTAAATAAATTTGCTTTTGTTGTTTTTCCTGTTGCTGCTGGCTGCTCTTGCTTTTGCTACTGTTTTTAAGTTAAGATCTTGTACTTGCCTGAGGAGAAATCTACCAACCTAGAAACCAAGAGCTATCAAGTGTTCTGTGATGAAACAAAGAAATATTCTTAATTTGGTTTCTTAAATGTCAAATAATTTATTACTTGGTTTTCCAAGTATCTTAGGAAGAAGAGAAAATGGGGAAATCTCAAATTAATTATTATTTAATAAGAAGAGCTTATACTCTATTCATTATTCAACAGCTTTCACTCATGTAACTTACTACACATTGCAAATATTGCCTCATCAATCACCACTAAATGAAGGCAGAAAACATGACACGTTTTAAATAATTTCCAAGAGTTCCAATATTAATATCATATTCTATTTATACAAAATAAGGTATAATCCTTGCTGAGTGATCATGCTGGCTTTCATGAAGGATTAAAGCATCAATCCATGTCCTGGAGGAAAAACTGACAAAACACTGTTCTAGTGGTTGAATATGATGAGAGCATTGGATTTTAAAATGTGGCTCTTGCCTGTAAGATGAAATGCAGGAAAAGTAATCAAATTTCCTGCAACACAGCACTTATAAATATAAGATACACTGAAACTTCAGTTATTATCCATATAACCAATGAAAATGATGGTCTGATCCTAAGTCAAACTTGGTAACTTGCATGAACTATATCAGTTCAAAAGGAACAGCTTGGAAGTTTTTACTATGCAGTTTGAGACTACCAAAGAGTAATTTAGTACTTGAAAAAGCTGTAATTCTTTTAAAACTTCTATTTTAATTATAAAATCATTATCACTAGAAAAGCAACAGCTGACCTTTGAACAACATAGGTTTCAATGGTGCAGGTCCACTTACATGCAGACTTTTTTCCAATAAATATACTGAAATGATTTTAGAGATTTATAGGAATTTGTGAAAACTCACAGGTGAAGCATGTAGATTAGAAATATTGAAAATATTAAGAAAAAGATATATCATGAATATATAAAATATGTAGATACTAGCCTATTCTTAGGCATAAGGTGAGTGATATTTAATATAAAATTAACAATGTGTTAGTTTTCTTACTGTTTTATAACTTTGCTCCCGAAGTTACATTACCTTACAGTACACCTCTCTTTCTTATAATTGGAGAAACTGAGTATCAGCCTATTATCACGTGTTTTTTAAAGTAACAATGTTTCCAATACTGTATTATGTATATGGCTGTAATACTGTATGCCATAAAGATTTTACAATGAATTATTTATTAGTATATAGGCTAGGCTACCATAAAGCAATCATATTCCTGTTACTTCATTATCAAAGCATGAATCATTACACCCATAAATATTATTTTTTTTCACATTATCTTTTTATTTTTGAAGTCTAGTGTTAGTAATAAATATAATATATACAGTGTTTTGTATCATATAAGACAACATTGATGCAGGTCCTGACAGACGATTCATCTTGAAAACAGATGTAAACTTATGGTAATGATAAATACAGTACAGTATTGTAAATGTATTTTCTTTTCCTTATGATTTTATTAATAACATTTTCTTTTCTCTAGCTTACTTTAATGTAGAAATAGAGTATATAATACATATAAGATACAAAATTGTTAACTGACTGTTTATATTATTGGTAAGGCTTCTGGTCAAAAGTAGGCTATTTGCTACTAAGTTTTCAGGGAGTCAAAGTTATAAATGGATCTTTGACTGTGCAAGGGTTGGCACCCCTAACCCTCATGTTGTTCAAGGGTAAACTCTATATGCCTTAGATGTTAGCTAACATACTCATTATTTTAGAGTCAAAATTTCTAATTTCCTATACTTATTGATTGAACAACTTATTCAATAAATCAATCAATCAAGTCCTGTGTATTATCAAAAAGACAAGAAATACAAAGTGTTGCCAAGGATGTGGAGAAAAAGGAAACCTTGTACACTGTTGGTGGAAATGTAAATTGGTGCAACCTCTATGGAAAGCAGTTTGAAGACTCCTCAAAAAGTTAGAAATAGAACTACCATTTGGATACAGCAATTCTACTTCTGGGTATTTATCTGAAGAATACGAAAACACTAATTTGAAAATATATATGCACCCTCATGTTCATTGTAGCATTATTTACAATTGACTAAGACATAATAACTTGTGTCCACTGATGAATAGATGGATTAAAAAAATGTGATACACACATGCACACTCACACAATGGTATATTATTCAGACATAATAAAAGAATGAAATTTTTCCATTTGAGACAACATGGACAGATTTTGAGGGCATTATGCTAAGTGAAATAAGTCAGAGAAAGACAAATACCTAATAATCTCATTTATATGTGACATCTAAAAACAAAAACAAGGGCATAGATAGAAGAGATTGGTGGTTGGCAGAAGTGAGGGGGTGGAAGGTGAGCAAAATGGGTGAAGGGTGTCAAAAGGTATTGATACAAATTTCCAGTTATAAAATAATTCATGAAGATGTAATGTATAGTGTGGTGACTACAGTTAACAATACCATATTGCATATTTAAAAGTTGCTAAGAGAGAGACCTTAAAAGCTCTTATCACAATAAAAAAATATTATAACTTTTAGTGATGGATATAAACTAGATTAATTATGGTGATTATTTCACAATATATACAAATATTGAATCGTTAAATTATATACCTGAAACTAATATAATGTTATATGTCAATTATACTTCAAAAAATCTTTTTAATTATCAAGGAAAAAAAGGCCTGTGAAGTTACTGACAGTTTTTTCATAGTAACTAATTTAGAAACTGATATACAGGTAACATTTTAAAAATGGTATTAATACAAAATTAAATTAGGCTCTGGATAAAATGAAGGATCGTATATACCAGTCAGATCCCTAACATATACACTGATATCCAGTGGTCATGATAGACATAAATATCTATTATCCAAAATACTGTATCCACTGATGGTCACAATTCAGTTGTGAACCATCATTCATTTAGTATTGCTCAATAAACAATATTTGGAAAAGCATCAAGTGATAAAGTTGATCTATGGTTTAAAAAATGGATCTTTTTTGTCTAAATAATTTCTAAATTAAGCTCTTAATCAATGACTAATAATGTTATCAGATGCACTTACTGAGTACTTTTTTTTTCAATTTAATTTAATTTTTATTTTATATTGGAATATAGTTTATTTTCAATGTTGTGTTAGTTTCAGGTGTACAGAAAAGTGATTCCATTATACATATACATATACGCATTATTTTTAAGATTCTTTTCCCATATAAGTTATTACAGAATATTGAGTAGAGTTTTTTGTGCTATACAGTAGATCCTTGTTGCTTATCTATTTTATATACAGTCATGTGTATAAAATATGATGCTTAAGTTCTCACTTTCAAAGAATGTCCACAACACTGATTTAATACTTCTAAAAATTATACTTATAAATTAATACTTATAAATTAATACTTATAAAAAGTGTTGGATTCAGAAGACAGATATTGATTATTTTCAGCTGATTAAATATTGATTATTTTCAGCTGATTAAACTGATGTCTGGACAGTTTGACTTTTTCTTTAATGTCATAAAACATTCATTTCTATTGCTCCACTTTTTGTAGTTTAATATATAGGAAAAATATAAGTTGAAGGTGAAATCTAAATACCTACCCAACTGTTCTTTGCAATAAAACAATTTGATGCCCAAATGGACAATTTCTATCTCCCAGGCTACCATTTTGTGCACTAATCAAGAAAGAAATGGAAAGAACTCAAATATTGATATAAAGAACTCAAATATAAATATCAATATTGAGTTGGTATTTGCCAACTCAATAGGTTTTGTGTAAGTCTTTATAGTTGTAATAGATAAAAAACAGAATTCTGGGGAAATTTACTGTTTTGATTAACATAAATGGATTCAACCGAGAAAATTACACTTTATGTTGTGAGTGACCATATGTGAGTATGCCATTCTTCTTCTAGGCTCTTTAGGTATATTTTAGTTCACTCAACAAATATTTATTGACCAACAATTAGAAACCAGCCCTGTGACAAATGTAGAAGACTATTTATTAATTTAGTTGAACACATACTTATTGTTCATCTGCTGTGTATATTGGTGTCCTACAAGGTAAATATAATATAGTTGTTAAGCGGACAAACAAGAAACTTAACCTCAAGGAGGTTAAAACTGAATTATAGTCTCTGAAACAATGTTAGAGAATGTCTAATGCCATCTACTCACAATACATTTTTTAAATACCCTAAATATTTTAATATTTAAGAAATAAATAGTCTCGGAGCAAAGATTAAACTCCTGATCACTTATTTTGGAACACAGAATATATTTGCATACTGACCAGATATTTTGCCATTATATTTTAAACAGTAGTTATCACATTGGGTCAGAAAAACCTGGATGAATGCAGGTATTGACAGTTCATAATTCAAGAAATAGCATATAATTATTAAAAATTAAATCATGTAACAATGGTTGCTTACATCTAATTGAAATAATTTTGACATTAGAAGTAGTAGTTTGAAAATGAAGTCTATGTATATATTCGTAGACATATAGAAGCTCTTCATTTCAGAAAACCTTGCCATGTATAATCATTTCAGAGTTCTACTAAAGTTAAAAAAGGGTATATTTCCCTATAAACATTGCACCCTGAAATGTTCAAGTCCTCCTCTTCCTTGGCTTTATATTGTATTCTCTTTGTCATTGAACAAAGATCAGCTGGCCTGAGTTTTAATGTAGATGAGAGACAAGGTGAAATGAGAGTCATATTGCTAGGAGATGTTTAATCAATAGTGATTTAATTTTTACCTTTTTTTTCTGAATTGACTTAGAAAAGAGCTAAAGAAAAGAAATGTCATTGCTATGAGACTTTGCACTCAAAATAGCTATGGACTTTATGTTTTAACAGCAAATTATGAGCTAATTTTACATTTCCATATAGTTCACATGTTTAATAAAGAACAAACAGAATAAAATAATATGAATAAGTCATGAAGATGTTTTTAGTATTTAAAACTTTCTAGAATAGCACTGTCCTATAGAACTTTTGTGATGACAAAAATGTTCAACATCTACGCTCTTCAATATGTACTACACTATGCTAGTAGAAGTACTACACTACTAGTACTACTACTACTGGCTACCATATTGGACAGTACACTTCTAGAATTGAATTTCAATTGCATGGCATGTTAATTAAATTCTTAAGGAGATGGTTTAGAAGCTTTTTAACATTGTCCAAGATTTTAACATATTATGATATTATGATGCTGCATTTTTACAGCACACTAAACTATTACTGTTTTTGAAATTTTTGAATAGTAAATGTACAATTTTAAGGGGTAAAACTACATTTTCTTCACACTTATAGTAATGGATATTGATTTCTCCATCATTCTTATAGCTATAGCCAGTCATGATGCTTTGTTTAGTAGTGAAAATAGTTGGGAATTCAAATATGGTTTTATACAACCATTAAAAAAAACAGTGGTTATTAAAACACATACCTTTGTATTAAACCTTTTATAAATGTAAAATGTAACAAATTAGCTTTCCATTTCTAATGTGGGAATAAAATCATTTATTATTGTCAAATTGTGCTTTCCCATAATGCATGGTTTTATATTAACTATGTTATTCCCTCTATATTTTATGTTTACATAAGCCTAGTGAGAACTACATCTGACCTATTGTTAGTAATCATTCATCTAGAAAATGCAGGCATTTCTTCCATAGTATACCAGCTCAAAAAAAAATCCGATAAAGAATTTTGGAGGAATTCATTCCCACATTCATAAATTAGCACCTTGCATGTGCTACTGACTTTCTATCATAAACATTTATTTTGAGCAGAATGAATTACTGAAACCAGCTGCTTAGAGTGATCAGTTTCACCCATCTCTCCACTTTTCTTGCTTCTATTGGCACAATTTTAAAATTTCATAATTTCCTTTTCACAGTAGAATAACAACATTGCTCTTTCTCTTAATGCCCTTCTGTGGAAGGCAGATATATATTAGATAACACTGAGATTGGTTCATCTGTTCTTACCTCTTTTATAGCCATTGCCTGCTCACCCTTGATAACATAAATATAATTATCATATACCTTAGTCAGTAATAGAAACAGATTAGCTTTTTATACCAACAATCTTTTCCACTTTGCAATGGCTTTTGCAAAGCCATAATTGGCTATTCTTTTTTATGACCATATTTAATGTGTTTTGGTTCAAGTTTTCCATGTTATCTTTCTCATGACTTTGTTACACGATATGTTCTGAGTCAGAACTAGAATTATACTTAATTTTCAGTACATGCTACCAAAACCCAGCACCTATACATTCTAGGAGTATTTAGGAAAATACCACTGCAGGTAAAGACAGTTTTTCCACTGAGGTAATAATAGTAGAAATGGGTGTACTGAAATGGCAGGCAGTATCATCATGGGGAGACTGGTTTAAAATAGGGATTTACTTAGTCTCAAATATGGTAAATCAAGGAACTGAACATCAATTCATCGCTAACTGTCCAACCATTTCCGGCCTGGCTTCCAGTGTGAGGAGTCCATCAATTTATAGACAGCTGTGATGATGCTTAGGTAATATTCAGAATTGCCTTCTATTTGAAATGGTGAAACTAGACAATAAATACTTTTTTGGTTGCAGACTATATTTAATGATGCTATATTCAAGCTAAGATATTCTACTCATTATTAATGTTTTGGTATATGGCTAATCAAGACAGATAAAATATTTTATTTAAAATAACCAGAAATTTGGAAAGGAATAACAACAGTATCAGAATCAAAATAGTATCTTGAAAAAAATAATAATAATGTGATAATCAGATAACAGCAGTAGATTAAATCAATAGGTGTAAGATTTGATCATTTGAGAAAAGAAAAAAAATCCAAGTATGATGAAATAAGCAAAAACATCATATAGAGAAAAATAATATAAAAGCATATATGGAATTTTTAAAAATTTGTGAAGTCATTTTTGTACTCTCATTTTCATACCCATAATCCAACTCATTAGTGAATCCTATTGGCTCTATCCTCAAGATATTCCCTGTATTCAACCACTTGTCATTAACTCATAACTACCATCCTATTCCAAGCTCTTTCTTTGACTCTTAAAATAGCTCCCAAATGGACTCCCTCAATTTCCCCACTTAATTCCTAATTTCCATTCCATGCAAGAGTCAAAATTATCTTTTTAAAATAGAAGTCACACATAACTGATTTTCCAAAATTCTCCAGTTTTTTTCCATTTTACTCAGAAGAAAATTGAAAGTTCTTCCCATGGCTTACACATGTCTAAATAATCTTGGTTTTGGCAACTACTCTGACCTTATCTGTTACCACTCACTCTACTGTTCACTCTACCCCAGACCCATTGTCCTTCTGTAACCAGTTTTCCATGGGAATCCAGAGGCTTATTATATCCCTTCTTGGGGTGCTCTGCTCCAGTGTCTTTTTTTTAGAAAAGACATTCTAGATAATCTTTTAAACCACATCTTTTCCTATGACACTTTTTTCTTGCAATTATTAATACTTTAAAAAATTTTAGTAGCACTTTTCACCATTTCACTTATGTGTTTATTTTCTTCCTCTCCAATAAGATAGTACGTCCACGAAATCAGTGGCCTTTTTTTTATTAATAGTTTAAACGAATCTTTTCGCAGGGCCTAGAAGAGTGACAAAAACATAATCCCCATAGACTCACTATGTGTTGAATCAATAACATGAGGATCCTATTTATTTCAATAGATATTTACAAGGAATTTAAATCAGAATATAAAGATGACTTCAAAAAGCTCAGTTAAGCTTCTAAGACTGATTCCCTTTAACATCAGGACACAAAGGAATAGACTAAAAATTTAGTGCATCCTCATACTTGTATGTCTAACAACAAACTATGCACTCCAGCAGCTTCTATTTACATACATTGAGGAAATCCATCTTCAAGGGTGTCACATGGCCAGAGAAAAGTGAAAGACTGGTTGAGGTGTACTTTTTCCAAGAATATTAAGGGATGTCAGGAAAACTTGTGGATATGTTAAGTAAAACAGTGATAATCTTAAAATGTACTTTCAGTTCAATGATTCATTCATTCAGTCAGTCAGTCACTAATCTGAATATTGTTTATCAAGTTCCACTAATGTGTGAGACACTGAGCAGGGGATTAGGAAATTATGATGAAGCACAGCAGACAGGACCCTTGGCCTTTATTTTGCTTATGGTATAGTTATGGTGACAATTATGACTCACATAATCAATTAAAGAAAGTTAACATTTAAATAGCAAAAAGTGTTACAAATAATGAGTTATTAATAGAGATATTTATTTAATGTAGTCAGAAAAATCAGAAAATTGTTTCTTTGGAAAAAGTAAAATTTGAATTGAGATATGAAAAATGTATGGGTATTAATTAGGGAAAATGGAAGAAAGGAAATGTCAAAGGCCCTGGTGAGTGGAGATATCTTGCTAGTGAGAAATTAAGGAGACCCTTAGGGCAGGAGTGTGTGGGTAATGCTATGCTATTTAGGAAGAGAAGCAGGAAGGATACCAGACAATATAGAACTTTTCTGGCCAAATTTAGGGATATCTTAAGTGAGATAGGAATACATTGAAAGGATTTATGCCGAGGGTCAGCTTGAACCCTGGCCACAATATGAAGAACATGTTGGACAAAAACTATTTTAGATGTCATTTGGCTAGTTAGATGTTATAGAAGTATTCAGGCAAGAGACAGAATGACAATTTAGACTAAAATGGGCAGGCAGAGGAGGTTAAAAATCAGAGATACTTAGCAGGTAAAATTCACAGGACATCGTGATCAGAGTGAAATAGACAAATGAAGGTATGATGTTAGGGATGATGATGTTCTATAATATTTCTGGCATGTAGAAGCTATATGGAAAGGCATGCTATTCAATGGGACAGAGAGCAGACTGATTTATATGAAGAAATTCATTAATTTCCAGTTGGGCATATTGAATTTGCTTGAGACAACTTTAAAAATCTCAAGAAAATTTGCTCAACAGGTGGTTAGATATAAGGTTTTGATGGGCAGAGAGGTAACTCAGAAATACATTTGTGATTCATTTGTATAATTGGAAAATATAGTCCTGTATGTGTACATAAGATTCTCTAGGGAAAGTTTATAATTTTTGGAGAGTAGATAGCTTGTAATGAGCCTTGAGGATTTCCAAATTTTAATATCCAGATTAGACAGCCAAAAGGTCAGAAAAGGAAAACCAAGAGAAAACTGGGTCATAGAAACTAAGGCAGAGAGTGTTACCAAAAGGACAGAGTATTTAACAAGTCTAAAATCTACTGAGAAGTTAAGTATCATAGAAGCTAAAAAATCTCTATAATAGTATTGACATGAGGTGAAACTACAGTAGCTTCAGATAAGTGATATAGGAGTTAGTAGGGAGTAAGGAAAGGAGATGGTTATTAAATAAAATATTTTGATAATGTGGATATTTATTTTTATAGCAGATATTTTGGTTCTGCTTTATTTATTTATTTATTTGGCTGCATCAGGTCTTAGTTGTGGCACACGGGATCTTTCATTGCGGCACACGGGCTTCTCTCTAGCTGTGGCATGTGGGCTCTACAGCATGCGGGCTCAGTAGTTGCAGTGCACAGGCTTAGTTGCCCTGTGGCATGTAGGGTCTTAGTTCCCTGACCAGAGAGTTAACCCACGTCCCCTGCATTGGAAGATGGATTCTTAACCACTGGGCCACCAGGGAAGTCCCAAATGTGGATATTTAGAAGAAGAAAAATATATATTGTATTTGGATGGGTCTATATAATTTTAATTGAGATTTCTGTATCTTCACAAATAAGTGGGAAGATGCAGGTGCCAAAGATATGTTGAATGCACTTGAGATGTGTGGAAATGGGGTCCAGACATATATATTAGCTAGCAAAAAGGACAGCTTTTATATTTAAAGAAGAAAGATAACCAAGAAGTAGTATTCTGTATTTTTCACTGATAAATTGGTATGAGATTCTAGAAAAAATAATTACATATCTATATACATATCTATATCATATATACATATATATCATCTGTATATTTTTCTATCTATATGTCAATCTTTATAGATAGGTAGATAGATAAATAAGATAGATAAGTAGGTAGATAGGTAATTTTTTTTAATTCACAGGGACTGTGATAAAGCAAACACTTATTACAATAGATTCAGAGTAAGTGGTGCCCTTGTTTAGTTATGATATATAAGAGGAGAATACTTAAAGAGACTGGGATGAGGCATTTTATTGTATATGGAGAGGTAATTTCAAAAGTCACAGTAAAATAGTATGGGATGTTGAGAGAGAAAAATACTAAGTCAAGAAGAAGGTATTATATAAAAATTGGGGGCTTGTGGTATCAAAGAACCCTGGCTTAACTCTGTGACATAATGCATTATCAATAAAATCTCAAGAACCATTTTAAAATGTGTGGATTCTCATTTTATTTACCTGTATAATGACACTTGGGAAATAACTGATCTAAAAGCTTCACATTCCATGCATAATACTAAAGAAAGCCCTGACCTGATGTAAACAATCTTTTGGCAAAGAAGAGTTACATAATAAATCTGATTCTTGAAAAATTATCAGAGTCATAAGCAGTGAAAACAGAAGAAACTTACTTATTTAATTGGACTTATTCCAAGTTAATTTTTAGGAATCAGAACTCAAACCTTAGCCAACATTCAACTCTCTTGTGGTGGTTATGGCACCATTAATTCTCTGGGTAAAGACCTGCCCTGGGCAGACTGCTACCCATTCAAAAAAATAATTAGGAGAGAAAACAAACAGCAGAATACCTATAACATATGCAAAATACGGCAATATTGGCAAGAACTTGAATCATCGTAGGAACACATTTCTGAACATGATTTATTACAGAATTCACAGGATACTTTTAGAAAATAACTGCTCTGTAGACTCCAAATTACAAGAAAACCTCAACTTTATGACATAATATGAGAGATAACATAGGCAGTTAAGAAGAAAAATAGACCAAGAGAAAGGAATTTGGAGGAAATTTGGGATGAATGTTGTAATAAAAAAATTGCAATATTAGTTCAACTCATTATGATCCCAGTAGATAGGCCTATTCTCTCTTTATTATAAATCTATTGAAAACACCAAAAATGAGAAATTTTCCAGTAATTTTACAAAGTTTTATTTACACTAATGAACATTTAATAAATTATATACTTGTCATTATTTCTTAGAATTTACATCTTTTGTGGGGTTAAACATAGTAGAGTTTTTTTCAGTCTATTGTGAGTATAAAAATTAAACAATATTTAGCAATATCAAATAAAAATATTTTGTAAAGAGTCATAAATCAGGTTTTAAGTACCAATATTTATATATTAATTATTATTCTAAACTGTCTTGGACTTCAAAACATAAAGATTAATTGGAACTTTTTTTTTAATATTTTTTCTTTGAAATTCCACTCTAAAAAATTTACATTAAAATGAAGAGTCTAGGGATATTTTGATTTGAATGGAATTCTTTTTCCTCAAAATATTTGTAATATGTTGTATAGAATATATGACTACATATTCTAATGTGCTCCATGAGTAATTCATGAGTTCAGACCTGCAAGATAATTTTCCTCTTTGAATTTCAAATATTAAAATTTAATATGTCAAAATATGCTATGAAATTTATTTTAGTTACTAACGTCTTTAAAAACAGTTTATTCTCTTTTATATTCCCTGATGTTTAAATTGTATTCTAATTTTAAAGTTTCTATCAATGCATTTAATTATTATCCTTGTAAGTAAAATTAAACATGGTCAAATCTATAAAATGACTAAAAGTAGACAATATTTATTTTGTCCCAGTTAAATACTAAAATAAATTAGATTACTTGATTTCATCATTTTGTTCATTGCATTCCACCTGAAACCTACAACAAAACAAAACTGTACCATGTTCTTATTTAATCAGTACTTTAATCAGTTCCAGATATTTGTTTTATATCTAGAAACTGTTTCATTAATAAAAGGAAATGAGAACAAATTAATATGCTGAATATTTCCTCAAGATGTGAATTCATCAAGTTGTGGGCTAATTGGACATAAGAATCAATTTTAATTTCTACAGCCTAACAACTGTTTAACTTTTATCCTGTGTATGTGTTGGGTATCTTGTTTTCTGATTCAACTTTGCATTTTATAATAACTAAAGTGTATGTCAATTTAAATTATATTATAAATGATGAAAAGGCCAGGGTATAATATCATATAAATTTACATTAAATTTACTGATCTTACTTTAAATGTCTTGCACATATTAAAACCTTATTTGTCTTGTTCATGATTTATTTGTAATTTTAAAAATGTATTTTATTCTAAGATATTTTGAATATTTTTCTCTAATGTTATATAGCCTTAACTATAAAATGGTTGTAAGGTCATATAAATATTTCTATAAGAAATCCATTCCCCCTAATATGTTTAAATGCATTCTCTATATTACTGCTGTTAGTCATTGACATGATTAAAGGAAGAGATTTGGGAATAAATGTGAGAAAATGCAGGTATATTATAATAAATGTTAGCATGAGTTATTCATAAATTATTATAAAATAAATACTAGCTTCTTCTTATTGACAGAAAAGAATCAGAATAGTGTTTTATATGGATCTTATTTCTATGTCAGGAACATGTCAAATACAGGTTATATTTATTAGCTAAATAAAGATAAAATGAGTATTTACAAATGTATGAAACTAGTATAATTAACAGTTTTGAATTCCTCTACTTCTAAAGGTTGGATCAGTGTTCTGTTGAACATTTAAAATGCATGCATTGATTTGCAATAAATTATTTAGCTTTTTGGTTGCTAAATACATTTTCAAAAATGTTTTCTAATATTAATACACTTACTAGTTATAATAAAATAAAATTTTAGGTTAATACTTCCTAAGGAATATAAAAAGCCTGGCATTTACATTTTTAAAAATTGATATATATATATTCATTTTATCATATGATTATAGTTAAAATATCAGATATAGATCTAAATAAATTAAATTTTAAAAACTATTGTTCAGTTAAGGAGAAGATGGCTAGAGCATAAAATTTGTATGGACTGTTTTTAGTATGATTTATTTAGAGTTAGACAAAACGGTGTAATCTTTTCTCAAAGTCATGATGATTAACTTTTAAAATTAACTGTTCTTAAAAATATGCTTTAAAATAGTAATAGAATTCATTACTAAAGGTTTTGTGTTTGCCATTACCAAGTGTGATAGGTAATTGCCTTTTACTGAGTCAGCCAACTCAATAAAGACTCCATATTCATTTTTATTGAGACAGTGCATATGCACACACACACACACACACACACACACACATTTAGACTGAACAACTGAATATTCAATAAAATATAAATGAAATATATGAACTGAATATTCAATAAAAAATAAACGTCTACAGGTCTTTGGCACAGTAATTTAGATGTAGTACAGTTTATAAAATAAGAATATCTATAAAACTTCCAAGAAAAATTCACTTATCTACTTAAAGTTACATTTGTGTGTGAGTGTATAAACTCAAAATTTACTTAGCGTTTATAGCAAAAACATTCTTGATTTAAACATCAGACTGGGAAATTAAATTTTCTATATTATTCAATCTTCAAGTTGTTCATTAATGCAACAAATGTCTATCAATGTGCCCATGTATTTCTTTGTTAATCTCCATGTTAAAACAATGATTAAAGCAAATGAGTAGGGGCTTCCCTGGTGGCACAGTGGTTAAGAATCCACCTGCCAGTGCATGGAACATGGATTCGAGCCCTGGTCCAGGAACATCTCACATGTCGCGGAGCAACTAAGCCCGTGCACCACAGCTACTGAGTCTGCACTCTAGAGCCTGAGAGCCACAACTACTGAGCCCACGTGCCACAACTACTGAACCCCGCATAACTAGAGCCCCTGCTCCTCAACAAGGGAAGCCGCCTTGAAGATGGCGGAAGAGTAAGACGCGGAGATCGCCTTCCTCCCCACGGATACACCAGAAATACATCTACACGTGGAACAACTCCTACAGAACACCTACTGAAGGCTGGCAGAAGACCTCAGACCTCCCAAAAGGCAAGAAACTCCCCACGTACCTGGGTAGGGCAAAAGAAAAAAAGAAAAAACAGAGACAAAAGAATAAGGACGGCACCTGCACCAGTGGGAGGGAGCTGTGAAGGAGGAAAAGTTTCCACACACTAGGAAGCCCCTCCGCGGGCGGAGACTGCGGGAGGCGGAGGGGGGAGCTTCGCCACCGAGGAGTAGTGCACAGCGACGGGTGCGGAGGGCAAAGCGGGGAGATTCCCGCACAGAGGATCTGTGCCGACCAGCACTCACCAGCCCGAGAGGCTTGTCTGCTCACCCGCCAGGGCGGGTGGGGCTGCGAGCTGAGGCTCGGGTTTCGGTTTTGGACGGAGCGCAGGGAGAGGACTGGGGTTGGCGGCTTGAACATAGCCTGAAGGGGTTAGTGCACCACGACTAGCCGGGAGGGAGTTCGGGGAAAAGCCTGCACCTGCCGAAGGGGCAAGAGACTTTTTCTTCCCTCTTTGTTTCCTGGTGCGCGAGGAGAGGGGTTTAAGAGCGCTGCTTAAAGGAACTCCAGAGACAGGCGCGAGCCGTGGCTAAAAGTGCGAACCCCAGAGACGGGCGCGAGCCGCGGCTAAAAGCGCGGACCCCAGAGACGGGCGGGAGACGCTAAGGCTGCTGCTGCCGCCACCAAGGGGCCTGTGTGCGAGCACAGGTCACTCTCTACACCCCTCTTCCGCGGAGCCTGTGCAGCCCGCCACTGCCAGGTTCCCGGGATCCAGGGACAACTTCCCCGGGAGAACGCACGGCGGGCCTCAGGCTGGTGCAACGTCACGCCGGCCTCTGCCGCAACGTCACGCCGCCTCTGACGCCGCAGGCCCGCCCCGCACGCAGTGCTCCTCCTCCCCCCCCCCCACCCCCGGCCTGAGTGAGCCGGAGCCCCCAATCAGCGGCTCCTTTAACCCCGTCCTGTCTGAGCAAAAAACAGACACCCTCCAGCGACCTACACGCAGAGGCAGGGCCAAATCCAAAGCTGAGCTCCTGTGAGCTGTGAGAACAAAGAAGAGAAAGGGAAATCTCTCCCAGCAGCCTCAGAAGCAGCGGATTAAAGCTCCACAATCAACTTGATATACCCTGCATCTGTGGAATACCTGAATAGACAAGAAATGATCCCAAATTGAAGAGGTGGAATTTAGGAGCGAGATCTATGATTTTTTTCCCTTTTCCTCTTTTTGTGAATGTGTACGTGTATGCTTCTGTGTGAGATCTTGTCTGTATACTCTTGCTTCCACCATTTGTCCTAGGGCTCTATCCGTCCATGGTTTTTATTAAAAATTTTTTTCTTAATAATTAATTTTAATTGTAATAACTTTATTATACTTTACCTTCGTTCTTTCTTTCTTTCTCTCCTCCCTTCCTTCCCTCCTTTAGACAACAAACCACCCCAAATTGAAGAGGTGGTCTCTGAGAGCAAGATTTATGATTTTTCCACCTTTACCTCTTTTTGTGAAGGTGTATTTGTAAGCTTCTGTGTAAGATTTTCTCTGTATAGCTTTGCTTCCAACATTTGTCCTAAGATTCTATCCGTGCTTTTTTTTTTTTTCTAAATATTTTTTAATTCAATAACTATATTATACTTTATTTTATTTTTACTGTATCTTCTTTCTTTCTGTCTTTTTTCCTTCTTTCCCTCCTTCCTTCTTTCCTTCCTCCCTCCCTCCCTCCCTCCCTTCTTTCTTTCCTTCTTTGCTTCTTTCTTCCTTCCTTCCTTTCCTCCTTTCCTTCTTTCTTTCCTCATACTTCTACTAATTCTCTCTACTTTTTCTCCCTTTTATTCTGAGCCGTGTGGATGAAAGGCTCTTGGTGCTCCAGCCAGGAGTCAGGGCTCTGCCTCTGAGGTAGGAGAGCCAACTTCAGGACACTGGTCAACAAGAGACCTCCCAGCTCCACATAATATTAAACGGCGGAAATCTCCCAGAGACCTCCATCTTAACACCAGCACCCAGCTTCAGTCAACGACCAGCAAGCCACAGTGCTGGACAACCTATGCCAAACAACTAGCAAAACAGGAACACAACCCCACCCATTAGCAGAGAGGCTGCCTAAAATCATAATAAGGCCACAGACACCCCAAAACACACCACCAGATGTGAACCTGCCCACTAGAGAGACAAGATCCAGCCTCATCCACCACAACACAGGCACTAGTCCCCTCCACCAGGAAGCCTACACAACCCACTGAAACAACCTTAGCCACTGGAGACAGACATCAAAAACAACGGGAACTATGAACGTGCAGCCTTCAAAAAGGAGACCCCAAACACAGTAAGATAAGCAAAATGAGAAGACAGAAAAACACACAGCAGATAAAGGAGCAAGATAAAAATGCACCAGACCTAACAAATGAAGAGGAAATAGGCAGTCTACCTGAAAAAGAATTCAGAATAATGATAGTAAGGATGATCCGAAATCTTGGAAGTAGAATGGACAAAATGCAAGAAATAGTTAACAAGGACCTAGAAGAAATAAAGATGAAACAAGCAACGATGAACAATGCAATAAATGAAACTAAAAGTACCCTAGATGGGATCAATAGCAGAATAACTGAGGCAGAAGAACGGATAAGTGACCTGGAAGATAAAATAGTGGAAATAACTGCTGCAGAGCAGAATAAAGAAAAAAGAATGAAAAGAACTGAGGACAGTCTCAGAGACCTCTGGGACAACATTAAATGCACCAACATTCGAATTATAGGGGTTCCAGAAGAAGAAGAGAAAAAGAAAGGGACTGAGAAAATATTTGAAGAGATTATAGTTGAAAACTTCCCTAATATGGGAAAGGAAATAGTTAATCAAGTCCAGGAAACACAGAGAGTCCCATACAGGATAAATCCAAGGAGAAATACGCCAAGACACATATTAATCAAACTGTCAAAAATTAAATACAAATAAAGCATATTAAAAGCAGCAAGGGAAAAACAACAAATAACACACAAGGGAATCCCCATAAGGTTAACAGCTGATCTCTCAGCAGAAACCCTACAAGCCAGAAGGGAGTGGCAGGACATACTGAAAGTGATGAAGGAGAAGAACCTGCAACCAAGACTACTCTACCCAGCAAGGATCTCATTCAGATTTGATGGAGAAATTAAAACCTTTACAGACAAGCAAAAGCTGAGAGAGTTCAGCACCACCAAACCAGCTTTACAACAAATGCTAAAGGAACTTCTCTAGATAAGTAACACAAGAGAAGGAAAAGACCTATAATAACAAACCCAAAACAATATAGAAAATGGGAATAGGAACATACATATCGATAATTACCTTAAATGTAAATGGACTAAATGCTCCCACCAAAAGACACAGATTGGCTGAATGGATACAAAAACAAGACCCTTATATACGCTGTCTACAAGAGACCCACTTCAGACCTAGAGACACATACAAACTGGAAGTAAGGGGATGGAAAAATATATTCCATGCAAATGGAAACCAAAAGAAAGCTGGAGTAGCAATTCTCATATCAGACAAAATAGACTTTAAAATAAAGACTATTAAAAGAGACAAAGAAGGACTCTACATAATGTTCAAGGGATTGATCCAAGAAGAAGATATAACAATTGTAAATATTTATGCACCCAACATAGGAGCACCTCAATATATAAGGCAAATACTAACAGCCATAAAAGGGGAGATCAACAGTAACACATTCATAGTAGGGGACTTTAACACCCCACTATCACCCATGGACAGATCATCCAAAATGAAAATAAATAAGGAAACACAAGCTTTAAACGATACATTAAACAAGATGGACTTAATTGATATTTAAAGGACACTCCATCCAAAAACGACAGAATACACATTTTCCTCAAGTGCTCATGGAACATTCTCCAGGATAGATCATATCTTGGGTCACAAATCAAGCCTTGGTAAATTTAAGAAAATTGAAATTGTATCAAGTATCTTTTCTGACCACAATGCCATGAGACTAGATATCAATTACAGGAAAAGATCTGTAAAAAATACAAACACATGGAGGCTAAACAATACACTACTTAATAATGAAGTGATCACTGAAGAAATCAAAGAGGAAATTAAAAAATACCTAGAAACAAATGACAATGGAGACACAACGACCCAAAACCTATGGGATGCAGCAAAAGCAGTTCTAAGGGGGAAGTTTATAGCAATACAAGCCCACCTTAAGAAGCAGGAAACATCTCGAATAAACAACCTAACCTTGCACCTCAAGCAATTAGAGAAAGAAGAACAAAAAACCCCAAAGCTAGCAGAAGGAAAGAAATCATAAAAATCAGATCAGAAATAAATGAAAAAGAAATGAAGGAAACGATAGCAAAGATCAATAAAACTAAAAGCTGGTTCTTTGAGAAGATAAACAAAATAGATAAACCACTAGCCAGACTCATCAAGAAAAAAAGGGAGAAGACTCAAATCAATAGAATTAGAAATGAAAAAGGAGAAGTAACAACTGACACTGCAGAAATAAAAAAAATCATGAGAGATTACTACAAGCAACTCTATGCCAATAAAATGGACAATCTGGAAGAAATGGACAAATTCTTAGAAATGCACAACCTGCCAAGACTGAATCAGGAAGAAATAGAAAATATGAACAGACCAATCACAAGCACTGAAATTGAAACTGTGATTAAAAATCTTCCAACAAACAAAAGCCCAGGACCAGATGGCTTCACAGGTGAATTGAATTCTATCAAACGTTTAGAGAAGAGCTAACACCTATCCTTCTTGAACTCTTCCAAAATATAGCAGAGGAAGGAACACTCCCAAATTCCTTCTACGAGGCCACCATCACCTTGATACCAAAACCAGACAAGGATGTCACAAAGAAAGAAAACTACAGTCCAATATCACTGATGAACATAGATGCAAAAATCCTCAACAAAATACTAGCAAACAGAATCCAACAGCACATTAAAAGGATCATACACCATGATCAAGTGGAGTTTATTCCAGGAATGCAAGGATTCTTCAATATACGCAAATCTATCAATGTGATAAACCATATTAACAAATTCAAGGAAAAAAACCATATGATCGTCTCAATAGATGCAGAGAAAGCTTTCAACAAAATTCAACACCATTTATGATAAAAACCCCGCAGAAAGTAGGTGTAGAGGGAACTTTCCTCAACATAATAAAGGCCATATATGACAAGCCCACAGCAAACATCATCCTCAATGGTGAAAAACTGAAAGCATTTCCACTAAGATCAGGAACAAGACAAGGTTGCCCACTCTCACCACTCTTATTCAACATAGTTTTGGAAGTTTTAGCCACGGCAATCAGAGAAGAAAAGGAAATAAAAGGAATCCAAATTGGAAAAGAAGAAGTAAAGCTGTCACTGTTTGCAGATCACATGATACTATACATAGAGAATCCTAAAGATGCTACCAGAAAACTACTAGAGCTAATCAATGAATTTGGTAAAGTAGCAGGATACAAAATTAATGCACAGAAATCTCTGGCATTCCTATATACTAATGATGAAAAATCTGAAAGTGAAATCAAGAAAACACTCCCATTTACCATTGCAACAAAAAGAATAAAATATCTAGGAATAAACCTACCTAAGGAGATGAAAGACCTGTATGCAGAAAATTATAAGACACTGATGAAAGAAATTAAAGATGATACAAATAGATGGAGAGATATACCATGTTCTTGGATGGGAAGAATCAACATTGTGTAAATGACTATACAACCCAAAGCAATCTACAGATTCAATGCAATCCCTATCAAACTACCACTGGCATTTTTCACAGAACTAGAACAAAAAATTTCGCAATTTGTATGGAAACACAAAAGACCCCGAATAGCCAAAGCAATCTTGAGAACGAAAAAAGGAGCTGGAGGAATCAGGCTCCCTGACTTCAGACTATACTACAAAGCTACAGTAATCAAGACAGTATGGTACTGGCACAAAAACAGAAAGATAGATCAATGGAACAGAATAGAAAGCCCAGAGATAAACCCACACACATATGGACACCTTATCTTTGATAAAGGTGGCAGGAATGTACAGTGGAGAAAGGACAGCCTCTTCAATAAATGGTGCTGGGAAAACTGGACAGGTACATGTAAAAGTATGAGATTAGATCACTCCCTAACACCATACACAAAAGTAAGCTCAAAATGGATTAAAGACCTAAATATAAGGCCAGAAACTATCAAACTCTTAGAGGAAAACATAGGAAGAACACTCTATGACATAAATCACAGCAAGATCCTTTCTGACCCACCTCCTAGAGTAATGGAAATAAAAACAAAAATAAACAAATGGGACCTAATGAAACTTCAAAGCTTTTGCACAGCAAAGGAAACCATAATCAAGACCAAAAGACAACCCTCAGAATGGGAGAAAATATTTGCAAATGAAGCAACTGACAAAGGATTAATCTCCAAAATTTACAAGCAGCTCATGCAGCTCAATAACAAAAAAACAAACAACCCAATCCAAAAATGGGCAGAAGACCTAAATAGACATTTCTCCAAAGAAGATATACAGAATGCCAAGGAACACATGAAAGAATGCTCAACATCATTAATCATTAGAGAAATGCAAATCAAAACTACGATGAGATATCATCTCACACCAGTCAGAATGGACATCATCAAAAAATCTAGAAACAATAAATGCTGGAGAGGGTGTGGAGAAAAGGGAGCACTCTTGCACTGCTGGTGGGAATGTGAATTGGTTCAGCCACTATGGAGAACAGTATGGAGGTTCCTTAAATAACTAGAAATAGAATTACCATATGACTCAGCAATCCCACTACTGGGCATATACCCTGAGAAAACAAAAATTCAAAAAGAGTCATGTACCAAAATGTTCATTGCAGCTCTATTTACAATAGCCCAGAGATGGAAACAACCTAAGCACCCATCATCGGATGAATGGATAAAGAAGATGTGGCACATATATACAATGGAATATTACTCAGCCTTAAAAAGAAATGAAATTGAGCTATTTGTAATGAGATGGATAGACCTAGAGTCTGTCATACAGAGTGAAGTAAGTCAGAAAGAAAAAGACAAATACCGTATGCTAACACATATATATGGAATTTAAGGAAAAAAAATGTCATGAAGAACCTAGGGGTAAGACAGGAATAAAGACGCAGACCTACTGGAGAACGGACTTGAGGATATGGGGAGGGGGAAGGGTGAGCTTTGACAGGGCGAGAGAGAGTCATGGATATATACACACTAACAAACGTAGTAAGGTAGATAGCTAGGGGGAAGCAGCCGCAAGGCACAGCGATATTATCTCGGTGCTTTGTGACAGCCTGGAGGGGTGGGATAGGGAGTGTGGGAGGCAGGGAGACGCAAGAGATATGGGAACATATGTATATGTATAACTGATTCACTTTGTTATAAAGCAGAAACTAACACACCATTGTAAAGCAATTATACCCCAATAAAGATGTTAAAAAAAAAAAACAAGGGAAGCCACCACAATGAGAAGGCTTTGCAACACAACGAAGAGTAACCCCAGCTGGATGCAACTAGAGAAAGCCTGTGCACAGCAACAATGATTCAACGGAGCCAAAAAAAAAAAAAAAGCAAATGAGTAAAGATGCCAAAAAAGACATTATCTCACAGTAAGAGAATGAAACCGTTAGCTCTTTCTCACTATTGTGATTCTGAGTTATGGATCATGCTGAAAGAACAAACTTTAAAATTTATACAAAGACTCTACTTAGGTAATTTGTATGTATGTGACTGGTAGTTAGCAATGAATGCCTGAATCGTTCTGATGCTGTGTACTAAGATCACCCATGGGATGAAAGGAGACACATCGGTATGTCAGAGCCTACTTTGCTGTTGTGACTACACCAAACTTAAAAGTGGGTAGAATACCATGCATACAGAAATATGTGTAATCAGAATCCAAGAAGGTGAATATTGACATGATACAATGGGCTAATATCACTTATGATTCACACATAGAAATATGTATATTGGAAGCCTTGTGTCATATTCATGAACTGTATTTAGGAGTTCAATATGTTGAATTTAAAATAAGCAGAGGACAGACACTTCTGGATCTGTTTAAAATTTTCTTGAATTGCACCCAAACCAAAGGTATTGGTGGCAACAGCATTTGATATAAGCTGAATAGATGCCATTTTAACCACTTCAGAGTGCAAAATGGCACTTTGGACCCACGAACTGTTGGTTTTCCTGAAGCCTCACTTCAGATAAGAAAAAAAATAATAATAACCTACTCTGGGACATTGAAGTGTTTATTCTTCTAGAATACTGACCACACTCAGAAATTGGCATAGAAGATGATAAAGTATGTGTAAATGGAGTATGTAAATATATTACAAAAGTGATAGAGCACCCTGCTTGCCAATAATTCTACAGGAGGTCATGGGGACTCAGGAAGAACTCATCGGTATGCTGCTTGCCATGGAAATTGATTTATTTAAATGGTCAATGACTAGTTGTGCTGCAAGCTTACATCTAAGGAAACCTTATGGCCAGGCTAAACTACAAGTGTGATCTTACTGTAACTGACTCAAAGTGTCACACGTTAAAATTAACATGTACAGAATAGCTCAATTAGTCAGGATGAGAGAAATTAGGTATCATCATTGTGCTATGCTCCTGGGACAGACATGGCCTATGATCCAACATGATACTAGGAAGCCTGTATTGGTAAAAATTTGTTCTTTGATTGGCCTTTCACTAGGTTGAATTCAGTGTTTTGTTGTTGTTTGTTTGTTTTGTTTGTTGTTGTTGTTTGTTGTGTGCGTCTTGGCCCATAGCATCCTACCTAACAATGGAAAATATATGGTACGTAAGGAAATGATATTTTCGTTGGGGAGGTTGAGGAAATGATATGGTAATCTTTGGATTTAAATATGTCTATATTTTTGTACATCAAATAATTGTATAGACATGGTTTCAGTTAGAATTACAAAAAGAAACATCCAGGAATTGCTTGCCAAAAAGTATTGTCAATGGTTAGACATGTATTTTATGAAATAGATGAATAATTGGAGAGTAATCATTTCCCCACCTTCAGGGATATATAAGGATTTGACTCTTTACTCTTTGTATAGCTAAATCAAGAAGTTTATAATTATCTAAGATAAATAAGATGCCTGCTGAGTTGGCTAAATACTGAGTACAGTTATTCAAGCATACTGTACCTGCTTATAAAAAATTATATTGTGTGTGTGTGCTGGGCTTCCCTGGTGGCGCAGTGGTTGAGAGTCCACCTGCCGATGCAGGGGACACGGGTTCATGCCCCGGTCCGGGAAGATCCCACATGCCGTGGAGCGGCTGGGCCCGTGAGCCATGGCCTCTGAGCCTGTGCGTCCACAGCCTCGGCTCCGCAGAGGGAGAGGCCACAACGGTGAGAGGCCCGTGTACCACAAAAAAAAAAAAAAATTATATTGTGTAAACTGTGACTATGATAATATCAATGGATATAATCAATATATATAATCTATAATCAACAATATGCATCAGAAAATGGGAGTTAGTTACATAGTCTTGAGAATGCTATATGACTAGAAAGGTATAAAAGCTGACCAGATCCTAAAATGAAGACTTAATTTGAGTTGAATTGGCCCATACCCACCCTCATCGTTGTGATCATGTATGCCCCCCTGTGGAATGATTAGGAAAACTAGAAGCCATGTCTGATATTAACATACCTAAGCTAGGCTGCTATTGGGCACCCTGTGTCACCTTTCATGAATTCTTTCTTAAAAGCAGGTAAACTTGGTCCAGAGTAAAGTTTACTGGGCATAAGAATTATATTGTCAATTTAGGAACACCTTTGTTAGTAAATGTACCCTTTGTCTTATAACCATTTATGAATGAAGAAAATAAATTTTAGAAATAATAAATATATTATCCAAGTTTGCACATTCCTTAAATGTCAGAAATTTGGTTTTATACCTAAGAATTTTGGTTTCAATATAAGTGTTACCAACTTGAGGATCCGAGAAGTTACATGGAGTTTGACATCTAATTACTATAAGGAAAAACAACAAAGCTAAACAAAAATATATTATAAATAGAGATGTCTGATAGAGGAATGTTTTCTCCTCTCACAAATTCACATGTGTTTCCAGTGAAAATTGGTTGACTATATTTCAGAGGTATTGTGTAATGTATTCCTTCACTAAACAGAAGATGGGACAAGGTACTATTTAAGTCTTTTAAAAAAGAAATAAAAGATTCATATAGAGTTGAGAGCAACTGTTCTCTTACCCATAGAGAAAAACTATGCAGTACCTGAAATCCTAATATAGTTAGGATTAGGTTAAGAATTAAAATATATTTATGCATGTTGGTATAATAATAGCATGTTTCTTTTCATCTCAGTTGTGTAGGGACTTACTGTTGAAGAAAATCCTGAAATTACCTAAGGGATAATGGTAACACATCTCTCTGTCAAATGCTAATTAAGTCCTATTGAGCTTACCATCACTTCTCTATTAAAAAAGCAGAGAGGAAACTAGATATAAAATGAATAAAAGAGAATATAATATTTATTTATTACCATATATGTGCCAGGAATTGTAAGCTATTGTTAAAATTTGGTGAAGTCTACCCCATCTCCAATTACCTCACCTATAATGAAAGAAGATGAACCTTGGAGAATGATTATGGGCTATCATAATCAGAAGGTGACTACAGTTTAAGCTGCTATTCCAAATGTGGCATATACTCTGAAACAAATCAACAAAACCTGGTGCTAGATATGTGGCTGTTGATTTAGCAAATGCTTTTAACTCTGTAGTGATTTGGAAGAATAACCAGAAGCAGTTGATGCTTATCTGGCAGACAACAGTATTCCTTCAATTCCACATCTCAGCGTTACGTCAGTCCTGCACTCTGCCCTAGACTAGCCTGCTGAAACTTTGATCTTCTTGACATCCTGCAGAACATCACACTGTTTTGCTACTCTGTTGACACTGTACCTGATGACAGAAGAAAAAATAAGTAACTTAGATGCTTTGGTAACAAACATGTTAGATGTTGAAAGAGAAATACAAAAGGACCCACACTCTTAGTAAAGTTTCTAACAGCCCTGTGGTCAACAGCATGTCAGGATATCACCTCTAAGTTAAAGGGAAAAGTGCTACACTTTGCATTGCCTGTCATTAATATGGAAACACCACACTCAGTGGGCCTCTTTGGATTTTGGAGGCAACATTCCACATTAGAGTGAGCTATTCTGGCACATTTCCCGGTGTCCAGGAAGGCTGCCATCTTGAGTAGGGCCTAAAGCAAGGGAAGCTCTGCAATGCGTCCAGAAGTTACAGGCAGCTACCCTACCCCTGTAATGTATAAAACAGGTGAACAAAACCACAAAGGATTTGTGGCAAATAGGAGTGCTCTAATGATCTCTAGAGAGTTTTATCAGTGAATCATCTTAGAAAACTCTAGGGCTTGGGAGTAATCTCTTGTCTTCTTCTATAGATAACTATTATTCTTTGGAGAAACAGCACTTAGGATGATACTGGGATCAGGTAAAAATGAAAATAGGATTATTGGATATAGGTAAATACTCTAAGCAACCTGAGTTGTTCATTATGAATTGAGTATTGCTCACAAAATTGTTAATGGACAGTTAGTCACAGAGCAGAGGCTGCAAAGAATATTTTTCTTGGAAGTTATAAGGAGAGTGTTGGGTTGTTTGTAGTGCTATACTATGCTGAATAAGAGGCCTGGTTAAATAAGGTATTAGGTGTGAAAGTGCTTATTGCATGATATGTGCATAATTAAATGCCTATCAAAAAGAATTTAATCAAGTTCACTTTCCTGTAGGATTGTAATTCTAGCCTGTAACTACTTTGTGATTTAAATATATATTTGTCAAATATAAACTGAGATTATTCCTTATCACTGGATTTTTCACTATGTGCTCATAATGGGTAGCTCATAACGTTACAGTGTAAAATACAATAAAGTTAAGATAAGCACTCATAAAACACTGCTCATCATTATATTTGATTATAATATATTATTTTTACTTTGCATTTAGTTTTCATTGCAAAACACAATTACAGTGGTATTGCATAGCAAGAATAAAATATGTTTTGGTATTTTTACTTTGCAATTTTGAAATAATAAAAAATAATCCATTGCTGTATGGTTTAAGAGAAAAAGAAATCCGTGGCTTCATGCTTTAAGTGAAGTGTATCCTTTTCTTTTTTCCTAAAAGATAAGATTCTATTCAGCTGTATAGGCACAGATTATACATATGTGGGATAAAATTAATTGTAGAAGTAACATAATTTACTTTCTTCATTATATCAATGAGGAATATAAAACAAAAGCTTTAAAGACCTCACACAGTTCACACAAATTGTACAGAACTGAGTTAAATTCATGTTTCTGAGCCTATTGAAAATGAATATTCCACAACCCATTATATTGTACATCCATGAAAAAGTAATTTTATCTGTTAATTCTAAAAACTTCAAATAATTAATATCAAAAGTCATTTAAAAATTGAGCAGTTTTCGGCGCAAGCCGTGGCTATCAGCGCGGACACCAGAGACAGGCATGAAATGCTAAGGCTGCTGCTGCAGCCACCAAGAAGCCTATGTTCAAGCACAGGTCACTATGCACACCTCCCCTCCTGGGAGCCTGTGCAGCCTGCCACTGCCAGGGTCCCATGACCCAGGGACAACTTCCCTGGGAGAACACACAGCATGACTCAGGCTGTTGCAACATCACGCCGGCCTCTGCCACTGCAGGCTCACCGCGCATTCTGTACCCCTTCCTCCCCCTGCCCTGAGTGAGATACAGCCCTCTAATCAGCTGCTACTTTAACCCCATCCTCTCTGGGTGGGGAACAGACACCCTCAAGCAACCTAAAAGCAGAGGTGGGGCCAAACCCAAAGATGAACACCAGGAGCTGTGCTAACAAAGAACAGAAAGGGAAATCTCTCCTAGCAGCCTCAGGAGCAGCGGATTAAAGCTCCACAATCAACTTGATGTACCCTGCATCTGTGGAATACCTGAATAGACAATGAATGATCCCAAAATTGAGGCAGTGTACATTCGGAGCAAATGTAGACTTGGGGTTTGCTTTCAGCATCTAATTTGTTTCTGGTTGTATGTTTACCTTAGGTTACAATTTAGAGCTTATTTTCATTGGTAGATTTGTTGTTTGATTTGGTTGCTCTCCTCCTTTTTAATTTTTTTTACATATATTTTTCCTTTTTCTCCTTTTGGGAGTGTGTATGCTTCTTTGTGTGATTTTCTCTGTATAGCTTTGCTTTTACATTTGTCCTAGGGTTCTGTCTGTCCATATTTTGTTTTGTTTTGTTTTTAGTATAGTTTTAGTGCTTGTTATCATTGCTGGATTTCTTTCTTGGTTTGGTTGCTCTCTTCTTTCTTTCTTTCCTTTTTTTTTATTACTTAAAATTTTTTTTTTCTTTTTAATAATATATTTTTATTTTAATAATGTTGTTATATTTCATTTTATTTTATTTTTCTTTCTTTCTCTCTCTCTCTCCTTCCCTCCCTCCCTCTCTCTCTCTCTTTCTTTTTTCTTTCTTTTCTTTTCTCCCTTTTCTTCTGAGCCATGTGGCTGTCAGGGTCTCGGTGCTCCGGCTAAGGGTCAGGCCTGAGCCTCTGAGGTGGGAGACCTGAGTTCAGAACATTGATCTACCAGAGACCTCCTGGCTCCACATAATATCAAACAGTGAAAGCTCTCTCAGAGATCTCCATCTCAATGCAATGACCCAGCTACACTCAATGACCAGCAAGCTCCAGTGCTGGACACCCAATGCCAAACAACTAGCAAGACAGGAACACAACCTCATCTATTAGCAGACAGGCTGCCTAAAATCACAATAAGTTCACAGACACCCCAAAACACACCACTGGATGCAGTCCTGCCCACCAGAAAAACAATATAAAGCCTCATCTACCAGAACACAGGCATGAGTCCCCTCCACCAGGAAGGGCAGACACAAAAAATAATGGGAATTATGAACCTGCAGGCTGTGAAAATAAGACCCCAAACACAGTAAGTTAAGCAAAATGAGAAGACAGAGAACACACAGCAGATGAAGGAGCAAGGTAAAAACCCACCAGACCAAATGAAATACAAATAGGCAGTCTACCTGAAAAAGAATTCAGAGTAATGATAGTAAAGATGACCCAAAATCTTGGAAATACAATGGAAAAATACAAGGAATGTTTCACAAGGACCTAGAAGAACTAAAGAGCAAACAAACAATGATGAACAACACAATAAATGAAATTAAAAATTCTCTAGAAGGAATCTATAGCAGAATAACTGAGGCAGAAGAACGGATAAGTGATCTGGAAGATAAAATAGTGGAAATAACAACCACAGGCAGAACAAAGAAAAAAGAATGAAAAGAATTGAGGACAGTCTCAGAGACTTCTGAGACAACATCAAACTCACCAACATTCGAATTATAGGGGTCCCAGAAGAAGAAGAGAAAAAGAAAGGGACTGAGAAAATATTTGAACAGATTATAGTTGGAAACTTCCCTAATATGTGAAAGGAAATAGTCAGTCAACTCCAGGAAGCACAGAGAGTCCCATACAGGATAAATGCAAAGAGAAACATACCAAGACACATATTAATCAAACTATCAAAAGTTAAATAGAAAGATAAAATATTAAAAGCAGCAAGGAAAAAACAACAAACAACATACAAGGGAATCTCCATAAGGTTAACAGCTGATCTTTCAGCAGAAATTCTGCAAGCCAGAAGGGAGTGGCAGGACATATTTAAAGTAATGAAATAGAAAAACCTACAGCCAAGATTACTCTACCCAGGAAGGATCTCATTCAGATTCGAAAGAGAAATTAAATCCTTTAAAGACAAGCAACAGCTAAGAGAATTCAGCACCACCAAACCTGGTGCTAAAGGAACTTTACAACAAATGCTAAAGGAACTTCTCTAGGCAGGAAACACAAGAGAAGGAAAAGACTTACAATAACAAACCCAAAACAATTAAGAAAATGGTAATAGGAACACACATATCGGTAACTACCTTAAATGTAAATGGATTAAATGCTCCAACCAAAAGAAACAGACTGGTTGAATGGATACAAAAACAAGACCTGTATATATACTGTCTACAAGAGACCCACTTCAGACCTAGGGACACATAAAGATGGAAAGTGAGTGGATGGAAAAATATATTCCATGCAAATGGAAATCAAAATAAAGCTGGAGTAGCAATGCTCATATCAGACAAAATAGACTAAAATAAACACTATTACAACAGACAAAGAAGGGCACTAAATAATGGTCAAGGGATCAATCCAAGAAGAAGATATAACAATTGTAAATATTTATGCACCCAACATAGGAGCACCTCAGTACATAAGGCAAATTCTAACACACATAGAAAGGGAAATCGACAGTAATACAATCATAGTACAGGACTTCAACACCCCACTTTCACCAATGGAAAGGTCATCCAAAATGAAAATAAATAAGGAAATACAAGCTTTAAATGATACATTTAAACAAGATAGAATTAAATGATATTTACAGGACTCTCTATGCAAAAACAACAGAATACACCTTCTTCTCAAGTGCTCATGTAACATTCTCCAGGATAGATCATATCTTGGGTCACATATCAAGCCTTGGTAAATTTAAGAAAATTGAAATTGTATCAAGTATCTTTTCCGGCCACAATGCTATGAACCTAGTTATCAATTACAGGAAAAAAATCTGTGAAAAATATAAACACGTGGAGGCTAAACAATACACTGCTAAATAACGAAAAGATCACTGAAGAAATCAAAGAGGAAATAAAAGTATACCTAGAAACAAATGACAATGATAACACAATCATGCAAAACCTATGGAATTCAGCAAATGCAGTTTTAAGAGGGAAGTTTATAGCAATACAATTCTACGTTAAGAAACAAGAAACTTCTCAAATAAAACAACCTAACCTTACACCTAAAGCAATTAGAGAAAGAAGAAGAACAACAACAACACAAAACAAAACCCAAAGTTAGCGGAAGGAAAGAAATCATAAAGATCAAATAAGAAATGAATGAAAAAGAAATGAAGGAAATTATAGCAAAGATAATAAAACTAAAAGCTGGTATTTTGAGAAGATAAAAAAAAATTGATAAACCATTAGCCGGAATTATGAAGAAAAAAAGGGAGAAGACTCAAATCAGCAGGATTAGAAATGAGAAAGGAGAAGTAACAACTGACACTGCAGAAATACAAAGGATCAGGAGAGATTACTACAAGCAACTATATGCCAATAAAATGGACACCCTGGAAGAAATGGACAAATTCTTAGAAAAGCACAACCTTCCGAGACTGAACCAGGAAGAAATAGAAAACATAAACATCCCAACCAGAAACACTGAAATTGAAACTGTGATTAAAAATCTTCCAACAAACAAAAGCCCAGGAACAGATGGCTTCACAGGTGAATTCTATCAAACATTTAGAGAAGAGCTACCAGCTATCCTTCTCAAACTCCTGAAAAGTATAGCAGAGGGAGGAACACTCCCAAGTTCATTCTACAAAGCCACCATCACCCTAATACCAAAACCAGACAAAGATAACTACAGACCAGTATCACTGATAAATATAGATGCAAAAATTCTCAACATAATACTAGCAAACAGAATCCAACAGCACATTAAAAGGTTCATACACCATGATCACGTGGGGTTTAAACCCAAAATGAAAGGATTCTTCACTATATGCAAATAAATCAGTGTGATAAACCATATTAACAAATTGAAGGAGAAAAACCATATGATCATATCAATAGATGCAGAAAAAGCTTTTGACAAAATTCAACATCCATTTATGATAAAAACCCTCCAGAAGGTAGGCATAGAGGGAACTTACCTCAACATATTAAAGGTCATATATGACAAACCCACAGCGAACATCATTCTCAATGGTGAAAAACTGAAATCATTTCCACTAAAATCAGGAACAAGACAAGGTTGCCCATCCTCAACACTATTCAACACAGTTTTGGAAGTTTTAGCCACAGCAATCAGAGGAGAAAAAGAAATAAGAGGAATCCAATTCAGAAAAGAATTAAAACTGTCACTGTTTGCAGATGACATGATATTATACATAGAGATGCTGGCAGAAAACTGCTAGAGCTAATCAATGAATTTGGATGAGTCACAGGATATAAAATTAACACAAAGAAATCTCTTGCATTCCTATACACTAATGATGAAAAATCTGAAATACCTAGGAATAAACCTACCTATGGAAACAAAAGATCTGTATGCAGAAAACTATAAGATAATGATGAAAGAAATTAAAGATGATAAAAACAGATGGAGAGATATACCATTCTTGGATTGGAAGAATCAATATTGTGAAAAGGACTCTACTACCCAAAGCAATCTACAGATTCAATGCAATCCCTATCAAATCACCAATGGCATTTTTCATGGAACGAGAATGAATAATTTCACAATTTATATGGAAACACAAAAGACCCCGAAGAGCCAAAGCAATCTTGAGAAAGAAAAACGGAGCTGGAGGAATCAGGCTCTCTCAATTCAGAGTATACTACAAAGCTACAGTAATCAAGACAGTATGGTGCTGGCACACAAAAAAAATATAGATCAATGGAATAGGATAGAAAGCCCAGATATAAACCCACACATATATGGTCACCTTATCTTTGATAAGGAGGCAAGAATATACAATAGAGAAAAGACAGCCTATTGAATAGGCGGTGCCAGGAAAACCGGACAGCTACATTAAAAAATGAAATTAGAACACTCCCTAACACCACACACAAAGATAAACTCAAAATGGATTAAAGACCTAAATGTAAGGCCAGAAACTATCAAACTCTTAGAGGAAAACATAGGCAGAACACTCGATGACATAAATCACAGCAAGATCCTTTTTGACCCACCTCCTAGAGAAATGGAAATAAAAACAAAAATAAACAAATGAGACCTAATGAAACTTAAAAGCTTTTGCACAACAAAGGAAACTATAAACAAGATGAAAAGACAACCCTCAGAATGAGAGAAAATATTTGCAAATGAAGCAACTGACAAAGGATTAATCTCCAAAATATACAGGTAGCTCATGCAGCTCAATATCAAAAAAACAAACAACCCAAATCAAAAATGGGCAGAAGACCTAAATAGACATTTCTCCAAACAAGATATACAGATTGCCAACACACAAATGAAAGGATGTTCAACATCTGTAATCATTAGAGCAATGCAAATGAAAACTACAATGAGGTATCACCTCATACTGGTCAGAATGGCCAGCATCAAAAAATCTACAAACAATAAATGCTGGAGAGGGTGTGGAGGAAAGTGAACCCTCTTGCACTGCTGGTGGGAATGTAAATTGATACAGCCACTATGGAGAACAGTATGGAGGTTCCTTACCAAACTAAAAATAGAACTACCATATGACCTGGCAATCCCACTACTGGGCATATACCCTGAGAAAACCATAATTTAAAAAGAGTTATGTACCACAATGTTCACTGCAGTTCTATTTACAATAGCCAGGACATGGAAGCAACCTAAGTGTCCATCGAATGAATGGATAAAGAAGATGTGGCACATATATACAATGGAATATTATTCAGCCATAAAAAGAAACAAAATTGAGTTATTTGTACTGAGGTGGATGGACCTAGAGTCTGTCATACAAAGTGAAGTAAGTCAGAAAGAGAAAAACAAATACCGTATGCTAACACATATATATGGAATCTAAAAAAAAAAAAAAAAAAAAGGTTCTGAAGAACCTAGGGGCAGGACAGGAATAAAAACATAGATGTAGAAAATGGACTTGAGGACATGGGGAAGGGGAAGGGGAAGCTGGGATGAAGTGAGAGAGTGGCATGTACATATATACAGTACCAAATGTAAAATAGATAGCTAGTGGGAAGCATCTGCATAGCACAGGGAAATCAGCTCGGTGCTTTGCGCCCACCTAGAGGGGTGGGATAGCGAGGGTGGGAGGGAGACTCAAGAGGGAGGAGATATGGGGATATATGTATATGTATAGCTGATTCACTTTGTTATACTGCAGAAACTAACACACCATTGTAAAGCAATTATACTCCAATAAAGATGTTAAAAAAATAATAAAAAATTAAAAAAAAAATATTGAGCAGTTTTGAAAGTGATGTTTTATTTTTTCTTCTACCTGGCTAATCAGTGTTTTCAGCTAAACATATTGTGAAATGATTTTTGTTTTCATACAAAGTATACAATTTTAACAACTAAATAGTTCTTTATAGCATATCTATTATTTGCCTTTTATTCTCAAGGCTGAATGGAACCATGGTTTTTATATGCATATGAAATCTAGTTATTGTAAATGCATGGAAAAGTACAAACAAAATAATTAACAATACGAATAATTTTAGTAATCCATTATGGTTTGGAAAAATAGAGAAGCTCAAAAAATATGCCTGCCCTTGGAGGAGGTAAAAAGTTTAGAGAGATTGAAGCGTGAAAGATATCTTGGAAGTGTTTCTAACATTACTTTGCATATGAACATATGGTTTCCCACAAATTTCATTTAAATTTTCCATTAGAATTAATTTTTTCCAAGAGGATAATTATTTTAGATATGAAAACAGAGGTAATTCACTCAATATATAAATAAATTCAAGGTAAATATATTGCTATCAATAATTTATTTAATAATAGTAGCATATTTTGTGCCATCTGCTTTATTCCAGTGTTCCCTTCCTGTGTCACAAAACATGATGGAGAATTTCTAATAATATTTATGTTTTTGTTTACTCATTTGAATAAGATCATGATTGCATGTGTATGTTAGGACAGATACCATCATTAAATAGTTATGTTATTGGACACGTCTCGTATTCTTTTTGTTAATTTCCTTATTTGTAAACTAGATGTTTTAAAGTTAAATGATTGCTAAAGTACTGTGGTGAATATAACATTGTTTCCAAATATTTTTATTTCCTTCCTCTTGTGGCCCACTGTGCGTGGGGGGGATTGCATATATCTATCATATTGACCTTGGGAGACCCATGTGGTTTGCAATAGTTTTAACACTATTAAGAGAGGTGATTATCCACCTCTTTTCTCTTTTCTAAGATGTCCAGAAAGAGACTGCGTTGTCATCTGCATCCTGGAATGCAGATGACATGGAGCAGATCTATAGCCAATCTATAATTGACATGATCATGAGCAAGAAATAAAACTTCATCAGAGTGACTAAAGGTTTTAAGGACATTTATAATTGTAGCAGAACTTACCGTATCTTAACTGATACAGCTAGCTTTAGTTAATAAATGCATAATGATGCCTACTATTCAAAGTTTACATCTTTACCTTTAAATATGTCAATGACACTTTCTATGTTGATATGTAAACATAAGTGTAGTCATAATAAGAGATACTTTTACCTAATTATTATAATTCTGGGAACGCTGGGAAGGCCATCAATCTTAAAATAAACAACCCTTACATATTCTTGGAAATTAGTAAGTCAATCCTCTTCTCCATTAATATATAAAATTTCTTTAAGGGAAAAATCAGGCACTCATTCCAAACAATAGATAGACATATTTATGAACTTACCATGTTCTTTTTGGAAACGTATGGTTTAACGGTGCATGGTGAGAGGGAAACGTGTAACAGCTCAATGAAAGTAGCAGCCTCCTAGCACAGGGAAAAAGATGCTGTACGTGTGCACTGGTTACTAAGGACTGGTTTTGTCTACCTTATACTTTTGCTTTGATTTTTCTGAATAAAACATTTTTTTTTGCTTCTGCATTTGAAAAATAAGATCTTGCTATAAGGAGAGAAGCAATTTGAATATTGTGTGATTCATATCTACGTTAAAGTTCTTTTACAAAAGGAAGCCATATAATTATCTATATTGTTAAGTTGAAGTTCCTAGTCATTTAATATTTGAAACTATGAAGAATAACAAAAATGTTTTGAGTTTTTTATACTATTTAAAAGAACATGTTATGGATTCAATATTTTTTTCAGCATACTGAAAATATAAACTTTTATTTATTTTTTTAACAATTACCCAAGAACTTTTTCAAATTATTTCAGTTTGCATTATCTCACTTCCCTTGCCTGGAGATCAACATTAAATAAATATGGAGAAATTCTCTAGCTTTGAAAACCATGCTTCTTCATCTCATTTTGCATCTTAAGTGTGAAAGGATTTAACATATATTTTAAATTATTCATTACATTTTATTACAGAGTATATTTTCTTATGTTGTATAACTCAAATTCCCTGAGGAATGGAATTTTCCATGGAAAATAACAAAGTGCTAAGAGTGAATTTTGTTGTTAGATTCCCTCTTGACAGGGACTTTGCCCTGTGCTCCTTCTTAACAAAGTAGAACTAAAACTCTGTTCATTTTGAGTGACATGAAAAACATTGAAAAGTTTGGAAATTTGGTAAGGGTAAAATAAAATATGGGTCTTGGCAGCTTTTCACTATTATAAAATTGACTTCAAAAGATTAATGCTTTTAGGTGTTATTTTAAGTTATGTCAATTATATTTGTGATTATGAATCTATGCTAACACATCTATTTTATTGTTTTTTATGAGAATTTACTTCATGAGTTAGACTATCTCAATTAATTTTAAATAATTATTATTTAGATGTTTCAAGGGATGACAGTTTTCAACCAAATCTAGCGTTCTTATCTTAAATCTGAAGGCAGAGATAGCAACTAGATTTCACTGCACTCTTTCCATATGTCACATACACCAGTCAATGCTCTACGTCATCTGTTTAAATATTACAACAACCCTGTGAGTTAGGTTTCATTATTCTTACTTTATAGGTGAGAAAGCATAACTCAGAGAGATTAACCAGGAGCACATGACAGAACTAGGTCTCAAATAGGTCTGAGAAAAAAAAAAAAAAAACAAAACCCTGGGCCATTGAATATTATGTCTATTCTACCTCCCAGTTTACTGATGGGAACATTTTGTAAAGGTAACTAGATCATAGTTTTTATTATGTTGTTGTTGTTTAGTTTATGCTTACATATTATTTTATTTTCAATGAGGTTAAAAATCAATAAAGTGCATAAATCTTGTGTTTAGCTTGATAAATTTTACAAATGTATTTACTTACTCTAACTACCTCCCAGATTAAGATCCAGAATATTGTCATCAACAAATAAGGTCCATGATGCCCATTCCCAATCACCATCATGTTTTGACTTGTCTTCATATACATCACACATGTCAACCTCAAAATAGACTATAGTTTTTCAATTTACAATCTATTTGCTCAGTATATTCAAAAAGGTAGCATTGCCCATAGCAAGAATAACAGGAAATTTCCAGCTCGGGTATATGAGAATGAGTGGTTTACTCTGATGACCACTGGTAAAATATTAGAACAGAGTAATATTAATGCAATTGGGAGAAATTCTATCTCCAGGACATATTCAGGAAATGTTGGGGTCATCATTATGCCTTATGATGGCATCTTATGTTAATGTCAGTATTTCTTTGTTTCTTAATTCTTTTGAAAAGATTTATTAAGAATTAACACAAGTAATAGTGGATAAAATACACGGTTCAGATATTTGAAAGATATAGTGCCTGGGATTTAATGACTTTACTGTTTAATACAGGAGGAAAGTCCAACAGATGCACAACTTTGATACAAACTCCTCTGAATCAGGTGGTAGAAATAATGGGAATTCAGATGGGAGGAAATTGTGTGCCTGTGTATATACTGCATAGAAGTAGTTAAATATTTTAAATTCTGTGCTAGTGTACCCATTTTGCAGATTTTTAGGACCTTCTAAGATTTATATGTGAAATGAGCCATGAGATTATAATTTTATAAAAAAACACAAAAAATTTTAATATAAATTTACTAATAAAATATTACCAACACAATATTTTTATTGAAGTGTAGTTGATTTATAATATTATATTACTTTTAGGTATACAACATAGTGATTTGATATTTTTATAGCTTATACTCCATTTTAAGTTATTACAAAATAATATTTTTCCTGTACATAATATTGTAATAATATTATACAGCTATAGTTCCCTGTGCTGTACAATATATCTTTGTTGTTTATCTATTTAATACATAATAGTTTGCATCCCTTAATCCCATACCCCTATCTTGCCCCTCTCCTCTCTGGTAACCTCTAGTTTGTTTTCTATATCTGTGAGTCTGTTTTTGTTTTGCTGTATAGATTTGTTTGTTTTATTTTTTAGATTCCACATATAAGTGATAACATACAGTATTTCTTTTACTTTGCCTGACTTATTTCACTAAGCATAATACTTTCTAGGTCCATCCATGTTGCTGTATATGGCAGAATTTCATCATTTTTTATGGCTGAGTAATATTCCATTGCATATATTTACCACATCTTCTTTCTCTATTCATCTGTTGATTGACATTTAGGTTGCTTTCATATCTTGTCTATTGTAAATAACACTGCTATGAACATTGGGGTGCATGTATCTTTTCAAATTAGTGGGGTTTTTTTTCAGATATATCCAGGAATGGAACTGCTAGATCATGCGGTAGTTCTATTTTAGTTTTTTGGCATTTTTCAAAAGAAGACATACAGATGGCTAACAGGAACATGAAAAGATGCTTAACATTGCTAATCATTAGAGAAATGCAAATCAAAACCACAATGAGATATCACGTCACACCCGTCAGAATGGCCATCATCAAAAAGTCTACAAATGCTGGAGAGGATGTGGAGAAAAGGGGACGTTTTTACACTGTTGGGAGAAATGTAAATAGGTGCGGCTACCATGGAAAACAGTACGGAGGTTCCCCAATAACAATATTCTATGCTGAAAATACCATACAGTGAGCTTTTATAAAAGATAGGCTTTATATCTCAAAGGAAAATTGAGGTGGATTTTTAGTGTCATTACTTTTATTTAAAAAAGAATAAAGCTTCTGAAATAATACCTTGAACAGGGTAGGTTATTTAGTATAGAAACAAAGCAAAAAGCACACACACACACACACACACACACACGATTAATGGTATTCCTTCCATTCTTATTTAGTATAAGTTATGAAATGTAAGCAAAAATCTTTTGCTCAAGTATTTAAGAAAATGACATAGCATTTTACTAGTAAGAGTTAAGCTTTTATGTTTTTGGTTTGTTTGTTTGTTCTTAGCCTTGCCTGGGAATATTATTATCTAAAAAAGAAGAGATACACATTTTCTTTTTTTTAACCTTATATTAGTGTACCATATTAAAAATAAAATGAGACCTCCAAAAAATTCCCTCAAAAACATCAGAAAGCCTGGACCTAAGAAGCAAGTTTCTTTCAGCATTAATTCAAGTGAGAAGAAGAAAGTTGACTTTAGACAAGTGGCAATACTGCTGAGAAAAAAATGAGGAGATGGGAGCACGTTAAGAGTATACAGAATGTAACTAGAAACAAGGGTTCTTTGCCTATACTTTGCTATGCTCTCATTTACTCATATTTTCTCACCAGCACTACAATGCTATCCAAATCCAACTTACTATCTATTACCTAGTTAAGTGCTCCCACTTTAAATTCATGATCAAGAACCTCATATGGGCACTATCTGAACACTTTCTTAATTTTCTCATCAAGTCCCTTGGCTTTAACTCTTATCTGTGTACAATGACTTTGTAAATTACATTTTTCATTCAAACTTTTCTAAACTTCAAACTTAAATATTTATGTGCTTACTGGGCCTATCCATTCAGAAATTTCTAATTTAGCATGTTTAAAGTTGAACTGTTTTTTCATACATGAAATTAAACTCAATCCCTCCAGAACTTTCTAATTTAATGGCAACCAAAAAACAATAATAAACACAAATAATAAATAGCATCTAAGTAATATCTCTTTTTTCTTACCCTCCTCATCCAATTCATCAGGAGATACTATTGTCTCCACTTTCAAAAGATGTTCTTAATCTGATCACTTATTATCACATCCACAGCTACTAGCATGGGGAAACCACCAAATCTTCTATCCTTGATTACTTAAATAAATACCCTCTGTACCAGTTGTCTAGTCTCTCCCTCTGCTTCACTAGAATGTAATCGTGACACAGCAGCCAGAGATGTTCTTTAACTTGTTGAATAATTTCACTTCCTACTCAAAATATTTTGACCTCTCATATTCCCAGGGACTTTACAATGGCCTAAAGGTGCTGTAGGGTTTAATCCTCCCTCTGGGCACTTAAACCATATCTCCCATGATTCTCTTCATTTTTTCCTGCTTCAGACACTTTGGTTCTCTGTTTTGATTGATTGTTGTTAAAAAATCTAAGCCTTAGCTTGCTGGCCTTTTTCCTTCCTGATACCTCTGCCTAATTTGAGCTCCCCCATGATATCAACATGATTAATCTCTTCATCTCATATAATCCTATTCCTGAATGCCATCTATACAAGAAGTCCCATCCTAATGATTCTCTTTCATCCTGTGGAAAGCTCATTCCCCTTCCCCACCAGGGACTTACTGTCCCCCTTACTTATTTTACCACTCCCTCAGCATTTATTACTATCTTACCTACTGAGTAATTTTCTTATTAAATATGTTACTTTGTGTCTGTGGTTGCTTATTATCACTCTCTTATTAAAATAAAAGAGATCCATATAAAAGAATTAAATCTAGTCATTTGTGACAACAAGTATGCTTAGTGAAATAAGTCAGCTGGAGAAAGAGAGATACTGTATGTTTTCATTTATATGTGGAATCTAAGAAACAAAACAAATGAATAAATACAACAGAATAGAAACAGACTCATAAATACAAAGAACAAACTAGTGCTTACCAAAGGTGAGAGATGTGAGGGGATGGATAAAATAGGTGAAGGGGATTAAGAAATACATACTACTAGTCATAACATAAAAAAGCCACAGGGATATAATGTATAGCATAGGGAATAGAGTCAATACTATCAGAACTTTGTATGGTATAAAATCTATAAAGATGTGGAATCATTACACTGTACACCTGAAACTAATATAATATTTTAAGCTAACTATACTTCAATAAAATTTTTTGAAGTTAAAAAATAAAATTAAATAAGTATATGTTTTATTGCTGATGTAGAAAAGTGTCCAACATTTGATGGATAATCAATAAATATTTGTACACTGAATGAGTGAACAAATAGATAAGTGTTTTATTCAAAAACTGAATGATTGATGAATAAAGAGATTTTTTAGCATAACATCAGGGACATCCTTGCATTTCACATTTTATAGTTCCTCAATATGTCTTCGATCTGTCTACTTTCTCATCTCTGTTAACTCAATCTTGATCCAAAGCATCATCGTTTTTTCATCGGGAGTACTTGCAATCGTCTTCTATTGGTTTCCATTCTTTCACTTTTGCAGGTAAAATAAACATTTGAAAGCTTACTTCAGATTTTGTTATTCTTTGGCTTAAAGTCTTTAAATAATATCCCATTCCAAATTGAAAAATATTCGTACTCCTAAAAATCATGGTGAACATAATTTGGCCCCTGACTAATTCAACCATCTCCTCTCAGTGACAGTCTTCCCCATTCCACTTAACATTATGATTCAGGTGCACCAGCGTCCTTGTTTTTTCATATACCAGGCATTTTTCTTTCGTAAGTCCATTGTACTTTCTGTTCTTGCTTTGTGTAGTACAAGCTCCCAAGTTTTCTCTCTGATCGACTTTATATTTTTCACTGCTGGATTTATGTTGTTGGCTCCATCTCTGGTAAACTTGGCAGCACTGATCCAATATCCCGACCAATAATCAAGTTTAGCACATACAAAGATTCTTGATGCGTGATGTAGATACGTGAAAAATTTTAAATTAGTAGCAGGAATGTGACATGGGTGGGCCTCATAGAAATTTTAACAAACTCTAGTCTTCATCTCTCCTCCCCTCATAATTACCAGTTATGGATTTCTCACAAGTAAGTTTTTATTCAATTCTAGCCCTGTTATCCTGGGTATGTTGATTAAATAATTTATTTATTTTTCCACTTCAAAAATTATGTCTCATTTAAGCTTTTTTTCTAATATAAATATTCATATCCTGATGACAATTTTTCAAATACTTTGACATGATTCTATACAAATGCTCACAATGCCCATATAGGGATTCAAAAAGTCCTATTTAATTTTTAGCACCAAACTTCCAAAGAAGTAATTCTTGTTTTTGAGGAGTTTCTTCAGTGCCTAGTATTTTCACACATATCTTGAGTTTTTACTTTATCTTACTAATTTGAGTTTTAAATGATAAATATCTGAAAAAGTACAGAAAAGTACCAAAACTAATGGGACAACCATGTAGCCACTTTTCAATGTTTTGTCATTTATTCATTGGGTCAATTTTGTTGTGATTTTTTAAAAAACAAAACACATATTCTGCAGTTAAATCTCAGCCAACTTTTCTTTCAATCTCACATTCTACAGGATTGACTTGAAAATTTGTGTCTATTTTACCATTAAAATTTTACTTTCGTGAAATATGCATGTAAAGTGGAGAAAATTATGAGAATAAATTAAGATATATATATTTTTTCTTTTATATGACCTATTAGCTTTGTACTGCAATTCCCAAGATAAATCTGTACATTTTTATTCTTTGCATGCAATTTATTTTGAAAGATCTTTTTCCATTATATAAAGAGGTCAGTATTGCCAAAAAAAGTAAGAACTTAAAATAAAGGTATGCATTGAACAAGTATGAATTCAGTCAACAAATACTGAGTAAGCAACAAACAGTGCTAAGAACATGATTTAGAGTACATTGGAATATATTGAAATGTGTGTGTGCAAATATATATACATTCATCATACTTTTATTAATATAATTTTTATCACTGAAATATATTAATTGCTACAGTTTACCATCTCATGAACAAAATATGATCATGCAGTAATAATGAATTTTTATATTTAGCTCAGTTGGCAAAAAAATACACTTTGTTGACAGTTAAACAATACTGTGACATGTTTATAGCTCAACAATGAGAATCAATTTGAGGCTGATAGAAATGCAAACTTGTCTGCAAGGACGCATCACTCATATTGCGTGTTGATTTTTTCCGACTCAGTATAGTTTATTTTACATCCCAGAAAAACCAAGAGTTCATCTATCACCTGCTTAATTGTCTGTGGCAAACATTCAGGCCTAAGGAGTGTTGAAAGTATACCATCAGCAGAGGAAGAACAAACAAGCTGTTCCCATGCAATGCTTTTTCACACATCCTTCCTTCTTCATGACTATAAAGATGAAATAAAATTGAAAAGGAAAGGAGTAAAGATACATGCAATATATGATGATGATGATGGTGGTGGCGGTAGAGATAACAAATAAACATTGTAGGGAAGTACTCAGGTTCTTGGTTTATGATGCATGGATTACAATCTTCATCCCTTTCACTTATCAATTATGTGATTTTGACAGGTAATTTAACTTCTCTGTGCCTCAGTTTACTTATCTAATTGTAGATATTAATCAGATTAACCTTAGGGCTTTATTTTTTTTTTTAACTTACTATTTTATATTGTAGTAGAGCCGATTAACAATATTGTGATAGTTTCAGGTGCACAGCAAAGTGACTCAGCCATACATATACATGTTATCCATTCTCCCCCAAACTCCCCTCCCATCCAGGTTGCCACATAACATTGAGCAGAGTTCCCTGTGCTATACAGTAGGTCCTTGTTGGTTGTCCATTTTAAATATAGCAATGTGTACAGGTCAATCCCAAACTCCCTAACTATCCCTTCCTCCCACACTTCCCCTGGTAACCATAAATTTGTTCTCTAAGTCTGTAAGTCTGTTTCTGTTTTGCAAATAAGTTCATTTGTATCATTTCTTTTTACAATAGATTCCACATATAAGTGGTATCATATGATATTTCTCTTTCTGACTTACTTCACTCAGTATGACAATCTCTAGGTCCATCCATGTTGCTGCAAATGGCATTATTTCTTTTTAATGGCTAAGTAATATTCCACTGTATATGTGTACCACATCTTCTTTATCTATTCCTCTGTCAATGGACATTTAGGTTGCATCCATGTCTTGGCTATTGTAAATAGTGCTGTAATAAATATTGGGCTGCATGTATCCTTTCAGACCATGTTTTTCTCTGGATATATTCCTAGGAGTGGTATTACAGGGTCATATGGTAGTTCTATTTTTAGTTCATTAAGGAACCTCCATACTATTCTCTATAATGGCTGCACCAATTTATATTTCCACCAACAGTGTAGGAGGGTTCCTTTTTCTCCACACTCTCTCCAGCATTTATTGTTTGTGGACTTTTTGATGATAGCCATTTTGACTGGTGTGAGGTGATATCTCATTGCAGTTTTGATTTGAATTTCTCTAATAATTACCGATGTTGAACATCTTTTCATGTGCCTCTTGGCCATCTGTACGTCTTCTTTGGAGAAATGTCTATTGAGGTTCTGACTATATTTTGGTTGGATTGTTTGTTTTGATGATATTAAGCCACATGAGTTGTTTGTAAATTCTGGAGACTAATCCCTTGTCAGTCACATCATCTGCAAATATTTTCTTCCAATCTGGGGCTTGTCTTTTCTTTTGTTTATGGTTTCCTTTGCTGTGCAGAAGCTTTTGATTTCATTGCATGATGTTTGTTTCCTTTTTTTCTTCCAGTTTTATTGAGATATAATTGACATACAGCACTGTATAAGTTTAAGGTGTACAGCATAATGCTTTGACTTATATACATCATGAAATTATTACCACAGTAAGTTTAGTGAACATCCATCACTCATATAGATACAAAATTAAAGAAATATAAAATAAAATATTTTTCTTGTGATGAATACTCAGGATTTACTCTCAACAACTTTCATGTATAAGATAAGCAGTGTTAAATATATTCAACATGTTGTACTTTACATCCCTAGTACTTATCTTACAACTAGAAGTTTGTATTTTTGACTGCCTTCACCCAGTTCCCCCTCCATCCACCCCATCCCCCACCTCTGGTAACCACAAATCTGATTTCTTTTTCTACAAGTTTGTTTCTTTGTCCATGATTTTAATTAGGTCCCATTTGTTTATTTTTGTTTTTATTTCCATTACTCTGGGAGACAGATCAAAAAAGATACTGCTGTGATTTATGTCAGAGAGTGTTCTGCCTATGTTTTCCTCTAGGAGTTTTATAGCATCCAGTCTCACATTTAGGTCTTTAATCCACTTGGAGCTTCTTTTTCTGTATGGTGTTAAAGAATGATCTAATTTCATTTTTTTACAACTAGCTGTCCAGTTTTCCCAGCACAATTTGTTGAACAGACTGTCTTTCCACCATTATACAGTCTTTCCTCCTTTGTTGTAGATTAATTGACCACAAGTGCATGGGTTTATTTCTGGGCTTTCTATCCTGTTTCATTGAGTTATGTTTCTATTTTTGTGCCACGACCAAACGTTTTGATGATTATAGCTTTGCAGTATAGCCTGAAGTCAGGAAGCATGATTCTTCCAGCTTCATTTTTCTTTCTAAAGATTGCTCTGGCTAGGGTCTTTTGTGTCTCCATACAAATTTTAAGACTTAAGACATAGAACACATTGAGTAAATTGCCTGAATACACTTTTTCTGTTGCTCTGTCAAAATTTGAATCTCTCTTCTATTAATACAGAGGTAAAGAACAATGAGTGTGTTTATGAATATCAGCCACACGAAATGGTCTAGTTTTAAAAAATAAAAGCCTGAGGTTAAACACTCTATGCCCATGGAGGATTAAAATTCTCCATAGGCATAGATGGTGGCTACATATTATTTTAATTCTTATTTCTATTTTTGGCTTGCTAAATTGAGGAAATTTTTTGTTGGTTTTGTTTGTTTTTTTCCCACTTGAACATATAATTGCTATTCTAGACTTTTCCCTGTTATTAAGATAAATTAGTTTGATTTAACCTCTGAGAGCAAAAAAACAAAACATTTTCTCAAACATTACGTTTCTTAAAACATCTTTATTGGAGTATAATTGCTTTAAATGTTGTGTTAGTTGCTGCTGTATAACAAAGTGAATCAGCTATATGTATACATATATCCCCATATCCCCTCCCTCTTGAGCCACCCTCCCCCCCATCCCACCCCTCTAGGTCGTCACAAAGCATTCAGCTGATCTCCCTGTGCTATGCAGCAGATTCGCACTAGCCATCCATTTTACATTTGGTAGTGTATATATAGCAATGCTACTCTCTCACTTCATTCCAGCTTCCCCTTTCCTCCCCAAGCCATGTCCTCAAGTTCATTCTCTACGTCTGCATCTTTATTTCTGCCCTGCCACTAGGTTCATCAATACCATTTTTTTTAAGATTCCATATATATGTGTTAGCATTCGGTATTTGTTTTCCTCTTTCTGACTTACTTCACTCTGTAGGACAGACTCTAGGTCCATCTACTTCACTACAAGTAACTCAATTTCTTTTCTTTTTAGGGCTGAGTAATATTCCATTGTATATATGTGCCACATCTTCTTTATCCATTCATCTGTCAATAGACACTTAGGTTGCTTCCATGTCCTGGCTATTGTAAAGAGAGCTGCAGTGAACATTGTGGTACATGACTCTTTTTGAATTATGGTTTTCTCAGGGTATATGCCCAGTAGTGGGATTGCTGTGTCATATGGTAGTTCTATTTCTAATTTTTTAAGGAAACTCCATACTGTTCTCCATAGTGGCTATATCAATTTACATTCCCACTAACAGTGTAAGAGGGTTCCCTATTCTCCAAATCCTCTTTAGCATTTATTGTTTCTAGATTTTCTGCTGATGGCCATTCTGACTGGTGTGAGGTGATACCTCACTGTAGTTTTCATTTGCATTTCTCTAATAATTAGTGATGTTGAGCATCCCTGAGCATCCCAGATTGTTTGTTGGCAATCTGTGTATCTTCTTTGGAGAAATGTCTATTTAGGTCTTCTGCCTATTTTTGGATTGGGTTGTTTGTTATTTTGATATAGAGCTGCATGAGCTGCTTGTATATTTTGGAGATTAATCCTTTGTCAGTTGTTTTGATTGCAAATATTTTCTCCCATCATGAGGGTGGTCTTTTTGTCTTGTTTATAGTTTCCTTTGCTGTGCAAAAGCTTTTAATTTTCATTAGGTCTCACTTGTTTATTTTTGTTTTTATTTCCATTTCTCTAGGAGGTGGGTCAAAAAAGATCTTGCTGCAATTTATTTCAAAGAGTGTTCTTCCTATGTTTTCCTCTAAAAGTATTATAGTATCTGGCCTTACATTTAGGTCTTTAATCCATTTTGAATTTATTTTTTGTGTATGGTGTTAGGGAGTGTTCTAATTTCATTCTTTTACATGTAGCCATCCAGTTTCCTCAGCACCAGTTATTGAAGAGGCTGTCTTTTCTCCATTGTATATTCTTGCCTCCGTTGTCAAAGATAAGGTGACCATATGTGTGTGGGTTTACCTCTGGGCTTTCTATCCTGTTCCATTGATCTATATTTCTGTTTTTGTGCCACTACCATATTGTCTTAATTACTGTAGCTTTGTAGTAGTCTGAAGTCTGGGAGCCTGACTCCTCCAGCTCCGTTTTTCTTTCTCAAGAGCACTTTGACTATTTGGGCTCTTTTGTGCTTCCATACAAACTGTAAAATTTTTTGTTCTAGTTCTGTGAAAAATGCCATTGGTATTTTGATAGGGATTGCATTGAATCTGTAGATTGCTTTGGGTAGTATAGTCATTTTCACAGTGTTGATTATTCCAATCCAAGAACAGGATATATCTATTTGTTTCTATCACCTTTGATTTCTTTTATCAGTGTCTTATAGTTTTCTGCATACAGGTCTTTTGCCTCCTTAGGTAGGTTTATTCCTAGGTATTTTATTCTTTTTATTGCAATAGTAAATGGGAGTGCTTCTTTATTTTCTCTTTCTGATTTTTTTGTTGTTACTGTATAGGAATGCAAGAAATTTCTGTGCATTAACTTTCATAAATTACATTTTAATACTTTCTGGCTGTTGAAGCCATAATTTTCACTCCAAATGTGTATTTCTGACCTATTTGAGCAATAGCTGAAAAGATTTCAATATCAATGGGACTCTTTCTTTCTCAAAGACATATATCATCTCTCACCCTCAGGCTCAGAGATTGAGCAGATTAAAACCTTCATTTTGAAGTATCACAGGAACAGGAAAATAATTTTGAGCACTTTGTTTTCCAGCCTGATTTAAGGACCTTTGGATTCCCTTTGTTTATAGTGGGGAAGGTACACTTCACTTGGAAGACATCTTCTTCCCTAAATGCTCATGTCACCATGAAAATTTTTCATTAATAATGGGATTCATCAGGATTTTCTTCATAAATTTCCAAAAAAAAAATGTACCACTTCCTCTGTAAGTAAACTACTGAGCTAGTTTTTGATGTCTTCAGCAACATGGACCATAGTATTTAACAGTGATATGCTCCCAGCCAACTCTCTATTGATATGAAGAGTAGAATAGATATTAGATATAATCATAAGAGTGTTATCTTATATATGCTAACTGAATTCACAATATTAATTTTATTTCACTTGAAATAAATAGTAGTTAAATTGAAGAATTTGAAAAAAGTTTAAAAAATCACACTAATTATATATATATATATATATATATACACATATATTTGTTTTTTCTATGTTATGATTCTCACATAGGGACATAGATTATATTTCCTTTTCTCCCCACCATATTTATCATCCTCTGCAAAAAGACCAACCCCCTGCCTTGATTGGAATCCAGTTTTCAATCACATCTGTTTTATTTAGATGTGATTGAAAATTTTAAATGTAATTTTAAAATTGTATAAAATATTTTGATTCTCAATTGATATCTTTAGCTCAGAAAGCAACAGAAATTAGCTCATAAAATTTATTCTGAATTAAAAAATAGCTCATCTATGGCCACTTGTTTTACTGAATCTTTTTTTTATATAAGTCAACACTGCAAAATATTTGAGGCCACATTCTTCTGTTATTTTGAAGAGTTTTTCTCTTTTACATAAGTGTTCATTTTCTTTTCTTCCTTTTTCCTTACTTTTCTCCCTTTCATGATGGAGTGTCATGTCAATTTTTTTTTTTTTTTTGCATGTGGCAAATTCTGTCAAGGGCTTTTGATTCTCTCTCTCTAATTATAGTATAGTTCATTTACAATGTTATGTTAGTTTCAGGTGTACACCAAAGTGATTCAGTTATATATATGTATACATTCTTTTTCAGATTCTTTCCCCTTACATGTTATTACAAAACATTGAGCATAGTTCACTGTGCTATACAGTAGAATGAAATTAGATCTGTTAAATGTTAGAGATGCTTAAGCACTAACATCACACAGAAAAATAAACTCACAATGGATTAAAGACCTAAATGTAAGATGGGATACTATAAAACTCCTAGAGGAAAACTCTTTGACATAAATTGTAGCAATATCTTTTTGGATCCATCTCTTACAGTAATGGAAATAAAAACAAAAATAAACAAATAGGACCTAATTAAACTGAAAATCTTTTGTACAGTAAAGGAAACCATAAACAAAATGAACAGTCTATAAAATGGGAGGGAATATTTGCAAATGATGTTATTGACAAGGGATTGATCTCCAAACATACAAACAGTTCATGCAGCTCAATATCAAAAAAAACAAACAACCCAATCAAAAAATGGGCAGAAGATCTAAATAGAGATTTCTCCAAAGAAGACATACAAATGGCCAAAAGGCACATGAAAAGATGTTCAACACTGCTAATTATTGGAGAAATGCAAATCAAAACTATAATGAGGTATCACCTCAAACTGGTCAGAATGGTCATCATCAAAAACTCTACAAACAATAAATGCTGGAGAGGATGTGGAGAAAAGGGAACTCTCCTACACTGTTGGTGGGAGTGTAAACTGATTCTCTCTTAATACCTTACCATTTTATCTGGATCCAGGTTGTCTTTCCTTTTTTAGGCAACATTTGAGAGCTACTTTCTATCCTCTTTTATGTTGCTTAATTTGAAGAAAGAATACGATTTGTTTTGTGCTCAGTGGAAATCTTGCTGGGAAACTAGGTTTACTTTTTCAAGGAAATCCCATTAAATATTCAATATGTCAGCCCAGAATAAATTTGTATCCAACACTGATAAGCCTTTTCTAGTTCTCTCATTCAGTATAATGCTCTAAAAGATGGTAAACCTATGACAGTTTTTATTATCTCTTATGAAATGTAAGTAGGTGTGTATGGAATTTTCCATAGGTTATTTCTTTTCTTTTTTTTTCTTTTTTTTTTTTTTTTTTTGCAATACATGGGCCTCTCACTGTTGTGGAGCACAGGCTGCGGATGTGCAGGCCCGGCAGCCATGGCTCATGGGCCCAGCCACTCCGCGGCATGTGGGATCTTCCTGGACTGGGGCATGAACCAGTGTCCCGTGCATTGGCAGGAAGACTCTGAACCACTGTGCCACCAGGGAAGCCCTCCATAGGTTATTTCTTAGATTTTTATTGAAATTATCTGCTGTCAAACCCAGGATTTTTTTTCTTGGGGGAGGGGGTGAAATTATACAATTTTACCACTCATTTTATATTTTGTTGGGGCAAGGTAGCGTTTTCTACCCTGACATTGTAATTTCTATCTTGTTTCTTTCCTTCTGCCTTCCCTGAAGTTTCTGGCATGAAGTTAAATGCATTTTCCTATTTAATTGCTCTAAGCAACATTCTGACAGCGCCTTATCACTCTATGTTTTAATCACATCACTTGGCGCTGATGAAAACTGAGCATGTAAATAGAGTTTAGTGTACCATTTTTCCTAGAAGTCCCTCATCCATATATGTGGAAATCAATAATTTATACCTAATTTTGAGATGAACCACTAAAAAGGTATTACATATATGCATCTTGAAGTAAGTTACAGATTATAAAGTATAGGATGAATAATGAATATTATAGCTTGAGAGAAAAGAAAATTAAAAAAAAATTAAGATTGAGATTCTTTAAAATGAAGGATTTATCAATTACGAATAAACATCTGGATTCACGGTGAAAAACAACACAAAGGCTAATTTTACTTTATTCAAATAGTTTAATTAAAGGAAAATAAATTATATGTGTACCATTTGAAAAGGTACTTCAGAACAATTATTAATATCTGCTTATTAGCAATGGGATTTGCGTGATTTCAGATATATAATGCATCCAAAGAGCTACCTTCTAGAGTCACTGAACTCCAAGAAAGCTTAGAGGAAATGTGTCCCCAAGCACTCATTTCAAAAATGACATAACTGGTGCTTTGGGAGCTAAAGGACATGTTAACACTCATTCATAGCTTGTTAGATATGTACTTGAAAGTATATTTATATAAGCCATCTCTTAAGTAATAAGCAGGGAAGAAATATATACAGCAAATGGACTTAAAGACAGAACACTGTAACGTGTATTTCAAAATTTAATACATAATTGAATATCAAGAACCAGAATCTAACCTTTATAAAATTTGCATGTTAACTTGTTTTTGGTGATTGCTTCCAGCTGAATTTTGCCTAGATTGTCTACCTATGCTAAAAGGGCAGAAGGAGCAGGAATGATTTTCATCCTTTAGCAGAAGAGAAAAAATATTGTCTGATCATTAAGAGAAGAGCATTTTCTCTGATATTAACTAGTCTCTAAAAAGAAGTTAAAAGGGAGAGCTAAAATAGGAAAAAAAAATTTCTAACATTCAGAGATACAAGTCAGCACTATTATAAAAAACCTTTTCTAACATTAAGGATGTAATTCACACAACCTGATAACTGGATCATGTCAACATTCTTTCATTTTTTTTTCAAAAAATATTTATTGGTTTCTTTCCTTTGTTAAAATAACTAATAAATTGACTAAGCTATAATTTTCCTCATATTTCTTACCACATTGAATTCTGGAGATGGAAGAGACTTTAGAGTAGAAATTATCCCAAATCTTTAAGCTTAACCTACTGACTGATTTTTTTTAACATTATTGGAGTATAGTTGCTTTACAATGCTGTGTTAGTTTTTAGTTTCTGCTTTATAACAAAGTGAATCAGTTATACACATACATATGTTCCCATATCTCTTCCCTCTTGTGTCTCCCTCCCTCCCACCCTCCCTATCTCACCCCTCTAGGTGGTCACAAACCACCTAGCTGATCTCCCTGTGCAATGCCACTACTTCCCACTAGCTAACTATTTTACGTTTGGTAGTGCATATATGTCCATGCCACTCTCTCACTTTGTCACAGCTTACCCTTCCCCCTCCCCATATCCTCAAGTCCATGCTTTAGTAGGTCTGTGTTTTTATTCCCGTCTTACCCCTAGGTTCTTCATGACCTTTTTTTTTCTTAGATTCCATGACTGATTTTTCAAAGTTCTTAACGACAGTGAGAGTGAGGGTAGGATTTCTGAACTCTCTGTTTCCCTGACCTCTTGTTTTACTGAACTAATACTGATTGAAGGGGCCATCTATTTATACCACAGTACTTAATTAAACATTCTCCTGATCACCTGCCTCTAACTTTACTCACTGTTATCCAAGGTAGGTGGGGTGAATAATTTGATTGGTGAAAAGTGGGTATCAGTGTCTCATCCCCACACTTTTAGACCTGGCTTTCTATAGAGAAGGTTTAATCTCATCTGATTTCTGCCCTTTTGCTGGAGACCTACACTTGTCTACAGGTATTGACTGAATAAGTGAACAAGTCCTGGTAATCTGGAAAGAATTAGTAGAGAGCCATTTAGGCTAAAGATATAAACATGGGTGCTACAATGAATTATGACTATAATAATTATGACATTTGATCTTCATCAGCATAATTTATATATTTATATATCAACCTATTAATAAAAAGTGAGGGTTTTGATGAAATTACCTTCAAACCTCAATGATGATTAATACATATATATCTGAAATAGATTTGTAGCTTTATATTATTTTAAAAAATCAAGCTTAAGAGAAGTACGAATCAGTTATTGAATTTAATCAGTTGTTGTCAAATTACCCTCACTTTAGCCTAATTCTCCTTTTAAGATTAAAATATTTATCCGATGAGATAAATGGACTGAATATACTTAATTATTATGCCTAAAATAAAATTAGGGAAATTCATAATATTTTAGGTTTGAATTTTTGTAGATAATGTTTTATTAAAATGTCAACCTATAGGATTTAAAATGAAATAATACCTTTCATAAAGAAGGATTTTAAGGTAAACTAAATATTTTGTTGCTATTAATTTATTTTTTCCCAAGATTGATTTCTCAATGACATCCTCATGTTATATGATGGGTTAGTTAGATGAGAATCCAAGGATGTTTGGCAAGATAAATTACGCAATTGTTTCAGTAAGGACAGGTTTTTCATTTTCAGCATTCTTCTATTTTCTTTTGATTCCTATTATATTGTTATAGTGTGTAGATAAATAAAGATCAGAAATAGTATGATGTTTTTGAAATAAATCAGTTTCAATTCAAATAACAGGTTTACACAGAAAGTAAATTTGTATAACTGGAATTCTTAATTATTTATCAATTTAATTTTTCATTAGCTCTTGCCATTTTTTCTTGACTTCTGCTAAAGTACAGCATCATACAATAGAGTCATTAAATATTTTAAGAAATATATTTAATCTATTTCCATTATGAATCTTCCACATTTGTGCTTCATTAGAATTTTGCTAGAAACTATTTTATAAAGTTCCTAAATAACTTAAATATTTTAAATAAAAAGGTTGAAAACAGCTATTTCAAATATGATCTAATCCAAGATGAGTGAAGCATCAATTGAAATACAGCAGTGCCTCTTTTTCTATAAATTAAATTAAATTTTTTTCTTTATACAAAGCAATGACAAATTCCTCACATCATCTGGAAAGTGATCATAGGCCTAAATGTAAAAGTTAAAACTACAAAATGTCTAGAAAAATATATAATGTAAAATGTATAGAAAAAGTTTTCTCTTAACTGCACTTCATTGAAATTAAGCAGCTGTGCTTTTTGAAAAACACTATTAAGAGAATTAAAATAGAGACTTCCCTGATGATCCAGTGGCTAGGACTCAGTGTTCCCAGTGCAACAGGCCTGGGTTCAATCCCTGGTCAAGGAACTAGATCCCACAGGCCACAACTGAAAAAACATCCCGCATGCCGCAACTAAGACCCAACACAACCAAATAAATAAATACTTAAAAAAAAAAAGAGAGAGAATTAAAATACACTGAGAGAGCTCACCTAGGAAAAATGTTCACCTGGTGGTAATATTTCAGGTAAACTGACAAAGAGCAAATGAGAAATAGTTGAAGCTAATTATAATAACACCTCACTGTTTCAAATTGTTAGAGGCATAAATGTATGCTTATCTTCAGTTTTCCCAATAAAAGTTGAAACATTTTTATTAAGAAGATACTATGTGTAAGGTACCACATGGTAGTAATAATGCAGGAATGTAATGGGAATGTTGTAAACATTTGCAAAATAAATGAGTAAATAAATATAGCATATTTCTACCTATAAAATATTTTAATTATTGTCAAGAATGATTTTCTATTCTTTTTTTATTTCTTTTTTTTAAAGGATAAAATTATTATTCAATTTATTATTCCTTATATACAACAAACTAGTTTGGTAAAACAGTAAAAGCTTTCACTTTTAGACTGAGAATAATTCATAGCTCCCCATTATTCCTACTTCTAGTTAACACTGTCCTGGAGATCTTAGCAAGTACAATAATGCAAGAAATATAAAACAAAGTATAAGAATTCAGAAAGGAAGAAATATTGTTCTTATTATGAGCATTTCTTTTTTTTTTCTTAGTAATCATCAATTTAATACACATCAGTGAATACATGTCAATCCAGATCTCCCAATTCATCACACCACAACCCCCACCCCCCCCGCCGCTTTCCCTCCTTGGTGTCCATACGTTTGTTCTCTACATCTGTATCTCAATTTCTGCCCTGCAAACCGGTTCATCTGTATCATTTTTCTAGGTTCCACATATATGCGTTAATATACGATATTTGTTTTTCTCTTTCTGACTTACTTCACTCTGTAGGACAGTCTCTAGATCCATCCACATCTCAACAAATGACCCAATTTCGTTCCTTTTTATGGCTGAGTAATATTCCATTGTATATATGTACCGTATCTTCTTTATCCATTCATCTGTTGATGGGCATTTAGGTTGCTTCCATGACCTGGCTATTGTAAATAGTGCTGCAATGAACATTGGGGTGCATGTGTCTTTTTGAATTATGGTTTTCTCTGGGTATATGCCCAACAGTGGGATTGCTGGGTCATATGGCAATATTATTTTTAGTTCTTTAAGGAACCTCCATACTATTCTCCATAGTGCCTGTATCAATTTACATTCCCCCCCAACAGTGCAAGAGGGTTCCCTTTTCTCCACACCCTCTCCAACATTTGTTGTTTGGAGATTTTCTGATGATGCCCATTCTAACTGGTGTGAGGTGATACCTCATTGTTGTTTTGATTTGCATTTCTCTAATAATTAGTGATGTTGAGCAGCTTTTCATGTGCTTCTTGGCCATCTGTATATCTTCTTTAGAGAAATGTCTATTTAGGTCTTCTGCCCATTTTTGGATTGGGTAGTTTGTTTTTTCAATATTGAGCTGCATGAACTGTTTATATATTTAGAGATTAATCCTTTGTCCATTGATTCATTTGCAAATATTTTCTCCCATTCTGAGGGTTGCCTTTTCGTCTTGTTTATGGTTTCCTTTGCTGTGCAAAAGCTTTTACGTTTCATTAGGTCCCATTTATTTTTGGTTTTCTTTCCATTACTCTAGGAGGTGGATCAGCAAAGATCTTGCTGTGATTTATGTCAAAGAGTTTTCTTCCTATGTTTTCCTCTAAGAGTTTTATAGTGTCCAGTCTTACATTTAGGTCTCTAATCTTTTTTTTTTCATTTGTGGTACGCGGGCCTCTCACTGCTGTGACCTCTCCCGCCGTGGAGCACAGGCTCCAGACGTGCAGGCCCAGCAGCCGTAGCCCACGGGCGCAGCCGCTCCATGGCATGCAGGATTCTCCCAGACTAGGGCACAAACCCTTGTCCCCTGCATCGGCAGGCAGACTCTCTATCACTGTGCCACCAGGGAAGCCCTCTAATCCATTTTGAGTTTATTTTTGTGTATGGTGTTAGGGAGTGCTCTAATTTCATTCTTTTACATGTAGCTGTCCAGTTTTCCCAGCACCACTTAATGAAGAGACTGTCTTTTCTCCATTGTATATCCTTGCCTTTGTCATAGATTAGTTGAACATATGTGTGTGGGTTTATCTCTGGGCCTTCTATCTTGTTCCAATGATCTATGTTTCTGTTTTTGTGCCAGTACCATATTGTCTTGATTAGTGTAGCATTGTTGTATAGTCTGAAGTCAGGGAGTCTCATTCCTCCAGCTGTTTTTCTTCCTCAAGACTGCTTTGGCTATTCAGCATCTTTTGTGTTTCCATATAAATTTAGATTTTTTGTTCTAGTCCCGTAAAATATGCCTTTGGTAATTTGATAGGAATTGCATTGAATCTGTAGATTGCTCTGGGTAGTATAGTCATTTTCACAATATTGATTCTTCCAATCCAAGTACATGGTATATCTCTCCATCTATTTGTATCATCTTTAATTTCTTTCATCAGTGTCTTATAATTTTCTGCATACAGGACTTTTGTCTCATTAGGTAGGTTTATTCCTAGATATTTTATTCTTTTTGTTGCAATGGTAAATGGGAGTGTTTTCTTGATTTCACTTTCAGATTTTTAATCATTAGTGTATAGGAATGCCAGAGATTTCTGTGCATTAATTTTGTATCCTGCTACTTTACCAAATTCATTGATTAGCTCTAGTAGTTTTCTGGTAGCATCTTTAGGATTCTCTATGTATAGTATCATGTCATCTGCAAACAGTGACAGCTTTACTTTTTCTTTTCCGATTTGGATTATTTTAATTCTTTTTCTTCTCTGATTGCCATGGCTAAAACTTCCAAAACTATGTTGAATAATAGTGGTGAGGGTCGACATTCTTGTCCTGTTCCTGATCTTAGAGGAAATGCTTTCAGTTTTTCACCATTGAGAATGGTGTTTGCTGTGGGTTTGTCATATATGGCCTTTATTATGTTGAGTATGTTCCCTCTATGTCCACTTTCTGGAGAGTTTTTATCATAAACAGTGTTGAATGTTGTCAAAAGCGTTTTCTGCATCTATTGAGACGATCATATGGTTTTTCTCCTTCAATTTGTTAATATGGTGTATCACATTGATTGATTTGTGTATATTGAAGAATCCTTGCATCCCTGGGATAAATCCCACTTGATCCTGGTGTATGATCCTTTAATGTGATGTTGGTTTCTGTTTGCTAGTATTTTGTTGAGGATTTTTCCATCTATATTCATCAGTCATATTAGTCTGTAATTTTCTTTTTTTGTAGTATCTTCGTCTGGTTTTGGTATCAGGGTGATGGTGGCCTCATAGAATGATTTCGGGAGTGTTCCTTCCTCTGCAAATTTTTGGAAGAGTTTGAGAAGGATGGGTGTTAGCTCTTCTCTAAATGTTTGATAGAATTCACCTGTGAAGCCATCTGGTCCTGGACTTTTGTTTGTTGGAAGATTTTTAATCACAGTTTCAATTTCATTACTTGTGATTGGTCTGTTCATATTTTCTATTTCTTCCTGGTTCAGTCTTGGAAGGTTATACCTTTCTAAGAATTTGTCCATTTCTTCCCGGTTGTCCATTTTATTGGCATAGAGTTGCTTGTAGTAGTGTCTTAGGATGCTTTGTATTTCTGTGGTGTCTGTTTTAACTTCTTTTTCATTTCTGATTTTATTGATTTGAGTCCTCTCCCTCTTCTTGATGAGTCTGGCTAATGGGTTATCAATTTTGTTTATCTTCTCAAAGAACCAGCTTTTAGTTTTATTGATCTTTGCTATTATTTTCTTTGTTTCTATTTCATTTAATTCTGCTCTGATCTTTATGATTTCTTTCCTTCTGCTAACTTTGGGTTTTGTTTGTTCTTCTTTCTCTAGTTCCTTTAGGTGTAAGGTTAGATTGTTTATTTGTGATTTTCTTGTTTCTTGATGTAGGCTTGTATAGCTATAAACTTCCCTCTTAGAACTGCTTTTGCTGCATCCCATAGGCTTTGGATCATCCTGTTTACATTGTCATTTGTCTCTAGGTATTTTTTGACTTCCTCTTTGACTTCTTCAGTGATCTGTTGATTACTTAGTAACGTATTGTTTAGCCTCCATGTGTTTGTCGTTTTTATGTTATTTTCCCTGTAATTCATTTCTAATCTCATAGTGCTGCAGTCAGAAAAGATGCTTGATATGATTTCAATTTTCTTAAATTTACTGAGGCTTGATTTGTGACCCAAGATGTGATCCTGGAGAATGTTCCATGCACACTTGAGAAGAGAGTGTAATCTGTTTTTGGATGGAATGTCCTATAAATATCAATTGAATCTAACTGGTCTATTGTGTCATTTAAAGCTCCTTTTCCTTATTTATTTTCATTTTGGATGATGTGTCCATTGGTGTAAGTGAGGTGTTAAAATTCCCCACTATTATTGTGTTACTGTCGATTTCCTCTTTTAGAGCTGTTAGCAGTTGCCTTATGTATTGAGGTGCTCCTGTGTTGGATGCATATATATTTATAAGTGTTACATATTCTTCTTGGATTGATTCTTGGATTCTTGGATTCTTCTTGGATTGATTCCTTGATCATTAGGTAGTGTCCTTCTTTGCCTCCTGTAGCATTCTTTAAAGTCTATTTTACCTGATATGAGTATTGCTACTCCAGCTTTCTTTTGATTTCCATGCAATATCTTTTTCCATCCCCTCACTTTCAGTCTGTATGTGCCCCTAGGTCTGAAGTAGGTCTCTTTTAGACAGCATATATATGCGTCTCATTTTTGTATCCATTCAGCAAGGCTGTGTCTTTTGGTTGGAGCATTTAATCCATTCATGTTTAAGGTAATTATCGATATGCATGTTCCCATTACCATTTTTTAATTGTTTTGGGTTTGTTTTTGTAGGTCCTTTTCTCCTCTTGTGTTTCCCTTTAGAGAAATTCCTTTAGCATTTTCTGTAGAGCTGGTTTTGTGGTGCTGAATTCTCTTAGCTTTTGCTTGTCTGTAAAGCTTTTGGTTTCTCCATTGAATCTGAACGAGACCTTTGCCTGGTAGAATAATCTTGGTTGTAGGTTCTTCCCTTTCATTACTTTAAGTATATCATGCCACTCCCTTCTGGCTTGTAGAGTTTCTGTTGAGAAATCAGCTGTTAACTTTATGGGAGTTCCCTTGTATGTTATTTGTCGTTTTTCCCTTGCTGCTTTCAATAAATTTTCTTTGTCTTTAATTTTTGTCAGTTTGATTACTATGTGTCTTGGTGTGTTTCTCCTTGGGTTTATCCTGTATGGGACTCTATGCACTTCCTGGACTTGGGTGGCTATTTCCTTTCCCATGTTAGGGAAGTTTTCGATTATAATCTCTTCAAATATTTTCTCTGGTCATTTCTCTCTCTCTTCTCCTTTGGGACCGCTATAATACAAATGTTGTTGCATTTAATGTTGTCCCAGAGGTCTCTTAGGCTGTCTTCATTTCTTTTCATTCTTTTTTCTTTAGTCTGTTCTGCAGTAGTGAATTCCACCATTCTGTCTTCCAGGTCACTTATCCATTCTTCTGCCTCAGTTATTCTGCTATTAGTTCCTTCTAGTGTAGTTTTCATTTCAGTTATTGCATTGTTCATCTCTGTTTGTTCTTTAATTCTTCTCAGTCTTTGTTAAACATTTCTTGCATCTTCTCGATCTTTGCCTCCATTCTTTTTCTGAGGTCCTGGATCATCTTCATTATCATTATTCTGAATTCTTTTCTGGAAGGTTGTCTATCTCCACTTCATTTAGTTGATTTTCTGGGGTTTTATATTGTTCCTTCATCTGATACATAGCCCTCTGGCTTTTCATCTTGTGTATCTTTCTGTGAATGTGGTTTTTGTTCCACAGGCTGCAGGATTGTAGTTCTTGCTTCTGCTGTCTGTCCTCTGTGGATGAGGCTATCTAGGTGGCTTGTGCAAGTTTCCTCTGATTTTCTATTCTTAAGACTGAAGTTTTGAATTAAAATAACTATAATTCATCTCCTGAGACTAGATTATTTAAAGCAATTTATTCTAATATATATGGATGGGAGGGAATACTGTATTGAACATAAATCATTTGGAAATTTTTTCTTCTCTAATAATCAATTACTCAACCAAAAAGAAATACTACTACTAGTACTAATTAAGTGCTCAACCTATAAAATAGTCCCAGTTTCTTTTTTCCAGAAAATGTTATGTATGTCTAACTTTAAAATTTATTATGCTATTAAAAAATATATATATTTAGGGCTTCCCTGGTGGCGCAGTGGTTGAGAGTCCGCCTGCCGATGCATGGGACGTGGGTTCGTGCCCCAGTCCAGGAAGATCACACATGCCGTGGGGCAGCTAGGCCTGTGAGCCATGGCTGCTGAGCCTGCAGGTCCGGAGCCTGTGCTCCACAATGGGAGAGGCCACAACAGTGAGCGGCCCGCATACCACAAAAAAAACAAAACAAAACAAAAAAATTATTGAGCATTCATATTTTTGATGAGACCAAATTTCTCTTTATACATCTCTTTGAGAGTGGACCCTGAATAAAAATATTAGTGCTATAATCACTTTCATATGTTCATTAGAGGTTTATATGTAAGATAAATATTACAAAATATACAACTACACTGCTGGGAGAATCATCTATAAAACCTTGTACTCCATTTATATTTTATTCAATACAACATTAAAGTAATATGTCAGAATTGTATATTTAATTCAGTAATTAAATTATTTTGTTATTGAAATGCTTATATTGATGTATTATGTTGAACCATTTTCATTCTTTCTAGATGGAAAGAGATGTGTTAAAAAAGACTAGCATCTTTAGTGCCAAATTCACTAATCATATACACATTTCCATTGTGCTTTCATAAGACAGTGAAATTGAGGAACTTGCATACAGTTTTTCTTTCATTATTCATAGTTACAATGAATTATAAATTACTTTAAAATAGAAAGTATTTTTAAATTATGTTATCTGGGAAAGGTAATTATTGCTATTTAGTCCTTCCTAATGGAATTAAGTAATAAAATTGCTATATGTAAATATATTCATAGTAAAATATTAACCCAAACCCCTCAAAACAATGTCATAACACATATTTCTATGCACAGAATATAATAGTAAGATGACAATCAATAAAGTGTATAAAAAACTCCATTTAAGTGGTATTGTAAACATGCAAATGGTTCATTCTCTAATTGAAATAAATTTTTCAGAGTAAAATTATCAGAGAGAGTCCAAGAACAAGGTGACACATTAACACCAGCATTTTAAAGTATAGTCATTCATGATACATATAAAATTATAAGATTCATTCATATCATTTCAACATGAAGTGGGTAAAAATATAAGTGATAGATAATATATTACAGATTTCTCTATCATCTCACCATTTGTTTATTCTAGGAATGGAAGAGGAGAATTAAAATAAAATAGTTTTAATTTACACAAGGAAATACATTAGGTGGTGTCTAATTTTATTTGCAATCCACTTACATGCAACAAATATAATTGTTTCTTATCTGTATTTCAGGTATATGTGAAGTGAATTAAGTGAGTTACACAGAGGTCATTTGCTTGTGATTTATATTACTATTTACCTAAATACAGTATATGTATGGTATATGATGAACTATTAAAATTATGAATGTCAATCCACCAAGCTCCATCCCAAATTTGAAAGGTATACCATAAAAGTAACTTGGTGACTATCGATACAAGCTAAATTCCTCAGAATATGGACATTTTGGCTCCCTGAATTTTCTTGAGGTGAAATACAATTTATATATTTTTAAGAATTGACACTGGAGAAAAATAATTTACAGCATATAAAGGATATGATGTATGAATATTCATGTCAAAAAAGTTTTTTCTTAGGAATCAGAAAATTTTAGGAAATAATACTTTCTTTTTTAAAAAAATAAAATAAGACTAAATGAAATATGAGAATTAAATCATATTTAGACTCCAAAATGTTAATATGAAAACTATAGTAGTTAAAGAGATAAACATGAGAATGTGCTCAAAGAAAGTAAAGTGATAATATTTAAAGTAATGAGAGAGAGAGAAAATGTGCATAAGAAATAAGAAAAATACATTCTATATAATTGCAAAATTCTTAAAGACTTAAGAAGGAAAGTCATCTGAGCTATAAAATAATTCAGTATGAAAATATTTCTCATGCAGACACGGTCTTAATGGAGTATTCTTAAAAATATTCTTTCCAAAATGATTTAAAGAATTTAACAAAGAAACATTACTGTTTCAAGCAATACAAAGTAGAATCCATCTGTATTAGTTAAGATTCTTATCACTGAAAATGAGAGAAAGCCTTATTTAACTATTTAAGTGTAAAAGAAGAGAGAGAGACTTTTTTCATCACCTAATTAAAAATTCCTGGGGAAAAGTAAAGCATTTTAATGCTGCTGCATCTGAGGATCTGAGGTGTGCATGCAAGCATACACAAGACTCTTTTTCCTACTCTGCTTTCTTTTGTGGTGGTTCCATTCTCAGTGATCTCTCTCTAAATGGTAAAAGATGGATGAGAACGCCATTTGGATCACATCTTGCATTTTCAGTATCTTTAGAAGAAACTTTGGGAAGTCCTGGACTTATTTTTCACTACTTTGATGTATATGGATTGGATCATTTTTAAAACCATGAACTAAACACACTTGGTTTGATGGCACACTCCTAGCTGGGCTTGCCTGGGACAGACTTTTTTTCCTGGAGTCTGAGGGTGGGACTAACTCATCCATTGCACCTAGAGTGAGAATCAGCAAGGAATGCTAACTCATGGAAAACTGGGGGGCTTACAGCAGAGGAAGAGTGAAAGTATGCAGAGAAGCTAAAACAATAGACATCTCCTAAACAAATTATGTGAAAAGAATACTGACAGGAGATATGTTTCAAAATTGGTATGTTCAGCCAAGTTATGGTACTAGTATGATAACAAAATTGAGATATGCTTAAATGTACACAACTCATCATCACCTTTGAACTCTTTTTGACAAAGAAGTACTCAATGCATACTCTAACCTACTGGTTCTAAAGTATGATTCCCAGATCAGCATCAGCAATATTGGATGGCTTTTTAGAATTGCAAGTGTTCAGGTCCCATCCAAGATGTACCTGAATCATGAGATAGGGCAATGTTTGCTTTAAGAAACTCTCCAGATTCTCATGTACACTGAAGTTTGAGAACCACTGCTTTAGTTAATCAACAGATGAATAAGAGACCCATTCACACAATAGGTTTTATATCTTTAACAAAAAATAGCAGAATAAGTTAAAAACTTTAGAATTTTTTTCAAATTGGAAATACCTCATTATTATTATAACAGTGACAACTTTTAAAAAATAAGCAAACAATACACAAACATATAAAGTAAAATAGAAAACTAATGCTTCATGCCTCATCTCACTAATAATTATTTTAATACTCTGTCATATAGCTTTATAAAACAATCCAATGCCTAAAAAATAATTGTGTTGTACTGGTTATACTTGATAGGGTGTATCCAAAACAACTTAAAATTTCCCATCAGTCACTATTTATATGCATTTTGTTTCTTTCTTGTCACTCAAATTGCAGGTAGTTTTCATAGATTTTTAAACATTTATGAATAAGGAAAGTGATCCAGAGTGTTTTGGAAGTGGAGATAGATGTGAAATAGGAAAGGTCTTATTTGACTAATAAAGTTATGATATTTTGTTTTCTGTGCAAGACTATTTTGCAGGGGAGGTTCTCAACAATATATTGTCATTATTTTTGCTTTAAACATTTAGTGACCTTTTAAATAGATAAAAATAAGAAAATATATTTTATATATACTTATATGTTCACCAATTTTGGTAGTTCATTTAGTATCATTTTCCTGCCTGAATCTTTTCCTTAACATTTCTTCTGATGTTGATATTCAGGTGATGAATTATTTTAACCATTATATGTGTGATAAAGTCTTTATAAATATTTAAATATTTAAGACTTAAAACTTACTGCTGTTAAGTCTTTATAAAGTCTTTATACCACTTTCATTTTTGAAAGATATTTTTGCTGAGTAAAGAATTCTGCAGTGACATTTTTATTCCTCAGAAAAATATGAAAGAAAGAACAAGAAACAGATGACACAAATAGAAAACAAATAGCAAGATGGTAGAAATGCACACTTATTATCAACTAAAACAACTACATCAAAATATACATTCTTTTGAAATGAATGCATACAGAACATATACCAACAGACATTATGTTCCATAAAACAAGTCTCAATAAATATAATTTATCTATCTATTTATCTATCTATCGATTAGTGGGATGCAGTTAAAGCAGTGTTTTGAGGAAAATTTATAACAATGAATATCAATATTAGAAAAGAATAAAAAGGTACAAATCAATTATCTCAGCTTACCCTCTAAGAAGCTAGAAAAAAAGGAGAGCAAATTTAACCCTAAATAAGCAGAAGATAGAAAATAATATCAAAACAAAATTAATTAAATTAAAAGACAAAAATGATACATAAAAATCAATAAAATTAAAGCTGGTTCTTTCAGAAGGTCAATAAAATTGATAAGCATTTACCCAGACTGATCAAGAAAAACAGAAGATACAAATTAATAATAACAACATTAGAAATGAGAGAGGTGACATAATTACAGATCCTACAGAAATTAAAAGGATGATAACAAAATATGAATATTATTATGCCAATGAGTTTTAAAATTTTGGTAAAATGTACAAATGCCTTGACAGATACAAGCTTCAAAAGCTCATTCAAGAGGAAATTTGTAGGCAGGGTAGCTCATTTCTATTAAAGAAATTGATTTGTAGTTATAAACCTTACAAGGAAGAAAACTCTAGCTTCATTAGTGAATTCTTCACAGTTAGTTTGAATGCATTCTTTTTAGTTCAGAATTACTTTGTATTGATAGGGTACAAATAAGATTTCATTCTTCTGTTCATATTGATATGAAGTTCTATCTACTTAATTCTCAAAGGAAATGTTCGTGAATAATTTGCATTTTCTTTTTTGATCTACCTCAATAAACTGCAAACTTAATGGATTACTATCAACAGAGGAAACTCATCTAAAGAAGGAATATAAAATAGTTCTAAGTAATCCTTGAACTTAAAATTCTTCAAATCTTGAGTGTGTGTAAATTAAAGGTTATAAGGTGAGTGATAGTCCCATACAAGTTCTGAAATATTTAACTGTCGCTGGTAATAATTTATAAAGTAGGTAGACATTTGCCTGATAGATCTGAGGAGCATTTTAATGGAGTGCAATGAAGACAGATAGCTCCATTCTGGTACCACTGAGCAGACAGCCGCCTCATGAAACACTTCTCAGCCAAATCGCATTGATTGTCGCCATGATGGCTGCTCAGATTAGACAGGAAGGCACACTCCTGTGAATCTTAAAAGGTCATTTCTGTCTCTTGTGAAGTTGTTTAACTTTGTTTTCATTTTATGGAGCCTGGCTGAGCTCTAACCCACACAGGATTTGACAGACCGACTTTTATAAAATACCGGGGAAAGAGTGATTTTTACTGAAACATAAATCACAAATTTCACGGAATAAACTGAACTTGGCATTAACTTGAGATACTATAAGATGATATTTATTATTTCTTTTTTCATATATTATTTATAGGTAGATTCATATTTTTTGTGACATGATTTGATTTGTTACAGTTTAGAATGTGATACCTGAGAGTAGGAAGGCAAACTTTGCACAGTACATGTTAAATTATTTTGAAACCTAATTTATATGGTTTATGAACCACTAGAAATTATTAAGACACCCTAAGGAAAACATCAAATAACTGTTCCTGGACAGTCAATAAGATGATGATTTGATATGCTGAGAGCAACCTCCCAAATGCATTGCTGTCATTCTTTATTCCGTATCATGCCCAACAGTGACATAACACAAAATGTAGTTTCTTGTATTTTCCAGAAATGATTTGTTTCTAGGATTTGTAAACTTGCAGCAATGTAAAATCAAAGTAAACAATATCAATGTTCAAACTATGTCCATAAATTTATATCTAAAAACAAGTGCAATCTACTATTAAAGATACCATCAGCAGGATACCAGGCAGTGCTGCTCAGAAATCATGTAATGTTTTTTGTTTGATTGTTTGTATCGGCTACTAAACACAATTGGCCAAACTAAACAAGTATAAGCACATTCTTTTTAAAATGCTGCTACAAAATGTAAACATTCCTAGGAGGCTGAAGGCCTTTGTCATGAATTTTGTGAATCTTTCAAATAAGGGATGGTTCCCAGCTGAATGATGATTGCTGGAGAATGAGAATGACCTTCAGAGGATGATTTCTGTGTTCCACAGCATCTTATCACATATCAGGACCTAGTGTCATTTTTCAAGCCTCAGTCTTTGCCACTCCCCCTCTGTGTGCACTGACTTCTTTATCTGCCAAGTTCAGGCCTCTCTCAGTTCCTAGTCCATTTGAGGCTTAAAGCTGTAAACACTAAAACCACCCATATTTCCTCTTCTCAGGCAGGTCATTATTGCATCTTCACTTCTATTATCCTGACTTTGGACACAGGATTCCAGGGGTGGCCAATAGCCCTAAAATGAGATACAGTGGAAAAGCAGACACTCAGTGCTCTGTCCCAGCAGCCTCAGTCCAGCCCTAATTCAGCTTCTACTCTTATACTTGGGTTCCTTAATCTGCAACTCGGAGAGCCAACTAAGTCCTATTTCCTCACCTCCTGTCACCAGTCTTCTAGTTGCTAGCTTGCGTATCTGTAACAGTAACTAACCTAGTGCTTTAGTTTCTCATGAACATGAAAGCCTGTCAGGGTCTGCTCCTTTCACCTCTCTACATAAGCATGGCACTTGGCAATGTCTACCTGAGTACAACCTCCAAATCTCAAATACTGTCTGACAAGACTTCTGCATATCACCAACACTACTTATTCCCATCTGAGAAAATTCTCTTTGAACCTGTAGCATTGACCATTAGTATCATGAACAGAGCATATTTGCTTCCTCTCCCTCCAACATCCACCTGAATATGTAATTTTATATGACTCATGATAATTTGTTTGATGGCTATTTTCTCCATGAGCCCAAGGACTTGTATGTTTTTCTGTTCCCCACATTTTCTTCAGAACTTAGCACAGTACTTAGCATATGGTAGGTGGTCCATACAAGTATAAATAGTAATCATATTAAATCTAGGAAAAATAAAAACTCTTTTCCCTATACCCACCCCAATTACTCAGAAGGATTAAGCAGAATAAATGGAGATAGAGACTCCTAAAGAGGAGGACCAAGGGTGGGTTCATGTTCAGACACCAATTGAGTCATATTTCTACAAGTTGGGTTTGAAATGGAATCAAAGAAAACCAATAAAAGTCCCACTTCCATTTAGAGGTAGAAAGTTACAAGAGAAAATTGCTACCCTTTTAATTTAGCAACAAGAAAAACCTGGATAATATACAAAATTGTACATTTTCCTGAACCTATCAGAGATGATTAAGGAGACTTTATCATTCCAGGTAGTCTGTTCCATTATATTTGATATCTTTTTTGAAACTCTGTATCATAAATATATTTTGTTAGAGAACTTGTAGAATATGGAAACTTATTTATTTAACTGAATAGCTCCTTAAGTATATGAAAATATTGCTCTGCCATACAGAAAAAAATATACCTTTTTAAAAACCCTTGTCATCTGACATAACATCACAAAAATGTAAGTGTATTTGCCAATGACTGTGATATAATGTAAAATATACATTATTGTAATATACAATCTATAGTATATAAAATATAATAAATAATGCATAAATGATATACCTAATGAAATATGTAATACATAATAAATCCAAGTCATATCTTAACATAACACTATGCCGTGAAAACATATAATTTATTTCTTTCATTAATAGGCATCTTTGTTGTCCGGTATATATCTCAGGGCTATGGTAAAAAACAGCACATGTTCCAAAGAGTTGACTGGAGAGAGTTTAAGGTAGAGACAATTTAAAGTCTTAGATGCAGTTCAGAGAAACCCAGAGAAGGCAATAGACAGTACTGCCTTTCATGAACCTAAAGGGAAATGGTCCGAAAAGAGATGTGTCTATGGGAGAGGGCTGCCCAAAAGAAGCTGTGCCTTTGATATTCAGCCACTGTCAACTACAGCCTTCATGGAGGGAGAATCAAGGGGAGTACGAAGAAAAAAATCTTTTGCTCTCTGTATTAGTCTGCTAGGGCCACATGACAAAATACCTGACTTGGGTGGCTTAACAACAGAATTTTATTTTCTCATAGTTCTGGGGGCTTAGAAGTCCGAGATCAAAGTGTTGGCAGATTTGGTTTCTTCTGAGACTTCTTCTTGGCTTTACATGGCCTTTTTGCCCATGCATGTACATCCCTGGTGTCTCTCCCTGCACCTTCTAATTTCCTTTTCTTATAAGGATACCAGTCAGATTGCCTTAGATCCCACTATGAGGGTCTCAATTCTAGTTATTTACCTCTTTTAAATGCCCTATCTTCAAACACAGTCACATTCTGAGACACTGGAAGTGAATTTTCAACATATGAATTTTGTGGGGACACAATTCAATCTGCAGCACCCTCTAATCATGAGTTCCTCTCATTGGCCAAAGCCACCTAGAGGCCAGAGGGCACAAAAATCCTGCATGCAATTCTTGGAGGTCAGGAGGGTTCTATGGAGAGGGGAATGGAAAATATTTAGCACTCTTGAGTAATATTTTCTATATTTGTTTTAGCAAAGTATAAGACAAAATATTTACTTCTATTACAAAACATAAAAATATTATCAACTTAATATTTCATTAAATTTGTTGAATAAAATATGGTATTTCCATTTGAAACATCCTAATATTTCAATTTACTCATAAACTATAGAGTTCTGTAACTTTTCTCCATTCTACTATAAATTTCTGATAGCCAAGTTCAGTTCCTATTCTCAATCTAAATTCTCCTTCCATCCCTATAAAATCTGATGTAGGATATTACCTCCTCTTTAGACAATTTCTTTTCATTTCTGACATTAATTGTTTCACACTATTCAATTCTTAAGTTCTTCAATAACAGACTCTCAAAGTAAACTGGTTCATCAATAGGCAGTCATTATTCTGCTGACTGTAAAATATAAAGTTTATTTCAGCCAAAATATAAACTTTATTCTGGAGCCATCGTGAAAATCAGGCTATTGGGACATCAGTTGCCCAATTCTATCCCAACTGGAAAGGAATGTTCTAATTTAATTGTTCTCTGTGATTAGAAGATTTGTTGCAGATAGCCATTTTCAGATTAAAGGTTGGGGAATATATTTTTGCTAATTTTCCCCTTTGTTCTGTTTTGCAAATTCATTTAAAAGTGAAAAGAGATGTTCTGCTGCAGTGAAGTAGAAGATGACAGATTTTTGTAGCCCTGTGCCATTGGTATAGGTTGACCATGCCACAGTGAGTTAACTAGCTGAGGGGTAAGGTTTTGATGGGTATATTTGCTGCTCGCCTCCTGAGCACAAAGGCATGGAAAGTGCCTGCAGCAGAGCTCAGGATACATTTTGGGGGTTTGCAAAGTGTTAGGCTGGATCACACAAATCTGTTCATAGACTGAATCAATTTTAAATTCACAGTTCTAGACAACAATTTTGGATTCATTGACATTCTGAAGAATTAGAGGTTAGAAAGAAAATTCATTTTTTAAAAACTATATGCCAAGTATTGTCTTGAGAGGCACTTAACATTCTTTTAGTCTTATAGGTTAGAACAGGGCCTGAGAGAGGGGAGGTCATTTTTCCAAATTTGTAGAGCTAAAATGTTTAATGTCAATTTTGACTGCAAAGTCTGATACAGTTGCATGCATTTGCTGCTTTCTTAAAGAAATATGTATGATTTTTTCATTAATATTATGTTGTTTCTTCTTTTTAAAATATTTCACACTTCAAAGGGTCACACTGTCTTTTTTTGTATGATTCTCAGGTAGTGATAGTAGAGCTTTATAAAGGAGCCAGTCTTAAATGCTGGTCATTGTTTGAAAGTGTCAGACAAGATCCTCCTTCTTAGCAATATCTTAGCAAGATGTGTGTGTACACACACTTGTGTTAGCAGTGACAGTAACAAAAGTAAAGAAAAGTGTTTGGTTGCATGTTGTTCATAGGACCAGCAGAACAACTCTAGGAAGAATTAGTGAAGAGAAGCATAAGCTGGTAGAGGAGACACTCAGGGTATACTAAGAAATCAGAAGTACCAAGAGAGACAATATTTTGCAATCTCTAATAAAACTGTGTTAGTGATAGTCAACGACAAACTTTAATGCCCGGATAATCCTAACATTTTATCATTTTACATTCAACAGGGCATTGGATTGGATAGTTTTTGGTTCTATATATTATCTAAAGATTTAATGTAGGCAATATAGTGATCTTTTAAATTATATCTTAATTTTTATGTTTGGTGATTGTGGAAATGCAAAAAGATAAAATATGTTCATAGATATATTGCTCTTATGCTAAAAAGCATACAATTTCTTGGTTGCTGGGGTTTTTCTTCAGAAATATGATTCAATCTGTAACAAAGAAACAGTATTCCCTCTTCTGCTTTACTGACAATGGACTCCTCATAATAAAAATCATCATCACCATCAACACTAACATGAATTGAGTGTTTAATGTGGGTGAGGAACTAAGTGCTTTGCATATATTCATTTAATTCTGACAGAGTCTATGAGGTTTTTGCTTTTTAGAAATGAAGAAATAGCCAATATTAGGGACTTCAGCAAAGTTACTTAGATTCTAAGTGGGAAAACTATACCCAAACACAGGCAGTCTAATTCCAGATATCACACTTTTATTTACTGCTCTGCCTCTCTCATGAAAATTATAAAATTATTGGAAAGAACAGTGCTCTGTGAGAAGAACTGAGAGATGAAACAATGATGCGCTTATATTCTGCATAGGAAATTCTATGCAAATCAAAAATTGGTGAAATGATTTTTAACAAATGTTTTAGGCAAAATCATTGAGAAGACCAATCAAAAAGTAGAAAATACAGAAAATTTCTTCTTGGGTCTCATAAGAGAAAAACACCAGTGGTATTACAAGTTGAACTATGTTTTGCTAAAATTCATATATTGAAATCCTGACCCCTCCAGTACCTCAGAAGGTGACTGTATTTGGAGATGGGGCCCTTAAAGAGGTAATGAAGTTAAAGTGAGGCCATTAGGGTGGGCCCTAATCCAATCTGACTGGTGTCCTTATAAGAGGAGGAGATGAAACATACAAGGAGATGCCAGGGGCATGTGCACACAAAGGAATGACCACATGAGGACACAGGAGAAGGCAGTCATCTGCCAACCAAGCTGAGAGGCCTCAGAAGAAGCCAAACCTGCCTACAACTTGATCTCAGACTTCTAGCCTCTAGAACTATGAGCAAATAAATTTCTGATGGTTAAACCACCTAGTCTGTGGTATTTTATTATTGCAGCCCTAGAAAACTAATACAAATAGCTTATAAGAAATAAAATTATTTTCAAATTCTCTGCTAGGTAGATGCAAATATAGACATTAATGATATAATATTTTTAACTTTCACATTAGCAAAATTTTAAAGTCTTATAAAGATAAGTATTGGAAAGGATATGATGGAATTATTGCTCACATAAACCACTGGTGATAGTGTAAATTAATAAATTTCCTGCCATTTTCTATTCTAAGCCTAGGTTATTTTCACAATTAGGATTAGTGTTACACTGCGTGCAAATGTACATCTTGCTCTTTAACTGAGCAAAAGAAAATAAGTGATTTTACAAGTGATTCTGTTATTGTAAATACAATTTCAACTACTGTCTGATGTTCATTTTAATGGATTTCATATAATTACTTAAACTGTCAGATATATTTAAAATCTAGATTACATTCTTTTTATTTATTTCCATTATTATTATTAACTCTGCAGTGAACATTATTCTGTATAAAACTTTGCATACAGAGGCTTATTTCTTTTAGCTAGATTACTAGAAGTAGAAATGGTGGGTCTATAAATATGAAGATCTTATAGAATCTTGAGATACTCTGTCAAAGGATTTCTAGAAGAATTATACCTATTTATAATCCTCTCACATGGTGTGATTATTTTATTTCTCCTAACCCTGTATCTCTTTCTGATAAGACTGATTCTATATTTTGTCTTGGCAAAATAAAACAATTTTCCTAAAACTCACTCCTGTAAATTTTTAAAATAATAAACTGTCATGTACATGTAAGAAAATAAAATCAAATGTCCTATTTTCTTAAACATACTGAAAGTCTCCAAACAATGGATTAATTTTATTTTCAATTTTTACTTTAAAAATCAAGCTCGCATATTTTCAGTTCTGAGGTTAGGCATTAAATCTAGGAAATTAATATAAATTTGTTTATAATTCATGCAATGCTACCTATACATTTTACAAAACAGGGAAATAAAAGGTTATTATTTGTCCAATCACCATAGCTCTGTACTACTACAAAGTCTAACAGAGTCTGTCTTACCTTACTTTTGGAAAGGTAATATCTCTGACAGCTAAGATAACTTCTGCAGAAATAGAATTCTCATCTGCATGTTTATTTGAGGGAATGGAATAACCTACTACAATTACCTCTTTCAAAGTATGCAGTCAGGCTCTCATCTCCATTCTGATCTTGTCATTCCACAAGAATTTTACTTACATTATCTCAAATATGTCATCGAAAGTCCCACACTGCAAGGACTCTCAGTGTCTCTTCCTGACTTTTATGTTATTATTCTTTGGTTGATCATGGCCTTTAAGACTATTATGCTTTTGAAAACTTGTTTGTCAACACCTGAAGATTAGTCTGAATATATCTGCAATCTAATTGTACCTGTGACAAATAGATAGGTTTCCAAAAACTTGCTTGATTTATACTAAGTTAATTAAAAATAATTGTTAGAAAGCATTTTCTTCCTTGTTACTTAGTTTCCATTTTGCTTTATCCGCACAGATACTTTCTCTCAAATTCCAGACATTTAATTAAATTGCTCCTTTAAATTGTCCATACATGTAACATAAAACATTACATTTTAATCACAATGAGTAAAGGCTCTGTGGTACAATTCTTTTATTGAAGATACAACAGAAACCATTTTCTTAGGCTTAACTATTTCTCTATAGAGTTTATTTTTGGTATGCTTTATTACACTTGTCAAAGACTATGAGCCACCTGAATGGGTTTGCTATTGTTACCTAGCTTGATATTACCTCAGGGGTTGTAATTAATTCAGATCTGTGTAAGCTATTCCCACACTTGATTAAAAAAAACACAAACATATTGTTCTCTTTTTAGTCCTCCCATTTAGTCATATGTCAAAAGAAGAAAAGAAAAAATTTGCTTGTTTTTCAGGTTGCATATCTGTTAATGGACCTGAGATATATGTATATAATACTACATGATGCAAAAAAAAAAACTACATGAATTTTTATTAACATACTATGAAACCAATAAAATGACATATTTTGAACACAATATAGGATCTATTTCTTGATACTTATATTACCTGTACTCTTAAAAGTTATTACCTAAGGGGACTCACAATAATAATGAAAGTTTATGTGAATTTTATTTATGGAATGAACTAGATCATGTGTGTGTGTGTGTGTGCGCGTGTGTGTGTGTGCTGCATATAAGTAAAGTCATACTTAGAATTTTGTGCTAGCCAACATTTTCAGGTCTCTAAAATGTGTAAAGATATATTCCTCATGTTAGAAAATCTATGAGACAATGAATATTTATTCAGACACATTCTAATTTTTCAAAAGAAACTATTTGCAATATAAAATAACTTTAGGGATGGACCTTCAAGATGGCAGAGGAGTAAGCCGTGGAGGTCACCTTCCTCCCCATAAATACATCAGAAATACATCTACAGGTGGAATAACTCCTACAGAACACCTACTGAATGCTGGCAGAAGACCTCAGACCTCTCAAAAGGCAAGAAACTCCCCATGTATCTGGGTAGGGCAAAAGAAAAAAGAAAAAACAGAGACAAAAGAATAGGGATGGGACCTGCACCTCTGGGAGGGCACTGTGAAGGAGGAAAAGTTTCCACACACTAGGAAGTCCCTTCACTGGCAGGGACAGGGGCGGGGGGCACAGAAGCTTTGGAGCCACAGAGGAGAGCACAGCAACAGGGTGCAGAGGGCAAAGTGGAGAGATACCTGCACAGAGGATTGGTGCTAACCAACACTCACCAGCCTGAGAGGCTTGTCTGCTCACCCACCGGGGCGGGTGGGGGCTGGGAGCTGAGGCTGGGGCTTTGGAGGTCAGACCCCAGGGAGAGGACTGGGGTTGGCTGCATGAACACAGGCTGAAGGGGCTACTCGCAAAAGCTATCTGGGAGTGAGTCTGGGAAAAAGTCTGGAACTGCCTAAGAGGCAAGAGACAATTGTTTGAGGGTGCACAAGGAGAGGGTATACAGAGAACCACCTAAATGAGTTCCAGAGATAGGCGTGAGCTGTGGCTATCAGCACGGACACCAGAGATGAGCATGAAATGCTAAGCATGCTGCTGCAGCCGCCAATAAGCCTGTGTGCAAGCACAGGTCACTATCCACACCTCCCCTCCCAGGAGCCTGTGTAGCCCACCACTGCCAGGGTCCTCTGATCCAGGGACAACTTCCCGGGAGAACACATGGCATGCCTCAGGCTGTTGCAACGTTACACATGTCTCTGTCACCAAAGGCTCACCCCACATTCCATACCCGTCTCTCCCCCTGGCCTGAGTGAGCCAGAGCCCCCTAATCAGCTGCTCCTTTAACTCCCTCCTGTCTGGGTGAAGAAGAGACACCAGAGTGTGACCTACACGCAGAGGCAGGGCCAAATCCAAAGTATAACCCCAGGAACCATGCGAACAAAGAAGAGAAAGGGAAATTTCTCCCAGCAGCCTCAGGAGCAGCAGATTAAATCTCCAAAATCAACTTGATGTACCCTGCATCTGTGGAATACCTGAATAGACAAGGAATCAACCCAATATTGAGGTGATGGACTTTGGGAGCAACTGTAGACTTGGAGTTTGCTGTGTGTGACTAACTAGTTTCTGATTTATATGGTTATATTAGTTTTTAGTGCTTGTTATCATCGGTGGCTTTCTTTATTGGTTTGCTTGCTCTCTTCTTTTTAAAAAAATTTTTGTATTAAATTGTTTTTTCTTTTAATAATTTAAAAAATATTTTTATTTTAAAAACTTTATTTTATTTATTTTTTCTTTCTATTTTTTCTCACTTTTATTCTGAGCCGTGTGTCTGACAGGGCCTTGGTGCTCCGGCAGGTTGTCAGGCCTGACTCTTGGAGGTGGGAGAGCCCAGTTCAGGACACTGGAACACTAGAGACCTCCTGGCCCCACATAATATCAATGGGTGAGAGCTCTCCTTGAGCTCTCTGTCTCAATGATAAGACACAGCTCCACTCAACGACCAGCAAGCTACAGTGCTGGGCACCCCATGCCAAACAAGTAGCAAGACAGGAACACAACCTCACGCATTAGCAGAGAGGCTGCCTAAAATCATAATAAGTTCACAGACACACCAAAACACACCACCAGATGCAGTCCTGTCCACCAGAAAGACAAGATTCAGCCTCATCCACCAGAACACAGGCAGCAGTCCCCTACACCAGGAAGACTACATAACCCACTGAATCAGGCTTACCCACTGGGGGCAGACAAAAAAACAATGGGAACTACGAACGGGCAGCCTGAGAAAAGGAGACCCCAAACACAGTAACAGCTGATGAAGGATCAAGGAAAAAACCCACCAGACCAAACAAATGAAGATGAAATAGGCAGTCTACCTGAAAAAGAATTCAGGGTAATGATAATAAAGATAATCTAAAATCTTGGAAATAGAATGGAGAAAATATAAGAAATGATTAACAAGGACATAGAAGAACTAAAGAGCAAACAAACAATGATGAACAACACAAAAAATGAAATTAAAAATTCTCTATAAGGAATCAATAGCAGAATAACTGAGGCAGAAGAACCGATAAGTGACCTGGAAGATAAAGTAGTGGAAATAACTATTGCAAAGCAGAATAAAGAAAAAAGAATGAAAAGAATTGAGGACAGTCTCAGAGACCTCTGGGACAACATTAAACACACCAACATTCGAATTACAGGGTTCCCAGAAGAAGAAGAGAAAAAGAATGGGACTGAGAAAATATTTGAAGAGATTATAGTTGAAAACTTCCCTAATATGGGAAAGGAAAGAGTCAATCGAGTCCAGGAAGGGCAGAGAGTCCCATACAGGATAAATGCAAGGAGAAACATGCCAAGACACATATTAATTAAACTATCAAAAATTAAATACAAAGAAAAAATATTAAAAGCAGCAAGGGAAAAGCAACAAATAACATACAAGGGAATCCCCATAAGGTTAACAGCTGATCTTTCAGCAGAAACTCTGCAAGCCAGAAGGGAGTGGCAGGACATATTTAAAGTGATGAAAGGGAAAAACCTACAACCAAGATTACTCTACCCAGCAAGGATCTCATTCAGATTCAATGGAGAAATTAAAACCTTTACAGACAAGCAAAAGCTAAGAGAATTCAGCACCACCAAACCAGCTTTACAACAAACGCTAAATGACCTTCTCTAGTCAGGAAACACAAGAGAAGGAAAAGACCTATGATAACAAACCCAAAACAATTACAAAAATGGTAATAGGAACATATATACTGATAATTACCTTAAATGTAAAAGGATTAAATGCTCCAACCAAAAGCCATAGACTGGCTGAATGGATACAAAAACAAGACATGTATATATGCTGTCTATAAGAGCCCAGTTCAGACCTAGGGACACATACAGACTGAAAGTGAGAGGATAGAAAAAGATATTACATGCAAATGGAAATGAAAACAAAGCTGGAGTAGCAATTCTCATATCAGACAAAATAGATTTTAAAAGAAGACTATTACAAGAGACAAAGGACAGTACATAATGATCAAGGGATCAATCCAATAAGAAGATATAACAATTGTAAATATTTATGTGCTCAACATAGGAGCACCTCAATACATAAGGCAAATGCTAACAGCCATAAAATGGGAAATTGACAGTAACACAATAATAGTAGAGTACTTTAACATCCCACTTTCACCAATGGACAGCTCAACCAAAATGAAAATAAATAAGGAAACACAAGCTTTAAGTGAACTTAATTGATAATTATAGAACATTCCATCCCAAAAGCACAGAATACACTTTCTTCTCAAGTGCTCATGAAACATTCTCCAGGATAGATCATATCTTGAGTCACAAATCAAGACTTGGTAAACTTAAGAAAATTGAAATCATACCAAGTATCTTTTCAGACCACAACACTATGAGATTAGATATCAATTACATGCAAAAAACTAAAAAATACAAACACATGGAGGCTAAACAATATGATACTAAATAACCAAGAGATCACTGAAGAAATCAGAGGAAATCAAAAAAATACCTAGAAACAAATGACAATGAAAGCAGGATGGCTCAAAACCTATGGGATGTAGAAAAACAGTTCTAAGAGGGAAGATCAATCCTACCTCAAGAAACAAGGAACACCTCAAATAAACAACCTCACCTTATACCTTAAGCAATTAGAGAAAGAAGTCCAAAAAACCCCAAAGTTAGCAGATGGAAAGACATCATAAATATCAGATCAGAAATAAATGAAAAAGAAATGAAGGAAACAACAGCAAAGATCAATAAAACTAAAATCTGGTTCTTTCTTTGAGAAGATAAACAAAATTGATAAACCATTAGCCAGACTCATCAAGAAAACAAGGGAGAAGACTCAAATCAACAGAATTAGAACTGAAAAAGGAGAAGTAACAACTGACACTGCAGAAATACAAAGGATCATGAGAGATTACTACAAGCAACTAAATGCTAATAAATTGGACAACATGGAAGAAATGGACAAATTCTTAGAAAAGCACAACCTTCCAAGACTGAGCCAGGAAGAAATAGAAAATATAAACAGACCAATCACAAGCACTGAAATTGAAACTGTGATTAAAAATCTTCCAACAAACAAAAGCACAGGACCAGACGGCTTCACAGGCGAATTCTATCAAACATTTACAGCAGAGATAACACCTATCCTTCTGAAACTCTTCCAAAATATAGCAGATGGAGGAACACTCCTAAACTCATTCTACGAGGCCACCATCACCGTGATACCAAAACCTGACAAAGATATTACAAAGAAAGAAAACTACAGGCCAGTATCACTGATGGACATTGATGCAAAAATCCTCAACAAAATACTAGCAAACCGAATCCAACAGCACATTAAAAGGTTCACACACCATGATCAGGTGGGGTTTAACCCAGGTATGCAAGGATTCTTCAGTATACGCCAATCAATGTGATAAACCATATTAAAAAATTGAAGGAGAAAAAAACATATGATCATCTCAATAGATGCAGGAAAAGCTTTTAACAAAACTCAAAACCAAGTTAAGATCAAAACTCTCCAGGAAGTGGGTACAGAGGGAACTTACCTCAACATAATAAGGCCATATATGACAAACCCACAGCAAACATCATTCTTAATGATGAAAAATGGAACCCATTTCCTCTAAGATCAGGAACAAGACACGGTTGCCCATTTTTGAGTCCTTCCTACTGGACTTCATATTGTTTCCCATGACCTGTATAGTTTATGGTTAGGTAAAATGCGACTTAACTGTAATGACGTGAATTATTTTACATGTTTATATTACACATACTTTAATCACTTTCACACTTCTGGGTTATTAAATGTGGCTTTTTATACCTTGGCAATTTCATTAAGTAACTTCGAACTGTAGCACAAGAACTAACAAAGAATAATTATAGTCCCTCTTACAGATATAAAGCGTACTTGTAAAATATAGGAAAGAATCTTTAACTATTGGATAAATAATTTTTGGCATCGCTGGTGGAGTATTTTTCTGGATGAACTTCCAGTTCCACATTCTTAAGAGATAATTGATAGTTGAAAATAAAATTTTACAATAAATGTTATTTCATATTCTTAGCAAGCTTCCTAGATTTTCTGTGTCATTTATTATTTTGAATAGTCATTCTTATTTTACTTGTCTAAGCATTTATGAACATTCTGTTTATGCCAGCAATAGGTATTTGGTATGATTTTTATATTGCTTATGTCAACATAATTATATCTAGAGTTTCATTTCACTATGATTTTAATGTAAAAATTGAGTTTGTAATACAGAGTATATTGCCATACTTATACAATATTTGAATTGTGTTTCAAAATGCATATACTTAATTTTTCTTTTTTTTTTTTTTTTCTGTACACGGGCCTCTCACTGTTGTGGCCTCTCCCGTTGTGGAGCACAGGCTCCGGATGCGCAGGCCCAGCGGCCACGGCTCATGGGCCCAGCCGCTCTGCAGCATGTGGTATCCTCCCGGACTGGGGCATGAACCCACGTCCCCTGCATCGGCAGGTGGACTCTCAACCACTGCGCCACCAGGGAAGCCCAATATACTTAATTTTTAAGGAAAAAACACAATAGGTTTTCTCTGAATGGTGATAACTTTGTGTTATTTTGTTATTTTTCATTATTTGTCCTGAAAAACAACTTGAATTATAGCTATGGAGAATAATAAAGTGAACACTACAACATTTTACTTTTTCTATAATTCTATTAAAACATTATTATTTTATCATTTATAGATAATTATGTACATGCATATTTTGTAATTATTCTCATAGATAATATGACTAATCCAGGTTGTTCCAGATTGTTCTATGACCATATGTAGCTAATCAACAATCTCTTAAGGTTAGCCTTCTTGGGTCTCAAATACAGTCTGAGATTTTAACCAGAGCTCCTATAAGTTTTGAGTTTTAAACTCAAACTTTTGTCTCTCCATAACAGATTACTGAAATCACTGTCAGCTTGTTAGCTACCCAGGTTGCTTGTTTATTTGTTTGTTTTTTTACTTTGGGTCTGGACATCTCAACCCGAGCACTGAGAGATTAGAATTTGGCAAATGCCATGAGGGAATATTGCATGCAGAATTTTAGCCTTGCTTAATTTGAAATTTAAGTCCCAATCTTCTAGGCAGCTCAAATTCCAACTCATCCTCCCCATCTCAGCAAGGCCCCTGCAAATCACTGACCTAGTTTTATCCTCAACTATTATTCCCTGCACTGTGAATTAGAAAATCAACTGAGGGATACAGCAGAGGCAAATCTGATGCTCACTTTCTTGTGCCTTGCTTGTCTGTGAAATTTTTCATCCATTGCACCCTATCTTACTTAGTTGTTCCCCACTACCTTTCAACAATTGTTTTATGTATTTTACACAGCCTTTATAGTTATTTTCTGTTAGGGGTTTAGTATAAGAAAGTACTTTAGAATGTTGGAAATAGAAACACATAAAAATTGAATGTCTTGTTTGCATAAGTTAATTTTGTTTTCACTAATTTTGGTTTTATTTCCTAAATGTAATGAAAATATTAAGGCATTGATCTTAATATTTTTAAACAAGAAAATGGAACCAGCAAGAAAGTAGCCATAATCTGTAGTCTTATAGTCTCTTTTTGCAAATTTCCCTTAACTTTTTGGCTCTCGCTTAGTTACAGTTTGTTGCTTTGCATCTGAAAAAATAATCTAATAGGAAAAATCTCCTTTTTTCCAAGACATTCTTATATTTTGACAGTGAAGAGGAACACTCACAACACACCTTTCACTGTAGGAAATATTTTTATGATGTAAACCATCAGCCCTTTCCTCATAAATCTTCTCATACCTGTTTCTAGTCCTCCTTGTGGCTCTGTTTACTCGACTTACTTTTCAGAAGATAAGAGTATTTATTGAACTTTTATGGCAACTATTTTGGCAGGAAAGTTTGCAAAATTACAAAGGTAATACTCCATTAAAGTATTGGAGAAGACAAGATTTAAAAACACTTCTGTGTGACAAAACAATTTTGCCTTTGTATTTCCTTTTTTTTTTTTCTTGATTTTTCTCTGTCTCTCTCTGAGTTTTCTTTCCTTCCTCTTCCCAGAAGACATTAAAATTTTCCATGAATTTGAAATCAGCTTAAAAGTATTCATTGATAAAAATCTGGTCTGATTCAGTAACAAAAAACTTTCACAGTAAATACCCTTTGCCCCCATGGATCAGTTTAGCTGTTCTGCTGCTTGCATAGCTTTTAGTCAAGCCATCCAACTATGATTCCAATACTTATATTTTCGTATCTTTCTTAATTAACAACAATGGCGACATACAGACTTACTCTTGAATGTGAGACTCTACTGAACAATTTATGTCAGAACTTATTTTATTCATTTTAAACATGTTATTTGCATCATTAGGCAAAAGTTCTACTGCCAAAGCATTACTTTTTAATATTTCTCTTCTTGCCATTGTTTTCTAGGCAAAAGTTCTACTGCCAAAGCATTACTTTTTAATATTTCTCTTCTTGCCATTGTTTTCTAGTCAGACAAAGGCCTATTGAAATTTTTATTGCAGATAAAAATTTCTAAAGGATTCCTTTATGGTTTCATAATGCCAATTTTCCCTTATAATTTGAACTTTAAACTGTTTTTTATATTTATAATTCACAATTTGAGTGACATTGTAATTAAAAATCAATAATTGATAGATAATTGATAACTAAAATCTGTAAGCAATTGCATAATTACATATGCCAATCTTCAACTGACTAGTAACTTGGGTTTGGGTAAAACTAGCAAATTGTTAGGATAGAATTGAATATAAAAAGCATTTTACATCTATGGCATGGGAGAAAACACAAGGGAATTGAATTTATATTTTTTTATTTCCAAATTCTGTTGTTTTCATCTCTTGATCGAGACTACAATGAGTGTCCATTTTGTAGACAATCGGCATGCAAGTGGACAAGTAAATCTTTTTACTTGTAAAAAGGTTACATGCTTTACAAGTAAAGTATTATTGCACTTAAATATGATACAGTGTACCATTTTACTTTATTTTTCTTAAATTTTATCTCATGGGACTATGTGTCTAATGAGAAACTATCTTCTGTTCCTCAAAATGATTCTTCCTTGAATACTACTCAGCCATCAAAAAAAGAACAAAATAAAGCCATTTGTAGCAACATGGATACAACTAGAGATTATCATACTAAGTAAGTCAGAAAGAGAAAGACAAATACCATATGATAGCATTTATATGTGGAATCTAAAATATGATACAGATGAACCTATCTATGAAACAGAAACAGAATCATGGACATAGAGAACAGACTGGTAGTTGCCAAGGGGGAGGGTGTCAGGGGAGGGATGGGGTGGGAGGTTGGGGTTAGCTGATATAGGCTTTTATATATAGAATGGATAAAAAACAAGTCCTATTGTATAGCACAGAGAACTATATTTTATATGTATAACTGAGTCACTGCTGTATAGCAGTAATTAACATAAAATTGTAAACCAACTATACTTCAATTAAAAAAAAATTTTTTAGAAGATTCTTCCTTACTTTCATTGTTGCTATGCTATTAAGGACAAAGAAAATAGTTCTAGCATAAAATATCTGTTTATTCTTCAATGGAATACTGAAATCTAATTCTGAATTTTAATAACATATATATTTTCTTTGAGGTAGCAATCACATTCATTTAAAGATAATAATATGGGGCTTCCCTGGTGGCGCAGTGGTTAAGCGTCTGCCTGCCAATGCAGGGGACACGGGTTCGTGCCCCAGTCTGGGAAGATCCCACATGCCGTGGAGCAGCTGGGCCCGTGAGCCATGGCCGCTGAGCCTGTGCATCCGGAGCCTGTGCTCCGCAACGGGAGAGGCCACAACAGTGAGAGGCCTGCATACCGCAAAAAAATAAAAATAAAAAAAATAAAAGATAATGATATGGGCTGAGTGTTTGTGTCCTTCCAAAATTCACATGTTGGAATCCTAATGTATAATGTGATGGTACTGGAATATAAGGCCTTTGGAAAGTGCCCTAAGAGGATAAGTGCACTTATAAAAGAGGTTCCAAAGAAATCCCTAGCCCCTTCTTCCATGTGAGGATACAAGGAAAAGTCTGTGACCCAGAAGACAGGCCTCAACCTGACCATGTTGGCACCCTGATCTCAGACTTCTAGCCTCCAAAACTGTAAGAAATAAATTTCTGTTGTTTATAAGCTACCTAGTCTGTGGTATTTTCTATAGTAGCCTGAGAAGAATAAAACGGATAATTACAGTTCACTGTGAAAAATGTGAAACACTAATATCCAGGATGAGGTGCTATATTTTGCATTGAAAGCAAAGGAAGACGCTTTGAGAGGTGCTGGCCTCAGTGTGAGCATAAGACAGAGATAACATCCTGCCACTGCTGTTAGCTGATGCATTAACTCATTCATTTATTAATCCATTGTATAGCTATCACTGAACTGAAGATATAGTAATAAACAAGGCAGAGCAGTTCTGCAGGTAGATCATACACTAGCATGGTGGGAGACAAATGTGGTATTACTAAACAAAAAAGAAAATAATAACAATAACTGGGAAGGCAACATTTATTTTGAGAAAAAAAGAACAGGAAGGATCTAGAAGGAAGAGGGTTTCGGCAGTGGGAACTGCACATATAGGTGACCTGCATGAGAAATAGTCATTTGCATTTGAGAAACAGAAAGAAAACTTTTTGGTGGAGCACTGGTGATCTCTAAGAGTGATGTGGTGATGCTTGAGTTCTGAATGGAGTAAAGAGATGAAATGTGATGTGATGTTAGTATTTTCCCATGTCTTGGGGATAAAGAATCAGCAGTAATTGGCACAACAGAGCATAAAATTAAATGGGATAAATAAGTAATAGTTAAAAGATCATAAAAATGAAAGTAAAAACTCATGAAAGGAGGTGTGTCTAATTCTATGAGAGTGAATATTTGGAATAATTGATTAATTAGGAAGGTCAGAGAAGCTTGCTTTGGAGATGTCACTGAGCTGGGATATGGAGGAAGATTAACAATTAGTTAAATCATGGTAGAGGAGTAAAATAGGAGTGTTTCGAATGAAGGGACCAAGATGTGTGAAGGCTCTCTGCCTGAAGAGAGTGTGCAGAAACACAGAAATGAATGGAGAAGCTTGGCCAGGTGGTTTAGCAAGAGAGTGCTGGTCTGCCTTGGATGGTAATAGTGTATAGGACAGAGTGTTTGGGTCAGGGATCCCTGGAGGCAAGGGATGACAGCTACAGACTGTAAGATATGGATCTCATTTCCTTACTCAATGAAGAAATGTGGGTTTTCAGATAAACCCACTGTAAACACCATGGTATTCTGAAAATGTAATCACTGTGGAATATGGCTCATGTTGTATTCTGGTAGTCAGTAATTTGTTTAAAAATACACAAAGATATTAAGTGCCAAGGTAGGAATGCTAAACTTAGTCTTTTGCTTATAACACCATTTTTGATATTCTGTTCTAGAAAAGTATGTGATACTTCTCTCCAAACAACTGTTTATGGTATTCCTATGGGGAAAAATAGTGTTCTGTTAAAATGAAAGTAAGTTTAATCTTCAGTCTTCTGTTCTATTCATTCATTTAATTAGAATACAACTGAACAATTTTCATGCGTGACACTGGGAATGCATTAACAAAAGGCATATACTTCTCTAACCCTAATGAGTTTATAGTCAAATTACACATTTGGAATGATGATTAACTTCATAGATTGTTAAAAATAGAGTGTGCAAAATCCTAGGTTGGAGATAGCATTGCAGCAGTTTGGGGATTCATAAGCATATGATCTAACTTGTTTCCTGAGTTCTGTGGAATTTTTTGGGAAGTAGGATTCACCAATCAAAGAAGGAGGTGAAAGGTGAGGGTTGAAGATGACTCTGGGCCAAAGAAACAACAGAAGTCGTGTCAGAGACACAGTTTTTGAAAAAGCAAGCAAGCAGGCAATTGCCAGTAGTAGTAGTAGTAGTAGTAGTAGTAGTAGTAGTAGTAGTAGTAGTAGTAGTTGTTAACATTGCCCCACTCCTCCAACAGGCACCGGTTTCTCTGCCAAATGATAGAGCTGGCATTCACCATACTCAATCGCCCTTGCACCCTTGACTCAGGGATGATTTTCAAGCCACGCTAATTCATTAGATTATCTTCCAGAAATGTGCAATTTAAAAAAAACCCAGGGACTTGATTGAACTGTTTTGTGGTAGACTCCTGAAGACCTGGTGATCAATTTTGCTACCAAGATCCTTGTTTCTGCCCCAGTTCTGTTTTCAATAAACTGGATGTTCATCATTTTCCTTATTTCTAAGATCTATACATTATTATCGCAAAGAATCAATCAAATAGTTTTTAGCTTGTAATAAAAAAATAAAACAAAAAACCTGAAAGGCATAGTAATACTTAGGTGAAGAGTTAGACAATGATCAGGTTGCTTACCATACTAGGAGGTTAAACTTTAAGTTGTAGAACTAAAGATTACAAATTCTATTTTATACAAGGATAAGCAGGTAATTTAAATATTATACAAAATAAAATGAAGGAGAAACTAGCAACTTGAGACATTACTTCCCATTTCAAAATATTAAACTGCATTAACAATGCCAGTCTGATAAAATATATTCTTATCTTGAACTCAGTTATTCATCTTCTTTTTTACAATTATTTTATATATATATATATATATATATATATATTATGGGTAGGCATTACATAGTATTAAGAGATTTTATAATCATATTTATTAGGGTTAATAAAACTGTCACAAATTCTTTATAGCATCTCTTATCGAACAGTGGAGTCCAATTTCCTTACCCCTGAACCTGGGCTGGAGCTTGCTTTGATGAATAGAATGTGGCAGAAATTATATTTTGTGAGTTCTAGAATCTAGGCATTAAGAAGGCTTGCAGCTTCCATCTTCACACTTTTGGAATGCTCCCACCATATGTAAGGTAGCCTGGGCTAGACTGTCAGAGAGTGAAAGCTCACATAGTGAAAGGCTCAGGAATTAGGCAGCACCAACACCCCTGACATGTGAATGAATATCTTAGTACCTCTAATACCAGACTGCAACAGCATGAAGGACCAGCTGAAGAACCAACTAGACGCACCTGACCAACCCACAGAATCATGAGAAATAACAGACTATGGGTGTTACAAGCAATGGAGCTTTAGACTTGTTCACTGTACAGCAAAAGATATATGAGACATACTACTTTAAGAATAGATTAGAGACACTGAGACTAAAAGAAGAAAGAAGAGTTACAATAATCTAGGCAAAAGTGAGACTATAAAAAGACCTGAAGGAGAGACCCAGATGGTTAAGGTAAGGAGGTGTAACTGACAGAATTTGGTGAACTAGAAGGAATGAAGAAGACTGATGTGTTCCATTAGTAACTAATATGGTGTCATTTTAAAAAGTAATGAAAACAGTAAAGTTGGGAAGGCAGCTGTTTTGGGAGAGGACATTTAGTTTAATCTCACATGTGATGAAGTTGATAAAATTGAGGTGTTTATGGGACATCCTTTTGGAGAAATACAGTGACGTCTGTGCTATACCAAGGAGGCAGATTAGACAAACATGGGTTCTAGTGCTAGCTCAACTAGCTTTGTAAAATTTATTATCATAGACAAGTCTTAATGTTTTCATATGTATAATAAAATTATGAGACACTGCCTTCACATACGTGTTTTATTATACAATAGCTTTATTAAGACAGTTCACATAGCATACAATTTAGCCATTTTAAGAGTAAAACTCAATGTTGTTAGTATACTCATAGAGTTTTGAAACCATGACCACAATCAAGTTTAGAATGTTTTTATTACTAAAAAAGGAAACCTATATCCACAAGCAGTCAGGCAGTCAGTCTCCATTTTCCCATCAACCATCCCAACCCTAGACAATTGCAAATCTATTTTGTGTCTCTATAGATTTACTTATTCTTTATGTTTCAGTCAGATTTCAACATATAACAAATGGTCTTTAGGGACCGGCTTCTTTCACTTAGCATAATATTCTCAAGAGTCACAATATTGTAGAATATATGAGTACTTTATTCCCTATAATGCCAAATACTATTTCATTGTATGAATATACCACATTTTACTTAGCCACTCATTATTAATGGGTATTTATGTTGTTTCCACTTTTTGGCTATTATTAATAACACTGCTACATACATTCATGCGTAAGTTTTGTGTGGACATGTTTTATTTTCTCCTGGGTACATACCTAGGAATAGAATTACTGGCCATATGGTAACTCTGTTTAACTTTTTAAGGAACTACCAGACTACTTTCCAAAGTGTCTCCAACACTTTACATTTCCACCTTCAGCATATAAACGTTCCAATTTCTTTGTATCTTTGCTAAAGGTCCCAATTTCTTTACATCTTTACTTGTCTTATCTGACTTTTTTATCTGCAACTATGTTGAGCATTTTTCCATGTCCTTATCAGCTTCTGATGGTATTCTTTGGTAAAAAAATCTTCAGATCATCTGCCCAGTTTTAAATTGTTATTTACTTTTTTATTGTAGAGTTGTCAGAGTCCAGGATGCAAATCCCTTATCAGATATATCATGCAAACGTTTTCTAAACTAAGATGTTATGTCTGCATTATTTTGATGGTATCTCATGAAGAAACGCTTTTAATTTTGATGATGCTAAATTGTCTTTATTTTCTGTCTTGTCATTCACATGGGTATATCCAATTGTCCCAGCATTATTTGTTGAAAAGAATATGTTTTATTGATTGAATTTCCTTGGCAACTTTGTCAAAAATCAATTTTTTGACTGTCAATGTAAGAGTTGATATATGACTCAATTCTATTCCCTTTATCTGTATGTCTAAGCTTATTCCAGTACACAGTCTTGACACTGTACATTTGTAAGCATGACTCATCCAATTTCGTTTTTCTTTCATAATACTGTTTCGCTAACTGGGGTCTTTTGCAATTCCATATAAATTTGAGAATTGGTATTTACATTTCGGAAAGAATTTCTGTTAAAATTTTAATGAGGATTGAAGTGAATCTGAAGATCACTTTGAAGAGTATCGTCATCTCAACAATATTAACTCTTCCAATCCATGAACATGGGATGTTTTTCCATTTAATTGGGTCTTCTTAATTTCTTTCACCAATGTTTTATTGCTTTTAAGTACACAACTTTTTCACCCCTTGGTTAAATTCATTCCTAGGTATTTTATTATTTTCAATGCTACTGCAAATGGAAATATTTTCTCAGATTCGTTTTGATTATTCATTGGAAATGTAATTTATTTTTGTATATTTATCTTTCTGCCTGAAATATTGCCAAATTTGTATATTTATTAGCAATTTTTTTACTAGATGCCTTGGGATTGTCTATACATAGAATTATGTTACTTTCCAATGGCAATTATTTTATTTCTTTTATTTCAATCTGGATGCCTTTTATTTCATTTTCTTGCCTAACTGCCCTGACTAGTACTTATTATATAATGTTGAATACTGGTGAGAGAGGACTTTCCTGTTTTGTTCCTGATCTTAGGAAAAAATATTCCAACATTTCACCATTCAATATTATACTACGTGTGAGTTTTTTGTAAATGCTTTTCATTGGATCAACAAACTTTCTTTCTTCTCTAGTGTGTTGAAAGTTGTTAATTAGGAGTGTTAGTTATTGTCAAATTCTTTTTCTGTGTCTATTGAGATGACTGTGTGGGATTTCTTTTGGTTACTGATTCTATTAATATGGCTCACTGCATTGGTTCTCTGACGTATAACCAACCTTTCATTCCTTGTATAAATCTCAAGTTGTAGTATATAATATTTTTTACATATTGCTGGATTTTTGTGTCTATATTCAAAAACAGTATTTGTTTGTAGTTTTCTTTTGACATCTTCATCTTGTTTTGCTATTAAAGTAATACTGGTCTCACAAAATGGTCTGTGAAGTTCCCTTCTTTTTTTAATTTTTGGAAGAGTTTGTCAAAAATTTCTATTCTTTATTAAGTGTTTGCTAGAATTTACTGGTGGAGCCATCTCTGCCAGGATTTTTCTTTGTGGGAAATTACTATTATTATTATCATCATTTTACTTGTTGTAGGTTTATTCCTATTTTCTACTTGTTCTTGAGTATGTTTTTAGTAATTTTCATTTTTCTAAGAATTTTCCCACTTCATCTAAATTATCTAATTTTCTGGTATGTTATGTCCATAATACCCTTTTTTGTTTCAGTAAGAAAGCAGTAATAGTTTGTCTTTCATTCTTAATATTAGTAATTTGCGTCTTCTGCCTTTTTTCTTGGTCAGTTTCACTAAATGTTTGATAATATTTATCTTTCAAAGGACCTACATTTGGTTTCATTTCTTTTTCTTTATTGTGTTTTAATTTACTAATTTCATTGATTTCTACACTATTATTATGTCCTTCCTTCTGCTTACTTTGGAGTTAACTCTCATGTTACCAGCATGTTAAGGTAGAAGGTTAAATTATTGATTGGTGTATTAATTTGCTATGGCTGTCATAAGAAAGTACCACAGACTGGGTAGCTTAAACAACAGAAATTTATTTTCTCACAATTCTGGAAGCATGAAGCTTGAGGATCAAAGTGTCAGCAGGGTTGGTTTATTCTGAGGCCTCTCTTCTTGACTTGTAGATGGCCATCTTCTTCCTGTGCCTTACATGGTCTTCACTCTGTACATGTCTATGTTCAAATTTCCTCTCCTTATAAGGGCAATAGTCATATTGGATTAGGGCTCACTCTAATGATCTCATTTCAGCTTAATTAATTTTTTAAAGACTTTCTACAAATACATTCTAAGGAGGAGTTACCTGTCCATCCAGTGGTTAGGACTCGGCACTTCCACTGCTGTGGCCTTGGGTTCAATACTTCGTGGGGGAACTAAGATCCTGCAAACCGCGTGGCCAAGAAAAAAAAAAACAAAAAACAAAAATAACATTCTAAGGAACGTGGATTAGGATTTCAACATATGAAATTTCAAGGGGAAACAATTAAGTCCATAACAATTTGATCTTTCACTTTTGTATAGGTGTTTACAGCTAAAAAATTCCCTCTAAATATTGATTTAAGTGTAACCCATGACTTTTGATATGCTGTGTCTTCATTTTCATTCATCTCAAAGTGTTTTTTAATTCCTCTTGTGATTTATCCTTTGACCTGTTGATTATTTAGTAGTATGGTGTTTAATTTGTAAATATTTGGGAATTTTCCAAATTCATTTTTGTTATTAACTTCTAACTTAATTCCATTGTTGTCAAAGAACTTAAGTTGTATGATTTCAGTCTTTTTAAACATTTTGAGGCTTGTTTTATGGCCTACTTTGTAGCCTATCTTGTAGAATGTTTCATGTGGACTTGAGAAGAATATGTATTCTGCTATTTTTTGGTGAAGTGTTCTATAGATATCTGTTAGATCTCATTGGCTAGTAGAGTTATCCAAGTCTTCTATTGCCTTTTTGATCTTCTGCAATGGATAGTTGCTCTATCCATTATGGAAGTCTTCAACAATTATTTTTTAATAATTATTTTTTATTATCTAGATATTCAATTCTGTTTTTGCTTCACGTACTTTGGGACTCTGTTGTTAGATGCAAATATGTATATAATGCTTACATTTAGTGATTAATTGACTATTATTATAAAAGGTCCCTTTTTATCTCTAATAACATCTTTTGTTTTAAATTCTATTTTTGTCTGATATTCATATGGTCATTTTATCTTTCTTACAGTTGCTGTTTGCATGATATACCTCTTTTTCTATCCTTTTGTTTTCAACCTGTTTGTATCTTTGTATCTAAAGCATATCTCTTAGAAAAAGCTTATAATTGATTCCTATTTTTCTTTACCTAATATGGCATGCTCTACCTTTGCATTGAAGTTTTTTATCCATATACATTTAATGTCATTTTTCATTTAATTCGACTTACATCTGCTGATTGACGGCCTATTTCCCTATATGTTCCCTCTGTCAGGTTATCTGCATCATACCTAGCAGTTAGGCTACATTAATTGCAGGCTGTTTTCTCTATTGTTTTCAAAAATGTCCTGGTGTGTAAATTGCTCCAGTGTGTGAATCAACTGACTCCTTCATTAGTGTAGATTTCATTTTTTGAATTTTTGAATTTTATTTTATTTTTTTATACAGCTGGTTCTTATTAGTTATCTATTTTATACACATTAGTGTATATATGTCAATCCCAATCTCCCAATTCATCCCACTACTACTACCCTCCACGCCACTTTCCCCCTTGGTGTCCATATATTTGTTCTCTACATCTGTGTCTCTATTTCTGCCCTGCAAACTGGTCCATCTGTACCATTTTTCTAGATTCCACATATATGCATTAATACACAATATTTTTTTTCTCTTTCTGACTTACTTCACTCTGTATGACAGTCTCTAGATCCATCCACGTCTCTACAAATGACTCAATTTTGTTCTTTTTTATGGCTGAGTAATATTCCATTGTATATATGTACCACATTTTCTTTAACCATTCATCTGTCAATGGGCATTTAGGTTGTATCCATGACCTGGCTATTGTAAATAGTGCTGCAATGAGCACTGGAGTGCATGTGCCTTTTTGAATTCTGGTTTTCACTGGGTATATGCCCAGTAGCGGGATTGCTGGGTCATATGATAATTCTATTTCTATTTTTTTAAGGAATATCCATACTGTTCTCCATAGTGGCTGTATCAATTTACATTCCCACCAACAGCACAAGAGGGTTCCCTTTTCTCCACACCTTCTCCAGCACTTGTTGTTTGTAGATTTTCTGATGATGCCCATTCTAACTGGTGTGAGGTGCTACCTCATTGTAGTTTTGATTTGCATTTCTCTAATAATTAGTGATGTTGAGCAGCTTTTCATGTGCTTCTTGGACATCTGTATATCTTCTTTGGAGAAATATCTATTTAGGTCTTCTGTCCATTTTTTGATTGGGTTGTTTGTTTTTTTGATATTGAGCTGCATGAGCTGCTTGTATATTTTGGAGATTAATCCTTTGTCCATTGATTCATTTGCAAATATTTCCTCCCATTCTAAGGGTTGTTGTTTCGTCTTGTTTGTAGTTTCCCTTGCTTTGCAAAACTTTTAAGTTTCATTAGGTACCATTTCTTTATTTTTGTTTCTATTTCCATTACTCTAGGAGGTGGATCAAAAAAGATCTTGCTGTGATTTATGTCAAAGAGTGTTCTTCCTATGTTTTCCTCTAAGAGTTTTATAGTGTCCAGTCTTATATTTAGGTCTCTAATCCATTTTGAGTTTACTTTTGTGTCTGGTGTTAGGGAGTTAGTGTAGATGTTGAGGCCAGACTTTGAGGTTTGTTCTAACTCCATTGTTGTTTCTTTCTCTGATTCCCTCAAATAGTTTACTCTCTTTAGTAAAGTAGCTGCCTTAAGGAAGCTGGGTGCTCTCATAGAGCTACCACATCCCTCATAATAATTTACTACTTAAATATCCATTGTTTCAAGAGCACCTTTGGACTTGAACTTTCTCACAATGTATTTCAACTAATTATTTAGAAATTAATTAATTTGGGGAGAGCTTTGTAGCTCTCTGTTCTTATGGCTTGCTTCTGCTCCTGGGCAACATCTCTGAGCTATTCTAAAGGTGTGGGGGTGGGCACAGGGACCTGCTTCTTTCAATATGAAACCCCTGTTTTATAAGCATGGTGCTGGGCAAGGGTGGTAGCCTTTTGTCCTGGTATGGAATCACCACCTCATAGTGAGCTGCTGTGGGAAGAGTCTGCACCCCAGGATTCTCAGTCTGCCATGCCTGAGGTAGATACTCTACCCTAATCCAGGAGGCTGGGTGGAGGAATGGAGCCTCAGACTTCTCAGCTGCAATTGCCTAGAATTTAATTCTTTTGCCAAAAGCAGAAGGGATAAGAAACATAGGCTTTATGCTCCTCCTGAAAAGAGGAGAATACATAGAGAATTCTAAAGATGCCACCAGAAAACTACTAGAGCTAATCAATGAATTTGGTAAAGTTGCAGGATACAAAATTCATGCACAGAAATCTCTTGCACTCCTATACACTAACAAAGAAAAATCAGCAAGATAAATTAAGGAAACAATCCCATTCACCATTGCAACCAAAAGAATAAAATACCTAGGAATAAACCTACCTAAGGAAGTAAAAGACCTATACTTATAAAACTATAAGACACTGATGAAAGAAATCAAAGATGACACAAACAGATGGAGAGATATACCATGTACTTGAACTGGAAGAATCAATACTGTGAAAATGACTATACTACCCAAAGCAATCTACAGATTCAATGCAATCCTTATCAAATTATCAATGGCATTTTTCACCAAACTAGAACAAAAAATCTTAAAAATTTGTATGGAGACACAAAAGACCTGAATAGCCAAAGCAATCTTGAGGAAATAAAGCAGAGCTGGAGGAATCAGACTCCCTGACTTCAGACTATACTACAAAGCTACAGTAATCAAGACAATATGGTACTGGCACAAAAACAGAAATACAGATCAATGGAACAAGATGGAAAGCCCAGAGATAAACCCAGGCAATTATGGTCAACTAATCTTTGACAAAAGAGGCAAGGATACAATGGAGAAAAGGCAGTCTCTTCAATAAGTGGTGCTGGGAAAACTGGACAGCCACATGTAAAATAATGAAATTAGAACACTCCCTATCACCATACACAAAAATAAACTCTAAATAGATTAAAGATCTAAATGTAAGGCTGGACACTATAAAACTCTTAGAGGAAAGGATAGGAAGAACACTCTTTGACGTAAATCACAGCAAGATCTTTTTTGAGCCACCTCCTAGAGTAATGGAAATAAAAACAAAAATAAACAAATGGGATCTAATGAAACTTAAACACTTTTGCACAGCACAGGAAATGAAAAACAAGACAAAGGCAAACCTCAGAATGGGAGAAAATATTTGCAAACAAATCAACAAAGGATTAATCTCCAAAATATATAAACAGGGGGCTTCCCTGGTGGAGCAGTGGTTGATGGTCCGCCTGCCGATGCAGGGGACACGGGTTCGTGCCCTGGTCTGGGAAGATCCCACATGCCGCAGAGCGGCTGGGCCTGTGAGCCATGGCCGCTGAGCCTGCGTGTCTGGAGCCTGTGCTCCGCAACGGGAGAGGCCACAACAGTGAGAGGCCCACGTACCACACACACACACACACACACACACACTATATATATATATATCACCTCATGCAGTTCAATATTAAAAACAAAAACAACCCAATCAAAAAATAGGCAGAAGACCTAAATAGACATTTCTTCAAAGAAGACATACAGCTGGCCAAGAGGCACATGAAAAGCTACTCAACATCACTAATTATTAGAGAAAATGCAAATCAAAACTACAGTGAGGTATCACCTCACACCAGTCAGAATGGCCAGCATCAGAGTATCTACAAACTACAAATGCTGGAGAGGGTGTGGAGAAAAGAGAATCCTCTTGCACTGTTGGTGGGAATGTAAATTGATACAGCCACTATGGAGAACAATATGGAGGTTCCTTATAAAACTAAAAGTAGAAGTAGCATACGATCCAGCAATCCCATTACTGGGCACATACCCAGAGAAAATCATAATTCAAAAAGACACATGCACCCCAGTATTCACTGCAGTACTATTTACAATAGACAGGTCATGGAAGCAACCTAAATGCCCATCGACAGATGAATGGATAAAGAAGATGTTACATATACACAATGGAATATTACTCAGGCATAAAATGGAATGAAACTGGGTCATTTGCAGAGACATGGATGGACCCAGAGACTGTCATACAGGGTGAAATAAGTCAGAAAGAGGAAAACAAATATCGTATATTAACATGTATATGTGGAATCTAGAAGAATGGTACAGATGAATCGGTTTGCAGGTAGAAATAGAGACATAGATGTAGAGAACAAACGTATGGACACGAAGGGAGGAAAGCAGGGGTGGTGGTGGTGGTGGGATGAACTGGGAGTTTGGGATTGACATGTATACACTAATATGTATAAAACAGACAACTAATAAGAATCTACTGTACAGAAAAATAAAATAAAATTCAAAAAAAAGACAAAGAATTTTAAAATGAATAAAACTGTAAAACCTAAGTATATGCTGTCTGCAGGAGACACATTTTAAAGATAAAATACAGACAGGATGAACATAAAAGGTCAGAATGAGTTACCATATGTGGAAAGAGGAATGAAATGAGTACATTACTATCAGAAACTTCCAGGCAAAAGGTATGATCAGAAATAAAGAAGGAGGGACTTCCCTGGTGGCACAGTGTGGTTAAGAATCCACCTCCCAATGCAGGGAACATGGATTCGAGCCCTAGTCTGGGAAGATCCCACATGCCACGGAGCAACTAAGCCCGTGCACCACAACTACTGAGCCTCCGCTCTAGAGCCCACAGCCACAACTACTGGCCCCACGTGCCACAACTACTGAAGCCCACACACCTAGAGCCTGTGCTCCACAGCAAGAGAAGCCACCAAAATGAGAAGCCCGCCCACTACAACGAAGAGTAGCCCCCGGTTGCCGTACTAGAGAAAGTCTGCGCACAGCAACAAAGACCCAACGCAGCCAAAAATAAATAAATAAAAATAAATTTATTTAAAAAAAAATAAAGAAGGACATTTATAAAAGAGTCAAGACATCATGAATACGAACCAATCATAAATTGGAGCTGAAAAGCAGAGCTTAAAAAGAAACCAAAATTTATTAAATTAAAAAAACAAATAAAACCTAGTTGGAGATTGTAACGCTCTTCTCTCAGCTTTTGATAGAAACAGACACAAAAATAAAAAAACTCACAGATGGCTTGAAAAACTCTCAACTGTCTTGACCAAATTGACATTTATAAAATACACTTAACTGAGAAGAGAAACGCTTTTCAAGAGCACATTTAATAATCACCAAAATTGACTGTTACGTCTATCACAGCACAATTCTCTGTATATCCAAAAGATTGAAAAATACAGAGTATATTTTCTTATCACAAGGGAATAAATTAAAAATAAGAAACAAAAGCTATCTAAAACAACGTCCAATAATTGGAAATTAAACTACACACTACTAAATAATTTGTGGGTAGAAAATAAATCACAAAGAAAATCAAAAGATATTTAAATGTGTATGATGATGAAAACTGCATTATTATACATAATTGTGAAGCAAAAGTACATTCATACAGTTACTTTAAACTTGAAATACTTGGTGTAGATACAAAGTACACATTCCTCTTTATAAAATCTAAGGATGTTTAAATGTTAGCTCATATTCCATTAACTGTTTTGATTATACTTGAGATGTTTTTTATGTGATATTTTCATTGCACATATGCACATAATTGGCTTGTTTTGCAAGGACTGTAAGTTACAATCTTTGTGATCTGAATTTGTCATTTCTCAAAAATGTCAAATCTTTTTTTTTTCTTATTCTGAACTTGATGCTGCCAGAATTTCTAAAGTATAACCCATTATTCATATATCCCCTCAGATTCATGTGTTATTTTTTCTTGTTTGAGGTATTTCACTTTATTTTATTAGAAATAGGAGCTCAGTTGGTTGTATATTACTTTTATTTCTTTTTGGTATGTACATACAAATGGGTGAGGATGAAAATTTTTTCAGAAAAAAAATCATTATAGAAATCACTGGAGCAACTGATGAAGTACACCATAAGAACAGTATTTTGTAAAAGTTAGAAGAGAAAGTTATATTTAGATTAAAACTTGAATATTTTATTGCTTCTTGTGAGTACAAATAGTCTCCTATCTGAAAGACTGCTTTATCTCTTCCATTTCACAGTTTTGATACAGTCCATTATGCAGTGTCAGAAAAACCACAGCTTTGCTATAAAGTTCCCCAAGCCTATTATCAATGAGCATGTCTTATAATCTATTATTTTCTCATGTACCCAATTGCTATGCTGAGAGTAATTATAGTGGTAAATGATAATGTTTCTATTATGTGTAATTTCATTTCATACTTTGTTCCCTCTTATCAAGAACAATATGACATAGCTTTGACAAAATATTCTCAACCCCATTCATGTGTTATTCACAGTAATTTTAAGGAACATTTAAAAAACCATTCCAATGATTTGACTGCATATGTAAAAAGTGTAGTGTTTGCTAATAAAATATAAATTATAGAGAACACTGTTAATTTTAGTAACATACTATATATATATATATATATATTTATACTCAACATGGAGATACAAACAAGTAAGTAGACAGTTGTAAACATGTTATGACATTGTCAACGCAGGTTGTGATAAATTATCAGAAGACATCTTTTAGAAGAAGTAATGTATACAAGGAAATATGAAAAATTAGGACACTTTAGACAGGTTATATAAAGGAAACTGGGTAAGTCAGAAAAAGTAAATGCCTAAGCAAAAGGAACAGAATGTGCAAAAACCCAAAGGTAAATGGGAGCACAGAATTTGGGGGAAGAAAAAAGTAACCCAGAATTAATGGAGCCAGATTTAGAAGGACGAAGCAAATACAGCAGAGAAACAAAGAGAAGGCAGATAATGAAGTGTCCTATAAGCATGGCAAGAAGGTTAAATATCATCCTGAGAGAAAACAGGGAGCCATGGGAAAGGTTTAAGGAGAGGGAATTCCAGGAGACATTACTGTGGTTGCAGTGTGGAGAATAATTGGGAAGTAGCAAGACCAGAGGTAGAGAGAATGATTTATAGAAAGATGTTGCAACAGGTAGGTAAGAGAATATGGTAACCTAAATTAGTTGCAGTGGGATAGGGAGAAGTGAAGGGATTTGATAGACATTTAAGATGTAGCACTGGCAGGATTGCTGAGGGATCAAATACATGTGGGGAGGAAAGAGGCATACTCAAGTGTGATACTGTTTCTTGTTGACAAATGAATAGCTGGAGTTGCCTTTCCGTGAAAGACAGAATTCAGGAGAAACGTGGTTTCTTTAATTATTTCTGTCATTCAAACCTGAATTAAGGTTTGAATATATATTTTTAGGCATTTGTGAAACATTTATATTCACATGGATATAAATTTCTTTATCTCTAACAGAACTCAGGTTCAAGTATTTTGCAATCATCAGCACATGGATGTTTGAAGCCACTGAATATAAATGAGATCACTCAGGGATCTTGTAAATGAGAGAAGAGAACCAAAGATCTAGTCCCTAGAGGAGATAAAACACAATATAAAACTCGATAGTTGACCAAAGGAAAGGTCTTTAACAGAGTTTCCATATGAGAAGAAAACTGGAAGATCATCTCTTTAGAGTTATGGAAAATGATGCCTATCATGTTAAACTTGCTTATTCATGAGTATACTTTTCAGCATGGAATCATCACTGAACTTTATGTTTCTTTAAAATGTTTTATTCTTGCCATATTCTCTATGAATCTATGTATCTATCATCTATCTGCCTATTTATTCATCTATCATCTGTGTGTATGTTTGCATTTATGAACACACTCTAAAAGAATGATACTTAGAAAAGTTTATCAAATAGTAAAATTACTGATTTCTTATGCATTAGTGTTTGAAGAAGAAAAAATATTGTTAAGAAAACTGAGCAACAGCAAGAAGGAAAAGGTAATGTAACATCATTATTTGTTGACCATAATTTTGGAAGATCAGGATAAAAAATTACTAACCAATAAATTTTCCATTTTACAATTTTAATTGCATAGTACACATACAAGACCTTGATGTAGTTTGGGGGAGTTGTTAAGTATCTAATGTAATTAAATTATGGTGAAGTGTAACTGTATAGACTCCATATAGTAGATAAAACCAATCTGAAAACATTAAATTACACTAGCAACACTTTTGTAAAGAATGTAGTGTTTTATGTTGTTATTGTTTTTGTTTTCTGATCATCAGCAAAGAGGTGAAATGCATTGAACAGCTGGTTGCATTAGTATTGTTGAGATTTCATGAAGAAAACATTTCATTAATTAGAAAGAAACAATATTTTTATTAAAAAATGTTTGATGAATTTTAAAAAATCTATACTTTTAATGCCAAATTTATTTCTACGGATGTTTAGGGTGATGTCAGTAAGGTTTTGAAAAGTCAGACTTTTCTAAGGCATAACATGCATAGGGTAAAATCACTCTTTAGAGGCGTAAAGTTCTATGAATTTGACAAATGCGTACTGTTGTGTAATGAACGCTACAATAAAGATATATTTTCAGCACTTATGAAGTTCCTTTGTGTCACTTTGTAGTCAATCAATTTTCCCCACTCTTAGACCCTGGCAAATACTGATCTTTTTCTGTCATTATGATATTATCTTTTCCCAGATGTCAGGTATACAGCATGTAGCCTTTGGAGTCTGACTTCTTCCATTTAGCATAATGCAATTAAGATTCATCTATGTCGTTTCATGTATCAATAGTCCATTTACTTAAATGCATAAGTAGTGATCCATTGTGTGGATGTAGCATAGATTTTCATACATTCACCAATTAATGGACATTTCATTTGTTTCCTGTTTTAGGCAATTATGAATTACCCAATAAACACTGGCCCCTATAAACACTGGCATCCAAGCTTTTGGGTGGAGATGCTTTTCTTTCTCTTGGGTAAATACTTAGGAGTGGGATTTTGGGTCACATGGTAATTGTATGTTTAAATTTATTAAGAAACCTCCAGACTATTTTCCAAAGTGGCTAAAATTTTTGCATTCCTGCCAGCAATATATGAGAGTTATCACTGATTCACATCCTTGCTAGCACATTGCATTTTATGGGGATTTTTTCCCCCCTCTTTGACATTTGTATAGGTGTATAGTGATATCTCATTGTGGCTTGAATTTGCATTTTTCTAACCAGAGCCAGAACAATCTTAGGCAAATACGGTCACCAGTAGGTAGAAGCAAGGACTAGTTTGTTCTGCCTTTGAGGAAATGTAGGGGAATAGTTTAGAAAGGGTTTATGAGAATGAAGGAAAGGATATAATTTATGAAGGATAAATTTAAACCTAATACAAAAAAAAGAGAACCTCTAGGTAACTCTAACCTGCCCTTTCTCTGCAGATTGTTGAGTCTCAGTATAGTAATCGATTCATTTGCCCTTACCCAGCTGACTCAGTGGCTGTACCTACTGCTCTCACTGGATGCCTAGACTGTGCCATGATGCAGAGGAACCTATTCAGTCTGCTGCTTGACTTGCTCTTTCTGAAGTGTTGGTCTTTTCAAGGTGTAGGAGAAGATGAGTATACAAAGGCAAGGATTCAGTAAAATAAATCAATGCTTTTGAGACTAACTCTTGGTAATTGGAAATTTCTTTCAATAACAATATGAAATAAATTCTCATTAGTCTCCTGTCAGTTGGTATCAGTATAGCTAAATAAGGCGACTGGTATTCAAGAGTCCACACACTGGAATAAAAGACACTTCAGAGGACTTTCAATGTGCTCTATGGTAGTAATTAGGCTAAATAACATTAAAAAAGGAAACAGTCAAGGGGCTTAAAGTCTAGTGATATGTAGAAATATAAACAGGTAATTTTAATGAAATGTAGAAAATCTTAATACTGAGGTACTTACAAAGAGCTTTGAAAGCATTAAGGGCTACTTGATCCATCTTAAGATTCAGGAAAGAATTTTCTCAAGGACTTTGCCTCTGAGATTGATCTACAGATGATTGAGAGTTGGCAAGACAATGAACCCTAAGAAATGGTGAGAAAATGGAAAGATACGAGCAAAGTAACAGAGGTGTGTAGTAGTACAATGTATATATGTATATTTATGTACAGGTGGGTTCACAGATGATGCACTTAAACTCACTCATAACCACCATGGGGATTCTCAAACTCCTGATGCAGTTAAAGACAGGCAAGTAAAATGTTTTACGCAGAAGACTGTTTTTGTCTACTGAATAGAGAAAGAAATAATTTAACGGCTACAAAATTGCTAACAGGGAGAACATTATAAAGATGATAGAAATAATTTAAATGAAAAAAAAAGTTACAAATGCAAACTTTGTGGTATCCTTGAACTCAGCTTATTAATTGCACACAACGGCATTATCTGCAACATCAAAAAGTTGTAAAATTAATATTTAATTTACTGAAATAGAAAAATTAAAAAGCTTGTTTCTATCTTTTTTAGTTCAACTTGAAAAAAATGACACAATATATAATTCTAATAAATGTTAGCAAGCACATTTAAAAGTTTATAGTTTAAATTAACTTAAATATTTTAAACTGCATTTATAAATATATTTTAAGCACCAATAAACAAAGCCTTCCCACATATAAATCTAATAACTTAAACATGTCAATATGGTTAATCTTACGCTTTCTGAACATGCCAATGATACTCAAAAATTTATAGTTCTATTTTATCTTTAAATTTAAAATCTGAAGTTTGAAACTGTTAATCAATAATACTTTAAATTTGATTTATAATAGTAACTTAGTTGATATTCTATTATGCTTGAATTTATTATAGATGTCAAATGATTAAAACAAAATATATACAGATACTTCCTGAAATGAATATTTTATTTAAAATGTTATTATAAAGATAATTACTTATATTTAACTTTAAATTCCCCAGTCTTAAAGACATTAACCCACTGAGAAAATTATTTTACAATCTCAAATAATGTTTTTTTAACTCTCAGAACTGAATTAAGGGTCATTGTCTTACTAGAGTAAAATTGTTTATAGTCCAGAGAATTTGATCAGGGTATAAAAGTTGAACCTGCAGAAATCCAAAGAGATATTTCTAATGATTAGAAGAGTTAAGTTGAGCGGCCTTTTTTTTTCCAAATAATTTTTTATTCACTCATCTCTTGAAAAAGAACTATCCCATCCCCAAGTTCCAATATAGAAAATTTTATTAAAATAAAATTATGAGCATCTATCTTCATAAGGTTGATCAGCTTTCTGAATCTGAACAGATTCCATTTCATTTTTCTCTGCTGAAAAGCCTAAACTTACAGCTCAACTCAAAAGTCAGAGGAAAAGAGACAAATGTCTTGGTTTTATCCATCCTGCATTTAACGTGTATTGTGTGGCACATAAACCTCTTAATATGTCTGCTGTGCACTCCTGGGTCAATTATGAATTTTCCTGTGCAACGCTAGGGCGGCAGCACCAGGCACCACGTACAAGTTTTATTGGACATGCATTCTTGTTTGGCGCATGCGCTACAGCTCCGGCTGCTCCCTCCCCTGGGCCTGAGGGAGCTGGGAGAGGAGGTGGCTGCCATTCATTTGTTACATAATTTCCCCAAAATGCCAAGAGATGCCATACCAGGTCCTTCTTTTCGGGAAGGTATACAGCCTCCCAAGCCCCCAGGTGGTCTGTAGTTCACAGCTCAACACAAGGTGGTGGTATTTGAAAGCAGGAAAACCCTGGAACCTGATTCTCAGCCCTGGAAGAAATCTCTTCTCCAGCAAGGGCCAGGTGGCCAGCTGAGGATGCTCTTTAGTCATAGTCTGCAAGACTTAGAGTGGAGTGTCCTGGCATTCCTGTATCAAGTCCTTTTTTTAAGTATTTCTGTCGTTCCCTCTCTAATTTTCCTCCCACTGCCCATATGAGCCTTCTTTTATAGAACCAATAGAAGATGCCAGCCCAGCCTCTACCAATGTAGGAGTCTCACATCCCAAGTTCCCTGTGCTCAACATAAAAACTTCTAACTCTCAAGTCTGCCTGAGGCCCCTTGTCTAGGTTATTTATCACTGATTTGAATTCAACTATTCTGAATTATGTTGTATTCTTCCTATCTAGAAGAATGTGACATGTTATCAAATTCTGCCTATTTCTCATATTTGGCCATAAAAACCTGTTCTTAGGTGATTCCTATAACAAGAGTCTGATCCAGGGCAATAGAGGAAGTGAAAAAATGAGTAGATGATTTCTATTTTTTAAAAAATAAAATCTATACTCCTAATCGTTCATGTTTCAAAAACAATGCAGTATCATTTACTGTGAAGGTGAATAAAGGAGGATAAACAAGTTTTGATGATTTTCACTTTCCGTATTTTGACTTTGAGCTTCTTTGATATATGACACGTTCATATTTTCATTTTGGATATCTGAGGTACTTTGACACTGGAAATTTTGAGCTTCAGGCATTTACCTGGTTGTAAATATATTTTGTAGTGTTTTGAGTTTGCAGTTATGTGTTTTTGAAACTAGTTTGAAAGGTAAATTTTGAATACATATATATATATCAAACCACAGGTGATCTCCATTGACTGGCAAAAAAGAACAAGGAGATTGACATATGCCAAGAATGTACCATTGGACAATGCTAAGGTTTACAGGGAAATATCTAGGAAGCTAAGAAATAGACACATAGAATCAAATAGACAAGGATACTCCACAGGATTACTATTCAGCTGGAGATAGCTTAAACAGCTCTGTGACAGGGAGAGTCTAGAGGACAAGCAAACATCTTTACTACGGCAATGATTTATACACAAGTGAGCATCTCTATACACAGGGATGCCTTTGTTAAAATGGGCTACTTTCCTTCAATCCGAGTGGGATCTAGAGTTGTCAGCAGGAGGTAAGATAAATGTGTCAGTGAATCCAATTTATTCTTATATGAAACAAAATCAGCAAAACCCTTAACCAGACAATACTGAATCCTTATCAAATTGTACTGCTAAATTATGATTTAATATCGTTCTCATTTCTTGTTAGCTGAAAATTGAAGAAGGAGCTTTAAGAGTAACAACTCTGGGCTTGATACAAAATCGTTAAAATTATCATTTTTTCATTGTTTGATATCATATGTAGAATTTGATTCTAGGAAATAGTATAGATTATCTGCTTTCTAAGCATCATTTCTTTTAATAAACAATAATAACAATGTAGCTCATTATATTTACTTTTTGCCCTGGCTAATAGAAACCCCAGAGCTGTTTTGTTTTCTGTTTCTGCATTTTTCCTCAGGCAGTTATTTCCTGCTATAATTTTGCTCTTCTTTTTGATTATTAAATCTTGTTTCTTTGTTATGATCCTTTGTTTATTTGACATGTGCTTTATTATGGCCTTTACATGTGCTTGGATGAAGCTTCTATAAAAATTCTTGTACAAATCTTCTATTGACATTTCAAAAAAATTCTCCTGGGTAAATATACAAGTGTTTAATTGTCAGGTCATAAGTCTTGACCTTAAAAAGCACAAAAGAGCCTGTTATTTTACTAGCAAAATGTGTTTATTTGGGACTAGCAGAAAATTGCAAGGGCAAGCAAACTGGGAACCGTAGGCAAGTCTGGGGAACAGGGTAGATGGGCTTGCTTTTATAGAGGAAAAGAGGAAACTGGAGAGGCCAAGGCTGTTCTTCCTTGGTTGTAGGTGGGGAGGCAGCTTGCTGTTGCTGGGTCAGAAGGAACTTTTTCTTCCTGAGGGGATCTCTACGCTGCAGTAAATGATTATGTGTGAGAGCTCCCCCTTCAAGGCTTCCTGACATAGGGTAGCTACATACTTAACTTTAAAAAAAAGAAAAAAAAAAAGGGGGGTTGTGCTAATTTACCTGGCTCCAAGCCGCCCCTCCACACCCTCACCAAAATCTGGTGTTGTCAGTCTTTTAAAATTCAGCTATTCTAGTGAATGTGGAGTTGAATCTATCACATCTCCTGCTGATTGATGATGATCAATGATGTTGAACACAGTTTCATGCACTTTTGAGGCCTTTGCATAATTTCCTCTGTGAGGTGTCTGTTCAAGTCTTTTGCCAACATCTTACTGGCTTAAATGTCTTTTTTATTGTTGACTTGAATAATTTATTTATATAAGCTGACTACAAGCCTTATCTAAAAATAATGAACACATTATATGTTTTCTTCCAGTACCTATAAAGCTTTATCCTGTATTCAGACTATTTGACTGATTTAGACTGTAAAGTTAGACTACAAATCTTTTTGCATTAATCTGTGTATGGTGTAAGATACTGTTTGAAACTCTTTTCTACACAGTTGGCCTTAACACTGTAGTTTTAGTTTTACATGAATCCTATGACCATATATGCATTAAACTGAGGCACATTAAAATTTTCAAGAGTTTATTTGAGCATGCACCGAGTAGAATCTGCAGTGTCAAACCAAAGGTGGTTAGAAGCACTCCACCAACAGGCGATAGGGGCAAGGTTTTAATTAAAAAACAAAACAAAAAATGCAGAAGCAAAGCATGGAGATTATTTGATGGGCTATAGCTTAAGCAGTTGTCTTCTTTGGGAAAGCCTAGTTAGCTGTCTGTGATTGGTTATTCCTAAGTTTCATTTTCTAGGATTTGAGTGCATTGACTCTGGTTTAGGTTTTGGTTTGCTTACGTAGTCCAGGAAGGTATTAGAGCCACCTCAGTCTAATGGCCTACTTGTTTAAATACTTTAACAGTGTCTAATATTTCACTTTGATCTACTTGTCTATTCTAATGCTGTTACTACTCTGTCTTACTATCACTTTACAACAAGTCCTGAATTCAGTAATATGAGTTCTCCAAGTTTGTACTGTTTCTCAAGATTGTTTTGTCTAGGCTTCTTACTTTGTTTTCTCTATAAATTTTAAAATCAACTTTTTGATTTTCGTAGAAAATAGCTTGTTGGTATTTTGACTGGTGTTGCATTATGGCTATAGATCAATTTCAGGATAATAAAAATTAAAAACATATTGTCTTCCATTAATAAGGATGGTATTTTGCTTTATTAATATATTTTTAATTTTTATCTCCAATATTTTATAACTTTTAGTGGAAGATTTGTGCATAACAAATTTATTAAATTCCTTATTATGTACTTTGATTTTTTGGCAAATTTTTATTTGATTTTTCCAGTTTGTGGTTGCAACTATTTAGCAATAAAGTAGATTTTTGTATTTTGACCTTGCATCCTATGATTTTTTAACCTTACATGCAAATTCCACTCATTTGAAATTTCTTGAAACTTTTTCTATGACCAAATATAAATATTATCTATTTTGATGAATATTTTCTGTAGGTAATGGGTACAGTGTTTAGTAAATGTTGATTAATAAAGTTAGTGGATAGTTTTTGTTCTAATCTTGTATATCTGGTGATTATTCAGTTTTCTTATTCTATTAATCACTGAGACAGTGGGAGTAAATCTCTGTGATTGTAGGTTTGTATTTTTCTTCTTTAATACCATGTGATTTTGTTTCATATATTTTGAAGCTCTCTCTCGATGAATTCATGTTAGGATTCTTATATCTTTCTTTAGAAAAGTTTCATTTTACCATTATGAAACTTCACTTTTAAATGTTAACTAGCACTCCTTATCTTGACATTTATATTGTTCAATATGAATATGGTCACTCATGTTTTTCTACTTTTAATGATTGCATGGTGTATCTTTTCTCAATTTTTAACTTTCAATCCTCCTGTGTCTATACATACTTAAAGTATACCTCTTGTAAAGAGCATATAGACAGCTTATATTTTAACTTTAAAGTATTAACTGAGTTATTTGAGTTCACAGCCACCTCTTGCCCTTTATTTTCTATGTGCCTCATTTCCTTCTTTTCCTTTACTTCCTTTGACTTTTTAAAAATTCCTTTGTGATATTTGAATAGAAAAATAGAGATTTAGATATAGACAGTCAATTTCAAGACTTCTTACCTGTATCTTTTTTTTTAAACATCTTTATTGGAGTATAATTGCTTTACAATGGTGTGTTAGTTTCTGCTTTATAACAAAGTGAATCAACTATACATACACATATATCCCCATATCTCCTCCCTCTTGCATCTCCCTCCCAAACTCCCTCTCCCACCCCACTAGGTGGTCACAAAGCACCGAGCTGATCTCCCAGTCCTATGCAGCTGCTTCCCACTAGCTACCTATTTTACATTTGGTAGTGTGTATATTTCAATGCTACTCTCTCACTTCATCCCAGCTTACCCTTCCCCCTCCCCGTGTCCTCAAGTCCATTCTCTACGTCTGTGTCTTTATTCCTGTCCTGCCCCTAGGTTCATCGGAACCATTTTTTGTTTTTTTTTTTAGATTCCATATATATGTGTTAGCATACGGTATCTGTTTTTCTCTTTCTGACTTACTTCACTCTGTATGACAGACTCTAGATCCATCCACCTCACTACAAATAACTCAATTTTGTTTCTTTTTAGGGCTGAGTAATATTCCATTGTATATATGTGCCACATCTTTATCCATTCATCTGTCGATGGACATTTAGGTTTCTTCCATGTCCTGGCTACTATAAATAGTGCTGCAATGAACATTGTGGTACATGACTATTTTTGAATTATGGTTTTCTCAGGGTATATGCCAGTAGTGCGATTGCTTTGTCATATGGTAGTTCTATTTTTAGTTTTTTAAGGAACCTCCATACTTTTCTCCATAGTGGCTGTATCAATTTACATTCCCACCAACAGTGCAAGAGGGTTCCCTTTTCTCCACACATTTTGATGATGGCCATTCTGACTCGTGTGAGGTGATACCTCATTGTAGTTTTGATTTGCATTTCTCTAATGATTAGTGATGTTGAGCATCCTTTCATGTGTTTGTTGGCAATCTGTATATCTTCCTTGGAGAAATGTCTATTTAGATCTTCTCCCATTTTTGGATTAGGTTGTTTTTTTGATATTGAGCTGCATGAGCTGTTTATATATTTTGGAGATTAATCCTTTGTCAGTTGCTTTGTTTGCAAATATGTTTTCCCCCTTCTGAGGTTTGTCTTTTCATCTTGTTTATGGTTTCCTTTGCTGTGCAAATGCTTTTAAGTTTCATTAGGTCCCAATTGTTTATTTTTGGTTTTATTACCATTTCTCTAGGAGGTGGGTCAAAAAGGATCTTGCTGTGATTTCTGTCATAGAGTGTTCTGCCTATGTTTTCCTCTAAGAGGTTTATAGTGTCTGGCCTTACATTTAGGTCTTTAATGCATTTTGAGGTTTTTTTTTTGTGTGTGTGTATGGTGTTAGGAAATGTTCTAATTTCATGTTTTACATGTAGCTGTCCAGTTTTCCCAGCATCACTTAATGAAGACTCTGTGTTTTCTCCATCGTATATTCTTGCCTACTTAAAGATAAGGTGACCATACGTGCGTGGGTTTATCTCTGGGATTTCTATCCTGTTCCACTGATGTATATTTCTGTTTTTGTGCCAGTACCATACTGTCTTGATTACTGTAGCTTTGTAGTATAGTCTGAAGTCAGGGAGCCTGATTCCTCCAGCTCCGTTTTTCATTCTCAAGATTGCTTTGGCTATTCGGGGTCTTTTGTGTCTCCATACAAAGTGTGATGTTTTTTGTTTGAGTTCTGTGAAGTATGCCATTGGTAGTTTGATAAGGATTGCACTAAATCTATAGATTGCTTTGGGCAGTAGAGTCATTTTCCCAATGTTCATTCTTCCAGTCAAAGAACATGGTTTACCTCTCCAAGTGTTTGTACCATCTTTAATTTCTTCCATCAGTGTCTTATAGTTTTCTGCATACAGGTCTTTTGTCTCCTTAGGTAGATTTATTCTTAGGTATTTTATTCTTTTTGTTGCAATGGTAAATAGGAGTGTTTCCTTAATTTCTCTTTCAGATTGTTTATAATTAGTGTATAGGAATGCAAGAGATTTCTGTGCATTAATTTTGTATCCTGCTACTTTGCCAAATTCATTGATTAGCTCTAATAGTTTTCTGGTAGCATCTTTAGGATTTTCTCTGTATAGTATTATGTCACCTGCAAACAGTGACAGCTTTACTTCTTTTCCAATTTGGATTCCTTTTATTTCTTTTTCTTCTCTGATTGCTGTGGCTAAAACTTCCAAAAGTATGTTGAATAACAGTGGTGAGAGTGGGCAACCGTGTCTTGTTCCTGACCTTAGAGGAGATGGTTTCAATTCTTCACCATTGAAAACGATGTTGGATGTGGGTTTGTCATATATGGCCTTTATTATGCTGAGGTAGGTTCTCTCTATGCACACTCTCTGGAGAGCTTTTATCATAAATGGGTGTTGAATTTTGTCAAAAGCTTTTTCTGCATCTACTGAGATTATCATACGGTTTTTATCCTTTAATTTGTTAATATGGTGTATGACATTGATTGATTTGTGAATATTGAAGAATCTTTGATTCCTGGGATAAACCCCACTTGATCATGGTGTATGATCCTTTTAATGTGCTGTTGGATTCTGTTTGCTAGTATTTAGTTGAGGACTTTTGCATCTATGTTCATCAGTGATATTGGCCTGTAGTTTTCTTTTTTTGTGACATCTTTTTCTGGTTTTGGTTTCAGGGTGATGGTGGCCTCATAGAATGAGTTTGGGAGTGTTCCTCCCTCTGCTATATTTCGGAAGAGTTTGAGAAGGATACGTGTTAGGTGTTCTGTAAATGTTTGACATAATCTGCCTGTGAAGCCATCTGATACTGGGCTTTTGTTTGTTGGAAGATTATTATTATTATTATTTGTGTGTGTGTGTGTGTGGTACGTGGGTCTCTCACTGCTGTGGCCTCTCCCGTTGCGGAGCACAGGCTCCGGACACGCAGGCTCAGGGGCCATGGCTCACGGGCCCAGCCACTCCACGGCATGTGGAATCTTCCCAGACCGGGGCACGTACCCGTGTCCCCTGCATCGGCAGGCGGACTCTCAACCAACCACTGCACCACCAGGGAAGCCCTGTTGGAAGATTTTTAAGCACAGTTTCAATTTCAGTGCTTGTGATTGGGCTGTTTATATTTTCTATTTCTTCCTGGTTTAGTCTTGGAAGGTTGCACTTCTCTAAGAATTTGTCCATTTCTTCCAGGTTGTCCATTTTATTGGCATGTAATTGCTTGTAGTAATCTCTCATGATCCTTTTTATTTCTGCAGGTTCAGTTGTTACTTCTCCTTTTTCTTTTCTAATTCTATTGATTTGAGTCTTCTCCCTTTTTTTCTTGATTAGTCCAGCTAATGGTTTATCAATTTTGTTGATCTTGTCATAGAACCAGCTTTTAGTTTTATTGATCTTTGCTATTGCTCCCTTCATTTCTTTTTCATTTATTTCTGATCTGATCTTTATGATTTCTTTCATTCTGCTAACTTTGGGTTTTTTTGTTCTTCCCTCTCTAATTGCTTTAGGTGTAAAGTTAGGTTTTCTATTTGAGATTTTTCTTGTTTCTTGAGGTGGGATTATGTTGCTATAAACTTTCTTCTTAGACCTGCTTTTGCTGCATCCCATAGGTTTTGGGTCGTTGTGTTTTCATTGTCATTTGTTGCTAGGTATATTTTCATTTCCTTTGTGATTTCTTCAATGATCTCTTGGTTATTTAGTAGCATATTGTTTAGCCTCCGTGTGTTTGTATTTTTTACAGTTTTCTTCCTGTAATTGATATCTAGTCTCATAGCATTGTGGTTGGAAAAGATACGTGATACGATTTCAATTTTCTTACATTTACCAAGGCTTGATTTGTGACCCAAGATATGATCTATCCTGTTGAACTTTCCCTGAGCACTTGAGAACAAAGTGTATTCTATTGTTTTTGGATGGAATGTCCTATAAATATCAATTAAGTCCACCTTGTTTACTGTGTCATTTAAAGGTTGTGTTTCCTTATTTATTTTCATTTTGGATGATCTGTCCATTGGTGAAATGGGGTGTTAAAGTCCTGTACTATGATTGTATTACTGTCTATTTCCCCCTTTATGTCTGTTAGCATTTGCCTTATGTATTGAGGTGGGCCTATGTTGGGTGCATAAATATTTACAATTGTTATATCTTCTTCTTGGATTGATCCCTTGACCATTATGTTGTGTCCTTCTTTGTCTCTATGGTTTGTTTTTAAGACAGTACATTCCTTTTTAAGTAAAACACTGACTAGAAAAAAAAATTAATAAAATGTCTTAAAATGCTACAGTATAAGCTCTATCTTGCATGCTCTTTTTATTCATTCGTTAGGCTTTTATCCATCCAATATAAAAATGTTTAGCTGTCTTTCAACCTGTACTCATAACCTTACAAAGAGTTATAAGGATATGGCCTTTACCTTTTGATGTAAATCTTATGATGATTCATTACTCCCTAAATTAATTTTTTCCATAGTCATTTATCGTCATCAAGTTTCTATAATGTGGCAGGTTATTCCTGTCATGGCAATTGCTGCATCCTCTGTAGATTGATTTCTCAATGATAAGAAATGCATTTTCTCAAGGTCACCATATCTGCTACATATCTAAAACAGTGTCAGTCTACCCAGTGGATATTTCTACACAAAGATATAGTTGGTTTGTTTAAAACATATTTCAGAAGATGAGTGGGGAGAAAATAAAGTCTTTATACTCTATACTTAAAAGTGGTTTTTGCTTAGTGTAGAATTCTGAGTCCCATTTATAATGAACCATAATGTGCACCAAAATAACAAGTTCACATCTGTGGAGCATGATTATGGTGGAAACCATTCAGGCTTTCAGTGTCCTGGCTGTTCTTTCTACTTCTGTGAGGTGATGCAGGGTGTAGAGTGATAACCCCCAAATAAAGACATGGTAGTGATCCCTTTGGTTCCCTTATTCCCTAAGACACATATATTCTCTACCTACATTAGAAAGCAAACCTTTTTCTATTTCATGAGTTACCTTGTACCAGAAAACTGGTCAAAAGAAAGAGTAATGCTTGTTAATGCAAGCTGTGAAATAAATATGGAACATAAGAGTATTGTTTAAGCTGGAGGGAAGGGAATTAATGATGATATAACTAGTTATAGTTACTGAATATGATATGTCAGTTAATAATCATTAGAAGTAACAGTAACTGGGAAATACGATTACTCTAAAATGATAAACACTGTCTGTTCTTAAGTGACATTTTTAAAAAGTGTGAGGCTCTCCATTTCATTTTTGTTTGCTTGTTTAAGTCTAATCAGCTCAATTGATCTAAACATATATTAAAAGCAAAGACTGTGTATATAGTTTGTTACTTTGGTGGACTAGTTTGGCTGAAGCTATAATGCTAGTCAGTCATTTCCTAAGGGAGACAATTCCCATCATTAGAGAAAGCAAACAAAAATAATGTTGTTAATATCTATTCTATAATTTACAGTTTGCAAAGCACTATTTTAAGGACGGAATTGTGCCTCCCACAAATTCATATGTTAAGCCCTAACCCCAAATATGACTGTATTAGAAGATAGGACCTATAAGAGGGTAATAAATGTTAATGAGGTTATAAGGACGAGGCATTAATCCAATAGGATTGGTGCTCTTATAAGAAGAGGAAGAGAACTAGAGACTCTCTGCATGGGCACAGAAGAAAGGCCACTTGAGTACACAGTGACAAGTAGCTATCTGCAAGCCAGAAAGAGAGGCCTCACCAGATACTAAGTCTGACAGTAACTTGATCTTGGACTTGCAGCCTCCAGAACTGTGAGGAAATACATTTCTGTTGTTTACATCACTTTGTTACAGTAGCTCAATCTAATATAACTGTCATATTTATGTTTATTTGGCATAATAATAAAGCAAAATTGTTAGCTATTGTTGCTATCTAAATACTGGAGGTAAAGAAATTAGGGATCAGAAAGTCTGAGTGGTTTCCCTCATATCACCTAGGTAGTAAGTAATGGATTAATGATTAAATATTCATTCCTTTCTATATAAAAAATTTTATATTTTACCAACTGGCCCAGTAAAACCACCATGAATTAAAAAAAAAAAAAAACATATCTGGGTGACTTAACAATAGCATTTTCATATGTAAGAGAAAAGAAATATTCTGAAAGTAACTTTTTCTAGAAATCAGAGGAAAATAAAAATATGAAAATGCTAAGTTGTGATGGAATCTACCAATATTAAAAATCTAAGGGAGGTAATGAAAGTTGTGTGAAGTTATCACCTTAAGGACATGAATATTATTTACCTCAATGTGTTTGATTACTACAAGCAACTATATGCCAATAAAATGGACAACCTAGAAGAAATGAAATGAAATTCTTAGAAAGATACAATCTTCCAAGGCTGAACCAGGAAGAAACAGAAAACATGAACAGACAATCACAAGTAATGAAATTGAAACTGTGATTAAAAGTCTTCCAACAAACAAAAGTTCAGGACCAGATGGCTTCAGAGGCAAATTCTATCAAACATTTAGAGAAGAGTTAACACCCATCCTTCTCAAGCTCTTCCAAAAAATTGCAGAGGAAGGAACACTCCCAAGCTCATTCTATGAGGCCACCATCACCCTGATACCAAAAGCCAGACAAAGATATCACAAAAAAATAAAATTACATGTCAGTATCACTGATGAACACAGATGCAAAAATTCTCAACAAAACACTAGCAAATAGAATCCAACAACACATTGAAAGGATTATAAACCCTGATGAAGTGGGATTTATCTAAGGGATGCAAGGATTCTTCAATATATGCAAATCAATCAGTGTGATACACCACAGTAACAAATTGAAGAATAAAAACCATATGATGATCTCTAAGGATGCAGTAAAAGCTTTTGACAAAGTTCAACACCCATTTATGATAAAAACTCTCCAGAAAGTGGGTTTAGAAGGAACCTCCCTAACATAATAAAGGCCATATATGACAAACCTACAGCTAACATCATACACAATGGTGAAAAGCTGACAGCATTTCCTCTAAGATAAAGAACAAGACAAGGACGTCCACTCTTGCCATTTTTATTCAACATAGTTTTGGAAGTCCTACCCACAGCTACCAAGAAGAAAAAGAAAAAGAGGGAATCCAAATTGGAAAAGAAGAAGTAAAACTGTCACTGTTTGCAGACATGGTACTATACATAGAGAATCCTAAAGATGCTACCAGAAAACTACTAGAACTAATCAATGAATTTGGTAAAGTTGCAGGATACAAAATTAATACACAGAAATCTCTTGCATTCTTATACACTAACAACAAAAGATCAGAAAGAGAGATTAAGGAAAAAGTCCCATTCACCATTCTATCAAAAAGAATAAAATAAAATACCTATGAATAAACATACCTAGGGAGGCAAAAGACCTGTACTCAGAAAACTATAAGATACTGATGAAAGAAATAAAAGATGACACAAACAGATGGAGATATGGGAACATATGTATATGTATAACTGATTCACTTTGTTATAAAGCAGAAACTAACACACCATTGTAAAGCAATTATACTCCAATAAAGATTAAAAAAAAAAAAAACAGATGGAGAGGTATACCATGTTCTTGGACTGGGAGAATCAATACTGTGGAAACAACTATACTACCCAAAGCAATCTACAGATTCAATGCAATCCCTATCAAACTACCAATGGCATTTTTCACAGAATTAGAGAACAAAAAATTTTACAATTTGTATGGAAACACAAAAGGCTACAAATAGCCAAAGCAATCTTGAGAAAGAAAAATGGAGCTGGAGGAATCAGCTTCCCTGACTTCAGACTATACCACAAAGCCACAGTCACCAAAGCAGTATGGTACTGGCACTAAAACAGAAATATAGATCAATGGAACAAGATAGAAAGTGCAGAGATAAACCAACACACTTATGGTCACCTAATCTATGACAAAGGAGGCAAGAATATACAATAGATAAAAGACAGTCTCTTCAATAAGTGGTGCTAGGAAAACTGGGCAGCTACATGTAAAAGAATGAAATTAGAACACACCCTAACACCATACACAAAAATAAACTCAAAATGAATTAAAGACCTGAATGTAAGTCTGGATACTAGAAAACTTTTAGAGGAAAACATAGGGAGAACACTCTCTGACATAAATTGCAGCAAGATCCTTTTTGATCCACCTCCTAGAATAATGAAAATAAAAACAAAGTAAACAAATTGAACCTAATTAAACTTAAAAGCTTTTGTACAACACAGGAAACCATAAACAAAACAAAACAAAAAAACCCTCAGAATGGGAGAAAATATTTGCAAACAAAGCAACCGACAAGGGATTAATCTCCAAAATATACAAACAGCTCATGCAGCTCAATATCAAAAATATGAACAATCCAATCAAAAAATAGGTAGAAGATCTAAATAAACATTTCTCCAAGTAAGACATACACATGTTTAAAAAGCACATGAAAAGCTGCTCATCATCACTAATCATTAGAGAAATGCAAATCAAGACTACCATGAGGTATCACCTCACACCAGTCAGAATGGCCATCATCAAAAAGTCTACAAACAATAAATGCTGGCGAGGATGTGGAGAAAATGGACCCCTCCTACACTGTTGGTGGGAATGTAAATTGATACAGCCACTATGGAGAACAGCATGGAGGCTCCTTAAAAAACTGAAAATAGAGCTACCATATGATCCAGCAACACCACTCCTGGGCATATATCTGGAGAAAACCATAATTTGAAAAAATACACACAGCCCAATGTTTATTGCAGCACTATTTGCAATAGCCAGAACATGGAAGCAACCTAAATGTCCATCAACAGAGGAATGGATAAAGAAGATGTGGTACTTATATACAATGGAATATTACTCAGCCGTAAAAACTGCCATTTGCAGCAACATGGATGGACCTAGAGACTGCCATACTGAGTGAAGTAAGTCAGACAGAGAAAGACAAATATCATGTGATATCGCTTATACGTGGAATCTAAAAAAAGGCTACAAATGAACTTATCTACAAAACCAAACATATGTAAAAAATAAACTTACGGTTACGGGGGGTTAAGGGGAGGAGGGATAAATTGGAAGATTGGGATTGACACATACACACCACTATATATAAAATAGATACATAATAAGGACCTATTTTATAGCACAGGGAACTCTACTCAATACTCTGTAATGGCCTATATGGGAAATGAATCCAAAAAAGAGTGGATATATGTATTTGTATAAAAGATTCACCTTGCTGAGACTAACACAACATTGTAAATCAGTTGTACCCCAATAAAAATTATACCTTAATAAATATTTTTAAAAAAGAAGGTAAATGCTACATGTCTTTTTTAAGCAATTTGCTAAACATGATTCACCCATTTTGACCTGCAAAAGGCTAACATATACATTAAATTTCTTTTAACATCTCTACACTTTCTGAAAGATATTTCCATATTGATTCATAAAACCAAAAGATGTCTGTATCAGTTCCAGTGTCATCTGAGTTCTCTTTTTAGGATACTTCTTCATTTCACGTCTCCACATTTGGCTACTTACTGGGCGAATACTGTGCTTTTAAAATTCATGTTAGCAACATTTATATCTAATTAACCACCATATGCCAAAGATACTTCTCACAAATTATATGGACATGTATCCTTATAGAGAATACAATTTCTCATAACTACACCCCCACGAGTCCTATTTTTGAAGAAATCACTCAGTATAAGTAGAAGAGTAGTTAGGATAGAAACTGTTTTAAAGAGCACACTTCTGTTGCCATAGTAACTATAACCTCACCAGGCTCAAGCTACAGTTTATATGGAAGCAATATAATTCTGACAGTGACATTTTCCAGTTTGATTTTCTTTAAAAATAAAGCAAACCACTACAGAATAAATTAATGAGAAAATATATTTCCTCTTTGTATTTTCTGGCTTTAGCCCCCAAATTAGAAGTTATTTTACATATCACACCAACAAAACAAGTGATATCGAATGTTAATAGCCAGTCCATCTCTAATGGTACAGATCCCTTAGTGCTTATATTTAAAAGATTTCAGTTTAAGATAGGAACTTAATTTCAATAGTGCCACAGGCAAAATATTAATCATGATATAGGGAAATTATTCATTTGTCCTATGCACAATCTTAAACGCCCCCAAATGAGACATAAGCCAACAATGAAGGCAGATAAATTCATTTTAAAAACACTATTTTCACTGTTATGTTTCAAATCATCTGATGCTTAGTAAATCCCAGCTGGATTTGGAAGTATGTATTTGACAGTTTTTAACCAATAATACAAAATAATGAATTCAAATATAATGTACTAGGAAATTTCTGGGACTAAGGACCACATTTGTGAAATGGGACAATCGGATGTAAGAGAAAAGCAGATATAAATATTGTTTGCAATTCTGAGAAAATGTTTAGTGTTAATGTGCATTTGTAATACAATGTATAGTAATTCTAAATAGCATTTTTCAGTACTTTTCAATAAGGCAAAAAATAACAGAACAACTTAGAAAATGCTTGTTTTTTATATAATATTTTATTACATTTTAAAATAGTTTTCTTATCTGAATTATAATTACACAACCTTATGTATCTCTTGATCAAAACTGTGAAAAATGCAACCATTCATTTTCACACTCAGAAGGCTTGGTAATAGCATGCAAGTTCATGCAGTTAATCTGTGATAAATACTTTGTTATTTGTTAGAAATTCTAAAAAAATATTTTGTATCAGGTATAACATCTGTTTAAAAAAGAAGTCTTGCTAATCAAATTTCATTTACTCCCCCTGTGCTCATTTTTCAGGATGGCAATGAGATGAACACCAGGCTACTGCACGGGAGTGCCATCTGCATTACAAAAATCACAACTTGGCCAGAATTCAGACACACAACTTTGATTTTTATTCCCAGAAACTTCCTGGCACAAAACGATTAATGGCAGGTGGATTTAAATTATGTGGGCATCTGAAGGGCAAGGTCTTTCTTTAGTACTGTCAGTGTTAGGTGTGAATGCAGATTAGACTTTTCTTATGAAGCAAAGTTTAGACACTACCCCACTCTACACCTATAGCAACGGCTACATATTTCTGTGTAAAACATAAAAAAAAAAATGAAATAATTTCTCTTCTCCCTACAAGTTGCAAGCTTGCTAAGGACAGTAACTCTTTAAGTATTTAAGGACTATCACAGACCTTATCACAGAGTAGACATTCAATAATTAGATGTTGCTGGAATGTGTATGACTGAATCATGGGACAGCAGTATCCTCTGGAAGGGGGCCATATATATTCATTTTTTGCATCCCGTGTATTTACTCTGCAGGGGCAGATTAGGCAGTTAATACATTTGTGCTGACTGATGGACAAAAGAGTTCTATGTGTCATCTGGACACCAATTTTCATGGCAGAAAAAATATAATTCCACAGCATCAAACATTTTCTTTTAATTGCTATTTCCTGTAGGTCTTTAAAAAAACAAACATCAAGAAAATTAAACTATCCCATACAGGAAAATAATGTGAAGGAAAGAAAAGTAGAATTTAGATTTTCAGACTTTGTATCTCGAAATAGTTGCTTGATTTCAGGAGAGATAGAAAATACTTGCATATCTTGCAAGAAAAGATTCAATGAGCTGACTTCTTTGCCTTTTTATTTAAGAAAATGGAACTGGAATGTACTATAAAGAGCTCACTGGGTACAGATTGTTAAATTGCTTCAAATTTGCCTAAGGCCACATAAAAGAAGATATAAACTGTATTGCTATATAGAACCATATAACTGCTACAGGCTCTTATTTTCCCTCTGAAGCCTGTTGACATGTAAATGGACTAATTTTTTTCTAAAGACTTTAATATCATCAGATTCTAGAAATCATGAAGGGTATTTTTTTTATGAGTTATACTTTGAAGTATTTACTTAAATAGCATTTAAAAAATGGAGAAACTCTCAAAGTCAAAAAAAAGAAAACAAACAAACAAACAAAAAATACCAAGGAAAGTCTGAGAAACTGCCACAAGAATAGCCTAAGGAAACAGGACAAGTAAATGTAATATGGTATCCTGGATGGGATTCTGGAACAGAAAAAGAACAATAGGTAAAAATCAAGGAACTCTAAATAAACTATGGACCTTAGTCCATCCTAAGGTATCACATTTTGTTCATTAATTATAGCAAACATACCATATTAATGTAAAATATTAATAGTAGGAAAAACTGGATGTGGAGTAAATGGAAACTCTCTGTACCACCTTCTTAATCTTTCTGTAAATGTAAAGCTGTTTTAAGAAATAAAGGCCATTAAAATGAATGAAAACAATGGACATTGGGCACACATTTTTCCTTTCTCCTTGAGCTCCAATATAACTCCACCTGGCATTGACCATATCCCTAACTCCATTGGAATTTTCCAACATTTAGTATATTTATTTTCTGATTGTATAAATGTAATGTATAAGTGTTTCCCTTTTCTCTGATTTTGTCAGGAGATTTCTTCCCAGATACAATCCTTACTCTGTAAAAAAATACAGCACCATACAATGATTAAGGGTCATCAATCCTCCACCCTCCCTCACCACACACATAGATAGATACTTCGGTAAATAATAAGATTGGATAAAGAGCGCTTACAAACCACTAAGGGAAATGAGTTACTAAAAATTCCATAATAATAAAGAGCAACATTCCTAGTTACAAAACACACACACACACACACACACACACACATACACACAATAAATCAATGTTTTAAATTGCTTAAATTAAGAAAAAGGACTCCATCTTAATTCAACTTGTATAATAAAAGATGAATTCTCAACAAGTTAAAAAGTTTCAAAGAAAAATATAAATTGATAAGATAATCTGTGATTCTCAGGTAATATCTGACTAGTACTGGTCAGAAAACAAGTTACAAGCTCCATATGAGAGAATCACCTTTCAGGGGAATTAATTTAAAAAGTAAGAGCAGCACTTAAGAGAGCTGTGTTACAATTTAGGAGGGATCAGTTAGTTTGATATTTGTGTCAGGCTGAATGACAATACGTTTACTCTTTCAAATGAGTAAACCAAAGCACCAAAGTGACAAGGGAGGTCAGGGTGAAGGTAAGGGAAAAACTGTAATCCTCACACACGAAATTTATTCTGGGTAAGGTAAGAAGTGTTAGTATTGTTAGTTGAGGGATAAATGGCCATAAAAAGTTGATAAGATCAGTACATTAACAATTGCAATGAGATTAAATGAGTGTTGTTGAAAGTATACAGAAAGGTGGTGATTGGAAAAGGATTACTGAAAATTCGTATTGGAATTTGAAAATGATTGCCCAGATTTCTGATTTCTCATTGCCATTTCTCAATCAGTGTGGTCAAGATAGTAGGAAGAACAGACTTGGGGGATATCGTTCTTAGCTAATGACGAGTTTAAGTTATTTGTGTAATACAGTTTCCCTGTAGGTAGCTGAATATAAAAATATACAGTTCACTAGTAAAGCTTTGGATGGAGGCATATTTTTATTGGTTATTTATTTATTCTTGTCAGGGTTATTCTAGGCAAGTCTGAGAATGTCCAGGGAGACTATGTTCTGTAAACTAAGGATAGACTACCTATGAATACCAACATATAAGTGCACGAAGAGCAGAGATCAACAACATGAAGGGTGCCTGAGGACTGGGAGAAGAACTGGGATTATGAAATATCACTGAAGATCACTGAGTGGTGAATGGCGAACAAACTGATAGATACGAGAGCATCTTCTGCCAAAGGAAGACAAAACCAAGGAATACTAAGACACAGCGATGGTTGTTGCCTAACCGAAGGAAATTGGTGAACTATTATCAGTTTCAGTAGCACAAGTGGGTACCAGTTATAATTCCTCCAGGTTCTGCTCTAAGCATCGTTGTGTAGGTGAAAAGTAGAGTGTGAAAACGTGAATATAAACTTACATTCAGACTACACACAGCTGAAAGGAAGCCTAAGGGCAGGAGATTCTAAAGGTTCCTGAATCAGGGAATCCTCAGTAAGAAGGTGATGCTTGTGTTGAATCTTAAATGGAGAACATATATTTACCTGGCAAAAAGGGCTGCAACATGGTATTCCAGATGGAAGTAACATGTGTAAATTGTAAATTTTTGTCAGTAAAAGCAGAAGGTGTTCTGTGTAACACTTGTGTAGTGGGTATTTTATTATGCATCTGTCAAAACACATAGTACTATACATCATAAAGAGTGAACTTTAATACAGACATACCTTGCAGATGCAAACTAGTATATACAGGATGGGCAAACAACAAGGTCCTACTGTATAGCATGGGGAACTATATTCAGTGTCCTCTGATAAACCATAATGGAAAAGAATATGAAAAAGAATATATATATGTATAACTATATTACTTTGCTGTACAGTAGAAAGTACAACATTGTGAATCAACTATATTCCAATAAAATATTTTTTAAAAAATTTAAAAATACAGGCATACCTTGGAGATATTCTGAGATATGTGGGGTGGGTTCGGTTCCAGACCACCACAATAAAGCAAATATCACAATAAAGCAAGTTGTACAAATATTTTTTGGTTTCCCTGTGTATATGAAAGTTATACTATACTGTAGTCTCTTCAGTGTTCAATACCATTATGTCTAAATAAACAATGTCATACTTCAATTTAAAAATATCTTATTGCTAAAAATGCTAACCATCTTCTGAGCCTTCAACTAGTTGTAATAGTAATGTAAAAGATCACTGATCACAGTGATAACCATCACAAATATAAAAAGAATATAAGAAATTTATAATATTATGAGAATTACCAAATGTGATACAGAGACACGAAGTGAGCAATAGCTGTTGGGGAAATGGTGCCAAGAGACTTGCTCAACTCAGGGTTGCCACAAATCTTTAATTTGTAAAAAATGCAATATCTGCAAAAATGAAGTGCAATGAAATGAGGTAGTATGTGCAAGTAAAAATAAATACCTCAGAATGCTGGAGGATCTTGGGATGGAATGCAGATTGTGATAATTGAATCTGGGCTAAAAATGTATGACACAACCTCACAGAAGGGGTTGGGCAAAAAAAAGTTAAAAAAAAAAAAAGAAGCTGACCTCAGTAACTCTGGATGACAGTATTTTGATTGGAAAATGTACAAAAATGATTACTGTATATAACAACACTGTACTATAGTTTATAAATTTGTTTCTCACAAGGGTATGGATTGAAAGTTCTGAAAGAACTTTATATCAGTACCAGGGTTGAAAAAATAGGTAAATAAATGTTAGGTAATTGAAGCTAGATTTTCCCTATCAGAGAAAGAAGTTACAAATAAGCAAAGAGAGGCTAGAATAAACCCTGTGATTATTAGAGTTGGAAACACTGGTTTAAACTCATATTTAATAGATAGGTAGATATGGATGGATGGACAGACATACAAAAAAGGCAAATAGAAAAATATTTATAGATATATGGATATACAAATGTTAATCTACAAACACATATTTCCTAGATGTGTTTGCTGAGTGGGCCTAAAAGCTGTAACATCCTAATAGATCTTCATTTCTAAATACTACTCTCCAACAAGAGGAACTATGCCTCCTTAGGGAAGTTACTGATTATAGTGCTGGGGCAGGGAACATGCAAGGTGAGCCTGGGATATCGTGTCTCAGAAAACAGTAAGTGTTCAAAAACCAAAAGGAAGGGCACATGTCAAAAGGACACACAAGAGCTCAGCTGAAAGAGCTCCAGATGTGTAAATTCAGACCAATTTGAATAACAAAAAAAAATGACATAGTATTGGATTATAACTCAAAATATAAAACAAGTCAACAAAAACAAAATGATATAAATATTGAAAAACAAAAAAGAGATACATCTTACTTACAAAATTCCACATAATATGTATACACTGCCCCCTTCAGGATGTATATTTTAATCCTCTTAATCCATCCCCGAGTGTGGAATGTTCTTAGTGAGTATGGAAAAAGTAGAAACTTTAGAATGGAGAGACCTGGCAGACACTATCTCAATCAAGTGATCAAGTTTAACATCACCAGTGGTGAGTCATGTTGATATCTTATTCCCCATTCTTTCATTGATACATCCCATGATGTGATGGGAAGAGAAGGACATTTCACCTCAGTGCTATTATTCCTAAAATCCAGTCAGTCACCCCAGACTAAACATGAGAAAGCTATCAGACACACCCCAACTGAGAGACACATCAAAATTCCTGACTGGTTCCCTTCAAAACTGTCAGTGTCACGGAAAGCAAAGAAAGATCGACAAACTGCCAAAATCCAAGGAGGCTAGGAAGACACAGATGACTAACTGCAATATGTCATCCTTAATTGGTTCCTGGGAACAGAAAAAGCATATAGTGAAAAAAACAAAAAAACAAAAAACTGGTGATGTTGAAATAAAACCTGGAGTTTAGTAAGAAGTTAGGTGCTATTGTTAATCTCTTAGTTTGACACATGTACCGTAGTTATGTCAGTGTTACTATCAGATGAAAGTAGGTCAATGGCATATGGAAACTCTCTGTTCCATCTTGGCAACCTTTATATACATATGAAAGTTTTGTAAAATAAAAATATTATTTAAACCACAGAAGAGTAATCTTTTTCTCTCTCCAAAGCTCATTTTCCATGCGTTCCATATTCTGTATATTATAAAGTGATATGATATACATAAGGAAACAAAAGTTATTTAAAAAGAAGATGTCTTTGAAATAAACTGAAATAAATTTGGCATTAAGAACATATATCAAACTTGTTTATAGGTTCCATGTAGTGGTGGTGTTGTCACACATACTGTAGTTATAGTACTTCTCTCCTATAAGTACACACTTAACCACGTGTGAAGGAACTTTTTCATTGTTCTACGTACTCAGGTGCTAATGTTTGATTTGTCTTCATTTTAAACGTAACCAGGAATTCTGTGGAATCTAAATTTTTGGAACCCTATCACATTTTTGGGTGGCCTGCATTGCTTCAGAACTTCCTGTCTATTTCCTATCCATAGGATTTGACACCTTGTTGGAAGTGTGGAAAAATTCTCCTTAATTCTTCAGCTAAAATATTACCACCCCAAAGCATGCCCTTTGTGTGTATTTACTGACCTCAGTTAAATGAGATGCTAGTGTTGGGATTTAAACACAGAGCCCATTGAGTCTTTAGCTGCTTAGAAAGGTGGCAAAAATCATGTACAATGCCTCATTGAAATAAAAGGTGGTCTAAGAAGAAACATGAGTGTCTGCAGATGCAGAACACACAGAAGTGCAGATTAACAGGAGCCCCAGGAGACTTCTTCACAGAGGTAGAGAATACACAGTGACAGCACTGCCAGGCTCGTTTTCTAATCTGTTCAATCACAGTTCAAGTTCCTTAGACAGCACATAAAAGTCTGGTCAGCAACTAGCAGGAAAGTGCAAGTTTTCTGAAAATTTTGGATTTTTATGCATTCTACCTCTTTTAGCAACTTACTTTATTTCACTTTAATAGTCATAATCAAACAAATCAACATTCACATGTTCTCTAAAGTCCAGAGAGTTGGAAATGGAATTTATATGATGATTTAAAACTTCATTTTGTTTAGTTTTACCAAGCATAGTCGCTCTATCTTTCTAAAAAGAAATCACCATCTCCATTTATCTTTTCTGTTGATAAAGTGTTTCTAGATGGATGATTGTTCTACTTTCCATCATAGCTGCATACTTGAAAACACCTCTCATCAATAAGTATGAGTCACAGTGGCCGATTGGCTATATATCCATAGCAAAGCTAAAGGTTCTGTAGAATCCTAATGAAGAATGGATTTTTGTAAAGTTTATTTGTTAACAATTATTATCTACAAGCATATCTTTTCTCTTTATCAGAATAGAATACTTATAAAAGAAACATGTGAATAAAAACATAAACTTTTATTTTCTTGTACCCTTCTTTGAAGAGATGTGATTTTTTAAGACAGATTTTCATGATATTTCCTGATGAAATAATCAGGAAAAAAATCAACCTGGTAGATTGCCACTTATTTTGATTATAGTTCTGAGATGTATCAAAGCATTAAATAATTAGTATTTAAAATAATTATGTTAATTTAGGTGAAAAGAACCAAGCAATTAATGACTCTTCCTATGGATTTCTAAATAGCCAGGCAAGATATCCCTGCAATTTAGGTCAGGATGAACCTTTGCATCAGATATTTTAGTTAATTGCGGTAGAATTTTTATATTTCTTAAAATGTTACTCAGTATTTTTCTTAAATAACATAATATATTAGAGTGTTGGTTTTACAGTTTGAAAACTTCAGATAGCACTTTAGAGTAGGAATGTCTGAACCAACCATTTTATTATGAAAGTAATCCAGTGACCCAATAAATCCTTTCATAGCTATATACTCTAGAAACTCTTACATGTGTCCACTGGGAAACTAATACATTTAAAGGAAATGACCTATGGATTCATGAATCATACAAATATATTCTACCTGGAAAAAAGCCAACCCTAGAATTTGAAGCCCTAGAGTATAAAGTCAGCCATTTTTATAATGACTAAATGCAAGCAAAACTAAATAACATATTATTTAAAAGTTACATAGAGAGGGCTTACCTGGTGGCGCAGTGGTTGAGAATCTGCCTGCCAATGCATGGGACACAGGTTCGAGCCCTGGTCTGGGAAGATCCCACATGCCACGGAGCAAGTAGGCCCGTGCGCCGCAACTACTGAGCCTGCGCGTCTGGAGCCTGTGCTCCGCAACAAGAAAGGCCGCGATAGTGAGAGGCCCACGCACCGTGATGAAGAGTGGCTCCCGCTTGCCACAACTACAGAAAGCCCTTGCACAGAAACGAACACCCAACACAGCCAAAATAAATAAATAAACAAACAAATAAATAAATAAATAATAAGAATAAAGGAATTCCCTTTAAAAAAAGTTACATATATAATAAAATTATTAAGGAGAAAAGCAAGAAACTGCTAAACAATTCATATTAGTATTTTTTATGTGGGATGATGCAAGGATGGTGACACCATGGAACATGGAAGAAACACAGAAGTCACTTCAATGACACTAATAATAGTATTGTTTTTTGCTCCATAGGTGTTCAATTCTATCTTATGCTTAATGGCTTTGATATATGTTACACATATTTTTTTGTGTATTTCAAATATTTTATTAAAAAATGTGTTTTTCAAAAGCCCTTGTTTATTGGATTTTCTATTCTAAATACTGGGCTATTAAACCAAAACACACTTGACCGCCAAAATGTATACAAGTGCTGCTTATGATCTCAGAGTTTTTAAAAAGGTTTCCATCATCTCTTCTACTTAAGAGGGGAGAAACACTCAGAGTGTACTTGTTCCCTTACAGGAAAGGATCTTCTTGTTTTAACACCATTATTGTTTTTGTTGCTGCTAATACTGTCATCTACCAGTGCACTCAAAAGGAGTTCTAACTCATTCTAACATCCTTTTAGGAAAGAAGAAATGACCATGCAAAATATCTAGAATGGCTACCTTTCTCAATGCCCTTTGGGATGCCCCCAGTCATTTAATTTTTAGGGAATAGTTATTTATTAATTTTCTATTCCCTGTCATGGGCCTCTTATTTTTCCTTCCCTAGTTTTCCTACTATAACAGATCAGAGTCCATTTGGATCATACCTGAGAAGGAAAAATGAATACTTATAAAGGAAAATACAATTTCTAAATAATCTCCTAGTTAATGAAAATAAAGGGTGGCAACTTAGAAGACTAGTCAATATTGGCATAACATTTATTAATCAGGAGGGTAATGGACAACTTTAAAACTTGACTTTGCAGTTTTATATTGTCATTGTTGCCTGTTCCACACTTCCACTGAGGTAGAGGTATTCATATTTGAGCAATTTAATTATCGTGTCATTGATCACAGTATAGCTGAAATTAACTATACTTATCTCTGTAACAGCTATGCTTTGCAAAGCCTTAATTAATTTCACACACTTGAGATATTAGATATGGATAAAACTGACAATACTGATGTTCTCTTGCAGGATTTTTGAAGCTTTACTTCTCTATTTTGGCTTTAAACATATACCTAGCAGCTGTCATTACACAGAAGACACTTCATCTAACCTTGTATTTCAAAATATTAAATAAGAGCCTAAAAGGATCTGAAAAGACTGGACGTCTCAAATATGTGAAATGAATCTTTATAAAATGTTTTATTCTGGGTTATTATAAAGACTACATACATTCACCAATGTCCCTACACATCCTAGAATTCCAAATCATTATAGTTCCCTGTCATTTTTAAGTAATAAAGAACGATCCACTTTATTACCATGAATGTATGTATTACAAGATTTCATGCAGGAATACAAAGAATATTTCCCTATTTTGGCGGGGGGGGGGGATTATTTTTCTGTAACCAGTTTGCTATAATTCCTGTGCAATTCAGTTCAGGTGGGATTTTCCACAACATTGAGAATCTTGGCTTTTTAAAGTGCAATATGTATGTAGTGATTAGAAGAAAGTAGACAAAATTGAAGTCTGAAGCCAAAGAAAGGTTTTGAATGTCAGGGGCTTTGGACGAATACACAGAGAATATTGTCATTGTTTAAAAAACCAACACCACCAAGGGTATCCAAAGATAGTTTAGTTTTCTCGAATACCATAAAATCAAGGAAGAAGAAATTCCTGGCATTTATTCAGTTATTTAAAAAGGTCACCAAGGACTCCAGCTATTAATATATTTCCCTTATGTTATCCTTAGCCATATTGGCTTCATGTTCACAACTGTTGCCTCATGGAATCAAGATGACTGCTGCAACTCTACACATTATGTTCCACAAATCAAGCAGAAGTATGGAAAGGTGACAACAGCTACGTCACTCCCATTTTATTAGGAAATTTTAAACATTCCCACAAATTTTCAGTAGACTTATGATTATATCTCATTAGCCAAAGTTGTCACAGAGCTGGTGCTACTGAAATGGTTGTTCCCAAATGAATACGTAATCAGTCCAAATATAATTTGTGACCTATTTTCAGTTACAGGCTTTTGTTTGAGATGGAGTTTGTAATGATTGTCAAGGAAAATAGTAATGATTGTGAAGGACTCAAGAAAGTATTTAAGCAGGTAAGAATCAGCTCTAGAACTGAGAGTGGGTAATATTAATCAGATAGTTTTGTTTTCGTTTGTTTTGTTTTGATGGCAATGATAACTTATTGGAGAAGTGGCTAGAGAAATGAAAACTAAGAGAAGGAGGAAATGGCAATTAATAGCTGCTAATAATTTAAATGATATGGGGGAGTAAGAACGGTAGGTGTTAAAACATATAACTACAGTTTGAGATTCACTGATTTGGAGCCTTGTTTGAGCAGTATTAGAAAAAAATAGAAAAGTTACAAAGGAAAGTTTTATGGGAAATGGTGACAGTGAAGGATGGAAAGCTTAGCTCATGAGAGTATCCCAGTTTATTTACAGTCATCTTGAAATGCAGAACTGGATCTTGGGGCAAGAGATGCTGTTCTATCAGCTGGCTGGATACAAATAGTAAGTGAAAGTGTGGCAACAGAAAATAGCCAACGAAGAGAGTATAGAAAACATGTAAGAAATTAGAAATTAAAACAATACTTGATATTCTAGTCTGTAGTTAGGGGTAGCAGAGATGAGGCAAGGGGAAAAAAAAGGAGGAAACACAGACCTTTTATGCAAAATTAAAGATTTATCACATACCTGCTCTGTGCCTAGCACCATACTAGGGGTTAGTTAAGCATGCCAAAAATAAGACAGTTTCTATCCTCTAGTAAGCTGCCCCTTAGAGGAGAAAACTAACAATTAAATGGGAATGACAATATAGTAGGATACAGGCTGTAACTGCAAAACTGTAAAAATATGGTGCTCCCTTGAAGTGACCTTCATCCCAATGTGGAGTCACTAGAGATGAAAAGTTTGTGGACTTAAAGAGGTAGTATCTTAGCTTTTAAAAAAAGATATAATCAAGTTCATGAAAGCTTTAAAGGTAATGTTAAAATTCAGTTGTGTATGTATACCACAAATTCTTTTTTCATTTATCTGTCAACATACAATTACCTTGTTTCCATATCTTGGTTATTATGAATAATGATGCAATGAACATGGGAGTATAGATATCTCTTCTAGATCCTAATTTCAAATCTTTTAGATATATACCCAGAAGTGGATTGCTGAATCATGTGGTAGTTCTATTTTTAATTTTTTGAGGAAAAAATTACTTTTTTCCATAATGGCTGCACCATTTTACATTCTCACCAACAATGTACATGGGTCTCAATTTCTCCAAAGCCTTGCCAACACCTATGTTTTGGTTTTTAATTTTGTTTATTTCTAATACATGAAAAAGTTATTTGCATAAACAATGACAATTATGAAAAAAGGGTAATGTCAAGAAGATGTGTCAATTGACAGAGATGCCAAGAAAATGAAGCACTTAATGGCGTTCCTGCAACTATACATGAATCTCGGAGCTCAATGATATTCCTCAATAAAGCATTTATGATTTGGTGCAGGGGGAAAGAGAATACAATGTAGGAAATATTAAGAACTGTGTGGATAGCAGGGGAATTGAGGTAGCAAATGAGAAGGAAAAATGTAAAGATATAAATGAGTATGGAGGCTAAGAATAGTTAATATTTCTAGGTGCAAGTGAATATTGCTTTGGATATTTAATATATTTCAAAAAAATAAATGAAAGCCTATATCTGCCAGTTTCTTTCTCCCTTATGAAACTTAAACTCTCAAATAACCAAAGCAATATCCATTTATTTTTTTTAACTTCCTTAAAGGTTGAAATCAATTCTATTTAGCATAATAGCACACATTGTAGAAAGTAATATAAATTTGTGCTTCCGAAGTACACAAGTTAAATACATGTGATTCAACAAAGGGCTAAGTGATGCCCCTCTCATATGGTATAGGTATAAATGGCATAGACCACTCAGCTTAACCTTGACTAGACTAGACACTAATACCTTGCAGTTCCCCTGGTAGTTTGGCAGTAACCTACGTGTAAGAATATTACATTTACTATAAGCAATATACATAAATTAAATAGTTTGAATTTTTGTTTGTTTTAAAAATTCTGGTAGTTTAATGGGTCAGGCTATTTTTAGAAAGTCTGAGATGTGTGTGTGTGTGTGCGTGCGTGTGTGTGTGTAGGGAGGTGAACCATGGTGCATGAGCCACATGCAGAGCCACCTGGTACATGCTTTTTTATAGCTGTCTGCCCCTGATTAAGGGCTGGAATACATCACTTGTAATACACTTTATTAGAGTTGTGCAAATCTATTACATTTTGAAACAGAGAAGTGCAGAAGTTATAAAATAAATAAAAAAGAAATTTAAAATACTTTTTACTTTCATTGATTTGCTACTTCTAGGAAAATGTTACCTGCAATATGTAAAGTTTCTATCTGACTTTCCCCCCTAGACTCCATTAACTTAATCAAATCATTGTAACTTGGTGCTTGCCACCTCATTATCATGTACTATGTAGTTGTCTTTAAATTCATTAGACAGAGACCTTCCATTTAAAGCACATTAGTTTCTCCACTCTTCTGAAACCTTTAGCCAGAGGTGGAAATTTATAAGGTCTAATGCAGTATCCAAAAAGAAAGACTTTTGACTTGGGATTTCATATTGGAGTAATAGCTGAAGCAGTTTTACCTATCAAATTAATGAAGCTTATTCTTTAGAGTTCCTCATTTTTCCTGTGTTTAATTTAAAAATTTTATTCTTTTAATTAAAGCAGCATTTCTCAACGGGGGCACTGTTAGCACTTTTGAATGGATAATTCCTTGTTGCAGGTGTAGGGGGATTTGGGCTTTGTAGGCTATTTAGCAGCATCAATATCCTCTACCCACTAGATTCTAGGAGCTGTGACAATAAAAAAAAAAGTCCAGATAGTTTCAAAATCCCCCAGCTGGGTGCCTGGGGATGATGACCATTTGAGAATCACAGACTTAAAGGCTCCCCTTCCCTCAAATTATATAAGCTTCAGCCACACAACACCTGCATCTGGCTTGGAGAGCAGTTATCAAAAAAAACTATCAAAGAAAGTATAATATTATTTTAGTTATAACCCAGAATATTATGTGTGAATGATTTTTTTAAATTTTATACTTTTTTTGACTTTTAACTAGCAAAATATCTTAGGATCTTGATTTGTTTTGTCTAACGTGTGACAAGCTTGCTGACTGGAAGTGATGCAGTTTAAAAAAAAATTCTTTTAAATAAATAGCACCCATTAAACAGAAAAATGTCATTAAAACGACTGTGGGGTATGAATTCAGACTACACACCATTTATGTGTTAGGTGCAATGAAGAGTAAGCATGTGACTAGAAGTGGATACTTCTATAATTGATGAAGTTAAATGTAAAATACTACACCCTTTGTGCTGTGTAACAGACTCTTTATGCCACAAAATGAAAACTTTATGAAGAAATGACAATTTTTGAACCTAATAGTACACTGTTATCAACGCTTTCAGTAGCAATGTAAGAAGATTATTTTTTCCCTTCTTAGAGAATTAATTAGTACCTAGAGATTCATAAAACAACGGTATATGTTATTTAAAAAATTGTTGATAAAAAGACATTTCAATACATAGGAGTTCCTTAATTTAACATGTTTGTAGTATTTTTTTTCTAAAAAACAGATAGCCATTGGAGAAGAAATAAATATTGTGGGACTAAAATGTAAAATATGGCAGGATAAAATAGCTAAATTATTTGCTTTTGAAATAACTGAAACATCAATATCAATGTCAATTTATATCATGATTTCTAAGTTTTGTTATAATCTCTAAAAAGAGTCAGAAAGTATCATTTTCAAACAGGTGTATGAATTTAAATATATTTGCTATTTAATTAAATAACTAATATAATTTTATAATAGTAAGTGTAAATAAATGTGTCTGGCAAATATACACTCTTTGTTTTAGATTTTCTGATTTCTCTTTCAATATAACCTAGAGTTCTCTTAACCTAAAATATCCATAAGACTTTTAAAATATTTACTTTTGGGACAATATATTGAATCTTAATGTCATTGGATTAAAATAAAAGTATCATTAGTTTAAAAAAGAAATGTAACCACAAAGTCTGATTAATGCTACTGTACTGATGAATATCAGCAAGAGTGTAACTGTTCCCTAGATGTCTCTCATTTAAATATATTTCCTGATGTCAAAGGAGACAATATCAAGGGAAGTCATTAGCAACAGTCAAAGATGAAAAAAAGCATCTTTCCACCACATTCTATGCTTGAGAAATGAACAATGCATTTAGGAAAAAGACCGTGCATGTGTGTGTATAAGAGAGAAAGAGAGAAAGGGAGAGAGACAGAGAAAGAGATGGAGAGAAACAGAGAGAACAAAGCACTGGGGTTTATGGGTGAAATATACTGTCCAGATCAGGGTTTCTTGATCTAGATTTCACTGACCTCTCTCAACCCCTCTGGAAGTTATATAATTCTAGAGAAAAGAGAGTGTCTAAGTGGTCATTAGCTCTTTTCTAAGAGAAGGAATTATCAATTTTTTTCTTTCCCCCAGCTTTCCAAAATATAAAGTTTCCTGTGTCTAGAGATGTAAATATAGCTTATAATGAACTGTTTTTGGTAAAATTAACTATGATGGAATAGTGTTTAGTGAAATAGAAGGGAAAAAATGCTATCTAATTTATAGTACACACGTGCTTAACTAGTATGCAATTGACCAATAGGTACATCTCTGAATCTAACATAATTTTGTTCCAAAAAATTTAGAGAATGATTCCTCAATACTTGTCATTATTTTCACTTGCTCTGCAACATGACAAAGATAACAAATATCATTTTCTGCAATAATTAATAGGTAATACTTATTGATAACTCACTGAATACTCAATGCTGGGCTGAGTACTTTCAATGAGATTTCATGTTTCTTTTAATCTTTCCAACAACCTAGTGAAGTAGGAACTATTATTATATGAATTTTATTGTTTGGAAAACATAAGCTTAAAGAGATGAATTGATCTCCTAAAGTTCAAAGCACTACTATATGAAAAGTAATATGTTTCAAGTGTGGGGTACTCACAAGTCCTACAGTGCTATACTTCTCTATCACTACTAGATGTTAATGTGGTATTGAATTACTAACTAAAGTGAGGTTAATCAAAGGGTACCATCAAAAAAATGTATTCAAACTTACATCAGCCATTGTGTCAACAACTTTTCACAGATACTCAACTATGCCAATAATTTCTGCCTTCTAGATTTTGCAGCCAAAAGCCGTAAAAGTATCTAAAAACGTGTGGAAAAAGTTTTTCTACAAACCTGCAACAAAGGTTTTTCTGTTATTGTATAGGATTCTGAGGAAGTCACATGCAGAAATACTAATCATTGAGCAATTGGCGCAACTGCCTTTAACATGCTGGAAGTAGACAAGAAACACTGGAAAAGCTTTGTAAGATAAACGGCATTTTTTCCACTCCACCCAATGAGGGAATTGGTTTCAAAGAACATCCCAATCAAACACTTGCTCTACATAGTAAATTGGCTTAAATAATTCACCCTTTGTGGAGAGCTCTAGCAGAATGTAGAGACAAATGGCTCAGGATCACCAAAATCTAAAAATATAGAGACACACCCAAACTAACACATACAAACACTTCAAAATTGCTAACAGACTAGATTTTAATTGTTCTCGCCATGGAAAAGAAATGATAATTATGTGACATGATAGAGGTGTTAGCTATTGCTATGGTAATAAGCATATTGCAGTATATAAATATATCAAATCAATATCTTGTACACCTTAAACTTACTCAATGTCGTATGTCAATTATATCTCAATAATAATAATTATAATAATAATAAAAACACTGCCAGGCAAGCACTTCTCTTTCAGAAGACTGCCTTGACTCAGCTTATTTTTTCTATGCATGTCACTCATTGCGTATACTCAAACTTTATCTCAATTAATTCAAACTCCCTTAATTTAAGTAAAATCTGTGTGAAATAGATAGTCTTTTCTTTACTTCGTATACATGGAAACTAAAGTTTAAGGACCAAAACACTTGCTCAAAACCTGTTTTCCTGATGCCATCCTCTCACTGTTTTTATCATTTGTTATAGCCTATCCTAAATTCTAACACAGCCATCTAAACAAGCTCTTAATATACTCTATCATTTAATATTGTAAATTGAATCACATAATTTTACAGTTGAATGTCCCTTTGAGAACATATAAACTGGATGCATGATAAAATGATGAAATCACCTGAACACCAAATTAAGATCTCCAAAGTCATAAGCTATCTTTTAAAATCATATGGAATATGTCAAAATGGACATATAGAAGATAAAACTGACTTTATTTTACACTATTGTTCTAAGTGTAAACTTAGAAGAGTAAATGGACTCAATGGGAAAACAGAGTTTGGAAGAATTTTCTAGTAGCCAAAAAGAAATTACTTTGCTTATGTGACATTTAGATGCCTCCATTTCTGGTGTTCCAGCAAATGCACAATGCCTTGGAAGACAGAATATGCAGTCAACTTCAGCGTCTAAATAATTTCTACTAGATTTTTTCAACTACTCACATTCAACTCAGATGTTATTTCAACCACTTTGTCGTTATTCTAATTCAATGAAATTTTAAAAAGACACATTCTAAAAAAGCCAATACAAATAATGTCCTATGTATACAAGAGTATTAGAATGCAAGTTAACCCTGATTATCAAGCAATCCAGTTAAATTTTTAATGTTTCCGTGCAAATAACACCAGAGATTAATCAAATCTTTGGCATGGAATACTTTTGTTCCCTGTCTTAATGAAGTTTAATGTCTTTAAATTTCCAAATCAGGTATTGCTTACTTTATGAAGACCTCTTTCACCCTCTCTACTGTCTTTTTAATCCTGGCTGAGGCAATCAACCAGGCAACCTTTCCATTGTAATTACTTGCTTCCATGTTTACCTCATCTACAGAATAATGTGCTACATAGAGAAGAAAATAAAAAGTCAGTTGGTCTTTATTCTCATCTGCCTAGCACAATATTTTGCAAGTACTAGGTGTCAAAAAAGTGTTTATTTTATAGATGAAGAAATTAATGATTGCATGAATAAAAGTCGTTTATTATTATATAATATGTCAGCCACATATAAGTGTAATAAGGTGTTTATATTAATTTAAGATTTCATAAAGACGCCCAATATTTTAATAATCTGTTCTAAAAGAAATAAATTATCAATTTTTAAAGAAGATATAGCAAGAAATTAGACCAGGAAGCATAAAACTTGGACTTCCATTTTTGTTTTATCCCTTAACTCGAGTCCTTGTTTCCTTCAGCTTTAAAGTGCATGTATGTTATGCCTGCATGTTATCTACAAATAGCCTTTAAATTCACACTGTACATTGCCCTTAAGCACTGAAAATACCTAATTAAAATTTCAACAGATTTAAGTTCTCTGGTTACAAGGGAGCATGATATTTCTAGAGTGAAGATACTATATTAATAGCATGCCATATGCTAGAAAATATACTTAAAGTATTAAGATTCAGAGAATAAGGTATGTTTACTAATTCATTTTCATACTATTAAAAATAATAATGTTATTAGCACATTTGGCACATTAAGATGAATTGTCTTGAAAGACTGTGGAGAAAAGAGTGACTTTCTTTTTCTTTTTCCCCTATATGTTGTAAACATTAATTCAAAATATGGGTATAATGTGTATACCCATATAGCCACATAAGCACAGGTTCAAAGACCTCATAAAACATTACTGATGAATCATAACAGGTTCAAACAAGTTGTTACAGCCTAGTGGGTTAAAACCTCTTTAATATTGATTTATAAAGCTGTAATCATTATTAAAGAACAAAACATGGTAGTATTTTAAAAAATTTGTTTACCTATCAGCTAAAAAATAGTAAATAACAAACATTTTCTAATAGTGTAGACCTGTGTGAAAAGTCTGTATTTCTATACATTACTGAGCAGATATAGCCATTCAGAAAGGGGGTAGTTTTATTTTTGTAGCAAAAGGAAAAAAACTGAGAAAAGATATTAAGGATTTGAGTTTTAAGTCAACCTCCTTAGCTTTAGTTTAGTATATTTTAGAATATATTTTCTTTAGATCAAATTTTTATCTTTGTGTCTCACCAAAGCACAGCTGAAGAAAAAAATATCTTCCATGTAGAAGACAAGGATTTTTAAAAAAATAACTTCTAAATTTATAACTAGGTTCAAAGATGGAGTTCTTAAATCAGGATATGGTTATAATTTTAGGAACATAATTTCAAAATGTCCTTAACTGTACTAAGTAAACTTCCATTTTAAGCTATACAAAGGCAAATCATATTTCCCAAAGACCATAATTTAGCAGCACTTTTTTTTTTTTTTTTTTTTTTTTTGCTGGAAACAGATACATCTTTTTAGAAAACAAGAGAAAAGCAATCATATTATGAGATCATTGCTTTTACATACTGTATGAAAATACATGTAGGATTTTGGTGCATTCAGTCCCATGTTTCTTATTTTTCTCTCTTGTGCAAAGAATTATACTCTTGACAATATATCAAGAAATACTCACTTTGGTTCTTAAATACAATCTTTCTTAAAATTATACCCTTGAAATATATGGACAAAATTTTTTGATTTTTCAGGAATTTTGGTATAAGTTTTACACTTCAAATTGTATATCTTTTATTTGGTAAAATTTGTAACATAAATTTAAGATTCTGAAATCTGAAATATAGTACTGCAAGACGTTTTAGGAGATTTTTGTAATATCACTAAGGTTTACTCTGAATCACTTTAATATCTCCAGATTTTCTAGTGTTTAGTTACTTTGAAAACAGTAAGATAGCTATTTGGGCAGCTAACCAGAGGGAGTTATTTCTATGCATTTTTTAAACAATCCGATAACTGTTAAGTGAAAAGGATAAACTAACCAATCTAAGTCAAAATGTTTTATAAGGTCTCTGGGCACAAAATAAATATTTTCTCTTTCTTTTGCTGCAGTTGAAATAAATTTTTGTTTTTACTCCTTTCATTTTTTTAATGGTTTATGTGTTTGCCCTTAAAAGTATGTGGCAGGTTTGCTCTCTACATCACCATGGTCTATATAGACATACTGCACTATATATATATATATATATGTGTATATATATATATATATATACACATATATATATATACACACATATATATATAAATATAGTGCAGTATGACCTGGTATGTACACGTCAATAAATATAATTCAGGAAATACTGTAAATTTACTAGTTTGCCTAATGGTCAGAGAGAATCAGAACTTTAGGCAATAAAATGAAAAGTTTATTTTAATTGGACATTTTGTATTTTGAGGAATTATAAGAGAAATTATAAGGAATTATAGGAGGAATTATAAGTAAAATAATTTTTTTCAGATCATACATACTTTTTTTTTAACTTGCATTTGAAGAAAGCTATTCTTTTATAATTTTATCCTTTTGCCCAGTGTGACTTTTTTTTTTGCCGTTAAAAAGCAAAGGGTTTTAAAATAATAATGATAAAGAAGTAAAGGCAAAAAATGTTTCAATTAAAAACATTAAAAAATGTGTTAAACATAAAATGTGTTTGTTATTGAGAGCTCTTCCTACCAGCTTGCAAGAATTAATTGTATTAGTTTGTTAATAGTGCATAACAAACTACCCCAAAATTAGTATCTTAAAAAGATACTCATTTTTTTAGCAAACAGTTCTATAGATCAGAAGTCTGACACGTTATGGTTGGATTCTCTTCTTAACGGTATAACAAGGTTAAAATCAGCATGTTGGCTAGACTAAGTTCTTGTCCTGAGGCTTCAGGGGAAAACTGGCTTTCATGCCCATTCTTATAGTTGGTGTTATGATCTAGTAAGTCAAAAGGATAAACTAATCCCCCTAAGTCAAAATGTTTCATAAGATGGTCTCTGCAGAAGATAGATATTTCCCCTTTGTTTGGCTGCAGTTAAAATTCTATTTCCTTGAGGCTGTAGGACTGAGGCCCACATTTCCTTGCTATTTGTCACCAGGTGCCACTCTCAGCTGCTTGAGGCCGTCCTTATCCTTTGACAGGTGGCCCCCTCCATTTTTAAGCAGCAATACTGCTTAGACTCTGCTTAGACTCCTTCTACTTCAAATATCTAACTTCTCATTCAATCAGTGTAAGTAAACTCTGTGCTAATAAAGGGCTCATGTGATTAGATCAAGCCTACCCAGGTAATATACATATCATAAAATGAACTGTACCATTTAACATAACCTAAATCATAAGAGTAAAACCCATCATATTCATTATTCTAGAGATTGTCCATAATTTTTACATAGGGTAGGGGTGAGAAATCTTGGAAGCCGTTTTCTTTTCTTTTTTTTTAAATTGAAGTATAGGTGATTTACAATGTTGTGTTAGTTTCTGGTGTACAGCAGAGTGGTTCAGTTTTACAAACACACATACACACACACACACACACACACACACACGCATATATTTTACGGTGGCCATTTTAGAACTCTGCCTACTACCATCCTCCCCCTATATCCTCACAGGTGCAGAATACATTCACACACTCCCAAAGTTTCCAAGGTTCTCATCCATTACAACATCAGTTCAAAGTCCAAAATATACATTTAAATCTCTTCATTGTAAAAGGTCCATAATTTCATTTTCTAAACCATCTCAGTCAGAAACAGATGAGGCTACTGAGTGTAACCTATTATTAAGTATAACGCCTACATATAATTTAATCTATGAAACTAATGACAAATAATCTGAGCTGAACATTTCCAATATCCAGTGGAATGATGAGAATAGAGTAATATTTTTTGACATTCTGGTTCAAAAAGAAAGAAAAAAAATGAATGGTTAGAAAGGGTCATCAGATCAAAGTAGTTTTGAAATCCAGACAGGAACTCAACCTGTATTTCCTTGATTAGGAGTTAAATCCTGGGAATAATCCTCTATTAGCTTTTGGATCCACCCTCTGACCTCTTGGCTCTGCCATCTGGAATTTTGGTTGTGCATAAATGGTAGCAACTTTTTTTTGAGTCTGAGTTGTATCAGCCTGGTCACTGTAGGTAGAATCTTTGGGTTTTAATAACCTTCTTTTATTTTCTACTTTCTCAGTTCCTATCAGTCCAAGTTGCCAGTGTTGTTGCTTATATAATTTTCTTAAAAACCTTATGGGCCTTTGTGGATTTCACTGGTTTTCATTAGTAGAACAAAGCCATGTCTACAGATCTGAGATAATCACTTTGGTTTCTACAGATATGAATTAGGAGCAATTCCTTTAAATCTCCTACATGTCCTATGGCTTAATCAAGACTCTCATGATGAATCTTTTATTTTTTTCCCCCCTTTTCCCCTGGAAGCAGGTCCTTAGCATTTTCTCCCTATGTAATGTTGCCAGAAACAATTTCTGAATGTTAGCATCTTTGCAATTTGGATAGGCTGAGAATTTCCCAATTCACCAAGACTTCATTCATTTGGTTTAAAAGTTCTTTCTTCAATTTACCTCTTTCCTCTTACACTTTACTAAAAAAGAAACCAGGGCACATCTTCAAAATGTTGCTTAGAAATCTTCTTAGCTATATACCCAGTTTCATCACTTATGATTTCTACTTTACCCAAAACTACAGGACATGACTTTGCTAAGTTTCCTGCCACAACAAAACAAGAATCACCTTTCAGTTTCCAACAACATTTTTTTTTTCACTTCCCTTGGAGCCTTCATCAGCAGTGTTTATGAAGTTCATATTTTTACCAACATTCTATTTATAGTGATTTAGGCTTTCTCTAGTGCTATTTAGAATTTCTTTGTAATGCTCTTTACTTTTTTATGAACCCTCAGCTATAACATCTTTAAAAATCTATATTTTTACTAACAATCTGCTTAAGAAAATCTAGATTTTTTCTATCATGCACTTTGAAATTCTTCTGGCCCTCTCCCACTGTCCAGTTCCAAAGCCATTCACCCATTTTAGGGTTTTCCTAAGGAAGCACCCTACTTTAGGTACCAACATCTGTTTTAATCTCCTATTGTTTTGTAACAAATTACCACAGACTTACTGCCTTAAAAAACACCCGTATAAAAACAAAACAAAACAAAACAAAAAAACACCCGTTTATTAACTCACAGTTCTATAAATCAGGAGTCTGGCACAGCATGACTGGATTGGATTCTTTGCTCAGGCCATAACAAGGCTGAAAATAAGTTGTTGGACAGGCTCTCTTTTCTTCTGGAAACACTTTTCAATAATTTCCTTCCAAAATTAATCTTGTTTTTGGCAGAATTCATTTCCTTGTAGTTTTAGGACTGAGATCTCCATTTCCTTAATAGCTGTCAGCGGGGGTTACTCTTAGCTGGTTGACGCTACCTGCATTCCTTGACTCCTATCCTCAAAGGAGCCACATTGCATGGAATCATTTTTGTGCTTCAAATCTGACTACTATTCCTTTTTCAGTTAGCCTAAGACTCTAACTTTAAAAGGCTCATGTGATTAGGTCAGGTCCACCCAGATGATCTCTTTATCTTAAATTGAACTGTATCATATAAATAACCTAATTACAGGATTAAAATCCATAATGCTCATAGTGGTGGTAATTATGGAGGTCATTACTATCAGAAAATCACGCAGCTGTCTCAAAATTCTGCTTACTGCCACAAATTGTTACATTTTTAGGAAATATATGAGCTATTTGATGTTACTTTGATGGCTTATATCTGCCATTGTGATAGTATTTACACTATAGATATTGGCAGCAGCTAAAGATCCAGGCTTTTGTTGTTGTTGATTATTGTCTTGTTGAATTTGTGTGGGTGTATAGAGGGCTTACTGACACAACATCAGTTTATGTATGTATGAGATAACTCTGTTCATCTATATCTATCTATAATAGATAAATATATATAGATAGATAATTACATAGATAATAGATTGAAACAGGTATACTGATGGACAAGTTGAGAAAAAATACCACACACTACTCAGTATCCTTTGTCTAGATTCACCAAATACAACTTTTTGTCACACTTGCTTTATCTCTCTCTTGCTTTCTCATATGTGTATATCTGCATATTATTATTACAATTCAACAAAAAATGGTTCTTTCCTTGCTTCCCTAAGCTTCTTATTTGCATGTCACCTTTTTGATTGCAAAAACCCTGGCTCCTACAATATCAGTACATTTAATCATTTGTTCAATTCCACAGTACTCACATGAACACAAAAATAGTTTCAGATATCTATGCCCATATCACTACAACAAACAAAAATACTAAGTAGAGTTCAAAATTAGTATACAATTCATTTTATTTTTATTTGGCCAAGGATATATAAGCAAAATATTGAGTTTAAATTAATTTAGATGCTTTATATGCTTATTTATTTATAGTACAGTTAAATTTGTTTATGTCTGTATTCTATTTGAGCAATACTTCTCTCCATCCTTGTTAAATTAAATTTCATTTTTGAATATATGAAATATTAACATGTTTATAAAAGTGAAAATTATCTATCTATATATATACATACACACACACACACACACACACACACACACACACTGAGAAAATTGTCATGCCTTCTTCCATGCCATCCTCTCCGTTCCCACTCATCCACTCCTCTAAGTATTGCATAAGTTCCTGGTTACTTTTTCTGTTTTTTACAATTACTCAAAAGCACAAAACTATTCATGCTGTGGTTGTTTTTTTCCTCTTTCATTATTTTACTTAATATTAATATATCCTAAAAGTCACTCCATATCTGTTCACAGTTTATTCAACCATAATTTATTTAACCAATTTTCTATACAAGCAAGTAAGGTTTTTATTTTCTCTCTGTTATGCAACAATAAATAATAGCACAATTAATCAGATCATACATATATATTATAGTAATTTTTGAGGTTTATTATCTTGGTAAGTTTCTAGAAATAAGATTTCTGAGTTGAAGGGTAAGGGCATAGATACTAATAATACTGCCTAATTCCCCTCCAGAGGAGATTCTATCACTCTGCATTGCCACAGGCAATGAATGTATCAGAATGCCTGTTTTCTCAGAGCATTGACAATCAAAGGTATTGTCAAGCTTTGGAATTGTTGCCAAACTAGTAAGCTAATAATATGTATTTAACTGTGATTAATCTACATGATCTATGTAATGCAATATTTTTAGCATTTATATGCCTTCCATGAATGTTAAAATTTGAACTATGAAAATACAGTAAGTCCTATATACGAACATTCAAGTTGTGAACTTTCAAAGAGGAGAATGAGCTACTACCCAGACATCACTGGATTGTTTTTTCAGAATGGTAGAACTGAATCCAGCAAGGAGCCAGATTCTGTGCCGTCAATGTCAGGTGTGAGCGAAATTGCAGCTTGCCCTCTGTCTCTTAATGCTGATGATCCTTCAGCTCTACCACCTCCCACCTCCTCTCCCTCCTCCAGTCAGTAACTCTTCTTGCCTGTTCACTCGATGCCAGCCCCGTATGCCAGCTATTGTATTGTACTACTGAACTTTCCAAGGTACTGTACTGTAAGATTAAAAATGTTTTCTTCATGTTTTGTGTTTTTTTAATGTATTATTTGTGTGAAAAGTATTATAAACCTATTACAGTAAAGTACTATATGGCCGATTGTGTCAGTTGGGTACCTAGGCTAACTTTGTTGGACTTACAAACTGGACTTACGAACACGCTCTCAGAACGCAGCTCATTCGTATGTAGGAAACTTACTGTAAACTCATTCTAAAGAAATATGCGTGCATACATATTGCTCATTTAGAACAAAGGTCATATGAAAACTTTAGGCTGGCTGGTATTTAACTAGGCATGTAAATGTACTTTTAACATGACCTTTTGCATCAGAGAAATCTTACTAGCAATAGACTTCATGTTCTATAGATAATTAGTATATGACGCTCAAAGACTGAGTATGTGAAGTTTGTTGGAGAACGCACCTGTAGAAACTTCACATAATCACTGACCATCATAGAAATATATGTGTGTGTGTATATATGTAGAGATATATATATATACATATACATAAACATGTGTACATATATATAGTGGAAGTAGCCCCCTTTTCCTTCCTGCCTGACTGCTTAAACTAGGACACTGCTTTTCTGCCCTTGGTGCTCCTGCTTCTCAGGTCTTCCAATTTGGACTGTATGACACTACTGTCTTTCGTGGGTCTTCAGCTTACAGACGGCAGGTTGTAGGACTTCTCTGCCTCCATAATTTCGTAAGCCAATTCTACTAAATCTTTTCCTATAATATGTCCTAGTGATTCTATTTCTCTGGAGAATCATGACTAATAATCCTCCTAAGACCGTGGTCACCAGGAGATTCTCATTTTCAAGCTAGCTCACAGTTCATTCTCCATAAATTTATTAAAATGATCATTTAAGTATTCCTCTAACTTTATGGTTTCAGCAGCTTCTGCTCCAGGCAATCAGATCTTGGCAGTGTCTCTCTGCATGTTCCAGATCTTAAAGCCGGATTTTGGGGTAGTTGTTTGCCCTGCAACCTCAATTCTCTGAAGAAATTGAGAAAAACATTTATTTCCAGCCTATTCAGCTTTTTATTCTTTACAGTTGAGAGTGAGAGCGATGTGTTTCAAGATCTTTACACGATAGAGGTGAACCTGGAAGTCTCACAATATTCCTTAATAAACTAATTTATTAGCGCTCCATACAAAATACCTATTATGAATGTATAACTGAATGAATAATTACAAAGTAATTATATTTGCATAACCATGACCTAGATGAAGTCATAGAATATGAAGAGTACTCCAGAAGTAGCCCCATTTCCACCTCCCAATCACTATGCTATCTTTTCTCCTCAAAGGTAACCATCATACTGACTACATTATGCTACTGCAACCTTTGAACAGTATTGCTCATTTTTGTAATTTATATAAGTGCCATCACTCAACATTTATTATTTTATGTCTGACTCTTTCATTCAGTCATTTATTTTGAGATTTATGCATGCTATTGTATATAGCAGTAATGTTTCTATTTTCCTTGATATATAGTATTCTACTGCCTAGAGATACCAAATCAAATACTTTTTACTATTCAATGGCAGTTTATTCCCCCACTCCACAGTTTTTAATCTGTTTCAGTACTACTGATCATTCTTGAATATGTTGTTACACATATACACACATATAATTTGCTATTATTTAGGAGCATGATTTCTAGGTCAGTTACATGAATATTTAATCTTAATGGATAATGTCAACCCGCTTTTCAAAGTGGTTGCACAAATTTACACATTAATATATTTCATTATATGCAATATATGAATTTGAAACGATTAACTTCTTTTGGTATACAGGGCAGATAAAAATCACATGCAAGATAAGTTCATTCATTATAATTATATTCTTTAAAGTTTTACTAAATCAAGTTTTAATATCTGTTACTGATGACCTGTCATTTAAGAATAGATAACCATCTGCTATTATGCTTAGATGAAATTTGCTGGAATGTTATGAAAAAGATATTGTGATTTTAAGTTATTAATACATTCCCTTACCTATTATTCATCTTTGGTTACAAATCATTATTTTCCACTAATTAACTATGATGCATACCTATTTTATCATAGCAAATTTATAAAAAAGTGTCCTATTTGTATTAATAGGTTTAAAATGCAGTGTTCAAAATGCAGCTTGAGAGAGCAGGAGAGCCCCTGAGAGCAGTGTCCAGAGGGGGCTCCATCATGTAACCCAGCTGTTCTTCCAGAATCGCCACACGCACCGCACGGTCTGCACCCTGACTTAACTGACTGCAGACCCAGAGGATGGGGATGAGGAAGAATCACCCAGGGGTGCCCACACCCTGTGGCCTGAACCCTTTAGTCCAGCCAGGCCTCTGTCACCCGAGCCCTCTGGAGCTGGAGTTCAAACAAACAGTCTGTATGCACGGCAATAGGGAAGGCAGATCTTCTCAGCATGCGGGGACCCCAGGTGTCATCTGTGACTTGTGGTGACTACCAAATGCAAAAGCAGCTTGGGGTGGCATCCATTGGCCTCTGAGGACCTCTGGCCTCTTGGTTCCCGGGCCCAGCCCAGGGCAATGTTCCAAGGCAGTCTTGGTTCCTGACCTGTGGGCGGGTGGACTTTGGGATGGGCAGGTGAGCACCAAAGCTGGAGAAAGGGTATTTACTCCCAGGCTAGATCTGGTGTGCTGTGTCCCAATGGCTCCCACAGGATCTTTCATAAAGGTGATTCCATTGTCCCTGGCTCACTTCTGTTATGATGTCATGCAGATGATTTTGCGGTGGCCTGACAGGCACTGCACCTCTGTTTTAGCCCTTTTCAAGGGGGTGAGGCCTTAAAAGCCGGGTCCTTTCCTTGGTGGGGGGCCTCAGTGGTAGCCTCATGGGGGCTATAAGCGGTCCAAGTATGGGGGTCATAAGCTGAGAAATAAAGGAATTATACTCATCCCCACCACAAATCTACTTCAGTGAGGCAACTGATTCAATGCCAATCTCATTCAGAAACATCGTCACAAACACATTCACAAATAATGTTTAATCTGAGCACTCTGCGGCCAGTCAAGTTGACACATAAAATTAGCTATCAGTAAAGCCCCCACTCTTTCATGGGCTTTACTGCCAGGAATTCCACCGGTTTTCAAGATGAAGATTCCAGAAAGATTCCCTCTTGGTTCTGGCAGAGGGAATAATCATTTTGAAACTCCTTCAGAAATTTCTGCATAACAGAAGCCTACTTTTCAGGGGAAAAGGTGTTAGCAGAGTCTTTTCCCTCTGAGGGAGGAGCATTCCACCAACTACAGCCCCCTTTTACCCTCTTATCTCACCTCAAGTGTGAAAAAAGCTATACCACTGGAGAAAGACTTGTGAAGGTCACACCACAGAGATGCAGGCCCATCAACAGACTGAAATTTGATCATAAGATTCTCCTCCCACATATCTTACTACCATACTAACAGCAGCAGGGTAAAATATAGTCAATTCTCCTTATTTGCAGATTCTGTATTTGTGAATTCACTTACTTCCTAAAATTTATTTGTAACTCTCAAGTCAACACTTGTGGAGATTTTGCAATCATTCACAGATAAGGACAGAGTGGCGAAAAATTTTAGTTTCCTGACATGCATGCCCCAGCTGAGATGGAATTAGGAGACGCTCTGCCTTCTTGTCTCAGCTCTCATACTGGAAATGTATCCTTTTTTAGGGTCTTTTTAGTGTTACATTTTAAAAAAATTGGGGGGCTGGTTTTGGTGATGTTGCTGTTTAAAATGGCCCCCAAGTGAAGTGCTGAAATGCTGTCTAGTGTTTCTAGAGCAAGAAGGTTGTGATGTGCCTTTCCGACAAAATACGTGTGTTAGAGCAGCTTCATTCGGGCATGAGTTACAGCGCTGCTCCTTGTGAGTTCAATGTAAATGAATCACAATATGATACCTTCATAAAACAGAGGAGGAATTTCACTGATCTGTATCTGAGGCTGCTCTGGAAAGTGCTAAAGTAACATCTATAGTGTGTCATAAAACTACTGGAGATATCAAAAAGCGCCTAAATTTTTGGATTCATAAGAAAAAAAAAGAATAAGAAAACAAAAAGCATAGTGGACAGCAGTGTTGTGAGGCTGAAAGCTAAAGAAATTTAGGGTCACGTTACCCAGGGTCAGAAAAGTGCTAAAAAGCCTTCTCGGCTAGTGCTGGCTAGCTCACACGTTTCCAAAGGCAATGTAGCATAAAAATGCTAAACTTACAGGCAAGGCAGTTTCTGCAGACCAGAGCCTGCAGAAAAATTGTTCAAAAATGTCTCCTAAATGTTGTACAGGAAAAGGGTTATGCAAAAGAGCAGGTTTTCTATGTTTTGTGACTGGCTTGGTTTTAAGGATGTTGGCAAATGGACCTACATAACCCAAAGAGCATTTCAGTTGGTGCAAAGGTTCTGATCAGACTTACAGGAACCTCTCCCTGTATGTACCCTAGCAACAACAGTTCAGTGTTAGTTCATTCAGTGTCTCTGGTGACTTTATAGAACACAAACTATGGTGAGGATAATAAGAATGGGTTGTATGATGACAGTGGATTACAGCTCAAAGAGCTGCAAGACACAAACTGTCCCCTGGGAGGAGAGCTCAGGCAAGACCAAAAGCAAAAGGACAAAAAGGAGGACATTGGAGGGATTTGATGTCTCTAACAGCTATAGATACAGCAAACATTAAACACAGCCCACCTCCTAGCCCGATTAATCCAGATCCTTACACTAAATGACTAGTTGGACAAGATCAAGTGGCCTAATATATAAGTGAGAAGTAGAAAAGTAACAGTAGAAATAAAATATATTTGAAGAATAATAGCCAAAACTTTTTCCAATTTTGAGAAAAATTATAAGATCTTACACCTAAAAAAAAAATCAAAAAACTTAAACCCCTTAGCAAACACAAAATTAACATGAAGAAAAATAATACCCAGGTATAACATAAACATATTTCTGAAAAATAGTGATAAAGAGAAAAATCTTAAATTTTATTACATATCCAAAATCTCAATGATTCCCAAGCAGAAGAAATATGAATAGAGCAATACAAGAAACATCATGATCAGATTTCTGAAAAACAAGAATAAAATGTATTAAAACAGCCATAGAAAAATGACACATCACACATAGGAATTTCAAAAAAGAATTTTAGCCAACTTCTAATCAAACATTATGCATGCCACGAGACAATTGAGTCTTTAAAATCATGGAAAGCAAATAAACAAGTAAAAACATAAAAATCCTTTTTCAGATAAAACATTTTTCCAAGAATAAAGGCAAAATGAAATCTTTTACACCCAAAATAAATATGAAAAGAATTCATCAATAGCAGACTGCAATATAATATGTGTTAAAGGAAGTGCCTCATGTATTGTAGAAACTCAGTTTTAGAAAGTGATAATGTGTAAGCTTGTAGAGAGCCCATGATTCTAAAATAGGAACACATACTAATGAAATTGGGTACTGATTATTCCAAAGCAACTAACTAATATTATCCTCAGAAGCAAACTACTCCAAAATGTAGTGGTTTAAAACTACAGCCATCAATAAATAAAAAAATAAAAATAAAAACTACAGCCATCTTTTTTTTTTTTTAATATTCCTGGATTCTCTGGATAAGGAACTTAGACAGTGTACAGCAGAGGTTGACTGTCCTTGCTCCTTAGTGTCTGGGACTTCAGCTTGTAAGACTTGAAGACTAAGCTTAACACAAGGCTGGAGTTTAGTATTAACTGGAGGCTCCTTCATTCATCTGTCTGGTACCTGAGCTGGAATGACCTAAGGACAAACACTGCCAACCAGAGAACCTAAAATTGGCCAATCTGTGTCTGGACCGTCACAGCATGGTGGTCTTAGGATACTCAGATTTCCTACATGATATCTCATGGCTCCCAGTTCAAATATTCCAGTGGCCAAGGAAAAACCTGCCTTGCTTTCACTACCTGATCTGAGGGTCACATGGCCTCACTTCTCCCATGACCTACTACACTCACAGCAGTAAAAAGTTGATGCAAGTCCAGTGCAACGGGTATTGATTCTCTCAATGGGAAGAATATCAAAGACTTTGCTGTCATTTTTCAAAACATACACACCTAACTACCCTCTCTGATTAGCCAACAGTTTCTACCACTATCTTTTTCCTTTTCTGGAACCACAAGGTCTGTAACTTGCTGCTTCTCTCTGAATATCTGCTCCAACTCTCTCCTCATCCATTCTCAACCAGCTTCCTTTTCTTCTTGAATATAGCACAAATGACTACCAATTGTCATTCAACATCGTAACACAGGATGTACTACCTACAATAAGAGAAATTATCCTTTCCTGTCTTTTTGAGAGAGTATATGAATGGCCAAGCACCATTTGAAAATAAGGCCACTTAATTCATGAGTCAGTGACCAGCACTGAATTAGACAGGACCAGGAAAGGGTAGTAAGAAATGGAGTGGAAGAATTTTATGGCTTCCCCTGATAGAGGGAATCTGTCTGATGTTTCTTGAAAGCCTTCCTGGAATGTTTATAGCTACACACTGTGGTAAATGTTTTACCAAGGTCATAGAACTCTTGGTTTATGAGAGCAAATCACCAGGAAATAAAAGTCTGCTGTAACAGAACTTTTAACAGCACAAGTCACAGGACAAATATTTAAAATAGCATTAAATATACAAAATATGACTCAAAACTATCTATATAATCTTCTCTTTTGAAATGTCAAGATTGTTACACATTTGGATAATCTATAGACAAGGTAATTAATTCATTTGAGGTAATGTTAATACAGAACTATTTTTCTGCTCTTTTAAAGAAAAATGAAGTATCCAATATCATACTTTTATATTATAATAAAATCAATCTCCTTAACAAAGAAAATGAAAAAAGGACAATGTTAAATAGAATTTTTAGTGATTTTTTTTTCAAAACTTCAAGTTGGGAATAAATTAGAAAAAAAAAATCTCCTTTCTTATTGAAATGATTTAATAAAAACCTTACTCTCCAAAAACTTAATTAAAATATATCAAACTTTTACCATATAACAGATCTTACATAAGCAGTTCATTTTTCCAGTCCATATTAAAAGTCACAAAAAACCTAGAAGCCAGCTAGTATTATCTCCGTTTTCTAGATAACATTACTGAGACTTAGGGTTTAAGTAACTTAATTGGTACAGTATATCAATAAGGACAGAAGAAGAAATTAGATTTAAATCTATCTTATTCCAAAGTGGGGAAATTTTTAAAAATGCCTGATTGCAGACCTTCTACCAAACTAGTAGATAACAAGTTTAAAGCCTTATTATAATTTTATTTGCATAAATAAAGAGATGTGACTTTTCTTATATCCAGATATTAAAAAAGATCAAGTAGATAGCATAAAAATAAGGATTCTGAAGCTCAAGAAGTTTAAGAAAATTACTAAGTGCACATATCTTGAACCATGGGCCACAACTAGAACTCAAGTCTCATTTCTCCCATGATGTGACACTCTCACCTTTTCACTTTGTCATAATACAGCATTCATTTGGAATTCCTATTGCAACTCCTTTCACAACCTCTGCATAAATTATTTATTACCTGTCTACTCCACAGATCTTTTTTATGTTACTTCACATAAAAGTGACTTCCTACAGCATTTATTCATGTTAAGACTCAATAGTGTATTTGCAGTAGCTTGGTATATATTATACCAATTAATTATCATGGTAGCATCACTTTTGTTAATTTGGTACTTTCAAGAAGATATGGAAATATTTTTTTCAAAGAAGATATACAGATGGCAAACAGTTACATGAAAAGATGCTCAACATCACTAATCATCAGGGAAACACAAATCAAAACCACAATGAGATATCACCTCACACCCGTTAGAATGACTGTTACCGAAAAGATACCAAATGTAAAATAGATAGCTAGTGGGAAGCAGCTGCATAGCACAGGGAGATCAGCTTGGTGCTTTGTGACCACATAGAGGGGTGAGATAGGGAAGATGGGAGGGAGAGGCAAGAGGGAGGAGATATGGGGATATATGTATATGTATAGCTGGTTCACTTTGTTATAAAGCAGAAACTAACACACCACTGTAAAGCAATTATACTCCAACAAAGATGTTTTAAAAATAAAAAAAGAAAGAACAAGTGTTGTCAAGGATGTGGAGAAAAGGGAATTTGTGAACTGTTTGTGGGAATGTAAACTGGTGCAGCCACTATGGAAAACAGTACAGAAGTTTCTTAAAACTTTAAAAACAGAACTGCCATATGAGTCAGCAATTCCACCCTGGATACTTATCCAAAGAAAACAAAAACGCTAATTTGAAAAGATACATGCACCCCCATGTTACTTGCAATATTATTTACAATGGCCAAGACATGAAAAGAATTTAAATGTCCACCGATTGATGAATGGGTAAAGAAAATGTGCTATATATAGATACAATGGAATATTATTCAGCCATGAAAAAGAATGAAATCATGCCATTTGCAACAATATGGATGAAACTCGAGGGCACTATGCTAAATGAAATTGTCAGACAGAAAAACATAAATACTGTACTATCTCACTTACATGTGGAATCTGAAAAACAAACACACAAATGAGTTTATGGATGTACAGAGCAGATTGGTGATTGCCTAAAGTGCGAAATAGGGGATGGGTGAAATAAGTGAAGGGTATAAATAGATCAAACGGTACAAAAAAGGAAAAAAAAAGAGTTGGGTCAATATTACTACACAGCACTTACGAGTGTACCTTTATATGGAAGTTTATTAATGCAAACTAACATGGAAGTTAAAGCAATCTTAAATTGCCAGTTTAAACTAACAAAAACCGTCTCAAGCATACTATACAGTAGTTTCTGGAAACAAAACAATTACCCCAAGAGCAAAATATATTTGCTGAATTATATTAATCTTCGATATTATTTAAAGGACTTATTTAGATTAAGTATGCTCTAATGTGCTGTTTTGTACTCTTAAAAATGTGTTCAATATTTATTTTAACCACTGCAATAATATTATTAATTATAAGAAATTAAGAATATCTTAATAGATGTTATCTTGCCAGTGTTCTTTGCTTAAAGATTGTAAAGAGAATAAGTTATGAGCAACTTTCATCTAGTGCAAATAATCTATCACAGAAGAACCATTAAAATTATTTTCAACAAATCAGTTCTGTAATTCAGAAACACCTGCCTATGAATAGATTTTCCCCAAGATCATTTTAAGTACCTAATTGAAGTTATTCAGCCTGCCTCATCAAGATTTTAACAGATAATTCATTCTAAATTGTTACATACATGTCTCCAGGCACTACAAAAAATTATTTAAATATATTAGAATGAAATGTGTTAAACATTTTCATCATTATCCTGAATTGGAAACAAAAGATATAGACATTTTTTCTAATTAAAAAAAAGTTTGCTCACAAAATATTAAGAAATTCAAATGATTGCTTTAAATATGCCAGATTAATACAATCTATTCTTTAAATATTTATTTTGGAGTAATCAAACATTTGCCAAAGTTCAAGCTTATTTAGGTAAATACACACACACACACACACACACACACACACAGAATGAGAATATCTCCATTAGAAGATGCTTTTGTAACCCAGATAATAATACATCCTTTGAAATGCATACGACTCAGAGACTATTTAATGTTTAATGGGAGTACTACATCCATGCTTATATGGAGAAAGTTGGCAACCATAATATCTTTAAAGCTGTTTAAATTATCCTCGAGTCTGTATGCCTTTTTTTGCTATTGTTGTTCTATTTGATTGGTATCCTGCTCCTTGCTTCTACTTACATACGGAACTCAGTCATTTTGCATGGATTCTTTTAAATGAATTATGTAAAAGGTGAATGGACACAGCCTTTACCTTGTAACATATAATAAATAGTCAAGGTTTCGTTCTGTGGAAACGTTACTGAAATCATGGACGATGGGAATTTGAATTACAACGCAACAGAAAGCATAAACTGAAACGGGGTATTCTGACAGTCCGCAATTCTTTCCACTCTGCTGTTTCCATCCTCCTCCTACACTCCAGCTCCTGTGTCCTCAAATCACACCAGTGCCTCCCCAACCACGAGCACAACCCCGACGCCTCCACTATCACCACCGCCAGTGCCACTCCCTAAGGAAATTTCTTTAAAAAGATGCTACTGTAAATTAAATAGAAATGAAGGGAAAGCTTCCTACTTCTGTAAGCAAAGCACTTCAGCTCTTAATAGACATGCTTTGCCTTGACCCTCCCCTTTCAGACCCTGCCTAGGTCCAATCATTTCAATACCTAAATAGGCCAGCAGGTGTTTTCCTAATTAATTCATGTTTCTCCACTAATAGGTGTCAGCTTTCTAAACATATATTGTCTCAATTGTATGTAGTGAAGAGCAATTTTATATGTAACCATATTAATGATGAATTAAGCATATTGTTTCTATAGGGATTTATAAAGAATGTATTAATCATACAACTCATTTCTTTAAAATGTAACTGAATTTAATCCCTGCTGTTAGTGGTTACATAGGATGCCTAATTTAAGAGAGTTTATAGGTTAATTGAATCTTCAAATATTTTTAATTAAAATTGTCATGTGTATAGAGCTATATCCATAGGTACTTAGGTTAAAGATAATGTTTTTTCATTCACCAAATAGTATTTCAAGGAATAAAGAAATGGCTTAACGTCTTGCTCATGGTATAGAAGAAGGGAAGTGTATATTTTAAAATTAAAATCAAAGGGGTATTCTCTGTCGAATAAGAAAGGAAGTATAAGAGATATTCTTTCTTGCATTTTAGCACAGCATCTTTCTTACAAAACATCTTTGACTACCTGTGATTTAGGCGGCACAATAGCTTTCTTATGACACTTATGTTAATCTTTTTTCCCCTTTCCATTACCTGAACATATCAGTATGTTTTCTTGTTGAAATAATTTGGTCTAGCAATTTGCAAATTTCCTCTGACAGCCGTTAAGGTACAATAAATTTCTCAAATCAGTGGGAGCCCTTGAAATGTGTTTTCAATATCTCTGCTGCAGATGAAACTAGCGAGCTACAAATGTGTAAGTGCACAGAAAATCAGAAAGAATGAATTTTTCACTTACACGTAATCAGATGTTTCCTTAATTATGTGCAACCCCGGGCTATACGGAAGTTTCTCATTTCAGAATTAGATTTTACAACCAGGATTTTTTTTTGTTTATATGCCTGTACTATATTTAATGAGTTTGGATCAGAAAAAACAGAAAGAAAAACTTGACCAAAAAATACATCACTCTTTTTAAATGTTTTAAGGTATTTCCTATAAATAGTGTTACTTCAACATATAAAACTTTACTGAGTGCCCATGGATAACAAAAGGCTATGTCCAGTCTAAAGTTTTGAGGCATGTTAGAGATTTTCTTTCGTGGTTTTGACCATGGCAGGTGCAGGCGGAAGGGGATCCAATATGCTACTGATAGTATTCCATAGCCTCTGTATTTTTAGACTTCTATGATTATGATATATTTTATCATTTTTGGTCTGTAAAAATTTTTGTTCTTTCCCCATTTTTGACAATTGCACTTTTGCCCTTGAGGCAGTATGCTGTGGTGATTAAACTGTAGGTCCTGAAATCAGACATATGGGGTATAAATCCCTGCTCTTCCACTTACTAATTTGGGCAAGTGACTTAGTTTTTGTGGGGTTTTTTTTTGTTTTTTTTTTGTTTGTTTGTTTCTCTACTATGCATGAATCACATTTAGGATTGGTAACACATACAAGTAAACCCATTAGATATCTTAATGTCTTAAATGCCTAAGTAGCTACTTTTCTCTCTTATAGCTTAATTCCAAAGGTCTTGAATTGCTAGGGTGACTCCATTAAAACATAAGGGAAGCAGGTACCTTCTATCTCTACTGCCATCCTCAAGGCTCCATGGTAGTTGTTGGAGCTCCAGCATTTACATCCTTATTTCAGGAGGAAGGGTAGATAAAGAGAAGGACAGACAGTACAACCTAGCCCAGGAGTTTGTTTCCTTTAATGAGGCTTTATGTGATTTCCAACTCCCACTTAGATCTCACTGGCCCAAACTTATTCACTTAACTATAGAGTCAGCTACTATTCCATTTAGTATCACTGACTGGCCACCACAAACTAACTGGAATAAAGGAACAACTATTTTATTACACTGATAGTTTTCATCAGTTAGGGATTTAGAAAAGCCATAGGAAGAATGGCTTGTATCTGGTTCCATGATGTTTGGTGCCTCAGGAAGACTCAAAACCCAGGAGTAACTTGATGACTCTGGGCTTGTATAATTTGAAGGCAACTCACCGACATGCCTGGAAGCTGATAATCACCGTTGAGTGAGATCCCAACTAAGACATCTAGACAACATCAAGATGACATCTGTGTTACCTCCACAAGGTCCCTGGGCTTCCCTAGAAGATGGGCTGGATTCCAAGAGTAACCATCAACATAAAACAGGCAGAAGCTGTGTGCTCTTTTCTATTCTAGATTTGAGTAGCACACAGTGTCATTTGAATACAGTCTTTTCCTGCAATCATACTAAAACCTTCCTTCCTATAGTAAAGAGGAGAATTATTAGACTCCACTCTTAATGGGGCTAGTGGCACATTTGTACTATATAAAACCATTTGTTGTGAGAGATATTGTTTTAAGTCATCTTTGGAAAATTCAATCACCTGCCTTCATAACTGAACTGTTGAAAATCTAATCCTTTATCTGGGTGCATTTTACCCCTATGAAAATTATGGTTTGGCTGCTTCTAAGAAGAAGGAAAGAAAGGATATTCATCAGTCTTTGAAAGACCTCTATTTACCCATTTGCAAAATAAGTAATATAATATTATATAGCTCTAAAAGTTATTATCAGAGATAGGTGAAATAATGCTAGCTATCATTTTGGGGATATTGTAGAGTAATATGGTAACTAAAAGGGTTCCCCACAGCATGCTTTACTCCACATGGATACCATGGGCACTTTGGTGACACACTGACCTTTTACTGCCATGGACATTCTTCTAATGTATTATCAAAACCTAGTGATTCTCAAACTTTTTATATCACATCTCACATAGACAATGACATTTTACAGAAATTGGTGCGTCAAAGGTTGTTCATGGTCTGAGGTGACAGAACAAAGAGCTCTGGGTCACTCAGGCCCAATCCAGTTCACCTGACTGCTGAGGAAATCAATGCACACCTTTAACACACTATCATTATCAACTTTTCTCGGGTCAAGAACCTCTATTCTATAAACTATATAATTTTCGCTTTTACCTCGAAGCTAATGAACTACTTCATCAATCAAAGATACAAAGTTTCATTAGGAATTTGTATAAACACATCACTCTCTCTGCCACAACATTCTTCCTTGATAATGATATGAGAATCAAAGTTGCGGTTTGAGCAAGGAGACTCACCAGAAGGAAGACACCTGGAAGTGTAGCTCTACTGAAGAGATTTGGAGCAAATATACCTGGCCAGGGGCTTCCCTGGTGGCGCAGTGGTTGAGAGTCCGCCTGCCGACGCAGGGGACACGGGTTCGTGCCCCGGTCTGGGAAGATCCCACATGCCGCGGAGCGGCTGGGCCCGTGAGCCATGGCCACTGAGCCTGCACGTCCAGAGCCTGTGCTCTGCAACGGGAGAGGCCACAAGAGTGAGAGGCCCGCGTACAGCAAAAAAAAAAAAAAAAAAAAAAGTATACCTGGCCAATAACTACAGTTTTTCTATGATTTGCTGAGCTGTGCTAATATATTAACTGCATTCCTGGGGTAGAGCACACATGAATCCAAATCGAGCCATAGGAATGTCACCTATGGGTGTCTGATTCAGGGATGACTGACTGTCAAACTGGAGGTTGTAGGATTTGTGCTTATGCATATTTCCGATTTACTTGTTCTTTTCATCCTTTTCTATTTATGCCACTCTTTGTTTGCCTTTATATAGACCATTATTCTCTTTTACTTCACATTATTTTCTATTCATACACACTTCATGAATTCTTTGTCTTACAAGCTACGTGCTTACTCTCCCTCTATGCTAAACAGACCCTATATAAGTTTTCACTTTTCTAAATATTTTTATCATCTTCAGCAGAATTGAATGTTCTTCAATGAGAGAGAAGACAAACATTGCACTTCAGTAATATAATTGTTTGAAACTATGGTTACATTTAATGAAAGAGAGCTTAGGCACCGTGAGGATTCCGAACTCCAGATAACCCACACCTCATTCTGAAACTCAACAATACTGATCCTGTTTCATTGGTCATTGAAATCCCATGAAATTACTTTTCAGTAACTAGAGATAAGGACAATTTGTGTACTTACTGCAAGGGCACTTCTCTGGTTCACTGACAAATGGTGCCTTTAAAAGTTTTTACTTGCCCTTTTGTGAAGTTTGAATGAGGATTCAGGTATCTTCTCAGGTCATTAGTCTTTAGTGCAAGATTGCCAGTAGCACTTAGCAGAAGGTTAATGTGCAGGAAGATACTTCAGGAGATATAAACATCTATTTTTTTCCAGAGACAATTCACTTATTCATATGCATTTATTGACTACTACTATGACCCAGGTACTGTTGTAGGTGATGCAGATAGGGAAGAAAACCTGTGCTTGAATAGGTAGAGACAGTCTGTGGCATTCTTGAAATATGCTTCTCAGATCTCACTCAGGACTCTATTTGCCAAGAGTGTAATTGACAACCAGTACAGCTGTTGCATTATAAAATCTATCACTAGATTTGTGATATATGAGGACATGCTTTCTGTGTGCATTTCCCTGCCAATGACTGAGTGTGGCTGGGATATTCAGGCTCGCCCATTGCTGGGAGATTTGGTACTGCTCTCATGGGATGCTTTGGCTCAAGGACTCTATAGTAGCCTTGCCAAATTCTCTTAGGTCTGTATAGAAATCTCAGGTATTTCACTCCTCCCCTCCCCTCCCCTCCCCTCCCTCCCTCCCTCCCTCCTTCCTCCTTCCTTCCTTCCTTCCTTCCTTCCTTCCTTCCTTTCTTCCTTCCTTCCTTCCTTCCTTCCTTCCTTCCTTCCTTCCTTCCTTCCTTCCTTCCTTCCTTCCTTCCTTTCCTTCCTTCCTTCCTTCTCTCTTTCCTTCTCTCTCTCCTTTACCCAGAGCCAACTAACATTAAGATCTGACAACTTTTCAGACTCCCCCAGATCCCTGCTATTTTTCCTCACAGGCATTGTCCCTTACAGAGTTCTTGAATGACTAATTCTGTCCTGATGTCTGTATCTCAGAGGAACCAGGCTAACCCACAGAACAACAGCAAAGAAACAGTAACAGATAACTGCTATGAAGAAAAGATAAAGCAAGAAAATAGAGGTAGGTTGTACAAGGTAAGTAGAACTGCTATTTTATGTAAAAAAAAAAAGTCTATTTTATAGACTTCAGAAAGTGAAGCAGAAAGTATAGTAGTCCCTGCTTATTTGTGATTTTGCTTTCTGAGGTTTAGTTACCCACAGTCAACAGTGGTCCAAAAATATTAAATGGAACATTCTAGAAAGAAAAATTCATAGGTTTAAAATTACATTCAGTTCTGAGTAGTGTGATGAAATCTCCAGGACTCCTGCTCAGTCCCTTCATGGATGTGAATCTTCCCTTTGTCCAGTGTATCATGACCCTTAGTTACATAGTAGCCGTCTTGATTATCAATCAGGTTGACTGCCACAGTATCACAATGCTTGTATTCAAGTAACCTTATTTTACTTAATAATAACCCCCACATGCTAAAGTAGTAACGGTGGCAATTCGGATATGCCAAAGAGAAGCTGTAAAGTGCTTCCGTTAAGCGAAAAGGTGAAAGTTCTTGACTTAATAAGGAAAGAAAAAATCATGTGCTGAGGTTGCTAAGACCTACAGTAAGAATGAATCTTCTATCCATGAAATTGTAAAAACAGAAAAGTAAATCTGTACTAGTTTTGCTGTCACACCTCAAACTGCAAAGGTATGGCCACAGTGCATAAGTACGTAGTTAAGATGGAAAAGGAATTAAATTTGTACAATAAGATATTCTGAGAAAGGCAGAGAGACAGAGTGGAAAGAGAGAGCACAATCACATTCACATAACTTTCATTATAGTATACTGTTATAATTGTTTTATTTTAATATTAGTTACCATTGTTAATCTCTTACTGTGCCTAATTTATAAATTAATTTTTTTCATGGGAATGTGTGTATAGGAGAAAACATATAATTTATAGGGTACAGTACTTTTTATTTCCCTTAGGAATTGGCATTTTTTAACATTATAAGCATGTATAAATATTAATTTTAAATGGATCTGGTAAGACATAAAACTGTAAAGCTCCCAAAAAAACTTAGGGAAAACTTGCCTTGACACAGTTCCTGACAATGGAAACAGTAAAAGGATTTTGCAGATGTCATTAAAGTCCCAAATTTGTTGACTCTGAGTTCATCAAAAGGAGATTATAGTGGATAAGCCTGATTTAAAACAGGTTAAAATTCTTGAAGAAAGGACTGGGAACCTCACTGAGGTGGGAGACTCTCCAACTGACACTGAAGAAGACAGCTGCTGTAAGTTCTTCATCGACAAGGAAATGGCTTTGGCCAACAACCCAAGGAAGCTTGAAAGCTAACCTTTACCCAGTAGAACCTCTGAGGAGAATGTACCTCTGCAGACACCTTGACTGCAGCCTTTGGATGACATGGCAGAGGACCCAGGTGAGCTGTACCCAGATTCTTGACCAATGGAAAGTGAGATAAAAATACGAGACATTTTAACCCAGTAAATTTTTGGTAATTTGTTATGCAGCAATAGAAAACTAATACAATTACCCAAGAGTGCAGGAGTGCTTTAAGAATAATAGAAAACCCTAATAAATAAATGCCTTTTACAAACCAAATCAAAAAGTGAAAAATTTTCCCTCTGAAAACATAGGTGTTTCATGTATTATTAAAGTATAATTTTAGAAAAAATATCTGAAATAGTGATAATCCCACATATACAAATTTGGACAAAGAGTAAAAATTAAAAGCTGTTAAACTCATTACCTAGTATAATTTGCCCTAGGAATGCAAGAATGGATTGCTATTTTTTAAAAAATTATCACTGTAAATCACATTAACCGATTAAAGAAAAAAAGAAAAACTCTCAGTAGATCCTAAAAATATATCTAATAAAAATAACAATTATGATAAATCCTAGCAACTTGATAAACTGCTCTGCCAAGAATCAAAGCAATATCATACTTGAGAGGGAAGAACATAGTCATTTTCTTTACTGTAAGCAAAATGCCAGCTTGCTCACTTATATAGCTCATAATCAGTAGGGTACTGGAAGTCCTAGCCAAAGAAATATAACCAAAAAGTTGAGGGAAAAAAGTGGAAAATGAAAAAAAAAATAACTTTCTTAAAAATCACATAATGATGCTAAAAATCTAAGAAAATAAATATTAACTCCTCCATAGCTAAGATGTACTTAGCAGAGTAACTGTATCAAAATATGAAAATAATAGCATTCAAACAAATCAGCAATAACAAAGAATTAATATATACAAAAAAACAAGAAAAAGTATCATTGAACCTGACAAGCAAATCAATATATTATATGAAGCTACAAAAAGTTTTCACAAGTTAATGGAGAAATTTGCTAAATCTCATTGCATATAAAATTTTGACTCAAAATTTTAAAGTCTCTGTGATGTCAAAAGCATAATGAGTAATCTAAAACTGTTAAAAAGAACTGGGAAAGATATTCACATATAGGACAAAAAATGCTAATTTAAATACAAAATTAAAAAAACAATAACTATGTAACCCCCTGCCCCCAAAAGACAGACATGCCAGTAAGACAAAAAACAACAAAAAGCCAATATCAAAAACGATAATCAACATAAGAGGAAACCAAAGGCTAATGAACATACTAATTTATCTATAACCCTGAAAATATTTTATTCTATTAAGTTAGTAAATATTAGATACTCTCAAAATCCCATGCATTGGCCAGGATGTGGGAAAACAGAAAAGAAGTAATAATAAACTGCTGGTGGGATTGTAAATTTTCTATTTATTTAAGAGACCATTTCTTTACTATATGGTAAGATTTAGTGTTCATTCTCTACACTCATCAAGAGTGTCATAAGGAAACAAAGATTCCATGTAGCATTGCTTGAAAAGGCAAGTTTGGAAGAATTCTTGTTAGAAATGGAGAAGAATGGATAGGAAATATACATAAATGATAATCCCATAATCTGTGTGTACACTATTCTACCTTTATACTTTTCTGGATAATTTATGTATTTCATAATATACTTAAAAGTAAATAATAATAGTGAACATCTTGTAATGAATTTAAGAAGCCATATACATACGTAATAATCTGAAAAATATATCTACAAATGAAAAGCTGAATGGCTTCATGAAACCTCAAGTCCCCAGATTCTCAGATAAAGAAATGAAACACAAATTTCCTTCAAAAAACAAAGTAACATTCAAGCTAGAGATAATAGGAAGTGTTTGCTATCAGAGTACAGCAACTGATATGTGAGAATACCATCAGAACACAAAGAAAATATGTTAGATTTGGTCGGGAAGACTAAAGGAGGTAAAGCTCAAGCTGAATTTTAAAAGACAATAATAAGATCACATCACTCAAGACCAGTGATTGGAATGAGAACAAAGCTCTAAATGACACCTGTAGGAAAACCTAATTTTAAGGAGTACAAGAACAGAAGCAGACACTTCAAAGAATACAAAAGTACACACTAATTTATCCTGTGCCTGGCCATGTACTAGGCCTTTCACACGTATTTTTTTTCCTACAAAATTATTATAAATAGATATTATCTCATGTCAAGATAAAGAAATTAAGCTTAGAGAATTTAAAATGGTAAAATAAGTTACTCTTGATAGACACAAATAAGACTTTCCTGATTTTAAAATTCCTCTCTAATAACTAAACTTGACAAGCATTATAAAAGTGTGGCTTCACAAAAGGCAATGAAGAAAGACTCTCAAAAGAATTATAGATACAACAGAGGAGTGAAGTGAAAATTATACAATTTGAGGGAGTGACCAATGGCATATACAGTGTCATAGAAGGAGGATGGAGGAAATCAGTATGCGTTCAGTTGTAAAATGACAGAGAAGTGAGGAACAAGGGATAATAAGTGTGCTATTTTGAGTGACTCCACTATGAAAGAAAGAAAATGAGAGAATGCTTATTAAAAATAATTATATGGATTTTTCATCTGAGAACATGTTACAGGTATGTAACAAATGATATTGTGATCTGTCGTTATCATACTGGAGGTCACAACCAGTGCAATAAGGAAAGACATTTTTTAAAAATGTGGTATAAAAATTGGAGACTTGGATGGTAATAAATAAAAGTGTATTTCTTTTACAAATAACAAATAAAAGTGTATTTCTTTTACAACTAATATATATATGAACTACAATTAGACAAATCAAAATAACAGAATTTAGCAATGCAATTTATAAAAACCAAGTTCTAAATATGAGGAAAAGCAATCAGGAAATAAAAGATAACATTTCTGAGAGCATAAGAAAGATAAGATGCACAGCAATAAATCTAGCAGAAGAGGAACATTAGCCCTCCCCTAAGAACAACAAAAATAGAGATATTCCAGGTTCAAGGTTTGGAAAAAACAATACTGTGGACATGTAAATTCTCTCCCAATTAATATACTGACTCAAAGCAACCCCAATAAAAATCCCCACAGGTGTCTTAGCAAAACTTGGTTAGCTGTTTCCAAAATTACATGAAAAATAAAAGTCAAGAAGAGCTTAGACAATCTTGCAAAAGTATTAAAACATTAAAACAATCTGAGGAACTTTTGTTCTCAGATATACAGATGAATTATAAATATATAACAAATATGACAGAATACAATTGTAAACAAGCAGGACCCTATGGGGCCCTCCCAGGACAGATCCCACCCCCCAACCCATGTCCTCCACCTGCCTCTTATTTGTAGAAAAACTTTAGCCCCCAGGCATTCCTCAAGTTCCAAAGAATAAATTTAATTGGAGAAGTGAGAAAATGCAGAAGCAAAGGAAAACAGTCAAGCAAGACAAAATAATAATAGTTTAGCCACTATACAAAGTCAAGGGCCTTTAGTTCCTTCTCAAGGGCTATAGATAATATTCTGAGCAATAGCCTTTGAGCTGTTTTACAGATACTGAAACCCCCACCAGGTGGAAGAAGTTAACTGTATTCTGACCACAAGCACAAAGACCCCAGACTGGTTGGAACCAGAAGGTTGATGATGTTGGTTCCTGACTACCTCACCACCAACCAATCAGAAAAATGTCCACAAGTTGATCATGCGCCCCACAACCCCCTCCCTCACCCTGGTTAAAAACCTTTCCCTGAAAGCCATCAGGGAATTCTGGTCTTTTAAGCATTAGCTGCCTCCACTCCTTGATTGGCACCCTGTAATAAATGCTGCACTTTCCTTCAGCACAACCCAGTGTCAGTAGACTGGCTTTATTGTGTGCAGGCATGAGAACCAAATTTTGTTCTGTAACACAATTAGCTCAGAAACAGACAAGAAGAATCCAATAAAGTGCCCAGAAATCTGACATTAAAAATTTGATATACAGTGAAATGGGGAAGAATTTGGCTTTGGTAGTGTAGTGGGTCCATTGGATACCCATTTGCAAAACTATGAATCTGGAGGTGGCAGCACTGCAGTGGTGCTTTGGACTTGGTCCCAGCACTGTGTGGCTCTCCAGCTGGGGCCCTGTTCCAAGCCCTACCACTGACAGCCTGAGCACAGTGGCAATGGAGTGAGATGAGCAAAGAGAGCAATACAGCAATAAGAGAGCTCCAAAAACAGCAACCCAGAGACTGAAACAGGACTATCTTCCAATTTAGAAAGACTGGTACCTTACATGTGTGCTGAGCTCCTCCTTTCCAATATTCTTGAATGGCACTACAGTTCAGCTGCATCCATAAGGTTATGCACGGCAGATTCAAACAACTACAAATGAAAAATACTGGGGAAAATATTCCAGAGAATTCCAAAAAGCAGAACTTGAATTTGTCACCATGGGGGCAACTATTTACATAGTATTTACATTGTATTTACAACTAGTTACAAAGTATTTATATCGTTATTAGGTATTATAAATAATCTAGGGATGACTTGAAGCATAGGGGAGGGTGTTGATAGGTTATATGCAAACACTACCCCATTTTAAATAAGGAACTTGAGCATCCTCTGATTCTGTGGGGTTTTGGAACCAATCCTTGGCAGATACCAAAGGACTACTGTATATGCGCCAAAGTCCTGAGATGACTCCTTGTGAAAGTAGTTATTATCATGGACAACTAATTTTTTTCCAGAGAATTTTCTTTTAAACCTCCTAGTATTTATACAACTCCCAATGGAAAGTTCAAGTGCAATACAAAGCTGAGTCTTTTCATCATGGATTTACCCACAGACAACCTAGCCTAGTCCATCTCCACCATCCTGCCTGGGCAGTACAGAAACATAGGACTTCAGCAAAAGACAACCAGCAGCACAAAGTTTAATGTTTAACTAAAAGACAACGTCTTTTTTGAATTACTGCTGAAGTCATATAGGAAATTAAAAACATATAGCACAAGACGAACTCAGCAGCAGACCCCAGACTTTCCCCTTCCAAGACACGGTTCCAGAGAGGGACACACACCATGGCCAGAAGGTGCTTCAGCTCTTCCATGTGGTTGGGTGGGCCTAACCTTGCTGGGCTAAAGCAGGCCAATCTGCACCAAGGTCCTGGAAGGCGCCCTGGTGACCTTGTGTGTTATTATTGAGTTTGCAGCCTTGCCTACGCTGTCAAGTAAGTTAATTACATGCTGAGAAGGGACAGCGCAGGAGGAGCCCAGATGTGGCAGAGGTAGTTGGCGATGCTGGGTCCCAGCTTGACACAGGCTGGCGGCACGCACTATCCAGTGCAAGGCAGACCCACCACACTCCTGGGGTTAGCTTATTAAAAACCTTAAGCAACAACAGCAACAAAAACAAAGTGTGAAGTTTGAATTTGAAGGAGATGTGAGATTCTTAGCACTTGGGTGTACATTATCAGGTGTAAATGATGAGCAGTCCTCGTGCTTTGGTTTTATACCTTATCTCCTGTCTTATCTTTTGACCTGTTTTAGTAAATCTGTTTCATTTTATTAGGTTTAGTCACTTAAAAATATAAAACTTGGGGCTTCCCTGGTGGTCCAGTGGTTGGGAATTCACCTTCCAATTCAGGGGGTGCAATGGTCCACATCAAAAATATCTTTAAAAAAATATAAAACTTGGTACCTATCAAAATATCAGATATAAACATTTCTAAGTATTAAATGAAAGAAACATTGGTTAAAGTACCTAGCAAACTAAAGGCACCTAATAATGTTTGTTGCTTCTCAAACTGAATGACTTTACCAAAGTAAAGTAACAAATGCACCTGTATGTAACTATTTTATAACAAACAAGTGTAAGTTATTTCACAGATCCTTTTAAATACTTCATCCTTAAGAGAAAGTTTGGGACTTCCCTGGTGGTCCAGTGGTTAAGACTCTGTGCTTCCAATGCAGGGGGCACGGGTTCAACCCCTGGTCAGGGAAATAAAATCCCACATGCCCTGCGGCGTGGCCAAAAAAAAAAAGTTCATTAACCATTAGCAAAATATTGCTTTCAAAATATTTTAAGGCACTGAAATAGATGCATACATGCCAAATTTTCAATATAGTAAAATGTAATGAAAAGTATTCTGAATTAGAGAAGTATATAAAATAAATAAGATCACTTTTATAACCTGGATAATGTATACCTAATTACTCACTGCATTCACAAAAATCTATTCTAGGTGCATTGTAGGCTTAAAGATATAACATATTATCTAGAAGAATATATATCTTGATATCTAAGATCTTCATGATATTGAGGTAAGGAAATATGCATTATATGGACTAAAAAAGATAATTTGATGTACATTAATCTAACCAACTTTTATTCATCAAAAGATATTAAGAGAATGAATAGGCAAGTTATAGACTAACTTACAGTTCATATTACTGACAACTAAAACCCAGAGTATATATTGTACTCTTTCAAATCAATGAGACAGTGTATTAATTTGCTAGGGCTGCTGAAACAAAGTACCATAAACTGATGGTCTAAATAACAGAAAAATGTCACCTCAGTTCTGGAGGCTAGAAATCCTAGATCTAGGTGTCAGTAGGGCTGCATCTTCCTAAGGGCTGTGAGGGGGAATTCTGTTCCATATCATTCTCCTAGCTTCTAATGCTTTGCTGTCAATCTTCATCTTCACATGGCAATTTTCCCTTGTATGTATGTCTAAATGTCCCCCTTTTTATAAGGACAGCAGGCATATTAGATTAAGGTCCACCCTAAACCAGTAGGACCTCATCTCACCTAATTACATCTGCAAGAATCGTATTTCCAAACAAGGACACATTCTGAGGTACTAGGAGTTAGGTCTTCAACATATGAATTTCTGCAGGACACAATTCAAAGCAAAACAGACAACCCAATAGATCAAAACATGTAAAACATGTAAACACTGGAAGAGATTCTTATGAGTCAGCTAATAAATGTGAAAAAGTACTCAACTATTTAGTCAGCAGAAACCTGCAAAATAAAATTAAATTTCAGTATACCACCACTAAAATGGATGAAATGGAAAAGACTGATAATATTGACATCAGATTGGAAGTCTTATATGCTGATAATGGTAGTTTAAGTCAGTCCAACTGGTTTGGAAAACTCTTTGGCATCCCCTACTAGAACTAATTATTCGACAATTCCATTCCCCAGCATGTGCTGCAGCAGCACTGCTTGAAATAGATAAAAACTTTAAAAAGCCCATTAAGTGTGATTGTATGTATTTATATATGTATACATATTTGCATATTTATATATGTATATATATGTTTTTGTAGATTTATATAAAGTATATCATAATAAGGAGATAAAATAAATATTGTTTGGATGCATCTCACAAAGAAGTTTGAGTAAAAGATGCCAGACACAAAAGAATATATATAGTAAAATTCCATTTGTACAACATACAAAAACAGACCAAACTATTTATGGTGTTAAACATCAGAGAGATTATTATCTTGGTGGAGAATTGTTAGTGATTGGGAGGGAGCCTGGGAGTGGCTTCTGGGAGCTCATGATGTGTTATTTCATGAACTAACTGCTGGTTATATAGAGAATTCATTTTATAAAAATCCATCCACCTGTATATTTATGATTTTTGTTCAGTTTCTGTATTAATGTTATATTTCAATAAGAATTACTTAAAATAATGGAAAGTTACTATCTACTGTAATATCCAAAATCACTTACAAAAGAATCACAGGATAAATTACATATTTCTATATATTCGGTTGAAGAATAAATCTGTTTAAAATGAATGAATTTGTTTTTAATAAAAAGATGAACAAACATGTAAAACAATATATGACATTTCTTTTTAAATAATTTTTGTGCTTTAGTTGCAAGAAACACTGGAATAAAAAACATACAATTTCACACATGAGTTCTTCAAATTTTTTCACTCCTTTATCTTGTATCATTTTTTAATGAATTCACTTTTTGGCTACAAAGAAACAATGCTTTTAAATATTGGGAAACTAACATACATTCATTTACTAAAGTATGTTTTTCATCTCAGTGCATGTACTCTCTATATATACCCACTGAAAACTTCCCTGTGGTTCTTAGATTATGGGAAATATGCTTAGGTTTCAAATACAATTTCTGGACTCATTGATGAGATTTTGTTGTCTATTTTTTTTAATTTTTAAACTTTTTTACCTTTCAACCCCCTATTGTATCTTTAACATGTTTTATTTGAAAGTTGTTTAAGCCATTTCTGTTGTTCCCACTATTTGGGACAACAGAAACTATACTCAGATCTGTTTGTACATTAGGATATTTATACTTAGATTCAGTTTTGGGTAAAAAAAAATCACGTAACTATGAATATTTAAATAAACTTAAAGACAGGAATCAAAAATACCTGTAAAAATGTAAATGCCTTTGCTTTATCCATCACCAATGACTAATACTAATTTTCATATTTTGATGATAAGCCTAGTTGTAATTTTAAAAGTTTTCTTAACATAATACTACAGAAATAAATATAAAAAATTCAGAGTTGGCATTTAGATGAAAACATTATTCATTTGAACTTAAGAGTTTTATTTTAATTTCAGTAAAATATAATAGTGTATATATATTGTTTTATTCTTGTGGTTAAAATCTCTCTTAGTATTATACTTTTTCCTAAAGTGAATTATATAAAACATTTTTTAGTGAAGAAAGAAAATTAGGTAGCCAGAGCCCTCATTTTATTGTTGTATTTTAGAGTTTAGGTTAAACATTGAACTAAAATATTATATAAATATATATGGAATATATATATATATATATACACATACATTTGTGCTATATATCATCTGTATATAGAAATATATATTATATATATTGTATATGTGTCTATATTCAAAATAGGATGCATAAAGCACCATAGCTTACTTATCCTTGTGAAGCTGACACAATTTTGTCATGTTTCCAAAGACTTCTAAATCTTTGGGAAAAGGAAGAACAAAGACAATTAACTCAAAATATAGCTGGCATTTTTAACTCTTCCACTCCTCATAACTACACATCTGTAGCTTAACCTGACTTAATTTGATAACTATAGTTTTATTTTTTTTAACCATCTATTCCATTTTTTTAATTCTTTGCTGGAAACCTGATAAAATGGGTTATTTCTTGCGGCAAGGGTGACCGAAAATCATGTTTTTCTGAATTATCTAGGTCTAATTCATTACTGCCTTAATAGAAGTAATTTTCCATTGGCCAAGTCTACTGAGCAAAGGAATATTAAGAATTCTAGTGGATTTCTACTTGTCCTCTTTGCTCCCATTTTGTAACCTCCTCAGGAGCTTCCCTTGTGTAATCTGAAACCTGCCCTGTACATGAAAGGCAGGGAGAGACCTAAGAAAGAGGCAGCCCACTCTAGATTGGTAGGTGGCAGCTTTAAGAAGCAAAGGAACTTTCAAGGCTTGTCTTGGGCAGCTGCAAGACCAGTAACTTTTGCACCTGCCTACCAAATCTTAAAAGTTTATACAGACGCTTTAATTGGGTTCAATCACGTACACAGTCCAGATGGTCTCAACACCATATTACCATTATTTCAAAGCTGTGTCCTTGGGTAGCTTCCAGCTTGGGGAAGACAAGCAGAGCACACACTAAAAGGTGGGGCGTGGGGATGGTGGTATGAACAGCCTCCAAATGCTCTGGTCCAGCTTGCAGGTCAAACTGAAGGTCGTGTCTTTTTGATGACCTTTCTCAACAAGCAGCATCCCAGTTCATGCTTGGTAATCAGAATTATTCACCTTGGCTAGTAAGTACAATGACCCCTTTTTCTGCCTGTTGGTTCAGTGGTATGAGATTTCAAAAATGTTAGTGAGTGAGTGAGGAGTCAGCATCAGTTTCTAAACCACTGGAGATATGAAACTTTTCCTAAGGGAAATAGTTGTTCATTGAGCACAAAAACATCCAAATACTCCAATCAATTTGATTCAGGATTTGGAAGAAAAATATCTTAAGTAGATAATTAGTTGTAACAGTGAAAGGGACCACATCTCTGTCTTCTGCCTGGTTCTTGGACCCATGTTGTTTCGCTAAGGAGTAGATGTTATCACATCTAACCTATTAGGCATGGGTCCTATTACTAAGTCTTTAGTGTATTCCATTATTCTATTAAACCTGCTTCTTCTAACTGTGTATTCAAACTAATGAATCCGGTACATGTTGACCTCATTGTTGTACTCACTTTCCCATAACTAAGCAGAGATATTCTATGGGATTACATGTTGATGTATAAAGCTCTTTGTAAGATCATGAATGATGATGATGGCCGAAGCACTGCAGACAGGAAGGGGATTTAATATTCAGAATATATCTAAACCCATGAGAACAAACCTGTACTCCCTTCATGATAAAACAGTCCAATATATTCAGCTTTCTTGCAGGTGGCTGGCTATTACCCCTGAGGAAAGATCCTCTAACGTGGCTGCATGTTAGTAGTTCAGGCACTTATTAGTGACGGTAAACAGATCATTTATGGCGAGGAGAAATCCATGTTTTAGTGCTAATGAACTGCCTCTGTCTTTACCACCATGGTCAGTTTGTACATGGACCCACAGTGTAAAAATTAGAGCACCTACGGAAAAGGGCACACAGATGTCCACAGATTACTCATAAATAACCACTATAAAATTTCTATTCTCCCTGAGTCTTTGGATTTCTTCTTCAATACTCCAGAAATATTATATAGTATCTTTCTCATTGACTAAAGGTCATATTGGAGTTCAGGATGTAATTAACTAACTTAGTTCACACAATTACCTGCTGCTTAAACCCATCCCTAATACTGATTTGGTGTATCCACATCAATACATTTAGCCTGCCTAGTCTCATATTTTGTCCTCTTTGGTCAAACATCTCTTAGCCCACCCCCATATATGTTCCCGTAACTCCTGCTGGTACAAATTGGAAAGGCCATGTTATTCTTTTAGTGTGTAGTCTACTTTGTCCCAGACTACTTCTTGTACTTTTCCATTTGGGCTATGCTGGGGTTCCAATTCTTAAAGGTCTTGAAGGCCGACGGCAGAATGAATAGTTATAGTTTTGAATATTGAGTAGACTAAGCAACTCCTCATGAAGAAACTCTCTCTTGTGAAGTCACTGGAAGGATTTTATGAAGAAAAAGTCAATTTCCTCAGACAGAGAAGGGTAAACTATTTCTAAGACAAGAAACACTGAGTTATTTTGGAGATCAAAATTATCACCTTCATCTGTGTCTGCCCAAATGTTTTTATCCAGTATCTCAGTATTCTACTCTTTCTCCTATTTATTTATATTCAAATGTGAGTTTAATGGACTATCAATTCTGCATCCCTGAAAATAAGTCTCTTGGTTTGGTTCATAGTTGCAATTAACAAGTTTTCTGATTTTTCAGGTGTGTTCTAAATTTTGTATTCAAGACCTTTATACTGATTCTCTTCCACTCCCTTTAGGAAAGTTAAAATAAGCTAGACCATGTAGAATGTTTATAACTGCCACAACTACTGCTTCTTTTAACTCCTTGCCTCCACCTACACTCCATTCCATGCCGATAGTAGTGATGTTTTTTGTATCAATGCTGCCACTATCAGTGTTCCATTTACTCCTGGCATAGAGGTTATCCATGTGCGCTAGACAAGTATCTGATAAGAAACAGGCAGTGTACTCAGAAGGAGTAATTTAAAATACCTTAATGAAGAGATGGTTTATAAAAGTATAAGCAGGAATGGTGAAGTACCCTGAGGCTATCTACAGAGAAGCACCATTAATAGAAATACCCCGTATCCACTATCCAGTATCTGCCATGATCGTTTCATCTAAGATTCTAATTGTTAACATTTTTTTATAAATTAGAAACAGAAATTACTATTATATTTGTTAGATATATTATAGTAAACTATAACAAAGATTGTGTACTCCAAGTGTGTAGCAGCTAAAGTTAGGTTTTTTCCTCAGTTGCATATATCTAAAATATGTGACTTCAACAAGACAGAGTTATTTTTCCCTCATAATATGCAAGACCTAGACAGCCTAGTGGTGATAACATGTCTAAGTCCAGAAGCCTTTAGAGACTGAGGTTCCTTTGTGCTCAACAATTCATCCCTCATTAAAGATGCTGTCCACAGCTCCAGGCAATAGGAAGAAAAGAAAATAAAGTCTTCATTTGAACTGTCTTTCATGGAGTGTTCTTAGAAATTTCCTTGTGACACTTTCTATCACTTCTAATTTGCTAGAACTTACTCACAGGCGAGATCGCATGAAGACAGACTGAATACTATGTATTTCTAATCGTTGGTGGTTATATTTACAGCTAAAGAGTTTTCTTACCATATAAAGGGGAACACCTTTATTGGAGTTCACTTAGTTGTCTCTGACTCACAACAACACTGACAAATTCTAGCCTAAGGCAACATAAACATAAGTAGGAAGAGATCTAGATAAATATTTTTGAGTTTTATATTTGACTCAGCCAAGCCATTGAAATATCATTCAGGAAATATCAGAATAGGGAAAATAATTTTCATACAAATAGTCTATTATAAATATACTCATACTTGAAAGAGAGCCTTAGAGTCATTACTTATAAAAATTGTAAAAAATAAAATGCTTGAATTGCCATTAATATACTTCTTTTCTTGAAACCATCATTATATTTTTCATAATAAGATAATTTTCTAATTCACTAACATTCTACATTTTGTGCAAGTAAAAATCTAACTTTGCCTATGGAACTTAATACTTAATATTGGTTACATATATAAAATTTGGTGAGTTTAAATTATTTCTAAATGATTTAATATTACAACATCATTTTGACCACTCAAGGGTATAATTTATCTATTGTGAATAATAAGAAGAATTAAAATGAAATCAATAATGTCATCATGATTTAATAAAACAAATAGTATATAATGGAAAAAGTCTTTACAGTAGGATTCAAAATATTAAAAAATCTTCAATATCATTAACAACATCGTTACACATGTCCTTAATTATTCTAACATTAGATAATAAAATTCTGCATTCTGGTGTTTTTCTGCTTCTATTTCTTCTTTTACTCACTAATGTTTTCCAAATGAATGTTATTTCCCAGATTAAAAAAAAAAAAAACATTAAAAATTGTCACGTGATAAAACTTAGGGTTTCCCTTTTTTTCCCCCATAGAGCTATCTCTCCAACATTGGGTTGATTTCTTTTCAGGGAAATAAATAAATAAACAAACAAATAAATAAATAAATACTAGGAAGGGCAATATTTAAGGAATTAAGAAGGTTCTGTAATCCACACATCATAAAACCATTAACTATAAGTAATACTGTAAAAATGAACCAAAAAAGAAAAGTGGCTATTTCTTAATGAAAACTATGAAATTTGTTTGTTTGTAAAAATTTTTTTTGCATAAAGCAATTAGGAAACTTCATTTACCAATTAAATAATATGTTATTCAAGTGTGATTTGTTTCAGGTAAATTATCAAGATAAAATTTGAAAAATAAACAAGTAAAGCAGAAATAAGAAATAAAAACAACCAGGAAATAAAAGGCATTTGCTCAAGAATTAAACTAGAAGTCATCACAATATACAAAAAAAAAACCCAAACAGTTATATCAGACAAAATAAAAAGGCCATATAATTTTTACTGAAATATGCATCAGATACCATTGAAATATGTAAATCTCTAATAATTCACCTTTGAAGTAGTTTAGAAAGGATGGATCTATCAAGCTATAAAGAATTTGAATTACAACACATTTTATAATGTGTGTCTACTCATTGAAAAGTTTACAAAACGGAAAGTATTAGGAAGAATTTACTCTAAAAAACTGGAGACTTGATCTTAGGCAAGAATCAAACATTTGCTTAGGTGTGATTCAAAAAGCTAATTAAATATAAATCTTTTTTATCTTTAAAATAAAATAAACTCATTCCTGTATAATTTTTTCATATTTTGACTGAGGGATAGATCACAATGATCTCTGAGTTTTCATATTTGAAAATGGTCTTGCTCTCCTGATATTATCCTTTATGTTAACTTCTTCAAGAGTAATAGTCTGAGTAATTAAACAATACACACATTAAAAATCACCTCATTAGTATACACTGTAATGATTCCAGTCGATAAAAATTGGTAAGTCCACATGAAAATATTCATAATTTGTGGTTAGGTGGCCTTGTATACGTTATTCACTGATTCCTACATTCATCCTTTTATTTGCTCTCTTATTTCTTAATTCTTAAAATTCTTAACTCATTCCATGCCACACTCAGTTATCTTATAAACTTCTTAAGCGTCTATTCTTTATTTAGCCCTATATGCACAGGTATTAGATATTTTGCTTATGTGCATTTTATTCAGGAAAAAAACCCTGACTATTGAAGGGGATGACAATCAATTCCACCTAAGTCCACAAAAAAGAATTGGACTCAATATTAATTTTGGAAGCTGTTGGTTTGAGACATGATAACCACTACAGAAAATGCAGGAAAGTAACATATAAATGAATATGAATAAGCAACAATGCTGAATGAATAGACTATAAAAATAGACACATTTTTCACCAGCATTTTTATGGAAATACTGTCTTGTGTTTGAATATATTTGATATGGAGAGAGAATATAGAGCAAATAATTTACCTAGAAATTGCAAATAAAAATAAAATAAACAATAAAACATTTACATAAAATGTTTTTACATATTGAAATATTACTCTAAAATAAAAACAACTTTTTGAAAAGTTTAACTCTGTTTTCAGAAATGGTTTTAGATAGACTTGCAAGTAGTGAATTCAAGAAAACTTAGACAAGGTACGTAACTGCAGATTACTAAATTTAACTGGAAAATCAAATTTCTTAATGTTGAATTTAAATGTGATAATAATATCTTACTTAATAGTCATTACATTAACTTTGTAGAATTTTAAGACATTAAGTTCCTCTTTCCAAATTCCTCTTTCACTCTACTTTTATTAAGTTCTATTCCAGCAGCCACTTTTGATAACTGTTTTGATGATTTGTACTCTTTCTCTATAAAAACTGAGCCATCATTTAGCAGTAGATATCTGTGATAAAATGTCATTTTCATTCAATTGCTAGTTTCCTCCTTCACTTTGAGGTTGAAACTACTTTCCTGGGAGACATTCTTAATTCAACTCTGTCTACAGAAGTCCTCTGCATTATTCCTTTTTCACTTCTAGCACAAAGCACCATTTCCCCTATATTGCTTTTTTAATACTTATTATCATTGGCTACTATCAGCAAGAAATACAAACTCTTCAGCACTGTTCGGTTTTCAGGTGGTACACTGACACAATATATTTTAAATACACTATTAATTTTAAAAGAAATATATTCAATTGAATGAAACCAAGTATATTGTATTTTTTGCTCTTTAATGCCTTAACATCTTTATTTTCTCCTTAAAGAATTAATGTGATGAACTGCAGACCTTTTCAGTTTATCATGTTCAAAAGATATGTTTTAGCCCCATTTCATATTCTAACCACAACTTTACACAAGGATTTGTAAGGAGAGTATCTGGGGCAAAGTTGTCCTTATCGTTCTCAATGAGTTGAATTATGTCCTTCAAAAATTCAGATGTTGAAGTCCTGTACCCCAGGATGGGAACTTATTTAGGAATTGGGTTGCTGCAGATATGGTTAGCTAAGCAAAGATGAGGTCATACAGGATTAGGATGGGACTTTAATCCAGTATACATGGTGTGTTTATAAAAAGGGGACATTAGGCTTCACACAATGCCATGTGGAGATGAAGGCAGAGACCGGTCTGATGTAGCAGAAGCCAAGGAATACCAAAGACTGTCAGAAAACCACCAGAAGCTAAGAGAGAGGCATGGAACAAAATTTTTATCACAGTCCTCAGAAGGAAACAATCCTGCCAACACCTTAATCTGAGATTTCTAGCCTCCAAAATAGTGAGAACATAAATTTTGGCTACGTCACCCATTGTGTGCTACTTTGTCATGGCAGCCCTAACAAAGTGAAACAATTGCTAGGCCTTAAAATCACATGAAAATACTATCTTTTTATTTAGTCACTTATATAAATGTCACTTTAAAAGATTAGAATTTAATCAACTAACATTATAATTTTTACTTTGACAGTGTGTTGGTTTATTAAACATCTGTCCCAAATGCTCATTTTCAATATTGTAGATCATTCTGTATAAATATAACATGTAGCAAAACAGTTAAACAAAGAAGTTTTATTTATTTTTCTAGTACAGCCACCCTACATGCCAGGACTTTATCTGACTAAAAATGTTCCCCCTAAATTAAGCAGTTATTGTCTTAAAGTCTATTTAAAATCTATTAATTTATATATTTCTTCTCAATAAAGAAATGGTCAATATAAACAGAGTCTAAACACAGACTTTACATTCTCCTCAAAAATTAACTCAAAATGGATCACAGACCTAACTGTATAACACAAAACTATACAACTCTTAGAAAATAACACACAGAAGAAAATACAAACAATCTTGAGCATGATGATAACTTTTTTAGTTACAACCTCAAAGGCATTATCCATGAATGAAAGAATTGATAGGTTGGACTTTGTTAAAATGAAAGTGTTTTGCTCTGTGAAAGACAAAGAGAATGAGAAGACAAACCATATACTACAAGAAAATACATTCAAAAGACATGTGGTAGGGTTTCCCTGGTGGCGCACTGGTTGAGAGTCCTCCTGCTGATACAGGGGATACGGGTTCGTGCCCCGGTCAGGTAAGATCCCACATGCCGCAGAGCAGCTAGGCCTGTGAGCCATGGCCGCTGAGCCTGCACGTCTGGAGCCTGTGCTCCGCAACGGGAGAGGCCACAACAGTGAGAGGCCCAAGTACCGCAAAAAAAAAAAAAAAAAAAAAGAAGTGAGGACCAATACACGAATGGTTGATTTAACATTTGTAAATTTCTGTTTAGATAATAAAATGGAAAATTTAAAATAAGACAGAATGAGTCTTAACATTAAATAACTGTAAATGAAAAATCCTGAGATATATTTAAGAAAAATTTATGTCTACTTTGTAAATTATCCTCTTTTTTTATCAACAAACTATTTAAAAAGTACAGTTTGCAATAACTGAATAATTTTCGAAAAAGTTACACATACACTACGTATCCACCACTGTTCTGTAAAACAGTAGTTTTACATCAGAGAACAAAACAGAAATTCTCAAAGTCACAGAGCTTACATTACTGTAAGAGAACATAAAATAATAATAAACATAATGATTGACTAAATTTTAGAGCATTCTGGAAGGTGATAGGTCTTATGTCTATGAGGTTCTTAGATCTTCATTTCCCAGCATTTTATGTCTAGAGATGGCTGAATGTACAACTGTATTTCAATGGACAATGTGTACATTCCTTTCCTCAGTTGGAAGTTCTTATTCTAATGGACTATTTCAAATTATAAGAGAAAAGGAAAATTCATTTGCAAACACAACTAAATTATTTTAGTTACAGTTAAAAGGAAGTATTTGTTTTTCAGTCTCAAGAGCATCAATTAAAACTATTACACAATATAAGACAATGTGACTGTTAATACAAGAATTTTGCTTTTATTCTGCATTACCTTTCTATATCTAACAACAGATAAACTTTATTACAACACTATTACCAGGGAATATTTTAATGCAATGTGATTATTCTTTTCCTATTTCCTTGTCCCTAACAATATCAAGAATTTCTATTTGACAGTAACATGTGTGTACTGAATGGAGTTTGTGGAAGGTAAGAGAGAATAGAGTGAAAATGAACCAGTACATTCTGATAGTACTTGATCTCTCCATAATAAATATAGACATAGGAATGGACCCAAAGTGTTACTGATATATGTGTGTGTGTTATATACATATTACATATATATGCATATATATAAAATTGTTATATAATATATACACATTATATATATATACACATTATAATACTATATATGTCTATATATTTTATATATAGAAACTATTTTTTTAACATCTTTATTGGAGTATAATTGCTTTACAATGGTGTGTTAGTTTCTGCTTTATAACAAAGTGAATCAGTTATACATATACATATGTCCCCATATCTCTTCCCTCTTGCATACAGAAACTATTTGAATGAAGTTGTCACAACATGTAAGAAATTTGTGCCATTTACAGATATAGAAGTAGGAAAAGCAAGGCAAACCAGGTAGACAAAAAGTTTAATTTTGGATATGTATACAACAAATCCAAGCATAAATACCCATATGAATTTGAATTAATTTCATGGACACAAAATTCACAAAAGATAAAAGCCCTTAAAATTGATTTTGATTCACAAGGCTTATGTTGTAGTTACCATTATAAGAGTGAAGTAGAATGGGTATTGGGGATATAAATTGACTAATGATAGGATATTGAAAATTACAGCATTTGAAAAACTGTAAAAGAGAACACTATTATTAAAAAATATATAAAACATAGCAAGTGAAGGGAGAAGGGCAGGATACCTGGAAAGGAAATAGACATGTTAAATAAAGTTCTACAAATGGCTAATAGTGTTTAATTCTAGAAGAGTACAATTATATAAGGACAGGAAAATCTCCATTTTTATTTTGCTACTGGTATGATCTTGGATATATTTGCAGAGCAACTTAATAGAACAAAAAGATAAAAAAAAAACAATGCATTGACCAGTTTCTGTATCTGAGAAATTAGAGGCGGCAAGTATAAAGTAGTCTTTCTAGAAGTGTGAGTGTGAGGGTAAGCAGGGAGGTAGACAAGTTGCCAGACTAAGGAGAGGGTAGCTTATCTGTTTGTACACATGTATTGTGAAAAGTGATACTCCTGCATAATTTAAATGACTAAAGTGACCATACAGAGAATGAAGTTCAAGACACAAGACAAATGTAAACCGACATTTGGAGAAAGGTCCTGTTAGAAATGAGAAAAGAAAGTGCTTCAGGTATATATAAAAGAGGACAAGAGATTTCTTATCATTAAAAAAAAATAAAAATAAAAAACCTTTCAGAAATAAAATCATTAAATATATTTTTTTGAAAAAGTATACACTTTCTGATTTGAGAATGGGGGTAGAAAATGGACTTTCTTGCAGAGAGAAGGCATAGCTGCCTTGAGATACACATAACACCAAATTTCATCTAGGTCTGTTTCATATTTTTATTTCTTTGGCCATAATTCCTCTGCATTTATCCTTTTCCTCCTTAAAAACTCCTATTTATTTTATAAAATAGCAATAAGACATAATTTCCTCTGAATATTTTTCCCCTATCTTAACACTTCAAATAAAATGAATCTCATCCCTTATTCTCCTTTCACTCTATGTATCCACCAACACACAACATATATTTTGGTAACTGTAACTGGTCAGGTTCTAAATTAACTGGGAAATAAGGCAAACATTGGCTGACTCTCCATTCCTTTGCAGCCTTGCAAAAATAGTCTAAGGTATTACCTTTATTACTGATAATTATCTAATTTGTCTTTGTAGTTTATTATAAAAGAAAGACTTTTTTCCCCAGGAAATACAACACTGGACCTGGATGGAATTCAACCTCTCTATACTCTTCAATTTCCAACCCTTCAGAGGAAGAATTTTCCTGAAAGATCAGCAGAATGTATTTTCTCTGCAAATAGCTTGCTTCCAAGAACAAAACGATGTCAAGAATGTTAGCTTCATATACTCTACACAGCCATCATCTACTACAGTCACTCATCTGGCCTTCAAGCCATTGCTAAGACCTACATGACTTTGGAATAGGTCCCTCTCTATAGCAGACCAAAATCAAGACCCACACTATGTCAAAACTTAGTCACCTCTCTATATGACAGCAATCCAAAGAAGGCCAAAGAATTCTCTAAGAACAACCAAGGTCAAAGTGTAACACCTTTATGTTAAATTTTTACCTTTATGGGTAAATGCTAGTAAATGCATAGTTACAATTAAATTATTTCTACTATTTCTCCTCTTGTTGCTTAACTTTTCATCAGTAAATTAAAAACAAGTTTATCAACCAAGAGTGGTATAAAAGAGGAGCTCTTGGTTGTTTGAGGAGAACAAAGAATATTGAAGAAAAAAAAGTAAGGTACTAGCAATTATGTTTCCTGTTTAATTTTCAATATTCACCTGTAATCTGTTAAATGTTGGTCTTTCCCCAAAAGAAGAAAGAACCCTGCCCCTTCATAAATCTTGTAGTATAGAAGAGTATAATGTTGAGCAATGCTCTAGCAGACCTGTTTTAAAAATATAATAAAGTGGTGCTTCAGGCAGAAGAAATATGGTCCCAGAGGGAAACACAGTAATGTAGAAATAAATGAAGAGCAACAGGAATGTAACTACACAATTAATATTCACTTAAAACCAAGTTAATGTTGTATACAGTTTAAATATATATAGATACAGAATTAATTAAAACAATCACATAAATGTTGAGGGGGTAAAATGTTTTAAGGTAATAATATTATCTGAAAAGTGGTAAAATTCCTCATTTAAATGAGGATCTAATATGTCAAGAATTCACATTGCTAGGGTAACACTCAAAGAGTAAAGAGTGTACATTAGTACTAGTAGAAGGGAAAATAGAGTTTTAAAAATCTTGATTAATCCCAAAGAAGTTAATATAGGGGAGAAAGAAGGCAAAAAGTCAAGACAAATGGAAAATAAAATGGAAGACAGTAGACATAAATCCAAATATAAGAAAGATAACAATGTATGTCAATGAATTATATATTCCAATTAGAAGACAAAACTTGTCTGTCCTAGTATCTTCAATTAAACTAGAAAACAGAACTAATAATAGATTTTCCATTGTTTCTTACGAACATCTTCATTGTCCTAATTTTCTGTTTATTCTTTTCTCTATGCAGATTTCCTACCACATGATGATGAGATTGATAGGGAACTGTCAAAAGACACAATATATTTTTAATGCTGTTATATGAATATTCAAAGATTTTGACTCAAACCAGACTTTAGATAATCAGAATTCAAACGTTCCATGCTATCCAGATTCAATTGTTCCCATCAGAAAAAGCCCATTTTTCAAAATAAAGATGTCCCATGCATGGTATTCTAGCCAGGGTCACTCTCTTAGTCACCCTACACTTGAGATTCTGGCCACATGTTACCAATTCATCATACACAAGTAACTGGCCCCAAATGACCCTAACACATCTCTTTTTTTTTTTTTTTTAAAGGCAAACAAGATAGCTTTCATTGGCAAATATTTATCAGTAGTTATTTTATACAAAACACTGAAGCAAGATTGACATTGGACTATTCAATGGACATAATTTTGTCACGATGAAAATATTTCTGAGAGTCTACAATAAGCCTGGGAAAATCAAAGGTCAATGTCTTCATTAGGCCATTCCTTAGCAAAACTAGATTTCAACCTTGAATGTGATTTATTACATCAAGCTTCTCTACCTTTTTCTCAAGTTCTGCCTTGAGTCTTTGCCAGACTGATTTTCTTTTTGTCTAACTTATGAAGTTCCTTTATAAAAGCCTGTTAATTTTACCCTTAAAATTACGTTATACCTATCCTTCCATTTTGTGGAATTAAACTAGGTTCGTTCTTCTAAGAGTGATCTGCTTGGTGATCTCCTCTTCCTTCATCTTCTATCATTTATTTTGTTGCCAGAGTAATCTTGCTTACACCAGTACTGTTTATCTCATCTTATCCTACCTCATCTCACCTTATCTTGTCCTCTGCAAAATAAATTCAAAAATTATCTTTTCCTGAATTTGGTTCTCTTCATAATCAGCTTTCAACCTGCTTTCCCACTTTCCTACTTTTACTTTTCCTATACTCCTCCATCTTACCTATGATGTGTGAAAATTGGAGTAAAATTGAATATGCTCCCTTTACTAGAGTTGAACAACATCTGATGCTACAACAGATTATATCTCAAATATCAAAGGTTTAACACACACACAGATTATGTCTCACTCATATAACTGTCCATCATGGATATTCACTAAATGGTGTTTTCCAAGCAGAAGCATCATGTAATCAGGGTCTTTCCATTACACAGTTCCACAGTCTCTACAGCTTTGAAACTTTCGCTTCCAGCAAGAACTTGAAGGAAAGTAGAAGGACAGTTTTATGCAAGGGCCTGGATATGTTCCCCAGGCTAAAACTCAGTAATATGGATACACTCAACTGCCAAGGAGGCTGAAGTGTGCTGTACTCTTCCTGGGTACCAAGGAAGAGTAAGAATGTGATTTCTGTGAACACACTGCATTTGTACCACAATGCCATGTTCATATGTTCTCTCCATAAAATATGCTTCCTCCTAAATCTTCCCCTTATATTATCCAACCTCATCACTTTCATAAATCTAACTTGATACTTGTAACAGATTGAAATTTATTTTTGTATGCATCAGATCTTTCCTAATAAATTGTATTATTCCTTAGGTCAAGTATTGTATTTTAGCTAGTTGTTAATCCCACACATCATTTACTATATTTATTTATGCATGGTAGGTATACAATAAAAATGCTTATTAATTATTCTTCCCTAAAAGCAGAATTTTTCCAGGCATATCAGAGAGATCTTTGTTTCAATTAATTATTTTTGTATGTTTGTTAATGACAAAATAATTAGTAAAAATATAACAAATATTCAATGCATCCTGAACAAAAGTAATCTCTTAATTAGAATATGTTTTTTTTTTTCCACAAATGAATTGGCTACAAAACATTTTAAAAGCCACTGGAAAAAAATCCCCATTCATTCTTGTTCCAGATTTTTAATTAGTTCTGCCACTTTTGTTTTCTTCAGTTAATTTAACTCTCTACATATTGAAGCAATTATTGCTGCCTACTCAAGCACATTTGTAAAATTGCTACATATTATGAATATTCATGCCAATATATGAAAGTTAAACTGGCCAGCAAAGGACTTGTACCAGAACATTTACCATTAGACTGATGTCTCATACATAAAATATAACGACCCATTATCTCACAAACATACACACACATACTTTATGTATGTACAGAAATAACTAAAATGTATGAATATAAACGTGTAAATATTAACGCAGCCATTCAAAGAGTTTCGAGAAGGTATAGTTTAGTTAATGCCATGACATTTACTCTTAAATAAATGTTGTTAATCATCCCCTTAGATAGCTCCATTATTTATTGAAATAATAGAATGCAAAGCAGAGCAAAATTGTGATAATATTCATACAAATGAAAATATCTAAACAAAACTTGACTTGAAATGTGAGCCAGGTAATTTGAAGCCTCTGTTGAAGATGTTCAATAATATTAGGAAAAAGCTCAATTTTACAAAAAATATTTTATTGATAGAAAAATCTTGACATCTAGTAAATAAAATCACAAATATACACTCATTTTTAAAAGGTTAATTTCTAACAAGATGTATAAATGGTTGGAAGGATAAAAGAATTTGATGTGTGTAATAATTCACTAGGACAATTAACAGCAATTGATTTTAGTGTTAAACTAGAAAATACACGGTATGAATTTTCAGGAAAGAAAGTTTGGGAGTCATGTATCATATATTAGGGTGTTTTATTTGTTTGCTGACCAGTAAGCACTTAAAAGTGGATATCATCAAAAAACATTAATCGTAGAAATAAAATGATCACATCTGTGGCAAGGGTACCATCTGTGGAAGAAACAGGAATCAGAAAAAAACGGAAGAAAGGCCTACGAATACGGCAATACTAATAAGTGTTCAAAATAATAAATGGCAGATTGCTATCAGTAGGAAATTGTCAGGCAGAAAATGGCATTATAGATAGAAAAGAATAATTGTGAGTTGGTAACTCTAAAATTGGGTAATAGGATCAGCACTTATATTTTTAACTGGATAGAAAATTGAGAATTAAGAAGTTTTTAGCAGGAAAAGCGATTGCCACTCTGTTAGCCTTGTTGAAGTTACTGTAGATCATCATCTAGGAAAGGCAAAACTATGGAGGAGACAATAAAAAGATCAGTGGTTGCCAGCGGTTGGGGGATGGATGAATAGGCAGAGCACAGATGTGCTTTAGGGCAGTGAAAATACCCTGTATGATATTATAATGAAAAGTATATGTCATTTTACACTTACCCAAACCCTTAGACTATACAACACCAAGAGTGAACCCTGACTTTGGGAAAATATGGACTTTGGGTGATTATGATGTGCCAATATGGGATTATTCCTTGGTAAAAAATGTACCTTTCTGGTGAGTGATGCTGGTAACAGGAAGCTTTGCATGTGTGGGGGAAGGAGGTATATGGTAAATCTCTGTACCTTACTCTCAATTTTATAGTAAACCTAAAACTGCTTTAAAAATAAAGTCTTAAAAATTAAAAAATTTTAAAGGTATACACTGAGCTGTTATGGGTTGCTACCTCTGAGTAGGGAAATGGAAGTGGGGGTGTCTAAGGGAATATTTTAAATGTGGAGAAACAAAACTAAGAACAATGATTCTGTATGGTTTTCTTTTTAAATTTACCTGCTACTTGTGTTAACACAAATACAAAAGGGTTTTAAAATGTTCTAACACATTGCACAATGGCACTGACTACAGTAGTTAAGCATTCAGTTTTAGACTCAGACTGAACAGACATAAATTCCAGTTTCAACTGTCTTAGCCTTGTTTCTGCAGGCAAACAGCATCTTTAAATCTGTTTTCTCAACTACAGAATAAAGATAATAATCACACTTTTCTCAAACAGATGACCTGGATATTAAATCAGTAAATCATGGGAAGAATATAATATAAAACAAATATTCAAAAATGTTAGTTATTGTTATTTATAATGTATAAAGTAAATTTTCATGTAAATAAGTATTCAATATGTTAACATTATTGTAATGTATAAAGTACAAATTCTGAATGTTTAAGCCTATTATCATTTTAAAAATTCATTTGAAGTTGTCCTTTCCTGCCCAAGTAGGTGTCTGCTCTCAGTGTTATTTTATTATGTATCTGTTACGGCATCAACAAAGAGCTGAAATAAATTCCCCATGTCACACATTTGGCGAGTTGGGGTTAGAATCTGAATTCAGTATTTCATTCCATAACCTATGCTTTAACCAATACATACACAGACATACATGTATACAAGTATACACATACTTGCACTGTTCTGCCTCAAATTATCTCTGGGTCTTTCTTATACATCCTCTCTTTATACATCGCAACTTAAATGTCACCTACCTGGCTAAACAAATCACAATACCCTTCCTATTTTTTCATAATACTCATCATGAACTGTACTTTTCTTATATTATCCTTACTTTTTGTTTGATTCTTCATCTTTTCCACCTAAACATATCTTTATAAAAGAAGGGAGGAAGAATATCTCTCCACTGCCTATACATGAATCTGGCACAGAGTGGACACTTGGTATATCCTGTTCCATGAATAAATACAAGTACATAAGGGGAAAGTGAAATTATTCCTTTAGTGGACTGCATTATTATCTTCACTTATTTACCTTCCTGCAACCACTCTTTGCCATGATACCATGTAGACCCTCCTTAGAAAAAGGCAGTTCAACTTGGTATGCAGCTTGGGCTATTAAAATGAGACAGGTCTGACAGGGTGCCAGTTTTCAGCCTAGTTCTTAAGAGATCTTACAATTTTTCACTTTCAAGTAAAAAGTATCTGCCATCAGCTGAAATCTTTCTAAGGACATACATTTAAATTCCGGTGGACCTCAGGGTTTTTGGCCTGAGCACCTGGAAATGTGGGGTTATCAATAATTGAGAAAGTCTGTCAAGGAGCAGGTTTTGGGGAGGAGTTCTGGAACTCCAGTTTGCAGATGTTATAGTTGATATGACTATCATACATCCAAATGAAAATGTGGAGAAGGCAGCAGGATATGTAAGAGTTTGAAGTATTCGAGAAAGATTCTATCACCATGTCTTTCCAACTTTGTCTCCTAACAGTTTTCCTCATTTACTATCTTCTAGAACATGACTTAGCAAACTATAGACTACTATCCATAATAGCATGTAATAATTATAACTGTTATAGACCTATGTTTCATATGACATTGCTACTAAGAGACGGAGCAAAATTTTAGTTGAGATCTTTTCATTTCAGTTTTGTGTTTTCTCTAAATCTCCAGGAATTTGGGCAATGTGGATTGCTTATGGTTGTTGTTACTGATTTTGTTGTTCATACTTGCCCCCACAATAGTGCCTATAAGTCTTTCAGAAACATTTATCTCCCTGGGATGCTTTTATGATCATCAGGGAACAACCTCTCTATGTTACCCAAACTGATGGTGTCCAAGCTGTCTGACTGGCTTCTCTGCTCTACTCTCTTACATTTATTTCTTATGATAATTTTTTCATGAGGATACTGGCTTATTTCTGAACCTCAGTTGATAATCTTGGGCAGACTGACTCAGTCAACAAGTGTTTCTGGTCCCACTTTCTGAGGCACTATTCACGTTAGCTAAGATGTGGAAACAACCTAAATGCCCATCAACAAATAATCGGATAAAAAATGTGGTATATACTTATACATACAGTGGAATATTATAAAGCCTTAAAAAAGGAAATCCTGTCATATGCGACAACATGGTTGGACCTTGAGGACATTATGCTAAGCAAAATAAGCCAGTCACAGACGGACAAATACTGCATGATTCTACTTATATGAGGGTCTAAAATAATCAAACTCCTAGAATCAGAGAGTAGAATGGTGGTTGCCAGAGGCTGGAGGGATGGAGAAAGGGGAAATTGAGTTGCTGTTAAACTGTATGTTTCAATTATGCAAGACGAATAAGATCTAGAAATCTGCTGTACATTATGCCTATTGTTAACAATACTGTATCATGCAATTAAAAATTATTACGAAGGTGGATATCATCTTAAGTGTTCTTACCACAACAACAACAAAAAAAGAGAATGTGTATGGAAATTGATGAGCACATTGCTTGTAACTTTAGTTCCTTTTGTTTCTTTTTTTCTGTGGACTTAGATTTGAAGCATTTCCTCAACCTGGAGAGAGAAGATGGTACCCCTGCTATCTTGATCAAACTGCACCAGCCCTGCCTTTAAAACTATCTGGTTTGATCTCAGCTGAATAATAGGCAGTATGCTGCAACAAAATTTACTATATTTGAAAGGGAAATAACATAAATTCTTATGGCAACAGAGCTTAAGGCTCTTCACGTAATGATTTGTACATATGGCAGTGGTTTAAAATCATTTTAATCAATTATTATATCATTGTAAACATAGGAATAATTAATTTAGCCTTGTATTTTACTCTTCCCATCTAGGGAATTTATTTACCTTTAGTATCATTGTAAAAGTACTGGTGAACTTGAGGGTAGAAGAGGATATGTTAGTGGAAGATACTTTATTTTAGCTGACACTTTCTTTGGACTCAAAAAGCAGGCCTTCAGGCAATAAACTTATACTTTGACCTTTGATGAAAACTCAGTCAAAGCCCAAACATAATAAAAAAAGGAAAAATCATAATGGAAGAAGTAATAGCCTTAGGCGCAGTTATGGAGTCCCTAGAGACTATAGTACCTGTAAACACCAAAGAGGGCTATAGATGACTTTGTGTCCATGCTTACTGACACTTGAAAATTGTCATCAATTCAACATCTAACAATAGAAGGATGATTGTGTTGGTTTCTACCACAAAAGATTTTTTTTTTAAACTAAAACACCCTCTCTTTCTTTTGCCTTTGGTGGAATGCTACAGAGAGGGCACTCTCTTCCTTTACCCTGCCATTCCCCATCTTTGTTGAACAATTTTCAGCATATACTGAACTGTGAAAATAACATTTAAAAGAAAATACATTCATAATTTAAAGAACAATAAATTAAAATAATTGCTAAGCTATTTTTAAAATTTCTAACACTTTTTAAAAGGATACCAAACAATGAGGTCTTAAAATTTCAGAAATTTCCTCTTTAGAGAATGAAAGATGTTTACAGATAATGCTGCTTGACTCAGAGCTTTTCCGTGATAAAAAATTCCAGTTACTTCTAGAAGAAATAACTTCTATGAAATAGATTATTCATAAAGTTTAGCTCTAGAATTTATCACTGATTTTTAGAATACAATACATTCTTGGGTACTTACATTTACAGAACGAGCACATTTTGACACTTTGATTTCGGAAGAAGGAAAAAAGATATTTGTGATACTAGATATTAAATATGCACTTATTTGTATATTTTTATGTATATAATATACATAGGAATGGTCAGCTTGTAAAGCAACATATAAATTAAATATTATAAATTTTAATATCTGATACAAGATGATTTAATTGATGTAAACTATGTACAGTTATTATTAAAGTAAGTATACTAAGTTAAAATTACTTAAGTTAAATTAAGTTTACTTAAGTATACTTAAGTTAAATTACATGTATATTTATTAGGGAAAGTATGTATATGTAAATATTTATGCACCTGTAATAATGATGTACCTCACTTATCCAGTGATATTTATTTGCTAGACTTACTGTGATAGTGAGAGTTATTTGAGTAGAGGCTCATATCTCTATTTGCATAATTACCATCCCTGGAAGCTCCATCTGAGGTTCTCTCATTCTTTTCAACACATAGTCTACTCTAGGGGCACCCCACTGGCTCCACAATATATTCCCATACTGCAAAATCTATCTGTGTGTGCAAATTCCAGGGGCTACCACTGGATATTTGTGCCATCACTTGCTCTCTACACCATTTCTGTCTTCAGTCCATTTCTGCACAGTGGCAGAGTGTTTTATTTAAATTCTGCTAATCAATTTACTTATTTTTCACCAAGCAAGTTGTGCTTTATTGTTCATGTTTTTTAACATAAATTGGATATTTGTTTTCATAATCCTGTCCTGACTATAGGATCTTTGATATGAATAAATGTAATTTTATGACACATATCAAAAATTTCCAGAATTTTCAGAAAGTATATAGTTTCCAGATCTTTAGGAATTTCAATAATTTATAGGAGATACGGTAATGAGAGATTGTTATGTAAATATCAAACTCAGATTCCCATTTTAACTTATGTGACACCATGAATTTCTTTCTCTTGGCTGACAAAATTAAGTAACTAAAGACCTTATGGACTAATAAAATTGGCTCTACTTTAGGATACAAAGTTGCCAATTATTATTTAGATTTAAATATTAATATTTTGAAGACATATTACATACATTAAATCACACATTAAATCAATTTGTTTTAGTTATAATCCAGCCTTACATGATAACTATAGAAAGATTCTGAGTGGGATTAAGAACTATTTAATAACTAAGTGCATGGATTTTCATTATAATTTTAGAGGATAATACCCATGAAATAAAATGATAAAATTTTTTGTAACAACTGATATTTCGACAGCTTACAAAATATGATACAATTACATTTTTCTAAACAATCAGGGATATTTATTCATAGGCTCTACTGTTGAGCATGTTCATTGACACTTTTATATTAAACAAATTAAATCTTCCCAAATCAAACACTAAAATTCTACTGTCCATATGTTAAGAGAAGAAATAAATTTCTTATTATGAAAACCTGGGGGCAGGAGTGCTGTAGTAGAATCTACAGCATGCTAAATGAGGGCCAAGTTAGGAAGATAATTAAATTCGATCTAACAAACATTTAAACTTCAAATTACATGCCCCAAGAAACTGGGGTGAGTTTTTTGAGTACTGAAGTTGCACTATCAGATCTCTCCATTAGATAGTAAATGTGGAGGCAATATGCAATACATACTCTAGCAAAAGAAAACTGAATGAGTCTAAGGCAAGGAAAGCATGTTCCAAAACAATGACATACTCAAGGAATCAACTCTTAAAAAATGATGCAAAGCTGTTCTTTTGTATCACAGAGCTTGCCATTAACTAAAGTAAAAGGAAAACCTTAATATCTTTTTAATGTTTGCCAATATGATCAGCCATATATTAACATGCAAATAATAGAAAAGTAAGCAAATAATCAATAAAAGAAAACTAATATATACTAAACACTATGTGCCAGCCTAAATACCTTGCATTTATAATCTCACTTAATTTCGACAGAAAGCTTTAAATTATGTATATTAATTTTTTTTTAACATCTTTATTGGAGTATAATTGCTTTACAATGGTGTGTTAGTTTCTGCTTTATAACAAACTGAATCAGCAATGTATATACATATATCTCCATATACATTCCCTCTTGCGCCTCCCTCCCACCCTCCCTATTCCACCCCTCTAGGTGGTCACAAAGCACCAAGCTGATCTCCCTGTGCTACGCAGCTGCTTCCCACTAGCTATCTATTTTACATTTGGTAGTGTATATATGTCAACGCTACTCTCTCACTTCATCCAGCTTCCCCTCCCCATCCCCGTGTCCTCAAGTCCATTCTCTATGTCTGTGACTTTATTCTTGCCCTGCCCCTAGGTTCATCAGACCACTTTTTTTTAGATTCCATAAACATGTATGAGCATATGATATTTGTTTTTCTCTTTCTGACTTACTTCACTCTGTATGACAGACTAGAGGTCCATTCACCTCACTACAAATAACTCAATTTTGTTTCTTTTTGTGGCTGAGTAACATTCCATTGTATACATATGCCATATTTTCATTATCCACTCATTTCTCGATTGACATTTAGGTTAGTTCCATGTCCTGGCTATTGTAAATAGTGCTGCGATGAACATTGTGGTACATGACTTTATTTGAATTATGGTTTCTCAGAGTATATGCCCAGTAGTGGGATTGCTGGGTCATAGGGTAGTTCTATTTTTAGTTTTTAAGGAACCTCCAAACTGTTCTCCATGTATCAATTTACATTCCCAGCAACAGTGCAAGAGGGTTCACTTTTCTCCACACCCTCTCCAGCATTTACTGTTTGTAGATTTTTTGATGATGGCCATTCTGACAGGTGTGAGGTGATACCTCATTGTGGTTTTGATTTGCATTTCTCTAATAATTAGTGATGTTGAGCATCCTTTCATGTGTTTGTTGGCAATCTGTAAGTCTTCTTTGGAGAACTGTCTATTTAGGTCTTTCACCCCTTTTTGGACTGGGTTGTTTCTGTTTTTGATATTGAGCTGCATGAGTTGCTTCTATATTTTGGAGATTAATCCTTTGTCAGTTGCTTCATTTGCAAATATTTTCTCCCATCCTGAGGGTTGTCTTTACATCTTGTTTATAGTTTCCTTTGTTGTGCAAAAGCTTTTAAGTTTCATTAGGTCCCATTTGTTTATTTTTGTTTTTATTTCCATTTCTGTAGGAGGTGGGTCAAAAAGGATCTTGCTGTGATTTATGTCACAGAATGTTCTGCCTATGTTTTCCTCTAAGTTTTTATAGTGTCTGCCCATACATTTAAGTCTTTATTACATTTTGAGTTTATTTTTGTGTATGGTATTAGGAAGTGTTCTAATTTCATTCTTTTCCACGTAGCTGTCCAGTTTTTCCAGCACCACTTATTAAAGAGGCTGTCTTTTCTCCATTGTATATTCTTGTCTCCTTTATCAAAAATAAGGTGGCCATATGTGCGTGGGCTTTCTATCCTGTTCCACCGATCTATATTTCTGTTTTTGTGCCAGTACCATACTGTCTTGATTACCGTAGTTTTGTAGTATAGTCTGAAGTCAGGGAGCCTGATTTCTCCAGGTGCATATTTCTTTCTCAAGACTGCTTTGGTTATTTGGGGTCTTTTGTCTTTCCATACAAATTGTGAAATTTTTTGTTTTGGTTCTGTGAAAAATGCCAGTGGGGGTTTCCCTGGTGGCGCAGTGGTTGAGAGTCTGCCTGCCGATGCAGGGGACACAGGTTCGTGCCCCGGTCCGGGAAGATCCCACATGCCGTGGAGCAGCCAGGCCTGTGAGCCGTGGCTGCTGAGCCTGCGCATCCGGAGCCTGTGCTCCGCAACGGGAGAGGCCACAACAGTGAGAGACCTGCGTACGGCAAAAAAAAAAAAAAAAAAAAAAAAAAAAATGCCAGTGGTAGTTTGATAGGGATTGCATTGAATATGTAGATTGCTTTTGGCAGTAGACTCATTTTCACAATGTTGACTCTTCCAATTCAAAACATGGTATATCTTTCCATCTGTTTGTATCATCTTTAATTTCTTTCATCAGTATCTTATAGTTATCTGCATACAGGTTTTCTGTCTCCTTAGGTAGGTCTATTCCTAGGTATTTTATTCTTTTTGTTGCAATGGTAAATGGGAGTGTTTCCTTAATTTCTCTTCCAGATTTTTCATCATTAGTGTATAGGGATGCAAGAGGTTTCTGTGCATTAATTTTGTATCCTGCTACTTTACCAAATTCATTGATTAGCTCTAGTACTTATCTGGTAGCACCTTTGGGATTCTCTATGTATAGTATGATGTCATCTGCAAACAGTGAGTTTTACTTCTTTTCCGATTTGGATTCCTTTTATTTCTTTTTCTTCTCTGATTGCTGTGGCTAAGACTTCCAAAACTATGTTGAATAATAGTGGTGAGAGTGGGCAATGTTGTCTTCTTCCTGATTTTAGAAGAAATGGTTTCAGCTTTTCACCACCGAGAACAATGTTAGCTGTGTGTGTGCCATATATGGCCTTTATTTTGTTGAGGTAGGTTCCCTCTAGGCCTAATTTCTGGAGAGTTTTTATCATAAATGGTGCTGAATTTTGTCAAAAGCTTATTCTGCATCAATTGAGATGATTATATGGTTTTTCTCCTTCAATCTGTTAATATGGTATATCACATTGATTGATCTGTATATATTGAAGAATCCTTGCATTCCTGGGATAAACACCACTCGATCATGGTGTATGATCCTTTTAATGTGCTGTTGGATTCTGTTTGCTGGTATTTTGTTGAGGGCCTTTGCAACTATGTTCATCAGTGATATTGTTCTGTAGTTTTCTTTTTTTCGAGACATCTTTGTCTCGTTTTGGTATCAGGGTGATGATGGCCTCGGAGAATGAGAGTGTGCCTCCCTCTGCTATATTTTGGAAGAGTTTGAGAAGGATAGGCATTAGCTCTTCTCTAAAGGTTTGATAGAATTCACCTGTGAAGCCATCTAGTCCAGGGCTTCTGCTTGTTGGAAGATTTTAAACCACAGTTTCAATTTCAGTGCTTGTGATTGGTCTGTTCATATTTTCTAATTCTACCTGGTTCAGTCTCGGAAGGTTGTACTTTTCTAAGAATTTCTCCATTTCTTTCAGATTGTCCATTTTATTAGCATATAGTTACTTGCAGTAATCTCTCATGATCCTTTGTATTTCTGCAGTGTCAGTTGTTACTTCTCCCTTTTCATTTCTAATTCTGTTGATTTGAGCCTTCTCCCTTTATTTCCTGATGAGTTTTATCAATTTTGTTTATGTTCTCAAAGAACCAGCTTTTACTTTTATTGATCTTCACTACTGTTTCATTTCTTTTTCATTTATTGCTGACCTGATTTTTATGATTTCTTTCCTTCTGCTAACTGTGGTTTTCTTTTCTATTTTTCTTTCTCTAATTGCTTTAGGTGTAAGGTTAGGTTGTTTATTTGAGATATTTCTTGTTTCTTGAGGTAGGATTGTATTGCTATAAACCTCCCTCTTAGAACTGCTTCTGTGGCATCCCATAAGGTTTGGGGACACTGTGTTTTCATTGTCATTTGTTTCTAGGTAATTTTTTGATTTCCTCTTTGATTTCTTCAGTGATCTCTTGGTTATTCAGTAGCATATTGTTTAGCCTCCATAGATTTGTAGTTTTTACAGTTTTTTCTTGTAATTGATATCTAGTCTCATGGCATATGGTTGGAAAAGATACTTTATATGATTTCAATTTTTTTAAAATTTACAAGGCTTGATTTGAGACCCAAGATATGATATATCCTGGATAATGTTCCATGAGAACTTGAGAAGAAAGGTATTCTGTTGCTTTTCATTGGAATGTCCTATAAATATCAATTAAGTCCATGTGGCCTAATGTGTCATTTAAAGCTTCTGTTTTCTTATTTATTTCCATTTTGTATGATCTTTCCATTGGAGAAAGTGGGGTGTTAAAGTCCCCTACTATGATTGTGTTACTGTCAATTTCCCCTTTTTGCTGTTAGCATTTGCCTTATGTATTGAGGTGCTCCTATGTTGGGTGCATAAATATTTACAATTGTTATATCTTCTTCTTGGATTGATCCCTTGATCATTATGGATTGTCCTTCCCTGTGTCCTGTAATAGTCTTTATTTTAAAGTCTATTTTGCCTGATATGAGAATTGCTACTGCAGCTTTCTTTTAATTTCCATTTGCATGGAATATCTTTTTGCATTCCCTCACTTTCAGTCTGTTTGTGTCCCTAGGTCTGAAGAGGGTCCCTTGTAGACAGCATATATACAGGTCTTGTTTTTGTACCCATTCAGCTAGTCTGTGTTTTTTGGTTGCAACATTTAATCCATTTACATTCAAGATAATTATTGATATGTATGTTCCTATTTTCTTATTTGTGTCGGGTTTGTTATGTAGGTCTTTTCCTCCTCTTGTGTTTCCTGCCTAGAGAAGTTCCTTTAGCTTTTGTTGTAAAGCTGGTTTGGTGGTGCTGAATTCTCTTAGCTTTTCCTTGTCTGTAAAGGTTTTAATTTCTCCATAGAATCTGAATAAGATCCGTACTGGTTGTAGGTTTTTCCTTTCATCACTTTAAAATATGTTGCCACTCCCTTCTGGCTTGCAGAATTTCTGCTGAAAGATCAGCTGTTAACCTTACGGGGATTCCCTTGTATGTTATTCATTGCTTTTCTCTTGCTGCTTTTATTTTTTATTTGTATATAATTTTTGATAGTTTGATGAATATGTGTCTTGGCATGTTTCTCCTTGGATTTATCCTGTATGGGACTCTTGCACTTCCTGGACTTCACTGACTATTTCCTTTCCCATGTTAGGGAAGTTTTCAACTATAATCTCGTCAAATATTTTCCCAATCCCTTTATTTTTTTCTTCTTCTTCTTGGACCCCTATAATTCGAATGTTGGTGCATTTAATGTTGTCCGAGAGGTCTCTGAGACTGTCCTCAATTGTTTTCATTCTTTTTCTTTATTCTGCTCTGTGGTACTTATTTCCACTATTTTATCTTCAGGTCACTTATCCATTCTGCTTCCTCAGTTATTCTGCTATTGATCCCTTCTAGAGAAATTTCAATTTATTGTATAGTTCATCATTGTTCATTTGTTCTTTAGTTTTTCTAGGTCCTTGTGAAACGTTTCTTGTATTTTCTCCAATCTATTTCCAAGATTTTGGGTCATCTTTACTATCATTACTCTGACTTCTTTTCAGGTAGACTGCCCATTTCCTCTTCATTTGTTTGGTCTGGTGGGTTTTTACCTTGCTCCTTCATCTGCTGCATATTTCTATGTCTTCTCGTTTTGTTTAACTTACTGTGTTTGGGCTCTCCTTTTTGCAGGCTGCAGGTTCATAGTTCCTGTTATTTTTGGGTGTGTCCCCAGTCGGTGAGGTTGGTTCAGCGGCTTGTGTAGGCTTCCTGGTGGAGGGGACTGGTGCCTGTGTTTTGGTTGGTGGGGCTGGATCTTTTTCCTCTGGTGGGGAGGGCTGCGACTGGTGGTGTGTTTTGCAATCTCTGTGAACATAGTATGACTTTAGGCAGCCTCTCTACTAATGGGTGGGGTTGTGTTCCTGTCTTGCTAGTTGTTTGGCATGGGGTGTCCAGCACTGGAGCTTGCTGGCCATTGAATGGAGCTGGGTCTTCATGTTGAGATGGAGAACTCTGGGAGAGCTCTCGCCGACTGATATTTCGTGGGGCCAGGAGGTCTCTGGTGGTCCAATGTCTTGGACTCAGCCCTCCCACCTCGGAAGCTCAGGCCTGACACCTGGCCAAACAAGACCCTGCCAGCCATACGACTCAGAAGAAAAGGAAAAAAAAAAAAAAAGTGAACAGATAGAACCCCAAAACAAATGGTAAAAGCAAAGCTAAACATACAAAATCACACAAATAAACATACACACACCCATAAAAAGAAAACAAAGAAACAACAACAAAAAAGAAAAAAAACGAACAGGCAGAACCCAAGGGCAAATAGTAAAAGCACAACCTAAACAGACAAAATCACACAAAGAAATGTACACACACACACTGACAAAAAGAGAAAAAAGGAAAAAATAATAAAAGAAATTTAAATAATAAAATTTAAAAATAAAATAAAAAATTAAAAATAATAATTTAAAAAAAGAGAGCAACTAAACTAGTAAACAAATCCAGCAATGATAACAAGCACTAAAACCTAAACTAAGATAAACATAAAAACCAGAAACAATTCAGACACAGAAAGCAAACCCCAAGTCTACAGGTGCTCCCAAAGTCCATCGCCTCAATTTTGGGAACATTCGTTGTCTATTCAGATACTCTCCAGATGCAGGTTCATCAAGTTGATTGTGGGGATTTAATATGCTGCTCCTGAGGCTTCACAGAGAAATTTCCCTTCCTCTTTGTTTGCACAGCTCCTGGGATTCAGCTTTGGTTTTGACCCCTTCTCTGTGTGTAGGCCGCCCTCAGTTGTCTGTTCCCTGCCCAGACAGGAGGGGGTTAAAGCAGCAGCTGATTAGGGTGCTCTTGCTCACTCAGGCCGGGGAGAGGGAGGTGTAATGTAGTCATAATTGGAATGCAAGGCGAGCCTATGGTAGCAGAGGCAAGCCTAACATTGTAACAGCCTGAAGCGCACTGTGCATTCTCCCAGGGAAGTTGTCCCTGGATCTTGGGACCCTGGCAGTGGTGGGCTGCACAGGCTCCCGGGGGGGTGTGGGTAGCGACCTGCGCCTGCACACAGGATTCTTGGTGGCAGCAGTGTCACCGTTAGCATTTCATGCCAGTCTCTGGGGGTCCAAGCTGATAGCCATGGCTTGCACCCATCTCTGGAGCTCGCTTAGGCGGTGCTCTGCCTTCTGTGGACACATGGAGCAGGAATCCCCTCTCCTCGTGCACCCCAAAACAATGGTCTCTCACCTCCTCAGCAGGTCTAGACTTTTTCCCTGACTCCCTCCCAGCTAGCTGTGGCGCACTAGCCCCCTTCAGGCTGTGTTCATGCAGCCAACCCCAGTCCTCTCCCTGGGGTCTGAACTCTGAAGCTCAAGCCTCAGCTCCCAGCCTCCATCCACCACAGTGGGTGAGCAGACAAACCTCTCAGGTTGGTGAGTGCTGGTTGGCACTGATCCTCTGTGCGGGAATCTCTCCACTTTGCCCTCTGCACCCCTGTTGCTGTGCTCTCCTCCGTGGTTCTGTAGTTTCCCCTCTGCCTACCCCCTGTCCCCATCAGTGAAGGGTCTTCCTAGTGTGTGGAAACTTTTCCTCCTTCACAGCTCCCTCCCAGAGGTGCAGGTCCCATCTGTATTCTCTTGTCTCTGTTTTTTCTTTTTTCTTTTGCCCTACCCAGGTACATCGGGAGTTTCTTGGCTTTTGGGAACTCAGAGGTCTTCTTCCAGCTTTCAGTAGGTATTCTGTAGGAGTTGTTCCACATGTAGATGTATTTTTGATGTATTTGTGGGGAGGAAGGTGATCTCCACATCTTACTTCTCTGCCATCTTGAAGGTTTCTCCAAATTATGTATAATATTTAAATGACTATTTAAATGACATATAATGATTTATATCATACATAAGTCAAGTTGCTTGGTACTCCCAGATATAAATTACAATGTCCAGACTTGGTCCCACTTGCTTTCAAAGCCATTCCTCTGTCACTCTCTGCTAAACTGCCTCCCTGTAATTCCCTGAGACTTTGGACAAATAATAGTAAAGACCATGAACTCAATCCACATCATTTCAACTGAGCACTTGAAAAAAGTGATAATTAATTCTTCCTGATTCATAAATTCAACAATTCCATGCCTTTATTTCAATATTCATTTTGCGCTACTAGCCTTTTCTTTCTTACGTTACCCATTATACAGGACCTGTTGAAAGATCAGTGTATTAATTAGTCATATTGTCTCTTAAAACAGTATTATTTTAACTAAAATAAATTATAAAAACTCTGAATTCAGTATAAAGTAATTAAGTAAAGAAAACAAGATTTTTGTAGTAAATCAAACTTTAATGGTACTATCTAACCTTGATATGGGGGGGACATGAAAAGTATCATTTTGGATCAAAGATACGTAGTTTGAAATAGTGCACCTACATCATATCTAGTTTGCATGAATAACAGGAAGCTGTAAAAGTCTTCCAGCGCTAATTACACAATCTAAAAGTAGGTTTAAAACCTTACATTCATTTTCTGAATAATTCAGAGTTAATTTCCATCACTGAAAATCACCTAATTTACAGTAAACTAATTTCCCATTAATGCTAGGACTGCTTATGTCACTAAAACCTCAATTTATTTTTCATTTTTCATACATATACATTAGCTTCTCTCTTTCCTCAGTCTCACAGGTTATCAATTATCCAAAAATGTATTTTTTCTGAGAGATCACTGGGGTCTAGAATAGCTTTTAATATTTGGTTCTGGTCTTCACTGTTCCTAACACAGAGGCACATGGGAATCATATACCTAGGTCTTTTCACTTTTGAGATACTGAAAATACCTTTATTATTCTTCAACATTCTTCAGCATCTTTTGACATTAGAATTGATTTTTTCTAAGCAGATATAAGTATCTCACAGACCTGTAAAGCTGAGACTTGACTTCTTTAGAACATGATTATACCAGCTTCTGGACAGGCTGGAGAAGGAGAGTTACTTTCTCTCCCACCTAAGAAGATTAGCCATCATGTGCTTTAACATCTAGCACCTCATCTTCCATGTCTTTACTGTAATTTTTATTATTTTTCTTCAACTATATAATTCCTAGTTTCCTCATCTATATACATAAAATAAGTATTTCAGAGCAGTGTTACGAATTGAATGAGACAAATAAATTTTCTAACAGAGTAGCTAGTATATAATTGTATTTGTTATTAAATCCCAGATATACTCTTAATATTTATGAATCAGAAACTGTCCAAGAGGGACTTCCCTTGTGGCACAGTGGTTAAGACTCTGTGCTCCCAGAGGCAGGGGCCCTGGGTTCCATCCCTGGTCAGGGAACTAGATCCCACATGCATGCTGCAACTAAGAGTTTGCATGCCACAATTAATGAGCCTGCCTACTGCAACTTGAGACTCTGTGCAACAAAAGAAAGAAAGAAAGAAAAAGAAACTTTCCAAGAATAGTGAAATGGTTTCATTTATGTTTGATGAAATAGTGCATGTGTTCAATAAATATTAGCTATCATTCCTATTTTGTACACGGTCTCAAAGAAATTTATGCTGGTCAAATGATATCAAAAATAAAGATGAGTGCATAAAAGTACAGAGGTAGTGCAAAGTAACTGATAGAGCTAAAGAAAGAAAGATAATATAGAAGACAACAAATTTCCATTACAGAAACTAACTTTAATTAGAAGCAACAAAAAGATGAGACAAAAGCTGACTGGTAACAAAATCAGTAATCTGACAGAAAACTGTATAAATCAAAATACAGAAAAAGGTAAATAAAAACTGATTTGAAAGAAGCTGAAAGATATGATATGGGAAAGAAACAAAAGAGAAAAAGGAGTGCTGTCCCTGAAGAAGAAATGATTACAAATATAAGAAAATTTATACTGAAGAAATATTAAAAGAAAACACTCTTGAAAGGAAGACTGAATTAAACATTCATAGGGAACACTCAATTATACTTTTTAAAAAGATACACATATTAATAACAATTCTAAAGAACTGATATTGCTCATCTGCATAGGGAAAGAAAATAAAATCACCTTCATAGGTGGATTACCCATGAAGTAAAATGCTAGCTTCAGAGTTCTCAAAAATAACATTCAATGTCAGAACACATTAAGATCTGTAGATTATAATTCTTTATTTTATTTTATTATATCTTATCAAAGGACCATACTCAGAACTTCTAAGAAGAGTAGAGAAAGCCAATGAGACAAATTGTGCTCATCTACTATAAAGCAAGAGCCAAGAGTTTTCTGTTAGAATCACTGATTGGTAGACTAACCAGCCCAGTTTTGGAGGTGTGAAAGGGGGTGGCAGATCAGAGAAGTTAACAACAGGAGAATTTAATCTTATATTGGAGATAATTGTTCAAAGCAAAATCCTGGAGGAAAAACATCAACTAAACCAAAGTTTTTGGTTTGAAAGTTCAATGGACCAAATCAAGTCCACAAGTGCTTAGCAAGATTGAAAGGATCAATAGAGTGAAATACCTCTGATTTTAGCTCCTTTCTGAAGCCTTTAAAATGCCAGAGGATTTTTTACTCAATTTGTATCCTCATTCATACAGTAATCAAATGAAAATGTTCTCAAGAATTAAAGAACTCAGGCGATATCACTTCCATGAATGCCTCCAATAAAACAAACAAACCGATATATAACAACTCAAACAAACCAAGTAAAACAAAGAACTGATTGATTACAGTATCTGCACAAACAAAAGATGATTCAAAAACAACCAGAAACACAACTTCCAAAACACTTGTTACTTCTTCTATGGAATTTACTTAGTGATAATGGATTAATAATTCAGATCCTCCATTTTGGGGGGTGGTTTTTGAGATCATATAACATTAGGAGATAGAAAAGTTGGCATACTGCAGCCTGTAGGCCAAATCTAGCTTGTCATCTGAATTTTTTTTCCCTGAGCTACTCAGTTCATGGTGGTAAAATTTAGATTGTTTTACACAGAGGTCATCCAGGTTTGTGAAAAAGCAAAGAGCTTTATTTTGTCCATGTCAAGTTAAGGATGCCTAGGAAAGAACAACATGAGAAGTTAAGTGGATAGTTGGATATATGAGTCTGAAATTCAGGGGAGAAGCCATTGTTGTTTTTAAACAACTAGTGGTTCTTTAATTAACACATCTTATTTTTCAGAATGTGACCCATATGTGTTATCACTTCAGATTTTAAAGTGCTTTGCTTTTGTGAAGTTTTCATTTAAATTCAGTGTTTCCTTATTTGATAAAGTTAAAATTGTTTATGAACCCAGCAGTTTGATTTGACGTATTTAACAATAGCAACAGATAATAATTTCTGCGTGATTTTATCATTTAGTTTTAGAGAAATTCATTTTAATTGTGACACAGAACAGGTACATTTTAAAATAAAAAGCAGGAAATATCCACCCATCATTACTAAATAGATCACTTTATGAGATTATAAACTTTATGATATAGACATTAATCAAATTACCTTTAGAAATTTTGTGTCAAAAGTATTTTTCTAGCTATTTATTTTCTACAATAGACTTTTTAGATTAATTAATAACATTGTTTATCAAACTTGTGGGTCAAGAAAATTTTTAATTTTTAAAAATTTGAAGGCATAGAATAACTTTTTATATGGATTATGTTTATCACTATTTACCATATAAAAATTAAAATTTATAAAATATTTACATATTACTTTAACAAATAATAGTAATACAATTATTACATGTTAATATAAATAATGTATATATATGCAAATTATTATATTTCCCAATACAAATATTCATGAACAGAGTGACATCACTTTACATTTTCACATCGTCTGGCTTAATAGCAAACAATCGGATTATCAAATCTATTCCACTTTAACTTTGAAATGTCACAAGTCATGCAGAACCTCTAGAAAACCTTATTTTTTCTCTTGAGATAATGAGTGTGAATAATGTCTCAGTATCATTATGCAAATAGTTTTGAGTTTGAGGTACTCTATAAGTCTCTACTTCTGAGACCTCAGATTTATAACAGTACACCATTCTCTTTTTGCTATTTTTCTTTATTTTTCTTTCCTCATTTTAATCTTTTTAAAATGTATTTCTGCTTTCAATCTCTAACATGCTTGAAGTGGTCCAATAACCTTTGGGTCAACACCCTAAACCTTTTCCATGGACATTGTCAGAAGTGACTTCAAAGTGGAGATTCATCATCTGTGGTTGTTGACATCAAGGACATTTTGGGGGTCACCCAGGAACTTGCCTCATGGAGAATACTTTTAGGAAGGATGCTGACTTTTACTGCATGCGTGCGTGTGTGTGTGTGTTTGTGTTTTGCCTAAATTCTAAATAACTGGATGTTGCCAACTAGGAGCTGCTCATACATTTATTATAATAATTTAATGTTGTAAACTGCATTCAAGAATGAAGGAAGATTTTCAACTGCATGCATAGAGGCTTCATGAACAATGAAATATTTGTAGTAATTATTTCAGAACCATCTCTCTCTCATTCTGTCTCCATCACCATTAATTCCCACCTTTCATAAAAGTTATGAATAAGAGAATTTCAAAAGCAAATAAGAAATGTACTAAGCTGAGAATTGCTTTAGAAATGCAATACTTGAGGCTACATGGAAGGAATCGAGATACACAAATACAGTCAGTTTGACAAAAATGCTCTTTTTGAAACCACAATTTTTTTTCCCACATGATTGATATATTAGTGAAAACTCTGAATGCAATGGGAATCCTGTGCTTGATTATGCATGATTTAACTGGTGAGAAATAAGTAGGTGAAGACAGAAAATTGCACTCAGCTGAACCAAACTGTGTAGGAAAATAAAAATGCACACAACTCAAACGTCTACCAGCTACTTCAGTTCACTGTATGTGTTATCCTATAAGGTTTGTTTTACTATGCTTTCACGTTTGTGAATATATATATATATATATATTCCATATATATATAGTTTTGTTTTTGTTTTAAATCACCAAGAAGTGGGGAAGTAGCGAGCAACTGGAAGTGCAGTTTATTTTATAAGGGCACAAAAGGAAAGAAAAAATCATCTGAAGATATTTTGCTGTGCAATTTACAGGAATTTGTACAGAGCTGTGGTGTGTGCATAGGTGTGTCTGTATGCAGGTGCTATGTATGTTTTTCTTATATAAACACATTCAAATGTTTTTTAACATACTAATAGATGACATTCTCATGTGAGAAGCATTTTTATGTTTGCTTTCCACCATTTCAGTGGCTACAGACAGAAGAAATGAACTGTCATTTCCTGAAGTAACAGGAGCTTTACTCCTTTCCTGCTGACTGACCCAAAGTTGACTACCATCTTATGATATTGTGGTTCTGACTAGTGCTCTATACATATGATAAAACCAAAATAACTATTTTTGTTTGAAAAGAAGTGAAAAATTTGTACTTTTCCATAGTTTTTGCTAATATTTCCACCTGGTTTCATGAAAAAAAAAAAAAAGGAAATCAGTGAGCTGTCAGTAAAGAGAGATGAGGGGAGTGAACTTTCTTGACTTAAGTCTCCTGGCTATTGCATTTGCCCATTGCCCTCTCAGTTTGAACATATCACAGGAATATCGGATTGCCTGACACACATAATAATTAACTCATATTGGTTATTCTAATGTTGATCATCTCTTTTTCTGCAAATGAAAATGCTCTCCAACTACTCGCAACAAAGAAAGAGGGAAAAAATGAAGGTGAGTTAGTAAACTGGGAAAACGAGTAATCGTAATCGACATGACTGATTTTCAACCCATTTCTGTTCTTTTAACATTATTCCACACTACACACAGTACAACTCAACTCTGAAAGAAAGCCCTGCATTCATGAGTTCAATACTGTAACATTTAATTTCTCATTCTTTTCTCAGTTTACTTGTTTTTGTTTTACTTGTTTCCTTCTTCCGATCACGAATCTCACTGTCTCTCTTTTGCCCATTGCCAGGTGCACGGTAATTAAAAATGCTTATTTGTCAAATGAAGTACTGGACAGTTGCATTGCTTATCCCCTGTCCTTAGCATGGAAGTCCAATTATTATTACTATTTTTTAAATAATTATAACTCCTGAATTTCACATTCTGTTTTCTGTGTAACCAGGATGTTCTTTCTGGCCAGGCATACCATAGAACTTTCCGTAAGTAATGGAAACTACAGGTAACAAACACTGGCACCTACTTTAGCTCTTCTCAATTATCAAGGTAATTTGATTGAGCCCAATTAATTTTGATAATACCAAACAATGAAAAATATCAACCGTATTCTTATTTGAACCTGCTCTTGTGCACTTTCCAAAGTAAATATTAAATTTCCCTAAAAGTCATTTCAGTAGTTGCAGGTCATAAGTTAGCTGGCTGTAGGTTAAAATTAATAAATGTTTAAAGGCATCATGGATGAAATAATGGATAATACCAACTTGAACTTTAAAGTTTGAAAATGAAATTCAGAAAATGTAGAGACTACTGCTAATATAAATCTTCCACATTGGGCTAAGTTTTGCAGTTATCCTTTACTTTAGTCATTTTCTTTCTAGCCATGTAATTTATTTAATCACCCAAGTAAGCTGAACTTGGACTTTAATTATTTTTCAATTTTAGTTTGAGCCTTTATAGAAAAGAGGGTTTAATGATAGCACAAGATAAAACTGAAATGGTATAAAAATCCCAGGCAAAAGAATACGGTACTTTAGTCACTTTTCACATGTGTTTCCAGGATATAATAAGATGTAGTGAAGGACAGCTTGATATGAAAACACTCAGATAACTGAAGATTATTCCTTATAGAGAATGGAAACTTTCTCAAATGCTTTTGTATGTCACCAGAGTTAGTGACACTGCTGTGTGTGTCACATTTGTTAAGAAAAAAATAGATTTAAATGCCCAAATATCACTCTGGGGCAAAAACATAACTGTTCTTTTGTCTAATACAGAGACTATTTTTCTTAATTTTTAAAAAATGTTTCAGTAAGGCAGAACTTTTAATAACATAATGATGATCATGCCATATAAGGTAAATGATTGCAATCTCACTATGCAAGAATACTCAGTATAATTATTTTGGAACCAAATTCAGAAATCAAACAGATGCTCTACAAAGCTATGCCTATATCCATATGTAATTCATTTTCCTCCTCCTATTAAGAAAAGACATACTTAAAGTTTGACTCAGCAAGTCAACACTGGCAAAGCCTGGTCAGTATATTTCATTCTAATTGTTTTACCTTTACAGTGGATACTTTTTTTTTTTTTCTCCTATTGCCACTTTGGCAGGTCATTTGTCTCATCGGTCACTTAAGCAAAACTGTGCTTGTTAAGCAATCATCAGAGTAAAGTCAATACTAAGCATTATGCTCCCTGCTCTGTAAAAGGGAGAGTGGATAGGATAGAGCTTATCTACGCAAAACTTGGTGATGTTTTGACCTTATCTCTAAAGGTTTTTCAGGGCAAGACAAGTTGCCTAAGAGTTGCGTGGTACTAGATTTCCACTCTCCTTGTCTTTATTTATGCTTCTTGACTCTCCACTATTTGTCGTCCACTCACATTTATCGTGCATTCTCAGGTGCCTGACATTGAAACAAGTGGTTTGAGATTTACAGTTTTTATTTGCTCCTTGCCCTTAAAAGGCAGTTTAATGGAACGAACAAACACAGGCAAACAGATTACACTGCTAGGTTCATATGCTTAGACTAAGAAGTAAATAAACAAGAAAACATTTACAAACTAGGGATGAGGACTGACTGAGACTTTTCGGTAAGTCTGAACAAGCCGGGCGCCAATATATAGGTAGGGCTTTGGCATGAGATAAGTGCTCATTGCCCCAGAAACAAGTAAACTGTTTCAAACGTGGACCCACAGAGTAGACCTGAACACATAAGAAGATATATTTTAGGCAGAATAGACAATTCATTCACAGTTAATCTAGCAGGAAAACAAACAAAAAACTAAAAAAATTAAATAACCAACCTCATAAAGATTAAAAAGATTTAAGTTAAATTATATATAAGGTATAGTAACATCAGATATCTCAAAATCAAGAAGTACATCAAATACTGCTATTCTCATTTCAAATATCCATATGTAAAATTTAAGTACATCTCATTAACATATATAAAAATCCCTGATGTGAGTAGAAAGTTAGAAGCAAGGAGAGTACTGGTACTCAATTTTTCTTTAGACATCTGGATGGTTTTGAACTCATCTGATGCTATCCCCCCATCTTCTCTAATTTGCTATTCCTTAACCTCTGTCACTTCACTGTTTATGAAACAATCAAATATCATTATTACCATTATTTTGAATTTAAGTGACACAAAACATATACACATAAATACTTATAAGTAAATACATAAAAATATATAGCTTCTGAAAGTAGAATTACATAGAAATTTGATTTGAATCATATTTAAATCCATGGTCTCAAGGCAGACAGATTTGAAATTACAGGTTAAATCCACCACCACCAAGTTGTATTATCTTGGAAAAATTGTTCAACTTTTCTAAACCTCCATTATCTCACCTGTAAAATAGTAATTTTTAGAATACCTTTCTCTTATGGTTGTTTTGAGGACTGAATGTATTGATTTCAATAAATGAGACAAGAACAGTGTTTGACACATAGTAAACCCTCACCGTAGTCAGTTTGGGCTGCTATAACAAAAATACCATAAACTGAGTAACTTATAAATGATTTACATAAATGTATTTCTCATAGTTCTGGAGGCTGCAAAGTCCAAGATCAATGTGTGGGCAGTTTTGGTATCTGGTGAGAGCTCGTTTCCTAGATGTCCATCTTTTCACTTTAACCTCATATGGCAGATCCCTCAAGGGATCCCTCTGGGGTCTCTTTTATAAGGGCACTAACACCTTCATGAGGGCTCTGTTCTCATAAACTAATGACTTCCTAAAAGCCACCTTCTAAAACCATCACATTGGTAATTAGTTTTCAACAAACAAAGCTGGGGGGGGGTGGACACAAATATTCAGTCTGCAACAACTCTCAATAAATTTTAGCAATTTGTGATATTATCATTATTTTTAAATTTGCTCATTACTTTTATATATTATTTAATAAATTCTGTTATTTATCATGATATCAACTATATACGATATGTTACCATGTATCAACAACTTTCTTCCATGATAGTATCTGATGTACAGTAGGACTGGAAAAAGAAGTAAGTAGCACTATTGTCATGGCAGGTTGTAGGTTTGAAGAATAAATCCTTGAGTGTCTAAAATTGGCACTTTATCTTACTTCTTCATTTGATACAAGGTACCCTGACTGCTCATGGTATATCTACTTGTCTGATGCCTTCCCTAGTGCCCAGAAAATTTACCCATGAACTGTCATAGGCTCTTTAATCTTCGTGTTGCCACTAAGACCATCCAACTTCTGCTACTTCCTAATCTACTCTAATCTACTGTGGGAATTCTTTCTTTCCATTCCAATAATCCTAAAGTCAGACTCACAGAGTAGGTGACTCTACACTATGTTTGCTTATATCCCTCACATAGTCATTTTGGATTATTAAAATAATATAACTATATTCTGAGTGGCTTATATACAGAAATTTAATTTTCACAGCTCTGGAGGCTGAAAGTCCAAGATTAGAGCGCCAGCATGGTCAGGTTCTAATGAAAGCCCTCTTCTGGGTTGCAGACAGCTGACTTCTCCTTGTATCCTCACATAGCAGAAAAAGCTAGCTAGCTCTCTGGCCTTTTCTTGTAAGGGTATTAATACTATTCATGAAAGCTCCACCTTCGTGACCTAACTCATTTCCCAAAGGTCCCACCTCCAAATACTGTCACATTAGGTTTAGGGTTTCAACATATGAATTTGGGGGGGGGGTGGACACCAATTCTGCAGCTCACTGCAGCTTCCAAGGCACTTCCCAAAACAATGCTGCAGTATAGATACTACATGGTGATATTTCCTTATAACCTGTAATTGTATGAATATATCCATATTTATTTCCTATTACAAACAATTCTCCAATGAATAGCCAAGAACACATTTCCTAGGAGTGGTTTAGGTAAAATGCAGATGTTCAAATTTTCAGTTTTACTAAGCATTGGCAAATTGATTTCTAGTCATAATATTTTCATTTCCAATTTCAATGTAAACTATATCAGGTTTTAACAATCTCAGAGTAGTTTCTAAGTAAATTCCAATTAAAATAAGGTAAAATAATTTTGTGAATAAAAAAAGATAATGTAGGTATGGTGGGTGAATTAATGCAAGGTGTTTAATGTCAGGTTTATAAATTTAGATTTTGCTGCTAGGTTTCTGACTTATATGATATAAATATAAAACATATAAAAGTGAGAGACATATTGTCTTGTAAAGTTGATGTACAATGAAAATGAAAAAGACAGATGTAAGAGTTTATTAACTCATATGTAGTAGCAAAAATCCAGACAGGAAATTAAAATAAGCTGGACAAATCGGTCTGTGCAAATGGACATGTGTTGAATAGGAAGGTTCTAGCTGATGATGGTGAAAGTGATATTGATATTGAAGACTGACATTTATCAATATCTACCACATGCAAATGATGTTAGTCGGTTTTATACAGTGCTTTATTTCTAGTATCTTATTACTTCAGATAAGGAAACTGAGACTCAGATATGCAAGAAAAAGAAAAGAAGGAATAAAATAGTTTTCTAGAATAAGGTCTATATGGTATCAGATAAATACTCTTGCCATTGACAGGGATGAAGATTTGGAGAAGAGGTTCAAGTCTGGATACACTGAATTCAGTTTCTGAGAGGATATGTTTTGTTAGTTATCAGAACATCTATTCAATTTCACATTGAATGAGTTCCCTTAAAGGATTTAGATATACCTATTCAGTTTTCAGCATTCTTATTGGAGCTGAAGTAAAATCATATTTACTTTAAGAAAGATTATACTCAGTTCAGTGTTTCTTATCAAAATACTAACAACAATCTAACTAGAAAATTGAGTGAAGAAAAAAAATGAAGCAACAGCAGATGGATAAAAATCAAAAAAAGTATTTAATATTTAAATATATAGAATTATGCCCTTAAAAAGAAATCACAGTTAATGCATTTTAGATGCACTTATATTTATAATTCACAGTCTTGATTTCAATGCAAAAAGCTGACTTTCAGAAAATAGATTCTCACTATATATTATGTCTGTAATTGGTACTATTCTTTCTACACTGTTAACTTTTTAAAGCCAAAATGTTATTTTCTAGGATCATTAATAATACAACATACCAAATTGTACTGTTAAATTCACTTAGCATGAAGAATTCACTAAAAACTGCAAACTGAGGTAATATTCTAAAGCTTCTTTTCCTTTCCATACCTGATATATATAATCTCAAAGGTTCATCTATTAATTCAGCCATCCATTTCTTTTGCTAATGATTCTTGGCACAGAAACTGTCACTTGAACAATATTTCTACTTAAAAATATGTAAACATACACAATTTTTTAGTGTTTGACTCATTTTTAATTTCTACACACACTTGCATTTTCTAGGCATTCTCAACCTGAACACCCTAAGATTTGCTGATCCTCAGATGGATGCTGCACTTTCGTTCTATCATTCAAATTAATGATTTTTTACTACATAAAAATTAATTTAATATAATTCCATTTTTTTCATTCTTTCTTTCAACATACTTATTGAGCCTATGCTTTATGCTATACACCTTCTTGGGCGGTGAAAATATAAAAATTAATAACACTATTTGCTTAGTGAGCTAAACGTTTACTAGGACAGACACTCAAACCATGAATTATGATACAATGTCAAATTTTGAATCAGAGATAAACACAAAGTGAAATGGATACACAGTGGAGGAGAGAATTGAGTCTTCTGTAGAAGGAGTAAGAGTAAAGTTTAAAGCAAGATTCAATCTGAGATAGCAGAATCACAACTTTGTGTCATTCCTTCTCTTTCCAGTGTCTACCCTGCTGCCTCAGACATGTGGTCTCAGATCAGGTCCCAACACATTCTCCCCACAAATGAATCATATGTGCAAGATATGATCTCTTTGTCACCTGTAGAGTGAGAAGCATGAGGAATGTAGATTGAAAGCACCAAGATGCCATAATAAATGAAGGTTGACTGTACCAGCCACTACAAGATATTAAGTAAGTAATGGGGAAGACTTGTGAAAATTGCTTGGAAACCTGATTGTAAAAATATATTATCAATAGAAAATTCATATGAAAGAGGAAATAAATATCAGTGGTTAATGTCTTGTAAGCAATAAGACATGAGACAGACATTTTTGAATGAGGCAGTGGGGTGAGGTGTTATCAGGAACCACGGTAGACAACCATAGTCATGAATCTTAAGCCCAGGATGATGTAGAAAAGGAAAAATGCCCTCTTGAAACTGTAAGACACTTTATTCTGAAGTCATTAGTGGCTGCTAAACATACATAAGGATTTTTGTTATGTAACATATCTTATTTTTATCATATAAGATTACTAAATAAATAGGAAGTTTGAAGTGAAGAGGAACTGAAATATGTACCACATTTAAGGGATAAATTTATTTGCTGTTTCTTAGCAAATGAATGATAAATAGCAAATAATTGCATCATCGGTTTTCTGTTATTTTAACACCTTTTAATAAATAAAAAATTATTTTCTTGTTTTTTGTTTTGTTTTGTAGATTTTATTGAAAGGAAATAGAAGATGGTTAAGAAGTCAAAGAGATGCTTGTGTGAGCCTTCTTCTTGATATTATAAGATATATATCTTATAATATATATGATATATATATATCTCCTTGATATTGTAAGAGCATGCAGAAGAATGCAAAATACATTTAAAACAAATTTGTGTTTCATTTCCATTATTTTATTTCTATTCAAGGAGAGTTGATTTGTAGATTTTAGAGAGAGAATCATGTAAAAGAGATGTTCCTGCAGAAAAATGTATAAAACCTTTGGCTATATCTGGTAGAAACTGATATACTGTAAAACAAGAGGTCCAGACTGAGAATCAGGAGTCTTGGGTTTGATCTAGATACAGTCACTAGTTACATTACTTACATTCAGTTATCATAATTGGAAAAGTAAGAATTCTGAATTAAATCAGTTTTTTTTTTTTTTTTTAAGTAAATGCTGTGGTTTCAGAGTTTACAATCTGAGGGCTATTTGCATCCTGAAAGTGTTTCAGAAGACAGAAAAGGGTCTGAGAAACACAGGAATACATCTCAACTAATTGAGTTCAGAAACCAAAACATGCTGCAGGGTATAAATTTTGGGTAATTTGCCTTCCTGGTGCCCAAAAAATAGCACCATATAGATGGTTTCTGAGTCCTGCCTACTTATTAAGTTCACTCCTAAGATGAAGCAAATAGCAAAAGCAGTTACTGGAAGTTGGAAGTCATTTTCAGGAATGTATTTAATAGAAATCACTCAAGTTCAATTTAGTAATGCAATTATTATTGTATAAAACCTCCTTATTAGTAAAGAGCCAAAAATTTTTCCCATTATGACACAAAGGAAAATTAAATACTAAGATTTTATTACAAAGTATTTTATAGTGAAAAAAATGACACAGGAATGTATGGAGAATAATGTTTCCAACAACTGTGAAACAACCATCCAGTATTAACTCATAACGTTTCCATTATCTCTCTTCAACTATTAACAGATCAATCTTTACAGGTAAAATTTATGTCCACTTTGCTTGAATCTCTCAAACTTTTATATTCTTTTCTTACCAGAAACAATTACTATCAATAATTTTACATATAGCTATTCAGTCTTTATTTTTATATTTAATTATAAAATGCCTCTAAGTAGATTCAGGCACAAATGGACATTTGGTATATGACATAGTAAGTCTTATACATTAGAAGGAGAAAAACAGACTCTACATTAAATCACAATGGGACAACGATCCTACTGTTGGGATCCTACTGTCTAACAGTCATAAATTCAAACTGCATTTTAATTGTGTATTTGAAAAACAAAGTTTTAAAACTATTTAAAATAAAAGTAAAAATTAAATAATATAGCTTATTTCTGCATTTGTATTTGCAAAGAAGTTATTAGACAATTTATGAAAAGCAAAACTCAACACAAATATTGATAACTGTGGTCACTTGAGAATTTAAAACTCAATATAGTTTTCTACATCGGTTTTATTAAAAAAAAACACATCTACTGAAAAGAAATAATAGAAAGTCATGTAACAGTGTATCCTTTGAATATTAATAATATCTTTACATAGAAAAAAGCTTCTCCTTTTTCATTATGTAGTAGAAAGAACTATATAGAATTGGTGAAATTCCTTAATCTCTCAGTTCTAGCTTCCTCGTTACCAAAGTAAGTCTAATAACATCAATTTCACCAATTCTTGTGAGGATTAAGTGAGATAACATGTGCATAGTGCTCCATATATCTTGGTTGTCTCACCCAGATGGGTGCAAAGCACTGTTAAGAGCTGTAACTTCTATCACTAAAAGTTTCTGGAACTATCGATACATATTTGCTGCTTCTCCTCTGGAGGAGGCTGGGCTCCTAGTTAAAAATCAATGTGTAGTTTTTCAGGCCTGACTAGGCAATTACAAAAAGTCCTTTCCTGGCAGGCCCCAATGGGGGAAAGCTGCCCTCCCCACAGTGACCTGGTGAACAGCTAATGCCTTGCAGTCTTTGAAGGAAGTTGTGGTCTAGGACTCAGAACCCCCCCTCTCCCCCACCTCCTCCCCACCAGTCACAGTGGTGCTCTTCACAAATCTGCATTCCTAGCCCAACGGCCTTCACTCCTAAATCTCTTTATCTGAGGTCCACTTTAGGTGCCTTGCCTTCGCCAAAAGCTCCTGGGGTTGGGGGAGGGGAAAAGGGAATGAGAGAAAACCCTGTTTCTAGTTCTAGTCCTACTCCCCTGCCTTCTCTCAACTCAGGGTCCTGGCTGTAAAACTGCCACAGCCTTTTATTTGGGGCTCCCTCAACAGTGAGACAACCTCATGTCTGTGTTGATTTACCGGACTCTCCACTGGAGCCCTGTCCCTTGGGAGAAAATGGAACACAGGGAGCAACTGCTTTCTCTAGTTTAGGCTTTCTTTTTTTTTTTTTTTGCGGTACGCGGGCCTCTCACTGTTGTGGCCTCTCCCGTTGCGGAGCACAGGCTCCGGACGCGCAGGCTCAGCGGCCATGGCTCACGGGCCCAGCCGCTCCGCGGCATGTGGGATCTTCCCGGACCGGAGCACGAACCCGTGTCCCCTGCATCGGCAGGCAGACTCTCAACCACTGTGCCACCAGGGAAGCCCCTGGTTTAGACTTTCTTACACTCTCAGAGTAAGGGATTAAAGGGTTAACTTGGAGATTTTTATGTTCTCCTTATTTTTCTGCCTCTCACCTCAGAACTCATGAAGTTATTAAAAACCTAATTTTTCTTTCTATAATAAACCTTAGAACCATATTGTCAGGCTATGGAAATGAACATTCCGATAATACTAATTTTATAACAATAGCAGAGAAAACATTCCAGGAACAAGAAGAAGTCTCTCTCCCTCTCATTCCTCATTTATCCATAATTTATCAATCATCTATCTATTTACCTACCATCTAACTATCTCTATCTATATCTATCCACATACACATATAATTATATAATTATTGATATTTTCCTTTAATTTATAACCTTATCTGTTCCTTCTGAAATTTCAAAATTTCTGTAAAGAATTTGTTACCATATTCTTAACCTTAACCTTTACTGTTTATAACACTAACACATATACTATATGTGTGTCTGTGTGTGTGTTTATACTTGGAAAGAAAACTTATGAAATTTGGAATCAGAAAAGTTTGATGTAAATCTCATATCACCTGTCTTACTTTACAAGGTTTTCATAGCCTCTCTAAGCTAGTTTCCTTATCTGAAAAATTGGAACAATGTAACCTTCTTTGAATAATTAAAGAATTAAATGAGAAAATGCAATCACAAAGTGCAACACCATGTAGGTTTAAGGTGTTCTTTTCATGTTACATCTTATATCCAAACATGTATCTCTTATAAAACAAAGAATTACATGAGTGTCATGAACATTTTCTGTAACATTTTATCTCCTTGTAAATTACTTCATATCATCAACTCTGGATATCCTAAAGGTTTGGCCATAATCATGAATCCACTACTGTGTTAAGGCTGAAACACTCAGTAGAGCAAGAGTTCAAAAAAGGCAAGTTACCGGATTGCTCCAAACTTTGGTCAAATCACAGAGGGCTACAACCAATGATCTGTTTGAGACATCAATATTAATGAATAAAATAGGTAAGCCGACATGTATAGACGACTACCAGATTAAGTAACTGCGCACATGGTTCTCAAACTATGTGCCAAGGCACCCTAGGACGTCACAGAAGAGTCACAGGCTATTTTAAATTTTTGAGAGAATCACAGTGATATTTTTTGAAACTATGCATATTACAGTGTTTAAGTTACCTAATGTCTTTCAGTTATAATTTTGTTTTTTGCCCACGAGACATGTGAAAAAATTACCGAAACACTAAGGTGCTCTGAATCAAGAAAGTTTGACATGAAAATTATCATAAAAATACCGTTTATTCAGGGATGCAAAGCTTTGGAGTAGTCTGGGCAAGGTTACTATTTTACACACAACTCAAATTATTTTTTTCTTATTTCCTTACCTTTTTTTCTGACTCATCCTCTACTCCCCTAGTTCCTTACATTTTCCTTAATCGTGTGATACAGGTCACACCAGTTGTCTGTAGTTTTTCAGATTAAAATGCCATCATTATAGACAGTAGTGTTATAGTATAATTTTTTTACAGACCTTAACTCCACTTGGTCAGATTCATCCTGTGATAATAGGTTTATCTGCTCTCGGGATATTTAAAAACATGAAAACCAGTCTAAAACTATGCCTTTTTCTTTTTGTTTTTTCTTTATCTCACCCCATTGAGGTCTAATTCTCTCTCATCAAAATCTGCATGTCTTTTCCAGTTTCTTTTAAATGTAACTTTTTTGTGCCGTCCTCTCCTTTATCATAGATCAGTGCTCCCACTCTCAAATTCCAACTTCAACTCAGTATTTCCTCTCAAAAAGTTCTCTCTTTACATATATATTTTCTAAAGATAGACTTTATCTTATAAAATGTCATTCTGTAATATTTTCATCTGTATTTCTTATTGCATTTATTTTTCTCATATATTATGTGGCTACTAATTATGATCATAAAGAAAAATAATGATAACCGTTGTAATATTTCTTCACAATAAATTACAGAAAACAGCCCAATCACTTTTCTAAATTATCTTTTTAACCAAGCTCAATCAGTACATGCAAAAGAAATCTCTCTTAAATTCTGTAGCTATTGTATCTGTTCAATTTTTAAAAATTTTTAACATATTTTCTAGCCACATACCTACTTTGTGATTTGTTTTCCCCTCTACTAGTTGTAATAGATGGTCACTGTGTAGTTTCCTAAATGTCATATTCTAGTATTTCTTCAAACAAAATCTCTATTTATTTGCAAATGGAAATTAGATGAAGGATTTAGCCATTTAATAGCACCTTGTTCTATGTAACTGTCTAAACTATGAGGGGCCAACATTGATTTTTTTGGGATTTCAGTATCCTTGAATGATCTCAAATGCACTATTTAGAATTACTCTTAAAATTCTAAGGACACAAGTAACATGTGCTCTCTTGTCGCCAAAGAAATAAGATCACAGCCACACATCCCTTGTTAGCTTATCCATGTCTATTTATCATCTTGATCCATCCCCAGCTTGCTCTCAGCTCATTGTACACCAGGCACCCAGTATTAGACACATATATCTAAAATAATTTTCTTGCTTCTTGTTAAAAAATGCATCACTGTAAATGCTTACTCAGAAAATGTGAGGTGGGGCCCAGGATTCTTCAATGAGGTATTTCAGACACATTCTGAAGGGCACTCAATTATCTACAGTATCCAGCTCTTCCACTAATAATGTTCCCAGAGTTCTCTACGCCAGGTAGACAAAGTCTAAGTAGTCCACCAATAAAGAGTAAACCAATCACCACAGAACAGATAGAGCAAATACAGTGAAGAACAAACGTAGAGCAAATACAGTGAAGGAAAACATGGTATGACTTTTCGAAACTAACATGGTAGAGAAAAAAGTGGCCTCCTCATGTTTATTCTGTTCTTTCTTATGTACACTTAATTTCTGGTCTCATGTTTTCAATGAGCTATCAAGACAACAAGACAAAATTAATTCCAATTATGGAAAAACTAGGACTGTTTACTTTCATAATGTAATTCTCAATCAACTGAACTTATTATCCAAAATGTAGTAAATAAAATCATGAATGTGGTAGAAATTTTTAACTGTATTTAATAGTATTATAATTACTATTGTCAATTGCCATCCATGTAACTTTTTGTTATTGTTTACTTCAGGGGACTACTCATAAAAGGAACCTGAGCTGCATTAAAATTTTTGTGTTTATTAACTAATGCTTTAAACACATTGAAGAATAGCAACCTATTTACCTTATACTCTACTTTATTATCCATGTTTAGATACAACTCTGCAGTAACTGAGATGCCACTCTTGCCACTACAAGCTGATAGTAACAGCATTACAATTTAAGAGAATAATATAAGCATATAAACATAAAACATATCACTAATAGCATCTAACACTCATCCTTAACAATAATATTAATATTACCGCTAATAATCCAGAGAAGGCTAAAGGTGAAAGAGAGGCATATTTGCACATTTAGGACAAGATACTTATATCCTCTAAGTTCCTATTGGTTTAATAGAAATCCACCAATGCTTGATATCTGAACTAATTATTTTTCATACATCTCCAAATTGATTAGCAACATTTGGAAGGGATAATGTTAAGCATTTAAAGATATGACAATGGAATTCCTGAAGAGAGTTCTTCCTTTCATAAGAATGGATAAGGGTGACTGTTTTATTACACAACAGTTTTGTAACACATCTCTTACCTACTTATACAAGGAAATGAAAAGAAAAGAGCAAATCTAATAATATCTTTTTAAACACTGACGAAATAAATTATTTTCCTTGAGATAAAACTCACAGAATTTATGAAGTTTGCTTAAGAGAACAGAATCAACTAACAGTACAATAAGAACAGTAATACATAAAACAAACTTTCTGTTAGCTACAAAACTGCTAACTCATGTTTGATTTCTTAGAGATTTATACATTTCAAAGAAATGTTTTGCCTTATAAGATACAATCAAATGTATTTTCACTGAAAAAGTAACAAGTTTATACCACACATACTGTGAAGACATATAGAAAGGCTTAATAATTTAAGGCAAATTACACATTAATTCTACTCTATTTTATTCCATGAATTAAAATCAACATATGGTTTTGTCTTAAACTGTGAAGGTTCTGTGTATTTCTATATTTCCTTTTCTTTTCAGCTGGAATTTTAATGAATTCGAATAAGCCAAGTGTGGGGAGACAAAGCAGTTTAAAATCTCTGGAAGTTTCATAATTAAAGGCTGTTTTTATATATCATTAACTCTTCTGTGGCCACTGCCAATTGCTCAGAAGGGAGATTGTGGCAGAGCAAGAGTCTTGAGAACCCTTGTTTGTGGCAGAAGTATACAGTGCCAGCCAGACTGTTAAGGGAAGAGCATGAGAGTCTGAAGAAAGCTGTCTGAGATCCAAACCCTGCATAAATACAGGTCTTAGTGGAACTGCACTAAGCAATTTCTTAAAAATGGCAAGGAACTATTTCTTATCTAATATGATAAAAAGGGGAGGCACTCCCAATGAGAAAGGAATATATTTCTCACCTGAGACACCTATTCTTTTTTTTCTTAGAATGTTTCTAAGAAAATGACCTGGATACTGGATGGGTAGTTCTTCAGAGTCTGTCAACTATTCTAGGAAGAAACATGAAAAAGAGGGTAGTACTGGGAAAATAAGAAAACGTACATGCAGTTCAAACTTATCTTTTAGTAGTAACAAACTTTACCGCAAAGAGGAAGAAAATTAGTAGTCTCTTATTGAATTTGCACTCCAGTTCTTATATTTGAGCCCCCAGTTTATCAGTGGAGTATAGGATAAATTATATTAACTATCTGACGTCACTGAGCTATCAGACTTTGGAAAGTGCTTTAATTCTGCGAGATACAGTCTTGTATGCACAATATAGATAAATTACTTTTTTCAGATGGATAGTAGATACAAATTTGCAAATATACACATTTCTCAGAGAATAAATTGTAAATATATAGCTGTTAGATTTCTTTATGCCTGAATGGACTTTGCAAGTCCCTCTTGGAAATTATTTTCTTAGTCTGGAAGCCCCACCATTAGTCTAAAAGAAATGCTGATTCACTACCGTTTGTAGTTTCAATTAAAAGCACCAGATGATAGGAGTAACTTTATAGGAGCACCTCTATACATGTAACAGACCAATTAGCTAAATTTCTAATAGTTTTTAATGTAGATTGTCATATAAATAATGGGAAATACACCAAAGTTCAAGCCATGAAACAGTGATTCTTAAAGCTTTGGAGGTATATATTTCAACCTACTGCTAATGGGAATCTCGCAAACCAAAGCCACAAAATTGATGGGCAGGGATCAAGCACTTAAAAGCTGTTAGAGCACTCACCATCTAATGCTAAGACTCTCTTGCTAGGATAAGTTGGTCACAGAGCAGGTTAGTTTCACACTAGGTCACCTGCCAACCTCACGAAAATGTCTGTGCAAGGAGGTACACTGCAAAATCCCACAAAACCGCCATCCAGCAGCACATCCCTCTTAGGTATTCATTTGGCTCCAAGAGGCCCAAGGCTTAGCTAAAGAAATGGAATCCTCAAGTTTCAAAGAACTGAGTGCACCACTTTCTGTGCACTTTCAGAACTGTGGTGTGGAAGCTGCAGGTATCTACAGAAATGACAAAGTCTTACTAAAATAACCTAGAATTACAGTAGCCACTATGGGAATGTTCCAATTAGACAAGATTGTTCATTTAAGAAGTATACTTAAAAGCAAGGGCTTCCAAATCTAACAGAATGGTATACCTATTTTAATTGGCATGCAGAAGCTGTCAAAAGGCTTCAAGATTCCAAAACAGCTTCATTGAATGATTCATTGTAAAAGGCTAATAAAAAATTAAAGACCCAGGAGGTACCCAAAACAAAAGACTATAAAACTTACATGACTACTCCTACTCTCCTCTATTCTCTAAGGTACCTAGCCAGGTGTGTCTAGCCAGGAGTGATTAAGGGAGTTTTATAGGTACTAAAATATTTTATATTTATTAAATGCTTACAAATATATTATGTAAGAAAGTCTTAATAACCTCAAAGGTATAGATCAGGGCCGACATTTATACTAGATTTCATGTGTTAACTCTTTTTATCTCATTAGCAAGTTTTTACATAAAGTTTTAAAACTCACATCGCTAATACTTTTTCTTTAAAAATAAAATTCACAACTTATATAGCAAAATACTTCACTAACATAAAAGTGAGATAAATTTATATTGTTTTTCAACCTCTTTTAATTTGTTTTTAATTTAATGTTTTATGAAAACTTTCTTGTGTTAGTACATACAGATTTTACAGAAAATTTCTACTTTTCTGATCTTTATCCCACACCTAATCTTCTAAGAGAATAATTTGTAGTGATTTTGAACAGTTTATTCCCTATACCATATCCAGTGTCAACAAGATGGTGTATTCAGTGACTCTAAGACTTATTTCTTATATATTTCTTTCTCTAAAATAGAACATCCAGGGGACTTCCCTGGCAGTGCAGTAGTTAAGACTTCGCCTTCCAATGCAGGGGGTGCAGGTTCAATCCCTGGTCGGGAAGTTAAGATCCCACATGACTTGCGGCCAAAAAACCAAAACATAAAACAGAAGCAATATTGTAACAAATTCAATAAAGACTTTAAAAATAGTCCACAAGAAAAAAAAAATAGAACATCCATATTTTTCTCAGACCATCTTGGCATGGTTTTGTTTATTTGTTCTTTAATCTGCTGCTTTGATTTTCAAACTGTAACAAATGTGTGTGACAGAAAAGTATATTTTGAAACATTAACAATTATCCTTCTCCAGTATTTAGTTTCCATTGTTGATCTCCATTAGGCTATTCTGAGCTTCCTTTTTCAGAGAAATGATGTGACAAGATATTAAAGAGGGAAAAATCAGGTGTAGCCTGGATTTTGCTCTTCAGAGGTCTAGATTCTTTCAGAACAACAACAAAAAACTTTTTAAAAAGATGTGGAAAGGTAAATGATCAATAAGAGCAAGGCCTCCCAGTGTGCTCTCCTCTCTCTCACCATCCTCTCCACATCTGACGGGAGAAGGGACGATTCAGAGGAGTAGTAGGTTGGGGAAGGGGACAGAGATGACATGTAGATATGCAACCTTAGAGAGATGGTGGTTTCCTGCACCACATCCTGACCTCAGTGATCACAGTAAATCCCATGTCCTCCAGAGGACGAGGGGCAACTGAAAAGCTATCAGATTAAAAAAGCAATGCAATGGAGAGCAAAGCTATGCTGGCCCTAAAAGAGAGCCCTAAGGAAACTGGGAATAGTGATTTTAGGCAAATTAAGATTTCAATACTCCAGTAAAATGAGGACTTGAAATAGTAATGACATTTTTTTAAAAGACAAAGATTATGCTTCTCATTCTCTAGGCTTTAGGACTAATGTTTTCCTTATTATACAAGTAAATTAATCTGTTTCGTCTAAGTGAACTTGAATTCAACTGTTATTTGTATCATTTATTTAAGTCTATTTTTCTCCTGTTAATCTGTCTTGTGTCAATTTTATTACTAGTCCAGCCACAAGAACTCAAGAGAGGTAGAATGAAAATTTCTTCTTCCCCAACAATCAAAGTTACTGATACTTTCTTCATCCTGAAAGATAGTAGTGCATTCACTGGTTAATAACTTAGATTAGGAGCCAGCCTGTAGGCTCGAATCTTAGCACCACCAGTTACCAGCTGGGTACGTTTGAACAAGTTACTTAAACAAGCTGTTCCTAATTTTCCTTATCCACGCAAGGAGGATATTAGTAGTGCCTACCTTATAGAGTTGCAGTACTAAATATATTATTTAATGCGTATCAAGTGTTTAGAACAGTGTACTGTCTGACAAATATTAAATGCCCAATAACCATTAGCTATTAGACTGATCATTCTACTAGGTCTTACCTGGCTTCTACCTCTGGGGAATTCATAAAAATGACTGTGAGGAAGCAAATTCAATCTGGCCCTTGCCTCATGGCTGCCTCTTAAAACAGAGAAAAGTATTCCTTTCTCAACATAGAAAGTGTGTTTAAAAGAGAAGCTTCAAAGCACAAAAAAGGAAAAATTTCTTCTAGGTTCCAATCTACCCCAGTTTTATTTCCCTACTACAGTTAAAACTAAACTCCATCTAGAAAACCATTATCCCATCCATTTTAAATTTCAGGCAATAGGTAGAAAGGAATTCCCATCAAACCAATCCACGTCTGAAGAGGATACCTGAAGTCTGATATAATATCTTTCTAATATAATGCTACTGAAACTGAAAGTAAAAACCATTACACCAAAAATCTTCTTTCCTAATAAGTACTTTAATGTTCCAGATGTTATTGAGCCAGATTTTCATTCCCTATACCTCTCTAGAGCAGGAGTCCCCAACCCCAGGGCCAAGAATTGGGACACAGCAGGAGGTGAGTGTCGGGCAAGTGAACGAAGCTCTATCTGTATTTACAGCCACTGCCCATAGCTTGCATTACCGCCTGAGCTCCACCACCCGTCAGATCAGCGGGGGCATTAGATTCTCATAGGAGCGAGAACCCTTCTGTGATCTGCGCATGCGGGGGATCTAGGTTGCGTGCTCCTTATGAGAATCTAATGCCTGATGATCTGCGGTGGAGCTGACGGGGTGACGCTAGCGCTGGGAAGCAGCTGCAAATACAGAATATCATTAGCAGAAAGGTTTGACTGCACAGAGACCGTAATAAATCAATTGCTTGCAGACGCATATCAAAACCCTGTCAGTGAGTGGCAAGTGACAATTAAGCTGCATCTGGTGGCAGGCTTTATAGTGGCAAGTGAGTTGGTGTACTTCAACTGTACAGCTGCATCCGGTGGCAGGCTGTAAGTCAGAATCCGACACTTATTTTAGTCCGTGCGTGGCCCACCGATTATTTTCCATCCACGCCTCTTTCCCGCACTACGCACTTGTCTCAGTCACAGTTTTGGTAAGCGAACAAGCTAACCCCAGACAAAATGAGTACAAAACAAATGTCGCTGGAGAGCTTCTTTAAAAAGGGGGAAAGACCCAATGACGAGGCAGCAGAAGACTCTAAGACTGCCAACAAAAAAGGAAGCTGCATTTAAAAGAAAATACTGAGTCCTATTTAATTATGAGTTCATTGCAACCAGTGATTGACATTCTCCAAGCCCACTTTGTATAATATGTGGCAACCAGCTATCCAACGAAGCCATGAAACCTTCAAAACTGCTTTGCCATGTGGAGACCAAGCACCCTGCATTAAAAGACAAGCCTTTGGAGTTTTTCAAAAGAAAAAACGTGAACACGAAGAACAGAAGCAATTACTGAAGGCCACCACTTCATCAAACGTGTCTGCACTGAGAGCATCATTCTTAGTGGCTAACCACATTGCTAAAGCTAAGAAGACCTTTACTATTGGTGAAGAGTTGATCCTGCCTGCTGCTAAGGACATTTGTTGTGAACTTTTAGGAGAGGCCGCAGTTCAAAAGGTGGCACATGTTCCTCTTTTGGCTAGCACCATAACTAGACGAATTGATTAAATAGCAGAGGATATTGAGGCACAATTGTTAGAGAGGATTAATGAGTCACCGTGGTACACAATCCAGGTTGACACATCTACTGATGTTGACAACAGGCAACAATGCTTGTTTTTGTGTGATATATTTTTCAGGAAGATGTGTGCATGAGGATATGTTATGTGCACTTTTGTTGCCAACCAACACCACAGCTGCAGAACTATTCAAGTCTTTGAATGATCACATAGCAAGAAAACTGAACTGGTCATTTTGTATCAGTATATGCCTGGGTGGAGCGGCTGCCATAACTGGATGGCTTTTTGGTTTCACCACTTGGGTCAAAGAGGTCGCTTCTGAATGTGAGTCTACGCACTGTGTCATCCATAGAGAAATGACGGCTAGCCGAAAAATGTCATCTGAACTTAACATTTTCCAGGATGTCATTAAACTTATCAACCACATTAAAGTACATGCCCTTAACTCACGTCTGTTCGTGTAGCTCTATGAGGAGATGGACCCAGAGCACACACGTCTTCTCTTACACACAGAAGTGAGATGGCTTTCTAAAGGTAGATCACTGGCCAGAGTTTCTGAGTTACGAGAGCCACTCCAGAGATTTCTATTAGAAGAGCAGTCACCACTGGCAGCACATTTCAGTGACAAAGAATGGGTCAAAAAACTTGCTTACTTGTGTGACATATTCAACCTGCTCAACGACCTCAATCTGTCACTTCAGGGGAGAATGACAACTGTGTTCAAGTCGGCAGATAAAGTGGCTGCATTCAAAGCCAGACTGGAATTATGGGGGTGACGAGTGAACATTGGGATTTTTGACATGTTTCAAACATTAGCAGAGACTTTGAAAGAGACTGAGCCAGGGTTTTCTTTCTTCCAGCTGGTGCATGATCACCTATCTCAGCTTTCGAGAGTTTGAGCATTACTTCCCAACCACAAAAGTCCCCTGAACTGGGAAGGAATGGGTCCATGACCCATTTGTGAATAAGCCAGGTGAATCAACTTTGTGCTAGAAGAGGATCAAGTGCTTGAGATTGCAAATGACGGTGGCCTTAAAAGTATGTTTGAGACAACTTCAGACCTCCATACGTTCTGGATTAAAGTCAAGGCGGAATATCCTGAGATTGTCACAAAAGCACTGAAAAGCCTGCTTCCATTTCCAGCATCCTATCTTTGTGAGGCAGGGTTTTCTGCAGTGACAGCAACCAAAACGAGATCACGGAGTAGACTGGACATAAGCAACACACTTTGGATGTCACTGTCTCCCACCACCCCCAGATGGGACCATCTAGTTGAAGGAAAAATGCTCAGGGCTCCCAATGATTCTGCATTATGGTGAGTTGTATAATTATTCCATTATATATTACAATGTAATAACAATAGAAATAAAGTACACAATAAATGTAATGCACTTGAATCATCTAAAACCATCCTCCCCATCCCCAGTCCGTGGAAAAATTATCTTCCATGAAACCAGACCCTGGTGCCAAAAAGGTTGGGGACCGCTGCTCTAGAGGATCACGCACACCACCACCTATAAATGGCTTACTTGTGCTTTTGGTGAATAATTATACTCCTCTGTCTAACTGATGACATCTCAGTCTTGTGACTTGCTTTAGCCCATGAGATTTGAGTCATTAAGCTTTATGCCATAGTTATATGTTAAATTAGAGCAGAAGGTATCACTGGAATTGCACGGTTTAACTCACCCTCTTAATTTCTTTCCCTTTGCCACAAAAAGGGGGTGTTCTTCAGGTTGAATCTTGGAATGGAGACAATTTGAGCTAAACTGAGTCAAAGCTCATGTTTGATCATCTATAATGTGAACAAGAAATGTGTCATTATAAGCCACTTAGATTTTGGAGTTGTTTGCTAGGTGAATGATAGCTGATAGAACTGCTAAAATGAAAATCAGAGAAGTTCCACATTTCTCACTATTCCAGACCAGGATACAGGGGTTCTTACTTTAATTCACCATACTTTTACTCGGCTTATTCTGAATTGTTAGAATGGTTATTTCCATTTTTTGCCTTAGTACTGAATTTTTTGGATTGAAGTGACAGAAAATCTAAGCCAAACGTACTTTGAAAAAAAGTGGGTGGAATTTATTGGTATACATAACTCACAATCCCTGAGCTTCAAGCAGAAGTGAAATCTGAGATTCAGATAGTTTCCCCAGGACAAATTCTTCTCTAATACTATTCTGTTCTGGATTCATTCTCATTCTCCATGTGGTATCTTGGTAGCTGCCAACTACTCTTGGCTCATATTCTCAGAAGTACAATTACAATTGTAATAGTCAATCTTTGAATGCTTTCAATGTGCCAGACAACACTGTAAGGAATTTACATGAATTAACTCATTTCATTTTTGCTGTTATTCCATGAAATAGAAACTAATAGTATCCTTATTTTACAGATAAATAAATAAATGCATAGATATTAAGGTGCCTCATAATAGCTACAATTAATAAAGACCTAATAGAAAAAAATTAAAAGTATTTAAACAGAAGTCTTTTTTTTTTTTCTTTTGCGGTACGCAGACCTCTCACTGTTGTGGCCTCTCCCTTTGCACAGCACAGGCTCCAGATGCGCAGGCTCAGCGGCCATGGCTCACGGGCCCAACTGCTCCACGGCATGTGGGATCCTCCCAGACTGGGGCATGAACCCGTGTCCCCTGCATTGGCAGGCGGACTCTCAACCACTGCGCCACCAGGGAATCCCTAAACAGAAGTCTTAAATGTCATTTTCAACAATCCAAATTGTGTCATAATTCTATCATTGGTTTAACTTCTATGTTAAATAATACTCTAAATTTCCACAGCTGAGATGTATGTTTTCTGTTTAGCTGCATAGAATTTTTTCACCTGAAGAATATATAAACAAATTGATGGGGAAAAGTCTTTCCTCAGAGAAAAATAAGGGTATTTGTATTAGGTGAAATATTATGTATGCAATGTCAAGAAGTTTTAAGCATCTGAGATATTATGCTTCAAGTTAGCCTGCCAAAGATTCATGGATATGGAGAAAAAACATGACATTCCTGGTTCAACTACAAAGAACTTTGTTATGACATAGAAGCAGCATTAACTTTGTATTCTCAGAAGTTCCATTTGTCCCAAAGGGGTGAGACAGACCAGTCCAAGTGCATCATGGGAATTTAGGCTTAAAATAAGTGGGCCAATCATTGGCTTATAAAAGCTATATAGTTAGTCCTTCTACATTGTGGGATTTACCAGTAAATCAGAACATAAGAAGACACATTTAACAAATTGCTAGTTTAAGTTCACATTAATAATTAACTAGATAAGTATCTAGAAGGGTGTTATCATTAACATCATCATCATCATTTTTACGAGAGATTTTATGAATAGAAGTTATACAAAATATTATAGAAAATTTTGTGTCTGATTTGGGTGGAAAGGCAAGTGTTACACGCTGTTAAATATAAAAAAGTTATTTTATAAAATTAAGACACATGATAGTCCCATTACTAATATTCAAAATCAAACCTAGAAAAAAATTTAAAGAAATAGGCTGTCACATTTATTGACACTTAAAATCCAGTTTCCTAGTTTAAATTTATTTTCTTAAGTAGGAGACAAAGAACATACTTTTGTTGTGGTCTGAATCCATAGATCTTCTTCGCCATTATTTTTGTGCTTACTCTAAGGCTCTTTTCAATACTGTAGTGCCTCTTACAGAGATGCTGTTCCTGATAATTTATAAACTTGCTAAACTCAATTAACCATGCTTCCGTTAGCAGATTGAGCTACAGTCAAAATGGCATAATACTTAGGATATCAAAAGTATCTTCCTTTAAAACTTGCCTGTGGACAATCTTTCCCATCTCAGTTAATGGTGACTCCAACTCACTCAAAACGTCCTGAAGTAGAATTCTTTTTCTTTTTTTTCTCCTGCATCACACATTCAATACGTTGCAAAGTCATTTTAGTCCTAAATAATATCCAGAATTTAAGACCTTTTCCAATTACAGACACCATTCTCTCCTGCCTAGAAGCCAAAGCCTCCTAACTGACCTCCCTGATCCTACCCTTTCCAATGGTCTATATTCAAGAAAGCAGCCAGAATAAAATGCTTTTAGAATACTATGATCACATTACTTAAATCCCTCCAGCAGCTTCATGTTTCACTCTGGATAAAAACCAATGCCATTTAAATGGTTCCAAAAGCATACATATTCTAGACCTACATTACATCACTGTCCTTTCCTCCAACTTCCTACTCTTTCTTCTGTTCCAAGCTCTTGACAGTCAAGGGAAACCTGTTCCTCACATCCTTGGTACTTTCTACTTCTATTGCCTGGAATGTGCTTTAGTCATTCATTTGGGCTATCTTAAAAAATCTATGTATAGAATGAAATGAGGATAAAAATATTGGGTAAGCAAAGGATGGCTTTTGGTGGATACCATTTTTTTTTTTAACTGGACTTGAATGTTGGAAGATATGGGGCTGAGCCTGCTGGCAGCTATTGGGCCACTACACAGACCTGAGAATAAACCACTTTGGATAAGAGTAGAGCCAAGAGTTAGAGAGAAACCAGATCTTAAGATTATAATTTGAGCTCCTGTATTTACTGCATTAAAACGTAGTGAATAAGGGTTTAATTAATTAAACCCTTAATTCAACAAGTAGTTTAGGTGGGGTTTATATTTATTTCATAATTTAAAAAAAACAAAGCTAACAAAATAAATTCAAATAATAAAGTATTTTCATAAGTATTTCATTTGTATGTTATCTTCTATGCTGATGTTAAAATTTAAGATGAACATCAAGTAGAAGTTAACATTAGATAAAACATGTATCATTTCTAGTTGACAACTATCCACAAAGAAAAGGTAGATTCAACTACATTCTGATAATTGGACAAAAATAATTTATTCATTTCCCAAGTTAATTCAAGATAAGGACTGCTGTCTTATAAAATTAAAGTGAAAGTCTTAAAATTAATATAAGAACTGGGTGGAAGTATAAGAGCGGGGTGAAAGAATGAGGTATTGAAACCTCTGGTGAATATGAAGCTATGTTAGGATTCTTTACCTTTCAAACAGCTAGAAACATGGGAAAAGTTACTCTGGTTTCAAAATTTAATATTAAATCTTAAAATGAGGGAATTTGCTACATTTCAAGAACAAAATGTAAATAAAAGGGAAATATCAAGTAGGAATTCAAATCTCAGTTTTTCAGTGAACGTAAAAGATTAAAATATGAACTTTGAAAAAAGGAGGGGGGGATTAATACCGTCAAAGAAACAAGATAAAATCTATGATTTAGGAGAGGCTAGGAATTGGAAAAGAGATTATACACAGAGCCAAGTGCCTTAGTAGATTGTCCTACACATAAAAATTATTTAAAAATCAGGAAGATGAAATAAGAACACATTAATTAGATAAATCATGAAAGGACCTAGAATTTAAAGATGATTTCTGAAAGAAACAGAGGTTTAGCTTTCAGTAAAAAGAACACTGAGCTGAGAAAAAAAGAAGTGAGATGCAAGATGCAAAGGTAAGCAAAGACACTGCCAAACAGAATGATAAAGATAAAAAGTGTTGAGCGTTGACAATTACATACACTAATTTAAGTGCAGAAAATAATTAAAAGACAGGTAGAAGTAAAATAATAGCTTCTTTTCATTAGGGATGGCAGGAGGGCAGAAATCTGTGTAAAAATATAGAAGTAAAAAGTAAACCATTCAAACAGGAAGAAATTTAAAAATTGGGAAGAGACAACCACAACCACATTGACTCCCCCAAAATATAAAAATGATTGAAAGTAGAAGCTGAAAAAACCCACAAAATTAGAAGACTCAGAATAAGTTTGCAGTAATTAGTCTAATGATCAGTAACTATGATATATGTAAGGACTTGGTTTAGGTATTTTTAAATGCAGCTATAAGCATCTCCAAAAACATGATGATATAGTAAAACTGGATATGAATGCATAAAAATTAACAACAAAACTCCAAACTGACAAAAAGATGGTGTCAAAATATTAATATCAGAGAAAACAGATTATAAAATAAAAATGTTTTATGAGATCTAAATAGTCACTATTTAATCATAAAAGTGACAAAAATCACTAAGAAAATAACACCATAAATGTTTATACATTTCACTTAATCTGTAGACTGATGTATTAAGCAGAAAATGAAAGAGTAGAGACAGAGCGAAGGAACGGACATATGATTCAAATAACATAGTATAAGCTTAGTCTAGTACAACAGTCACTTAAAAGCATACTTTTTCTAGCAGACATAATACATTAAAAAAACTTAATCAATAACTATACTAAAGAAATATATGTGTAAAATATAATAAAAAAATAAAAATATTTAAAATATTTTTATTAAAATAAAAATATTTAAAATAAAAAAATAAAAATATTTATTTTCACATAAAATATATGTGAAAATACAAAATGATAATATATGGTCACATTTCTCTAAACATATTAAAATAAAATAATATTAGAGAGCAAAACCAAAAACATTAAAAGAAATCTAATTTTTTCAAGAATTAGAAAATATAGTGCCTGCTACTCCATAGTCAGAGATAATCACATTGCATGTTTATAAAATATTTAAAACTAAACAGCATATGAAATACTGCATTCCCTAATTATGATTTGCAGTTAATATACTAAATGGATGGAAATTTATAGGTTCAATATAAAATTTGGAGCCAGATATTTTCTGAATTCCAAAAAAAGGTATTTCAGTTAAAAAAATAGACAAATGGCAAAACTGAACAAAAATAACAAATAGGAGAAAAAAGAGAAGAACAAGATATAATGGCGATAATAAAGAAAAAACTGAAATAGTTTTTTGAAAAAAATTAATACCAAGAGAAAACCTCAGGAAAGAATATTCAACAGCAAATTGAAAACACAAATAATGTGAGGAATTATAAAAGAAAACAAATGACCAATATGGAAGAGAATAAAGTAATACACTAAATTTATTCCAATATTCTAAAAGAAATACTAAATTCTCAATCTTGGAAAATATGAATTACCAAAATTATTTAAAACATATATACCTGAAAAACTTAAGGAAAATGAAACCTAAGTCCATAATTTTCCCACAATTCAGGCACAGTAAGGGCACCACCCGAAGGCAATTTAAGCAGAAAATGAAAGAGTAGAGAGAGAGCGAAGGAACGGACATATGATTCAACAACTCTTTAGGCAGTATGTATTACCTATCTTATACTGTCTATCTTACCAAATGGAAAAGGAGGGCAATCTATAAGAGCATTCATACTAACAACATAGTATAAGAACTTAGAAATATAAACTTATCTCATTAAAACGTAAATGTCTTGGATAAAAATACTCCCTAACTAAATCCGTATGATTGAATTATATATGTGTGCATGTGTGTGTAATATAAATTCAACATGTGTGCATGTATATGTTTAGTGTGTGTGTGCATGTGCCATATATCTTCTCATCATTAGGATTATCCAAAAAAAGCAATGACGTTTTATCATCAGAACATCTGCTAACATAATGCACTGCATAAATTACAGGAGAAAATAATTATCTCAATAGATACAAATGTACACTTGACATTATTCTACTCTAATCTATAATAAAATAATTTTAGATCACTTTAAAAGATTTTTAAACATTTTACTATGGGTAAGTAATAAATTCCACAAAATAAATCACTAGAAAAACATTAGAAGCATTTTCTTTATAAGTATGTATGAAAAAAGGGCTACTATAAAGTACTTTATTCAAAAGTATAATATAGACACTAGGTAGTACAAAAGAAGAGTAATAAAAAAGCAGAAAAACTGAAAGAAATAAAGCAAAAACACTCTTGTTGGCAAATGTTAAAATGCATACAGATAATTCTTAGAGACTCTACAGAAAATATTTTAAGTAAGACAAGGATAGCTTCAAGATGGCTGAAGAGTAAGACATGGAGATCAATCTTCCTCCCTACAAATACATAAGAAATGCATCTACATGTGGAACAACTCCTACAGAACACCTACTGAACGCTGGCAGAAGACCTCAGACCTCCCAAAAGGCAAGAAACTCCCCACGTACCAGGGTAGGGCAAAAGAAAAAAGAAAAAAAGAGACAAAAGAATAGGGACGGGACCTGCACCTCTGGGAGGGAGCTGTTAAGGAGGAAAAGTTTCCACACACTAGGAAGCCCCTTCATTAGCAGAGACGGGTGTGATGGGAGGGGGGAGCTTCGGATCCATGGAAGAGAGCGCAGCAACAGGGGTGCAGAGGGCAAAGCGGAGAGATTCCCACACAGAGGATTGGTGCCGACTGGCACTCACCAGCCCGAGAGGCTTGTCTGCTCACCCGCAGGGGCGGGCGGGGGCTGGGAGCTGAGGCTCGGGCTTCGGTCGGATTCCAGGGAGAGGACTGGGGTTGGCTGCGTGAACACAGCCTGAAGGGGCTTAGTGCGCCACAGCTAGTCAGGAGGGAGTCTGGGAAATAGTCTGGACCTGCCTAAGAGGCAAGAGACTTTTTCTTACCTCTTTGTTTCCTGGTGCGCGTGGAGAGGGGATTAAGAGCGCTGCTTAAAGGAGCTCCAGAGACCGGCGCGAGCCGCGGCTAAAAGCGGGGACCCCAGAGACGGGCATAAAACGCTAAGGCGGCTGCTGCCGCCACCAAGAAGCCTGTGTGCGAGCACAGGTCACTATCCACACCTCCCTTCCGGGGAGCCTGTGCAGCCCGCCACTGCCAGGGTCCCGGGATCCAGGGACAACTTCCCCAGGAGAACACATGGCGCACCTCAGGCTGGTGCAATGTCACGTTGGCCTCTGCCGCCTCAGGCTTACCCTGCATTCCGTACCCCTCCCTCCCCCCAGCCTGAGTGAGACAGAGGACCCTAATCAGCTGCTACTTTAACCCCATCTTGTCTGAGCAAAGAACAGACGCCCTCAGGCGACCTACATGCAAAGGCGGGCCAAACTCAAAGCTGAAAGCCAGGAGCTGTGCAAACAAAGAAGAGAAAGGGAAGTCTCTCTCAGCAGCCTCAAGAGCAGTGGATTAAATCTCTACAATCAACTTGACGTACCCTGCATCTCTGGAATATCTGAATAGACAACGAATCATCCCAACATTGAAGTGGTGGATTTTGGAGAAATGATATATATATTTTTTTCTTTTTTCTCTTTTTGTAAGTGTGTATGTGTACGAATATTTGTGTGACTTTGCCTGTAAAGCTCTGCTTTTACCATTTGTCCTGGGGTTCTGAGTGTCCATTTTATTTATTTATTTATGTCTTAGTATAGTTTTTAGTGCTTGTTGTCATTGGTGGATTTTTGCTTTGGTTGCTCTCTTCTTTCTTTTCATTACTTTTTAATTTTTTAATTTTACTTTACTTTTTTCTCTCTTTCATTTTTTCTCCCTTTTCTTCTGAGCCATATGGCTGACAGGGTCTTGGTGCTCTGGCCAGTGTCAGGCCTGTGCTTCTGATGTGGGAGCGCCGAGTTCAGGACATTAGTCCATCAGAGACCTCCCAGCTCCATGTAATATCAAACAACGAAAGCTCTCCCAGATCTCCATCTCAATGCTAAGACCCAGCTCCAGTCAATGACCAGCAAGCTACAGTGCTGGACACCCTATGCCAAACAACCAGCAAGACAGGAACACAATCACACCCATTAGCAGAGAGGCTGCCTAAAACCATAATAGGTCACAGACACCCCAAAACACACCACCGGACACAGTCCTGCCACAAGAAAGACAAGATCAAGCCTCATCCACCAGAACACAGGCACTAGTCCCCTCCACCAAGAAACCTACACAACACACAACCAAACTAAGCCACAGGGGGCACACACCAAAAACAATGGGAACTACAAACCTGCAGCCTGTGAAAAGGAGACCCCCAACAGAGTAAGTTAAGCAAAATGAGAAGACAGAGAAACACACAGCAGATGAAGGAGCAAGGTAAAAACCCACCAGACCAAACAAATGAAGAGGAAATAGGCAGTCTACCTGAAAAAGAATTCAGAGTGCTGATAGTAAAGATGATCTAACATCTTGGAAACAGAATGGAGAAAATACAAGAAACGTTTAACAAGGACCTAGAAGAACTAAAGAGCAAACAAACAATGGTGAACAACACAATAAATGAAATTAAAATTTCTCTAGAAGAAACCAATTGCAGAATAACTGAGTCAGAAGAACAGATAAGTGACCTGGAAGATAAAAGAGTGGAAATAACTACTGCAGAGCAGAATAAAGAAAAAAGAATGAAAAGAATTCAGGACAGTCTCAGAGACCTCTGGGACAACATTAAACACACCAACATTCGAATTACAGGGTTCCCAGAAGAAGAAGAGAAAAAGAAAGGGACTGAGAAAATATTTGAAGAGATTATAGTTGAAAACTTCCCTAATATGGGAAAGGAAATAGTTAATCAAGTCTAGGAAGCGCAGAGAGTCTCATACAGGATAAAACCAAGGAGAAACACGCCAAGACACATATTCACCAAACTATCAAAAATTAAATACAAGGAAAAAAATATTAAAAGCAGCAAGGGAAAAACAACAAATCACATACAAGGGAATCCCCATTAGGTTAAAAGCTGATCTTTCAGCAGAAACTCTGTAAGCCAGAAGGGAGTGGCAGGACATATTTAAAGTGATGAAAGAGAAAAATCTACAGCCAATATTTCTCTACCCAGCAAGGACCTCATTCAGATTTGACAGAGAAATTAAAACCTTTACAGACAAGCAAAAGCTAAGAGAATTCAGCACCACCAAACCAGCTTTACAACAAATGTTAAGGAACTTCTCTAGGCAGGAAACATAGGAGAAGGAAAAGACCTACAGTAACAAACCCAAAACAATTAAGAAAAGGGTAACAGGAACATACATATTGATAATTACCTTAAATATAAAGGATTAAATGCTCCAACCAAAAGACACAGACAGGCTGAATGGATACAAAAACAAGACATGTATATATGCTGTCTACAAGAGACCCACTTCAGACCTAAGGACACATACAGACTGAAAATGAGGGGATGGAAAAAGCTATTCCATGCAAATGCAAATCAAAAGAAAGCTGGAGTAGCAATTCTCATACCAGACAAAATAGACTTTAAAATAAACACTATTACAAGAGACAAAGAAATACACTACATAATGATCAAGGTATCAATCCAAGAAGAAAACATAACAATTGTAAATGTTTATGCACCCAACACAGGAGCACCTCATTACATAAGGCAAATGCTAACAGCCATAAAAGGGGAAATCAACAGTAACACAATCATAGTAGGGGACTTTAACACCCCACTTTCACCAATGGACAGATCATCCAAAATGAAAATAAATAAGGAAACACAAGCTTTAAATGTTACATTAAACAAGATGGATTTATTGATATTTATAGGACATTCCACCCAAAGACAACAGAATACACTTTCTTCTCAGGTGCTCATGGAACATTCTTCAGGATAGATCATATCTTGGGTCACAAATCAAACCCAGGTAAATTTAAGAAAATTGAAATTGTATCAAGTATCTTTTCCAACCCCAACACTATGAGACTACATATCAATTACAGGAAAAAAAATCTGTAAATAATACAAGCACACGGAGGCTTAACAATACACTACTCAGTAACCAAGAGATCACTGAAGAAATCAAAGAGGAAATCAAAAAAATACCTAGAAACAAATAACAACGAAAACACGATGACCTGAAACCTATGGGATGCAGCAAAAGCAGTTCTAAGAGGGAAGTTTAGAGCAATACAATCCTACCTGAAGAAACAAGAAACATCTCAAATAAAAAAACCTAACCTTACACCTAAAGCAACTAGAGAAAGAAGAACAAAAAAACCCCAAAGATAGCAGAAGGAAAGAAATCATAAAGATCAGATCAGTAATAAATGAAAAAGAAATGAAGGAAACAAGAGCAAAGATCAATAAAACTAAAAGCTGGTTCTTTGAGAAGATAAACAAAATTGATAAACCATTAGCCAGACTCATCAAGAAAAAAAGGGAGATGACTCAAATCAATAGAATTAGAAATGAAAAAGGAGAAGTAACAAATAACACTATAGAAATACAAGGGATCATGAGAGATTACTACAAGCAACTATATGCCAATAAAATGGACAACCTGAAAGAAATGGACAAACGAGAAATATAGATCAATGGAACAGGATAGAAAGCCCAGAGATAAACCCACGCACATATGGTCACCTTATATTTGATACAGGAGGCAAGAATATACAATGGATAAAAGACAGACTCTTCAATAAGTGGTGCTGGGAAAACTGGACAGCTACATGTAAAACAATGAAATTAGAACACTCCCTAACACTATACACAAAAAGAAACTCAAAATGGATTAAAGATCTAAAGGTAAGGCCAGACACTATAAAACTCTTAGAGGAAAACATAGGCAGAACACTCTATGACATAAATCACAGCAAGATCCTTTTTGACCCACCTCCTACAGAAATGGAAATAGAAACAAAAATTAACAAATGGGACCTAATGAAACTTAAAAGGTTTTGCACAACAAAGGAAACCATAAACAAGATGAAAAGACAACCCTCAGAATGGGAGAAAAAACTTGCAAATGAAGCAATGACAAAGGATTAATCTCCAAAATTTAAAAGCAGCTCATGCAGCTCAATATCAAAAAAGGAAACAACCCAATAGAAAAACAGGCAGAAGACCTAAATAGACATTTCTCCAAAGAAGATATAGATTTCCAACAAACACATGAAAGAATGCTCAACATCACTAATCATTAGAGAAATGCAAATCAAAACCACAATGAGGCATCACCTCACACTGTTTAGAATGGCTATCATCAAAAATTCTAGAAACAATAAATGCTAGAGAGGGTGTGGAGAAAAGGGAACCCTCTTGCACTGTTGGTTGGAATGGAAATTGATACAGCCATTACGGAGAACAGTATGGAGGTTCCTTAAAAAACTAACAAAAGAATTACCATACGAACCAGCAATTCCACTACTGGGCATATACTTTGAGAAAACAATAATTCAAAAAGAGTCATGTCCCACAATGTTCATTGCAGCTCTATTTACAATAGCCAGGACGTGGAAGCAACCTAAGTGTCCATCAACAGATGAATGGGTAAAGAAGATGTGGCACATATATACAGTGGAATATTACTCAGCCATAAAAGGAAACAAAATTGAGTTATTTGTAGTGAGGTGGATGGACCTAGAGTCTGTCATACAGAGTGAAGTCAGAAAGAGAAAAACAGATACCGTATGCTAACATATATATATATGGAATCTAAAAAAAAAAAAAAAAAAAGTGTTTGAAGAACCTAGGGGCAGGACAGGAATAAAGACGCAGACGTAGAGAATGGACTTGAGGAAACTGGGAAGGGGAAGGGTAAGCTGGGACGAAGTGACAGAGAGGCATGGACATATATACACTACCAAATGTAAAATAGATAGCTAGTGGGAAGCAGCCGCATAGCACAGGGAGATCAGCTTGGTGCTTTGTGACCACCTAGAGGAGTGGGATAGGGAGGGTGGGAGGGAGATGCAAGAGGGAGGAGATATGGGGATATACGTATATGTACAGATGATTCAGTTTGTTATAAAGCAGAAACTGACACAGCATTGTAAAGCAATTATACTCCAATGAAGATGTTAAAAAAGAACTAAAGAAAGTAAGATGAACATTATGAGACCAATTATGTAAAAGTTTAAAACAAACCATGTTGCATTTATTTTGTGGATGCACTTTGTGCTGTATTTTCCATTGTCAACCTGGCACCTCATCATGTTATTGAAACCTGGGGACTACATTTCCTAGAATAACCCTCTTAATGTGTCCTCTTAAAGTCTACCAAAGAAAGGAGCTCACTGATTTTTAAGCTGGAAGTAAAGTGGTACCAGTAGTTTCAGATTGTCCATACATGGTTCCCAGTGACCACTGGAGGGCCAGCAACATCTCAGGCTGCCCTAGGTCTTTCCCTTGACTGGCAACTTCTCCACCACCACTCTCACTCCAGTGCTTCAGGCTAACTTAATAATAATTTATTTTAAAAAGACTTTATTTTTAGAGAAGTTTAAGGTTCACAGCAAAATCAAAGGTAAGGTACAGGGAATGGTTATTTCACTGATTCCCTGGCTTTAGCTCTTCACACACAGCTGTCCTGTTTCCTGTGTTAAAGCCCACTCACATACCACCTGCTGGTGGTTCTGATATTCTGATTGACATGCATACATACATAGTGGAACTGAAATAAATGGTCTGGAAAGATAAATAGCAACATCTAAATACCAGTTACTCTAAGGCAGAGGGAAGGAGAACAGGACCAGCATGGGATGCAAAGGTGACTTCCAACTGTGTTAGTTTTATTTTATTTACTAGGAAATACACTCGGAAGAAAGTATGGCAAATGGACTAACACTTGTTAAAATTATATTAGGTAGATCAGTGTGTGTTAAAATATTTTAGGTATTATTCCAGATTTTAAAAATATTTCCTTAAAATAGAGGTTATAAACTGGTCTTTCACCTGAGCCCCTTTCCAATATTTCCTTTTAAGTCATCAGATTTCTTCTTTAACATACTCAATTATGGCCAAAAAAGTATAATTATACTGATGGATATGGCAGATATAAAGCACGGAAATTATCATCATCTCATCTGACATTAGGTGTCTAGACACTCTGCTATTAAAATGATATATTATTACTGTAAGAGGATTTCATGAATAAACTTGATTTCCATTTCAAATTCAAATTTTTAGTCAACCATGAAATATTACAGCAATGTTTGCTAAATCATTTCATTGAAGTGCTATTTTAAACTATCTCTGAGGAAGCTTGAAATTTGAAACTTCATTGAGAGAGGGAATGAGCACATCCCCATTACTTTTCCAAATGAATATCACTAGGTTCCTTCACCATGTTCACTTTACAGCCCAAATGAAGAAAATAAACCTCTTCAAACGCTGGGTTGAGTGAATTATGCTACAGCTACCCAATAATCTCTTCACAACAAAAAGAACATGGACATTAGTTAAATCAAGTTCACTTATAATTTTCAGAAAAGGATAAAACATTTTTATGAGTTTTATCATTATTATGGTTTTATTGAGGTAAGAAGCATTAACATGGAGCAAGGGCATCAAAGTGATTTGAAACATACGGCTGCCTATGCCTACTATGGTGGCCTTGGTCTTACCCTTACTAACACCCTTACCCACCCCCCTGTCATTTCTTCTAATAATTAGTCTTTCTGTATCTCATCTTCTCCAAAAGAATACTGATGTAATTTTTGTCACCTAAAATTGCAAATAAATTTCATCTCATGTTTAAATGCTTCCAGATGAAAGACTCGAAACACTCTGAGGGTTGTTTAAGAGTTTTCAGTCATTAGTAATGTATTAACCCCATCCTGTGAATCAGTTAGTGATATGCTCACAATCATACCTCATGTGAGCACACCTGGATAACTCAAAGCTATTCTTAAATGTACCTTTCATAAGTACCTTGAAGAACTGCAAATACAACTTGCTTTCTCTGGTGCTTTGGGATTAGGAGACAAAATGCCCTGTTCTCTCCAGAAATGCTTCCAGATATTTATTTTGACAACTGCCAAAATGGGAGAATGAGAGCTATATTTTAGCCCCTGAGAGAATCTGGGAATTGCATTTTGACCCTTTCTCTTCTCTAGCCTCTTTCTTCACCCAACACAATTAAGAGTCAGTGAACTGGCATCAGCCCACTGAAGTTGGCCTGAATCATTCAAAATTTCAAACAGCGTAGATGTTACTCCATAGTACAGCTGCTTCATAGAATAATTTCACTTCACAGCCTAAATATTTGAAGTGATATGACCATTCAAAAAGGAAAATCTTATGGTTGAAGAGTAGACACTAAGAAATTTGTTTCTCTAAGTCAACATCAACAGGATTTAAAAGGATCTTGAAAGAGCTGAAAGTGATTATGGAGAAATAGGTACTCCAAGCTGAGAAAAATGAATTGACCTTCAGTAAATGAGATCTGGTCTCTGACTGAGACACAGGGAGTTGGGGAATGCTCATTGTGAGTGTCCTTAGTGTTCCTGTATCATTGTGTCATGCAAATAGTATAGGTATTTTACAGATTAAGTCATTTATAAAAAATTACTTTAATTCATATCCACAGTGTCCCAATCAATGGGTTGGGAACAGAAGCCTGTTGAAAAAGTCCATAAAGTAGTATATAAATAAGTAAACAAGCAAACAAATAAGTACTCCTTCAATACAGTATGAGAGTGTATGAATGGATTACCCATAAAGAAAGAGAGGGGGTTAGCCAAGTTCCTTTCAATCTTAAAATTGAAGTGAAAACCTCAGTGCATTGTTTCTTCAAGTTATGAATTCAATTTGAATATTATGTGGAAGAAGCTACTGAATACATTTGCTAGTTAATTTTACTTGCAATCTTGATAACTTTTTGACTGATGGATCTGTAGGACGCCTGGAGAATCAGGAACAGGGCTAAATAGCGACCAAGATTAAGGTATTTAATGTAGTGTAGATTATTCAGAATAAACTGAATAGAGCCAAATTCTCCATTTAATAACCTGATTAACTGTTCTCCCTTTTTTTTTTTTTTAAATGTAGCACTAACTACTCATTCTATGGAGATGAAAGATTCTTGAAGCATCTGACTTAACAATTTGTGAGATTTTTTTATTTCTTGGGCTTACCCATTAATATATTTTGTGAACTAATTTGTGACAATTAACTTCTATAATAAATGTCTCCACTATAAATAATCATTCCTTTCCTCCACTCACTCACTAAATGGGTGAGTGCTGAGGTCAGAAAGAAATATTATCTCCTATTTTGTAAGACACCTAAAATTTCTTCCACATATAAGTAATTTACTGCCACTAACTATATTCTTTTTTGAGCAAAATTTTGTTTTTTGTTTTTTTTTTTTACTTCTTCTACACAAATTTATTAGGCACCTACTGTGTGCCACACGTGGAGACAGACTGGAGAGAGTAACAGCATGGCGGCTCTGGCCATCACCTTGGGGTTCAGTCTAGAAGAAGTGGAAGGCATGGGCAGCAAACAAGCATCCAGCAAAGAGGCCAAGACAAGGGGGCTGTGACACCCAGTGAGGCCTGGATGGTCAGGGGGGCTTCCCAAGGGTGGGGAGGGTTGGCCAGGCCAGGTAGCCAGCCAGGGTGAGAGTGAGAAAGACCCCCAGGAGGGGGGGAACAGGCCAGGTGCAGGTCTGCAGGCAGCTGTGGGCTAAAGAGCATTGGGGGCCTTTGGGGAGCTGCAGATGCTCAAGGCCAAGGTCGGGGTGGGTTGCATTCCAGGTGGTGGGGAGACACCGGAGGCCTGGAGCAGCAGAACAACAGGCGGGTTTTCACCTCCATGCTCACTGGCTACCACGGGGTGGCTGACTGGGCTGGGGCCTCCATGTGGGGAGCAGGCAGACGACGTGGTGGCGCCGGCCTTTCCCTTGTCCAACTCCCCAAGTCCTATCTCCTGAGCACACAGCCTGTGGGTGCAGCACTCCTCAGATACTATTGTTCTTGTGGGCTCTGCTACTGAGACTACTACTAACATTACTTACTGTTATCATTGTTGTTGTTATTTTATTTCCTGAGTGAAGTATTGGAATTGCTCAAATAGACATTTGTTTTGATGACAAATTGAAATTATAATAAAGTAATTGTAGTTCAGGCATACAAAAATGGTAGCCATTGAGGATCTGGTCTCAGACATGTTCCTGCACCAGTGAGAACTCGAATTTTCTCTGAACTATATCAAACCCAAGGACAACACCAAGTGTTTTGGAACATCTGTCAGCTGCAACTTTATGGTCTCAAGGCTCCCCCTTGTAGCTATGCAACCATTTCAGACCCCAACCAATCCTTGCTTAACAAGCACCCTTGCTTCTTGGTGGCTCCAATTACAATTCTTGACAAACAACTTTTGTAGCTAACTGCAGCCTTTCAGCTTTTGCCTTTGTAAGCTTCGTTCATTTTGTAGTCTGGCAGAACACAATTCAAATGTTTCTTGAATCTGTCTCTCGAGATACAGTCCTAACAAACCCCAAATAAACATCTCTTTATTTCAATCAGGCCTTCATTTCTGAAATTTTGCTCAAGAGTCTGTTTGTTTTGCCTTTGGTTTTATTTTGGTTTTGTTTGTTTTAAAAGGAAAGATGTAAATGTTTCTAGTAATGTGTATTGTCAAGTTCCTTTTCTTTGAGAGTGACCAGTGGTTGGTGCACATAATCTGTGAGACTCTATTTGTTAGACTGATTCAGAAGGTATGTCTGAAAAAGAAATGTCTCAGGCTTCTTGCCACAAACAAATCATGACAGAAGATGGAGAGATTATCTGGTCTCCTAGAGCTATCCATCAGGAGAGGCAATGCATATTTTTCTTACATAGCTTCCTATTTGCAAAAAACTTCTACCATATTCTCACTCTCTCTTTATTTATATATATATATATATATATATTACACACACACACATAAATATATATGATGCAATAAATACATTTAAATTATACGTATAATTTTACAGAAACCAATACACAGTTAACATAACTATCATTGAGTTTTATTTTGTAAACTGAGTTGACTAAAATCTTGGCATTCAAAAAGTATTTTATGTATCAGACCAGAACTAAACACTCTGGGACCTATACAGATAATTAGTATATACCTCATAGTGTAAGCCTTGATATACTTAATTTAAAGTACTTCCAAATCTTAGGTCAGTCTTGAAATATCTGTAAGGCAATAAGATATATCGAGAAGTGTATATATATTTATATACTGAGAAGTGTATATATTACACTTCTCAACTTTCTGTGATTTTCCTCATTTATAATCTCTTTGTCTGTGTCACATTTTGTTACTTGGTCTTTTCAGCACTTCCTTCTTTTTTCTTATATCTGAGTTGTGAAAAATCACAGAGTAGGAAACCAGGAATTGTAAGTATAAAGGCTTTTTTTAGACAAAGGAAGTAGTATCACTGACAAGGCTTAAAACTGAGTAAGGCTCAGAGTCACTGACAGGGGAAAAGAGTATGAGAGGTTAACTTGCACTTGTTCTGAAGGCTGGATGACTATGCATGCTCTGCTGTGAACTTTGGATTTTAACCTGCAGTGATGAGCAATCATATAATGATTTTAAGTTTTTTGAGTAGGATAACTATCACATCTGAGTTATAGGAAGATAAATTTGAATGCAAAATAAAGACTACAGAGAAGGGTTGTCAAAATAACTTAAAAGAGAAAAACTGTGGCTTTAAATAAAAGATTTTGATATATATCATAAAAAGATTTTGATATGGATGTCAGATAAAGAATGATTAAAATTATTATGTACTTATTGTCTTACTCTAGGTTCCCCAGGACACAGAACCTGAGTAAAAGCTATGCGCTACTACTTTATAGGTAGTGCAGTCCTAGGGTTCTGGGTTGAGGGAAAAAAAGAAGACAGGAGAGAAAGAAGGAGAGCCAATAAGAGGGCACTTTAATAATCAGGTTGTGTGCTTGTGCTGACAGAGAGACTATGAGATAAGAAGATGAATACATATCCAGAGTAAGTAGAGATACCAGTGAGTATGTACTGCTGCCCTTTTCAGAGCATGAAGATATTTAAGATAGGTGACATGGCACTAACCATATAACTAGTCTTTCTGAGGGATGATGTCATCCTGAGACCCATCATTGGTCTCTGCTAATGGCAGTGTGGTTGTGCAGCAGTAGCAATTAGCTAGATCAGCCTACAAGCACTAGTGCATATATTATGACTCCCATGCATTGATTTCATCATTTACATAATTTTGTTGTTCCTGGACTACTGCCCAAACTTGGGTGGGATAAGAAAGGCTTATGAAAATCATAGTATTAGTCATTCTGGTACGCATGAACATGGAAAAAAAGATCCTTATGCTGTGTGCCCACTCCCATGTGTCTACCCACATGTCTCTTCCCCAGAACTCTACCTTCCAGTCTTCCTTCCTTCTTTTTTGTTTTTTTTTAATTTCCAAATCCAGATCAATCAGACCTTTTACTGCTGTCCCAGATTTCATGTATACCCATACTTCTGGCCACTTCTCATCCACAGAAAGTGACAACAAGGTGACCTCACACATCTTGGCCCACTGGAATAATGTCCCTCATAACTATACTTTAGTACCACCCCTTTGTAATACAAAGCTGTAGTGAGGCAACAGTCCCTTTTCACCTAACACAAACATACTGCAATAATCCATCTGTGAATAAGCTGAGATTTATCCTACTCCATCAGTTGGTCAAAGGGAACCCCCATCAACTCATAGCATGAGTTGAAGGAAATTCATTTGTACAGAGCCAGGTAACTTGGGCAGCAGGGTTACATGTTCATGTAATTTAAATATGTATTTGATCTGCCTAAGACAAGTCTCTACCGTGACATTCTAAGTTCACAATAAACCCTTCCTATCCTACCTGGCATTATGCCAAAATGAATACACTAAAACACACCTCAAAATGGACAGTTCCAATCATGGAAAATAAAGATCCACATGCTTTGTGCCTACCCCCTGGGCAAAGAATAGTCTATACTAGGTGCATAACACCCCCTCTAAATTCATTTCTTATTGCTTTATTGAAGAGAGTACTATCTAGGCTATTCTGGGTTCTTAAATATTAAATCCATTTTACCTTCCCATATTCTCTGAGTCTTCTGATTTCATTCTCACTACTATGTCAAAGAAGTACCAACATTTATTCCCAATTTACTGTAATTGAGTGCAGGATTTAAGTAGCCAGATTAATAGGTCATTAGGATATTTTACAGTGGAAATAAACTCTCAAAAGTAATTAAGTTGTCCCCTTCTAAACCATATTTTCCAACCCCTGGATGCATACACTCAAGATCTATGCCTAAATATTGTCCAATAATTCCTGCCAGCAAAAACTAGCTAGGTTCTTTACTTCCTTTAATGTGTACACTATTTCCTTATTTCTTCCTTATGGAAGAGGGATTTTATTTCCCTGTTTGGACCGTGCTTAATCTGATGTGTGTAATTGCCTTAGCGTCAATGAAGGGAGTCAGGGAAATTTATTTTATGGAAACGATTTTCATCTCTGTAAGCATCTGATTCAAGTGAGGTCATTTCAAAGTCACTATTCAAGGGGAGGCTGTTTTCCTCTAACAAGGGGATGGGGACAGCTTCTGCTGAAATAATGAATTCAGTGGAATTCGGGAATTCAAATATATCAGACTTGTTCATCCATATTCCTCATCATAAATTTCACAGTTCTACTCTTCTCCTATCAAAGTCCTAACATTGACAAATGAGACTTGTTGAGATTTCACACTTAATTATGTTATACAGACCCTTACAATTAGGCTCTGTCCTGATACTGCAGCTTCTGAAAAACTTTATAGAAGCTACTCACAGTATGCCATGAGGTAGTATTTGATGCCCAGGTACTGGAAGAGTTAGCTGTTGAGAGTGCCCTCATTCATATAATTGCCATAGCCCAGTGCAGTCCTAACACCACAAACATCACATATCCTAATGCCCTAGATTCCACCTGTAACTTGTTCAAAGCATTATTAATACTTTTGGTGCTACTGAATGCCAGGAGTTATAATCACTATATTTACTCTCAGCAATGTGGTCTTTATCAGAACTATAAGCATTTAAGCTCCTTGCTCTTAATCTGAGGGTCTGCTTTCTAGGGCCATACTTAGTTATCAATTGTCTGAGCTTGGGTTCTCCAGAAAGTAGAGCCTGAGAAAAATGTGTATATGTTCTAGTATTTTATTAGGCAAAGCAATCCTGGCATGAATGAGAGAAAAGGGAGAGACAAAAGTAAGAATAAAACACCAAACAATATATTGGTATTATGTTTTCAATTGGCCACTGCATGATATGAAATAAAACTGATGACGTTCAGGACTTTCTTATAAAACGCTGTATAAAGTACAAAACTCTAATGAACTAAGTCAAAGAGGAACCCAATAAATGGAGAGATATTCCATGTCCGTGGACAGGAAGACTCAATATAGTCACGATGTCAAGTTGTTCCCAATTTGATCTATAGATACAACGCAATCCTAATAAAAATCCCGGCAAGTTATTTTATGACTAACATAGGATAAAATCTAGATGACCTTAGGTATAGTGATGATCTTTTAGAGATATATCCTAAGAGTAAGTTGAGATATTTTGGCCCTTTACTATAGGTAAACATTGTAGGACAGTCGCCCCTTGGTATCTGCAGGGGGTGATTGGTTCCTGGACCTCCCACAGACACCAAAATTCATGGATGCTCAAGTCCTGATATAAAGTAACATATATAGGTCCTCTGTATCTGTGCATTTAGCATATGCAGATATAGAGGGCTGACTGTATTAAGAAAAACATGGATCCAATTGGTTTCTTAGTAGGGGCTGCTATTACAAAATACCACAGACTTAGTGGGTTATAACTGACAGAAATTTACTTCTCATAGTCTGGAGTCTGCAAGTCTAAAGTCAAGGTGTTAGCATGGTCAGTGAGGGCCATCCTTCAAGTTGAAGACTTCTTACTGTATCCTTACATGGAAGAAAGGGCTAGGGAGCTCTGTGGGGCCTCTTTTAAAGGGCACTAATCTCAATCATGAGGGGCTCCCCCTTCATGACCTATTTAGCTCCCAGAGGCCCCCCTTCTTAATATCATCACTTTGGGAATTAAAATTAAGGGAACACAAACATTCAGACCATAATATTTTACCCCTAGCCCCCAAAATTCATGCTTTTTATATGCAAAATATATTCATTCCATGTCAATAGCCCCCAAAGCCTTAATTTGTTCCAGCATTAGCTCAAAAGTCTAAAGTGCAAAGCCTCATCCAAATATCATCTAGATCAGATATGGGTGAGACTCAAGGTATGATTGAGTCTAAGGCAAACTGCTCTCCAGCTGTGAACCTGTGAAATCAAACATGCTGTGTCTTTCCAAAATACAATGATGGGACAGGCAGAGGATACACATTCTCATTCCAAAAAAGAGAAACAGAAAGGAATAAAAAAGAGTAAAAGGTCTAAGGTAAGTCTAAAATCTAACGGGACAAACCACACTAAATCCCAAGGCTTGAGAACAATGCTCTTTGGCTCAATGACCCACCTTCTGGACACACTGGGCAGGGGTTGGGCATTCCCATCCCCACAGCTTTGCTGGGTACAGTCTACTCCTCAGCTCTCACAGGTTGGAGTGGAATTTCTGCAGCTATCCCAGGATGGAATCACTAACTGGTGGCTCTACTGGTCTGGGGCTGAGGGGGTGGCCCCATCCGCAAGGCTCCACTAGTATTACTCTAGTGGGGATTCTCTGTGATGGCCCCACACTTGCAGCGGTCCTCTGCCTCAGCTATGTGTTAGTGGCTCCACGTGGCTCCAACCTTTGAAATCTAGGTGAAGGCAGTCAGGTCCCCCATGCTTTGCTTGATACAGTGCAAGCCATACCAGGACTCGCTGGAGCTGCACCTGCAGTGGACGAGGAGTGTGGTGCTGGAATGCAGGGAGTGGAGTTCACAATGTAAGCAAGCATCAAATAGATGCAGCCCCTCCTTCAAAATCGTTGTGCCCATAAACCCCTGCAGCACTCTAGGCTTGTGACAGGAAGGGCAGCCCAGTGATCTCTGAAATGCCTGTGGGGCCATTTTTCCGTTGTCTTGGACAATAGGCCCAGACTTCTGTTTACACGGCTGACCAATCTCTCCCACTCTCTTGAGGTAGCTCCTAGTTGCTGTTAAGATGGCCAATCCAGAAGATTCTTATCAAATTTGGCTACAACCTTCATGTTAACTCACAAACTTTTTTTTTAAATTCCTTTTACTATGGATAGGCCAAGATGCTTCCAAAATTTTAAGTTCTGCTTCCTTTTTGATTAACAACTCCATCTTAAAATTGTTTCTCTTCTCACATTACTATAAGCATTCAAGAGAAGCCAGCTGCTCCTTCAACATTTTGCTTATTTTCTCAGCCAAATAGCCAATTTCATCTCTCACAAGCTCTACCTTCCATAAAATACTAGGTCACAAACATAATTCAGCCAGGCTCTGACACTTCATAGCAAAGGATCACCTTTCCTCCAGTTTTCATTAACATGTTCCTCATTTCTGCCTGAGATCTCGTACGAATAGCCTCTACGGTTCATATTTCTACTAACATCCTATTCACAAACACTTAAGTATTCTTTAAAATGTAGGTTTTCTCTGTAGCTCTCTTCCTTCTGATATCTCATGAGAACTGCTTTTACTGGTCCATTCATGGCAATAAAGACTCTTTCTAGCATGTACTTCAAAACTCTTCCAGCTTCTACTCATTACCTAGTTTTAAAACCGCTTCCACACTTTTAGGTGTTTGTTACAGCAGCATCCCCACTTCTCAGTAGCTATATCTTTATTAGTCAAGGTTTTCCAGAGTAACAGGATGATTAGGGTATACAGAAACATGTAAGAGGAGATTCATTATGGGAATTGGCTCAAGCAATTATGGAGGCTGAGATATGCTACAACATGTCACCTGCAAGCTGAGAAACCAGAAAAGCTGGTGGTATAATTCAGTCTGAGTCAAAAGTCTGAGAACCAGGACCTCCAATGTCCAAGAGCAGGAGAAGGTAGATGTTTCAGCTTAAGAAGAGAAAGTGAGACTTCCACTCTTCCTTTACCTTTTTACTCAGTTCAGGCCCTCTATAAATTGGATGATGAACTATATATTCAGTGGTCTCATGCATATCCACTCAGAGGAATTAAGCAAAACAAATTTCTCTGGGAAGGTTGTTTTAATTCCTTTCCAACATAAAAAATAATTGATATTGTCAGGTCTTTAACAAAAATATAAGTAGCGTTTTGGTAGAAACCTACACTTTTGTCTACAGCATTTGTTTAGAATACAAACTAAGTAAAAATATTGATAGCTCACTTTACAAAACTTATCATAAAACATTAAAATCCATACTGTACTTATGTATCCTTCCACCTGTTCTCCCACGTATTTCATTTTGTAAATCAACTTTCCTGATCTTTTCTATCTAACTATCTGGAATTGCTATATAGAATGAAATGAGCAATACTATCATACTTTCTAGTACTCATAATTTAAATCTTAAAACAAAAGTTATGGGCTTCCCTGGTGGCGCAATGGTTGAGAGTCCGCCTGCCGATGCAGGGGACACGGGTTCGTGCCCTGGTTCGGGAAGATACCACATGCCGCGGAGCGGCTGGGCCCGTGAGCCATGGCTGCTGAGCCTGCGCATCCACAGCCTGTGCTCCGTAACGGGAGAGGCCACAACAGTGAGAGGCCCACGTACCGCAAAAAAAAAAAAAAAAAAAAAAAAAAAGTTATTTAATAGAAGAAAATATAAATATTATCCACCTTAAGAAGACAATGCTAAACTTTATCATGAATTATGTCTAGATTAAATATTATATTTAAAGACAAGATGGTTTCTGAACATTCTAACAGTTGTTCTTAAATTTTAAACGTCCCCAAACTTAAATCTTGTCCTTTCTTTATGACCCAGGTAATTTTTCTTTACCTTAATACTTTGGTTTGTACATTTATGCTTGGCTCTCATTTGAACTCCTTCATACCCATAATTGATTCATGAGGGCTCCAGGGAGAATTACACTTACATTTAAATAATATTGCTTATGGAAAAGTCACAACTTTATAAAGTGATTCCAATAATTCCCTTCTCTTGCTTTCACGTAGAAATCCATGGATAAGTTCTCACAAAGTTGGCAAATTTGACCAAATAAAGTCACACAACTCCTGGATGATAACTGAAGTATAAAGGACTAGGACTATATATGCAACATCCCTATAGCTTTATCTGATTCCTTGCTCTGGATCCAATCAGGAAAATATGGTATTCTTAGCAAATCCACTTATCTGTAGACTTGTAAATTGCACTTGGTACATTTTTCTTGTGAAGAAACTAAGACAGTTTATACACTGGCTAAGCCAAGAGCACTGCTTGGGGAATTTAACTGTTTCACCCAGACTACAACTGGCCATCTGTTATTGAAAAGAGCTCTTTAAAGCCTGAGTCATCTACTTAGGTTAAGGCTATTGATAAAATTGCCTGACTAAATACTCGGTTTTCCACTTCATTTTTTAAGATGCATACTGTATGAGGAAGGAAGAACAGGTTTTATCATTTCTTAGCATTGATATTGCATGTCTATAAAGTTATTCAGTCATGGTAGAATCTCTACATTTCAAATCTTTGTGTGTCAGTGAGTGCGTGTGAAGATGTTGCTGCCGTGGCTGGAGTTTGTTTATTTTTTTAATTCAATTTATGATTTACTTGCTCGGTTTTGAATAGTTTGAAAAACACCAACTGAAAAAATATTGAGGAAGTCATTTAAGAAAATAAATATTTGGGACAGTGTGCCCTGAATTTTGGTTCAGGTTCAAAGTATAAAAGATTAAACATTTTGGAGTAGATATGGCTTTTTTTTATTATCCAATTTACTCTAAGAGAATCTGAAACTCCTAGCTCTTTTCTTTGTGATGAAAAAGAGTCTTTTTTAAAAAATTGCCCACATAAGAGTGATGGTAAAGGTGAGTATTAGACTAAAGTTAGGTAATCAACTTTGCTTTTTGAAAATCAAAAGCAGAAAAATAGTAGAAATAAATTAACAGGTTATCAAAAATAAATTGTCAAATAATTCATTACCTTCACTAAGAAATCTTTGATGAATATTTATAATGATATAAAACATTGTTTTTTAACACCTAACATGTACCAAGAAAGGAATTAAAATGCTCCATCTAAATAAACTCATTTAATGCTCCTTAAAACTTATATTATTATAAAGTCAGAAAAAGTACCTATTTTATTGACTTTCCTTCTTATAACATAAGTGAGCATACATGTGAACAGCAGTCAACCAGATGTTCCATATAAATGGATATTTTGCCTCAGTTTACTGATTATCTATCAAACATCTACAAGAGTGCTTAGGAAAATAATTTTGAATAAGTTATCTGAATAAATAAATGAAAAGAACACAAGCATTTTAGATATTACACTTAACTATACTGAAATATAATGATTATATCATTTTCTTTGATGAAATGATTCTGTGCAACTGTAAAGCAGCCATTGCCCACCTACACTGGCATTTTCCACATGTAGGGACTGTCCTCCCACATATACCAAGAGGCAATGGTAAGGGGAATAAATAGGAACATGAAGGTGGATGATGACATTTCATGACAAATTATTCTGATGGTCTCATTATTATATCCAGTCATTGCAATCATGCCAATCCTTAATAAAATTTCATTTTCTTCCACAATTAAGGTAATGGACTTTACATGATAGTTAAATTAATGATTTATTTAATTGGAAAGTTTATAGCAATATATGCCAATGGAAAAAAAGATATAGGTGTTTTGACCTTTTTATTCCTCAGAGAATATATAAGGATTCTGATGTCACTTTAAAAGTTTTAAACGGCATTTTTATGTGATAAAGAATTTTCAATATTAAGATCTCATATTTTATGTTAACTTAAGCTCAGAATGATAAATTTACAAAAGTTGAGAGATTATTTTAATTAAAGGCTTTTTAAATAATGTAGCTGATACAGTTCAAATATCCTTCAGCCTTTTGTGGCACCACATTCTTGTTTGTTTTGTTTGTTTGTTTTGAGATTTAAGCTCACACGGGCTGTTCAGAAAAATAATATGTAAGGAAGCATAATGAACTTATGAAAAATATTGTTTTGAACAGGTTGAAAGAATGAAATGATCTGATATGCTTGTTATAACTGCATATGATAAATCAGTCTTCCAGACTTAATAATATGCTCTATCCCTTTGAATTAAAACTATTACATTCAGATTTCAAGTACTTTTTTTTTTTTTTTTGGTCCGCAGGCCTCTCACTGTTGTGGCCTCTCCCGTTGTGGAGCACAGGCTCCGGATGCGCAGGCTCAGCGGCCATGGCTCACGGGCCCAGCCGCTCCGCGGCATGTGGTATCTTCCCGGACCGGGGCACGAACCCGTGTCCCCTGCATCGGCAGGCGGACTCTCAACCACTGCGCCACCAGGGAAGCCCTCAAGTACTTTTAAAGATGGGCAAAATGTTTTGTGGACAGGCAGAAAAATGATATTATCATTGCATTTCATTGTCAATAACAGTATCTTGTATTATTTCAAAAGCTGAAAGTTCAACTCTAGTTTTTAATTTATATTGCAAATCATTTTATAGGGTTTAAAACACTGAATTTGTGGTAAAACATGTGAAATTAATCTTTAAAACATAGGAAATATTATATGTATAAAGATGCCATGTGCTCCTCCCAATTTTATTAATTTAAAACACTTCTTAAATTGTTGTACTAAAATACTTTTGGGCTATTTGACATCTATCTTGAAAGAAAATGAATGTCTACAGGTGGCATTTTAAAAACAAACAGACATACACTCATTCTTTGAGAGGGTTGAATACTGAAAGAGAAGAGGAAAAAAACACAGAGTGCAACTGTGATCCAAATTTAACAGCAACAGGACAAACTAACTTTACTTAAGGTGGTATATACAGATTACTAATATTTATAATGAAACTAGCATATATTTAATGGCATTATTCAAAAGCAACCAATTAGAGAAGTATATTTCAAACATGAATAGCATAGAGTATTTTAATAATATTGGATATTTTAAAGGGACACATTTCTGAAATTCCCTAAATGTAAACGTAGTTCCCCCAGGTGTCTACCACTTCCAATTTTCAAATACTAACTTAAGAAACTAAAGTCTTATTTTATGTAATTGGCTTCCAAATGAAAACTGTAACTCTAAATTTGAGAAGGTCTGCCTTTGCACTTGATTTAAGTAACAGCAGCAACAAATGTAAGGGCCCCACCAAAAAAATACAAGAGTCATTTGCATATGGGGACTCACCTGACTTCAAGATTGTTCTTGTGAACCCTAGAGTAAGATTCATTCCACATATTCTGTATTGTTCCATTTTTATCATCACATCCTTATGCTTTTAATAAGATATTAAGTGAAACACTCTAAGAGAAACACTTCAGGGGGTGGTGGTGGTGGGATGAATTGGGAGATTGGGATTGACATATATACACTAATATGTATAAAATAGATAATTAATAAGAACCTACTGTGTAAAAAAATAAAATTCAAAAAAATAAATTTGAGCATATTCCTATAATAAAATTCTATTCAGCAATAAAATAAATGAACTATTAGCTACTCACAACAAAATGGCTGAATCTTAAACATGCCATGTTGGGAGAAAGAAACCAAACACAAAAGAATACATAGATTATAATTCCATTTAAATAAAGTTGAAAATGGTCTTAACTAAAAAAAAAAAAAGAGAGAGAAACTTCTTTTTTTTCTGAAAAAGACATATAGAAGAGAATGTGTGTGTGTGTGTCTATGCTGGCTGATCCCTTTATAATGTGATGTTTTACATGTTGATAGAAATACATTATTATAAATTGAGCATCAAGATCAGTAAGAGCATGGGACACAGGTAATGATGATGACATCTGTCAAATTGTTATGGGCAATCTCCTTTAGGGTCATTGCATGACGGGTCACAAAGGAAGCAGGGCAAGAGAGAAGGAAGTATATGGAGAAGGATGGAAGTCAAGGACCTCATTTTATATTCAAGTATCAAATCTATAATATAGGTATAATTTTCATTTTAAAGAAAAGGGAAGTAAAGTTCATGAAAATTAAGCCATTCATCTAAAGTTCTAGTATAATATCAGAAGCAGGATTTTAACTTTTAACATATGACTCCATTGAAAGTACTCAAATATTTAGAGAAGATTATAAACTGACAAAATCTTCCTTCACGTCGGCATTGCTTCTCTACCCTAGATACATCTTCCATATTTTCTCAACAGCAGTCAACTAACATGCTTTATTCCTGATTCTTGTTGTCAATTAAACCTCCTCCTCTGTCTACTGCTTAAAATATAAAACTATATTAATTATCAACAGCTTAAAACATGCCATAATTTGGAGTTGTAGGAAGGGAAAGGAATCATAGTTTGACAAACAACAATTAAAGAAAAACCATTTAGAAAACATACAAGTGCTAAGGAGATGCTGCAATAAATATTTCTCAATAATATATTTGCATAGACATCCAGGAGATAGGAAGAGAAACATATATATATATATATATATATATATATATATATATATAGTAAAATTATTATTTCAGATATCCATTCCCCTATTCTCTTAATGTTAGATTTCTCTTTATATTTTCATAAAGAAATATGGCTTCACAATGTATTTGGGGTATAAGACAAAGTTCTTATGATGAAGGCCTTGGCTTTGTGCCCCCTTCCTACTACTTGCTCTCCACTACTCTTCTCCTTGCTCACTGTTTCACTCTGGCTATACCGGTCTCCTTGATGTTCCTCAAACCTGCTAACCACTCTCCCACTCCTCCAGGCTTTTGTACTTGCTCTTCTCTATATCTGGATAGCTACAGGATTCACTCCTGTACCACTTTCAACTCTGTTTAAATGTAGCTTCAGTGTCTCTGTTAAAAAGAAATATGTTAATTTGGAAAAAATATAACAGAGTTATTTTACAAAATATTTATTTAATAGCAATAACTTAGAAATTTTAGTGTGCTTATTGAGAGCTTGTTCTATTGCCACTTCCCTCTACAGTGTGATAGTACAGAAATGATCTGGAGGCTTGCCATTTGCAAAAGGAAAGGTGGCAAACCTATAAGAGTAATCTCTTAATTATCAAAAATAGAATGCATAAAGTGACTTTCACACTCTTGAGTATAAAATACATCAATGATTACCATTAGACATCCTCTTACAGCTATAATTCACCCACTTGATGTTACAGGTTTTCAATGTGCCTGATTTGCCTGGCCTGTTTCTCTCCCTGTCACTCATTATCCCTATTTTCCTCTCCCACTGACTCTTCAATTGGCACATTTCCATACTCCCCATTATGCTTACAAATAATCTCATTAAAGGAGTTCAGCTCACCAAAGAGCACTTGTTACATCAAGGGTGGAACTGATATTAAGACTCATTTCTCCATGAGCAACATTCAAGTGTTTTAACAGAAATATACCCTCACTTCTGGTTGCTGCTCAATGGTTAAGTGTATAGCCTCATTACTGAGATCGACTATTGCGTGAGTTAGTAAACAGTTTACAACATGATGACAAGATGAAAAATACAGTCTTCAGTGAACCGGTCATTGACTGAAATATCAAGTACCTCTTGTGTCAAAGTGCTAACAATTTATAATCTAACAGAAACAGTGTTTCAAGATCACACGCTGATTATTTAGGGGTATTTATTCAGCATAATATCAAAAACCTGTGCAATCTTTGTGACTGCTGGGATCACAAAGGCCCAGTTAGCAGTGTAGCTAAGAAATTAAAGACGACAGTTTTGCATAATTAAATTTCCATTTCCCATTCTTGATTCTGTTTACTATTTCATTTTGATCCATTTTTTACTCACACATATTAATATCAGGGGAAACTGAAGATACTTGTAAAATGATGATTTGAGTTTGAAATGAAAAACACACCCACCCCAAAACTTGGTAGAACAACAGCTAACTATCAAAGAAAAGGACACATACACCTCCTCACTCAACTACCTTCTGCCAAGAGAACCAGGGCTCCCTGCCTGCTTAGATAACAGGTTGGCACATCACGCACATGCACTTCTGAGGAGTGGGTGGTAGTGAAAGAACACAGCAGGGGTGGACGGGGTAGTGGGAAGGATTCCTGATGGACGGGCAATTGCACAAAAAGGTCAAGAGAGCAATTGTTGTTCCAACATTGAATATGCCTTCACAGGGCCTGAGTTAGTGACAGAAGGCAGACTGCACAACTCTGGCAAAGTACATTTGTAAAATTACATAAAAGTAAATTTTATTTCACAGATGCCTGCTGCCTAATATTAAATTTGGTTTCCATGCTCAAAAACATAACTTACCCCTTCATTAAGCCCTTACTTTTTGAAGTAACCATTTTTATAGTCTGTCACTTGAGGTTTAAAATACAATGATTTTCCTTTCCAGGAAGAAAAGGTAACATCATGGTGAAATTATTCTAGCACGTAAACATGCTAAAAAAGCCAACATACTAGACCAATTCCAGCAATCCTTTCTCATTCATGTAAGTGGAGAGCTACATTATTCTTTTTCTAGTTACCTTAAGGGAGTCTGAAAATTATACCACTACCTTAAGCAACAAATAAGATCATTCCTATGTCTCATCAATCAAGCAATGCCAATTGATAGGCATCTTTACAGTAAATCAAATTCTGACAATTAACAAAAGATTTTCAAAGAAAAATCTGAAGTGGATAATTCTCAAAATTATGTATTTATAAAAACATGATATAAAGGTGAATTAGCAACTGACTACAAGTGACTCTTTTAAAAAAGATTGACTTCTTTAGTTTCTTTGATCCATGAATAATTTTTAAAGTAAAATTTCTTGTAAGGTTTAAATAATATATAATAAAGTTAAACTCATATACTATATCTAAATAACATTAAGCCTATAAAAACTATACAGAACACAGTATAATACCCAATATAAGAAAATAAATTGGTGATATTTTGATGAGAAAGAATGATGGCATCCTTTCTTTATGTAAAGTTTTCTATTTTTTAATAAGGCATATTTTTCATAAGACCAATGAAACTTCCAGTGTAATAATTAATTAAATACTGACACTGACAATGCTACTGGGTAGTTGTGTTTACCATTCCTTCCAACTACCGTTAGGATATTCCCTAATGATTATTTAGGAAAATACAATAATGCTGAGCAAATTTCTGTTCCAGAAGACAATCTGCTAATTTTCTCCTCTGAGAAAGCTCAGGATATGACAGGAAACCTCAGGTATAATTAGAACAAATACTAGTGCAAATCCTAATGGACATAAGCATTCACTGTAACCAATGCCCTTCAAAATTCTGATTAAAAACAATCTAGGAAACTGGATTATGAAACAGTTGTTTTTTTAACTTTAAATTATCCCTTCCATTTTAAAATTCAGTTGCTTCTAAGTCAAATACTGTGGTTAGATCATTTTACCCAAATGAAGCAGGTGCATCTCTACTTATTTGTATAATATCAAAGAAACATTTTGAAAATAATTCTTTAAAATTAAAATTATATATTTATTAACATGGAGTTAATAATCTCACAAAGTATTAGAATCAGGAGTACAGTAGGTCCTGGAAGTATTGAGTAATAACCCATCATCAGCACACTCAGGAAGCAGGGTGCCTGAAATGAAGCCTGTGCCTGGGCATGGCATGGAGCTATGGCTTTTCTTTAAATGTAAGGGCCTCTCCAAACCAAGAGTCTCTCTGGCTGTCCTAGAAGCAAGGGATGAGACTTTTGCTCCAGAGATAACATACGAGCTCATAGCAGCACTAAAGAGAGTGATAATGGAAGAAGATCCTACTGTGTAATCATGAGATACACCATGCTTTTAACATGGAAGCACCATCAAGGTGGTTAATAAAGTGTACGTGTGTGTGTGAGTGCGTGCACATTTAATGTTCTTTTTCATAGGGGTACTGTGTGATTTCTTACTAGGATGTAATTTCTTTGAGTTCCAAAAATATATCTGATTTATACTGGTAGTCTTTATACCGTCGAGGTCAGATCTGAAAGAAACAAAACACACATATATGCATGTGTGTGTGTTTGTGTGTGTATGAATCATTACTGAAACAAATATATTTAAGGGCTCCTGTAACATATATTTTTAAAAATACTCTCATATACCCATAATTTTTATCTGTATTCCAAAATAGAAATCTTTAGAATGATAGCAATTATTTTTATTTTGTTTGTATCTTGTTTGACAACAATGCACTATATAAGTATAATAGTAACTTGATTGTTTATCATTTTGCTTGAGTTCTTAGATATTACACACACTATGTAACAATGTATCAGTGTTGATTATGCATTTAAACCATACAAACTACTTTAAAAAAGAGAGAAGCATTAAATATATTGTTAGAATAAGAACACAGTTTAAAATCAATCAATCATATCTCATTTCTTAATTTTCATTAAATTTCTTTCATATTGTAATGGCTAACAATGATAGCATATTGCAAATTAAAAAATAAATTTAAATTCAATATCATCCCTATAATAAATTCACTGTTTGTTAGCACCTTCAGTTTAGTTCATATCAAGATTTTTTTCCTCTATGGATTAAGAGAATGAATGGGTCATGTTTGGTAGTGGGAGCGTGGGTTAGGGGCAGGTTGGGGACAAGAATTAAAGCAAGTAAAATAATTTTATAAAACTATGTATAATTTGTACATTTACATTTGTATCTGCATGCTTATCTAACATTATTTGTAAGGATTTCCTAAATCATCAAACTTCAAAAGTAACATTTTATAGTGCACCTTTTAAAAATATGTTTGTTATTATTTTTTGATAAAAAATAATAAAAAAAAAAACTCACTGGAATTATATCTAAGATCCCAGAGTATTTTTTAATTCTCTATATATGTGATAAATAATTTCCAGTATCTTCTCTTCCTGTAAATTACTAACCCCTAAGCTTCAGTGCTTTCAAAATCTAAAATACTACTCAGAGAATACATACTTCTCTTTAAATTAAAAAGAAAATTGTAAGAAAGAACTATAACCAAACATGCAAAGTATGTAGAAACACAAAACAAAGGGATAGAAAGAAAAGAAGGAAGGAAGAAAAGAAGGAAGGGATTGAGAGGAAATATTAACAAATCTAAACATATAAATAGAAAAAGCTTAAAAGGAACATATGTGGCTGTGAAGTATTTAAAGAAAAAATATCTGTTATTTTCTACTTGCCATCACTAATAATTATTGCTGAATTATGTAATAAAATAATACATATATAAAGAAAACTTTTCAGTTTTTCATCCAGCATATTCAGTATAGATAGGTTTGCTGAATAATCTTTCTAGCTTAAAAAAAGGAAGAAAAGTAGCAGTTAGAATGCCCCACCAAATGATTTGTGCCAGCTAACTTCTGATTGATACAGTAATTTGAAAAGCCATTACTCTAGGGTAGATAGCATTATCATGGACAGTTAAAATTTAAAAGTATTTGACAAGCTAATCAATAGATTGCTTAATAATTGATTTAAATTGTAGTTCATTTGAAAATTAAATTTGAAGCTTATAACCATAATATTCTATCTTCCACTGTAGAGTAATAACTAAATAATCATTGTAAACTTTGTAAAATATAACAATTATTTTTGCCTTTATTTTTAAATATGTACACATAATTTCAAAATTATGTTTCCCTCCTTCTCTCTCTCTCTCTCATATATATATATATATATATATATATATCCCAGAAAATGCATGTGCATGTGTACAATTTTACAGAAATATATATAATAGATAAAAAAATATATATCTATATCATATGCTTATACCAGATACACATTGAGGACTGTGCTCAGATTCCAACTCTATTTAAACTCAAGCTATATCATCCTGGTAAAGTTAGGCAAGTGTACCTCAGTTTCCCTATGTTTACATGTGTATAATAATGGCATCTAACTCACAACATTGTGGTGAAATTACCATGCTTAATATGAATTTTGTATAGAATGAGTACTTTTTTGCCATTGATTTCCTTTCCAACTAAGCACTTCAGAAAAACAGTCGGGTCTATATGATTTGTTATTTCATAAATAGTCACAGTGCAGTAACGTGGATATTTTGGACAATCATTTCTTTTTAAAAACATTTCATGATGTTTCAAAGTATGAATCAAGCAGTAAAAATCATAAACATATAAAAACAAATCCTTTGTTCTATATGATTTGATAGCACTTATAACCTTAAAATATAGTACCCCTGACAAAGAACCTCAATACACTTCTTTTATTGATTTTAAATTCCTAAAACAAAGAGAAAGTAATTTAACAGAATATCTACAATTAGTGAACACAAGAGCATAGTATGCCATTTTAAAACTCATCCCACTATTTTATTAATTCAAATTACTAAGCAACACCTTCAGTATATTGTTCTTGCAAGCCAGTAATTCTTTTATATTTTTTAATACTGGAAACTTATTAAGTAAATTGATTTCCAAGAATATTGACAGATTACATAATCATATTTTAGTTTTCAAATCCAGATACTAAAGATATGTTATTCTTTTTAAATAATTAACTCTTATTTTTCTTAGTAAAGCAAGTTATACTGCATAGAGAACAACAGAAAAGGACATAGTTGCAGAGCATTATTTCTATTGAAAACTTAAATGTATGACAGGAGCCCAGAACTAGTTACTGTTAGAAATGGAGAAACATTATAGAAAGGTAAACATGAAAGTTTGCTAATGTGCTACCTTTTCTGTAGTGTTTCTGAACTTAAGTTATTATGCAAAGTGACACGTGTCCTTTGGAACCCTGGCAAAGCAATCTCATGGTAAGGAAAATTAATCTCATGTCTATTTCTAAAGCTACTTGATTATGGGAATTTTAATTTCTTTAGAGAGAACACATTTTCTTTCTTTGTTTATACTCTTTGAAACTCCTAGGTATGCTAAAATAGTCTCTGTAAAGCACATAAGACCCCCACCCCAAAAAGGCTAACCTGTACAGGAAATTATTGTACAACTGTATATACATAAACACAGATTTTTTTAACAGATTAGCATTTGAATAAATACCATAACCAGTAGAAATATTTAGCCTTTTATTCCTGTTGAATCAAAAGTTGACATTTCTGTATATTTTAGAAAGTAGAATATTTAAATGTTTTCTATACAAAAGTATACTGTCTCTCAGCATAAAACCTGACCTTTTGTACCAATAAACATTAACATTAATTTACAACAGCATAATGTATTTTCCTTGGAATTTTTATGTTCTTCTTTTTGTAAATAGATGGCTTTCTTTTCTGTAAACAACAAATTAGTAATTGAAGAAAGAATGCATCTAAAAATTATTTCCATTATCTGAAACACTCCTGTTCAAGTAAATAGATTGGTAAATTAGTTATTTTAGCAATAGTACTTTTCTAAAGTTCATATAGCATAATTTTATAGGTATATTGCTAACATGGAATTTACCAAAAGAGATAAAATCTCTCATACATGCAGTAAATCATCTTTAGAAGTGGGCATGGTTCTAAACAGTTGAAAAAGGGAAACTGTGGGGTGTAGCAGAACCCCTGAATAAAGGAATATGATCTCAGAGAACTGGACAAGGTGGTCATAAAGGCTCATTTCAAGGTTTTAGTAGAGGAGATTTATTCATCTATTTATTCATCAAGCTATTCATTTATATATCAATTCTTTCAACAAAAATCCATGGTGGTTCTACAATATGACATGCACCACTCTAGTCCAGGGAACAGATGATGTAGATGGTAGACAAGTCCTGCTGTCTTTTGAGTTTAGACTCTTAGAGGTCACAGGCAAAAAACAATCACCAGATTAATAAGCGTTAACTGTAGATGGTAATATGATTTATTTTACACATGAAACTGTGTAAAATAATAGTGTGTCATGGGATATGACTATTAGAAATGGAGGTCAAGACTTAACCACCCAAGGAAATGGCATTTCATCTGGGGCCTGTATGAAAGGAGAGAGCCATGCAAAGAACTGATGGAAAAATGTTCCTGACAGAAGGAACTGAAAGGGCAATGTATTCAGTGAACACCACAGTCTGTGTCCAAATGCTGCATGTATAATCACTGTGCTATGCTGTCTTCTTTTAAGTTGTACAAAACCCACTTAAAGGCTATATGATGAGGAGTTTATTACAGGGTTTAGAAGTAGAAGCAAGGCACTATGGACTGAATATCTGTGTCCTCCCCAAATTCATATGTTGAACTCCAAATACCCAATGTGATGGTATTTGGAGGTGGAACACTTGATAGGTAATTAAATCATAAGTATGGAGACATTTTAAAGGGATTAATGTCCTTATAAAAAAGGGTATGATAGAGATGATCCCTATCTTGCTTGGCCATGTGAGGTTACAGTGAGAAAGCAGATGTCTATGAACTAGGAAGCAATACCCTCACCAGACACTTAACACTAACTTGGACTTCTCAACCTCCAGAACTGTGAAAAATAAAAATTTGTTTTTTAATTGACCCAGCCTATGGCATTCAGTTACAGAAGCCCAAGCAGACTAAAACACAAGGATACCAGTCAGCTATGGTAGTTTCTTGGCTTGAAGTCACATCATATTTTGGAAAAAATACTGCTAGGACTCTTAGGTTATTGTAATGATTTTGGCTTAGAGAATGAATAGAGTACTCAAGGATAGCTTTTTGTCTCTGGGGCTTAAGCAAGCAAATATATGGTAATTCTACTAACTCAGCTTGAGAAGACTAGGGCATGTTTGGATGCAGCGTCAGTTTTATTTCAGAAATGCTGAATTTAAGGTGCTTTTTAGACATCTTAGTGGAGATATCAAGTCAGCAATGGACAGAGGACCCTGGATATTATCAGCATATTGATGGAGACTAAACTCATGGCAGTAGAAGGGATCACCTAGAAAGAGAATAGATGAAATAAGAATTGAGTCTTGATCAAGAAATATTTCGAGATTAGTCTGAAAGGGAAGATCCAATAAAGGAGACTGAAAGGTTTGGGAGTAGGAAGCAAACCAACAAAATATGATATTATTAAACACAAATTAAGAAAATGTTTAGGAAGAATGAGTGGTCCTCTAAGAAGAAGACTGAATGTGAATAAGATATATAGAAAGAAGCCATGATAAAGTTGGTTTGATTGACAGGGGATATTTCAGTCGACTGGAAGATATGAGACACAGTATTGAATTACATATGGACAGAATGGGTGATGGGAAGGCAAAGACAGGATTTGTGATGGGAAGGCAAAGACAGGATTTATAAATGCCTATTATAAATGTCACCATAAACATGGTGGCTGGTGGGAAAGTAAATCTGATGGAATGTGAAGTTGAGAAAATATTTTTGAAGAGAAATACCAAAGTACATTAGATGCCACTGGTATTAATTCTGTAGAGAAGGAGAAATTAATGATTGAGCAGAGACAGAACACATGCTGGAAAGAAGTCCTCGAGTCATCAATTCTTAAATCAATTTTTTAAAAGAATAGCAGCCAACTTGAAAGTGGTAAAAGACAGGAATAGGCATTATGTAAGAAAAATATATTCAAAAGCCTTACAACATGCAGTGCTTAACCTCATACATTATTAAAGACATAATGAATTTAAGAAATGTTACCTACCACAGTAGAAAAGTTCAAAAGTTTGATAATAATGTTAGCAAGTGTAATAAGACGTAGATACAAGCGCACACTGTACGAGTTTAAATTAGTGAAGCTTCACTGGATGGCAAAGAACCAATATCTTTCTAAATTGAAACTGTAATACCTCTTTTTTTCAGAAATTCCACTTTTAGAAATTTTAGCTTAGGAGGAAGATTCTTAAATGTATTTTTGCTGCTTAACTTTTAAACATGTTTAGGGTACAGTTATCTCTTTTTGAATTAAAAAATACCTACAAAGTATTAAAAATGGACCTATCATATTATCCAATAATCCTACTTCTTGGTATTTATCCAAAAAGAACTGAAATCAGGATCTGAAAGAGATGTTCATTTAAGCACTATTCACAATAGCCAAGATGTGGAAACAATGTAAATGCACATCAACGGCTAAATTAATAAAAAATACGGTGAGATTTATATATATTTATATATGTATATATTTATTCAGTCTTACCAAAAGAATACAATCCTGCAATATGTGACAACATGTATGAACCCTGAATACATTACACTAAGTAAAATAAGCCAGTCACAAAAGGACAAACACTGCACAGTTCCACTTATATAAGGTATGTAAAACAGTGAAACTCATAGGATTAGAGAATAGGATGGTGGTTTGGGGCTTTTGGGGATGGGGAAATGGGAACTTGCTAATCAATGGACAAAATCCAATCACACAAATGTGTAAGTTCTATAGATCTGCTGAACAGCACTGAACATAGCTAAGAAGGTAGATCTCATTTTAAGTATTTTTACCACAATAAAATTTAACTGAAAAAAAACAAAGCTATAAAAATACATGCCTTTCTAGAAAAAACAAATGCAACAAAAGGAATGCAGCATGACCATCTGGAAAAAAAGAATGCCTTGGGGTTACTTCTTCTATCTTGATGACAGACAGATGGAGGACAAATAGATGAATGGATGGATGGCTGAAGAGACAGAGATGAACAAGGGCTTCTTATATATTTATGATCATGTTATGTTTAATATAATGTAGCTATTATTTTAATAAACTTCATGTGGTGATAATTTCCCCATGTCAATCAACCATTTTTCAGAGGATAATATTTATGGCTGAATTATATTGCAGCCAATAGATGTACCATAAATTATTTCATGCCTTTGAAGTAAAAAATGTACTTTGCCAAATATCATTCCAAGTAGATTATGCAAATCTAAATTTCCACTAGCTTCATACAAATGACCGTTTTACTGTAAAAAAGCCAAGTGGAGGGTTATCATTTTCAAAGGGACTCTAAGTTTGGGTGATTTGGACTGAAAATAATACCACACTGTTGTTATAATTTTATTTTTTAAACTATTAGTTAGGTTAAATATGTTTTCAGAAGATAATCAGCCATTTTTCCCTTTTCTCATATTTGTTTTGGAACGACCTCTTCTCATTTTCTTGATAACTTGTTGTCTCTCCTTGTTAATTATAGGCCTAATATTGATTACTCATTATTTGTTTTTATAATTTTTACTACATGATACAATTATGAAAACGATTCATTTTAGAAACAATGTTTACATTTTATATTACTGTTTCATAAAATAATACTTTAAAACATTTATATTGTATGATTATCAATATATATTTTTAATTTGTTTTATGCTCCATTCATCCTTCAACTTTCTGAAATCAGATAGATGTTCAACTAGCCTATTCATTATTAGTCCACTGAGAAGATTTCATAGCAAATCATTTTGCCTAGATTATCTTACTTGTAAATATAGAAATTTAAACACAGAAATTAACAAGGTGAGCTTCAATAGAGAAGAAAAACCACAATGACTTAATTTTTAAAGAGCAAGTAGCAAAGAAAAAATATCCTCTTTCATATATTGAAGAACTATATATTTTTTCACAACGTGGCATGTTTTTCCTGAAAAAGTACATATTTGACAAGAAATAATCCACTGAATCAAAAAAATTAAGGGCAAGATGATAACAATATAAGCAGGAATTAGAGATAATAGATGAGAGAGAGATTTAAGAGACAGAAACCACACAATTAACTGGAGTCAAGTACAAATTAACATTGTGCCACTTTGAAATGTAAGAGCTGTGGCGAAGTGAAAATATTCCCGAGGGTCAATGAAATGAAATCAGAACACAAGCTATTTGAGGTAGGCACATAACATCTGGACATGCTGCAGTGAAAGTTTAAACACTTCTTCAAATTCTCATTTGTCTGGCAACATTGACTGGTTTCATTGCCATTTTAATAAGGCAATTGGAGCTACTCTTTTCAATGACCTTCCCTACAATGTGCATGAGGGATTATTGCATCTGAGCACTGACAAGGCATTTTAAATGAATTTGGGCCTTGTCTTTGCTAAATATGTAAACATCCTATGATTTCTGACTGCTGTATGCACGTTATCCTCAAGTATATGTGATTCTGAATTGAGTTCCTCTGCAATTAATCTAACGTAGTAACACTTACCATAAACTCACTGTCTTTTAGTGAGAGTCTAGCCCCTAATAAAAAAGCAATCAAATTTTGTGCAGTCAGCCCAACGTATTTCTCTAAGGCCTTGCATTTATGTGGTTCCTTAGGTATATTTTAATTTCTTTTAGTCCATAAAAGAACATTATATAATGAGATGAGATGAGATGAATAGAGAAAGAAAAAATAACACTATCCTAGATAGGGAACAAGATCTCAAAGACATTAAACAGCTTGCCTTATTTCAAATGACTAAAAACAAAATAATCAACTGTGATATCCATGTCCTCCAGCATTATCTCATCTTTGTTTAAAAAAACAAACAAACAATGAATTCACTAGTTTTACCTGCCCTTAACACTTTTAAATATCTTCATAATAATAACTACTACTACTACTATTACTGCTATTATTATTACTATTATGATTATATTAAGAACAGCTAAAGAACCACACTTTTATCATAATATACAAAGTTCTTTGTGATCTGCCTTCTGGGCTCACTGTCCATCATTATTGTTTATCATTCCCACCCATTTCCCAGTCATACTCTATTCTCCAGCTGTATAGAGCAACTGGTCATACTGCTTCACACCTCTTCAGGCTTACACAGGCTGCTATTTCTTTCAGACTCAACCCTCTTTTCAAACTCCTTTAACTCTATATGTTAATGATTTTTAACATTTAAATTAAATGACCTCTAATATAAAACCTTTACTGAACTCTGAATTTGCATCATTACCCTTTTCCCCATAGCATTTTATGGAACCTATCAACATTTAGGGAGCATTGGGAAATTTACTAAAATATTTATTTCAATCACAGCTGGGTTTATGAAGTTAATAAATCTTAAGTTTCAAGACTCTTTCTTTGCAGTGGAATCTTTCAGTGGGTCCTAGCAATGTGTTCACACAGTACTTTAAAGGAAGATCCAACAAACAAGAATAACTTATTGAATTGAGCGCAGTATTCTGCACGCTGCTTTTCCTCTTGGAGAATTTGCCAACTCTTGTCTTACAAGCTATAAAGGAGATAGCTGCTAATATGCAGAGTACATCACAAGGTTAATCACAGTCACATGGACATTAAAAGTGGCACTCCAGGCTTTCTAGAGTGCTAGGACATAAATATCCAAGGTCTTGGATAGAAAAAAGAAGCAGAGAAGGGAGACAGGTACTTGGATTTCCCAGAGACATTTGCTGATTCCTGAACTTAGAAGGACATGGGGAAGAAAGCCAAGTAAAAAGTAACAGAAAAAAAGGTAAAGCAGAATTTTCAGCAGTCATATGTTGCTAAGGAAACAAAAATTGAAATTTAGGACTCTGAAAGGAGGGTGGTCCTGAATTTAAACAAACAAACAAGTAAATAAATAAAGAGAAAAATGAAATACAAAAAACAAAACTCAGATGGAATCCCAGAGGACACATTTAAAAAGTAAAAATGAACCAGAACTTTATAAAGCCAAACTTTATAAAGACTACAATTCAGAAAGAAGTCATTGGAATGAGGTGAGTCACTCCATTGCTTGGAAGAATACAGCATTGGGAAAAATACTTCAAGCTAAATATATATGTATATATAAATTCCATGTTACGGGAAAACCCGAACGAACTTTCTGGCCAACCCTATATATATATATATATATATATATATATATATATACACACACACATATATTTAAAATTGTGGATTGATTCATTTAAATTTGCTAATGCTACTGGAAAGGTATTTTCCACTCCATGCATTTTTGGCAGTTGCATAGTAGTATCATTTCCCAATAGGACAGACTGTTAAATATAAATGCAATAAAGGTATGTTACAGTTAACAGACATAAGTATGGAGGAGACCCCAAATTAATGTTGACATGGGTGTTTAGAAAACATAAACTAGAAAAAAATAAATGTAAATCTTTTAATTACGACTTTAGCCATCACAACAATGATATTCTAATGAATTTGCATCATGACTGAATCCACTGTTGGGCTGGTACAGATGTTTCTCACATCCTGAGAGCCCATTTGAGGTTATCTCGCCACAACTCTGAAGAGGCGTCAAGTTGGTTGCATGACATCGGTCATGGGAGGGAACTTATATACATAAAATGGAAAAGGGTAAAATTCAATAAATTTACATTAGAAATTAGATTATGAAACACCAGCACAGCACTGGATGCAACTCTTTGATGATTTGGAAAATATGGAGCTATATTTACTTTGAGTGTCTTATTTAGAAGTAGCATGAAGTCAAACAAACCAAATAGACCTTTATTCTATGACTCTATACATGATAATTTTTCAAACTGTTTTGAAGGTTAGAAAGCCATGAAAAATATTATCACTGTTCACTCCTTTCGTTCTAAATCAAATTTATCTACATTAGGAATTTGCTTATACATAGAGTAGAAAGGCTGAGGAAAACATTCCTGGCCTCTTATAGGCCATATTTTCTTTGTATTTCAAAGGTTTTGTGTGATGGTTTAATATCCACATTTTAAAATATCCCCTTATTAATCCATTCCATACATTGTTCAGTTAGGGGAATTCAACTATGTAAAAAAGTCAATAAAAACAGTTTGAAAGTGCTCCTCAATGTTTAAAAATTAAATATTTGTGTACAGAATCTTCAATTTCTCATAGCATTAGCAAACTCCTTTCCTGTTTGTGACTTCACTGATTCTTGTAATATTCAAAATAGGGGAGGTAAATTTGCTGTAAAAGCATACCTATTTCTGCAGCAGAATGCAAAGTTTTCATGTACTGTTGGAAGCATGGCAATCACTCTCAGAGAAATTAATTGAGTATTCAAGTATACAGCACTGGCCTATTGGTCTGGAGAAATTAAGAAGTCCTAAATAAGGTTCATAGAATAAGGTCAATAAGGGCAATATTTTAGTCTCAAGGAATAATTTGATACCTAACAGGGCACAAAGAAGACATTTATGTCTAGAACTCACAAGCTTATAAAAAACTCACCCTTTGCTTATTTATGACCTCATTTCACCCTAATGTTACATGAAAAAACTTGCATTAAGAAGTGCAACGGGAGGAGAGACCATCAAGATGGCAGAAGAGTAAGACGCAGAGATCACCTTCCTCCCCACAAATACATCAGAAATACATCTACACGTGGAACAACTCCTACAGAACACCTACTGAACGCTGGCAGAAGACCTCAGACCTCCCAAAAGGCAAGAAACTCCCCACGTACCTGGGTAGGGTAAAAGCAAAAAAGGAAAAACAGAGACAAAAGAATAGGGACAGGACCTGCACCAGTGGGAGGGAGCTGTGAAGGAGGAAAAGTTTCCACACACTAGGAAGCCCCTTCACTGGTGGAGACGGTGGGGGTGGTGGTGGTGGGGAAACTTCAGAGCCACAGATGAGAGCACAGCAACAGGGGTGCAGAGGCAAAGTGGAGAGATTCCTGCACAGAGGATCGGTGGCGGCCAGCATTGACCAGCCAGAGAGGCTCGTCTGCTCACCCACCAGGATGGGTGGGGGCTGGGAGCTGAAGCTTGGGCTTCGGAGGTCAGACCCCAGTGAGAGGACTGCAGTTGGCTGCGTGAACACAGCCTGAAGGGGGCTAGCGCACCACAGCTAGCCAGGAGGGAGTCCGGGAAAAAGCCTGGAACTGCCTAAGAGATAAGAGCTCATTGTTTCAGGGTGCATGAGGAGAGGGGGTTCAGAGCACTGCCTGAACGAGCTCCAGAGACATGCAGGAGCCACAGCTATCAGCGCAGACACCAGAGATGGGCATGAGATGCTAAGGATGCTGTTGCAAACACCAAGAAGCCTGTGAGAAAGCACAGGTCACTCTTCACACCTCCCCTCCCAGGAGCCAGTGCAGCCCGCCACCGCCAGGGTCCTGTGAACCAGGGACTCTTCTCAGGCAGAACACACAGCCGCTGTTGCAACATCATGTTGGCCTCTGCCGAAACAGGCTCGCCCTGCATTCCATACCCCTCCCTCCGCCCCTCCCCCTGGCCTCAGTGAGCCAGAGCCCCCTTATCAGCTGCTACTTTAACCCTGTCCTGTGTGGGCAGAAACAGACACCCTCAGGAGACCTACACACACAGGCAGGGCCAAATCCAAAGCTGAACACCAGGAGCTGTGCAAACAAAGAAGAGAAAGGGAAATCTCTCCCACAGCCTCAGGAGCAGCAGATTAAATCTCCACAATCAACTTGATGTACCCTGCATCTGTGGAATAACCAAGAGACGCTTGAGAAATCAAAGAGGAAATAAAAAAAAAATACCTAGAAACAAATGACAATGAAAACATGACAACCCAAAACCTATGGGATGCAGCAAAAGCAGTTCTAAGAGGGAAGTTTATAGCAATACAATCCTACCTCAAGAAAAAAGAAACATCTCAAATAAACAACATAACCTTACACATAAAGAAATTAGAGAAAGAAGAACAAAAAAAACCCAAAGTTAGCAGAAGGAAAAAAATCATAAAGATCAGATCAGAAATAAATGAAAAAGAAATGAAGGAAACAACAGCAAAGATCAATAAAATTAAAAGCTGGTTCTTTCAGAAGATAAACAAAATTGATAAACCATTAGCCAGACTAATCAAGAACAAAAGGAGGAAGACTGAAATCAATAGAATTAGAAATGAAAAAGGAGAAGTAACAGCTGACACTGCAGAAATACAAAGGATCATGAGAGATTACTACAAGCAATTATACGCCAATAAAATGGACACCTGGAAGAAATGGAAAGATTCTTAGAAAAACATAACGTTCCGAGACTGAACCAGGAGGAAACAGAAAATATAAACAGACAGTAGGCAGATGACATGATACTATACACAGAGAATCCTAAAGACACTGCCAGAAAACTACCAGAGCCTATCAATGAATCTGGCAAAGTAGCAGGATACAAAATTAATGCTCAGAAATCTCTTGCATTCCTATACAGGAATGATGAAAAATCTGAAAGATAAATTAAGGAAACACTCACGTTTACCACTGCAAGAAAAAGAATAAAATACCTAGGAATAAACCTACCTAAAGAGACAAAAGACCTGTATGCAGAAAACTATAAGACACTGATGAAAGAAATTAGATGATACAAACAGATGGAGAGATATACCATGTTCTTGGATTGGAAGAATCAACATTGTGAAAATGACTATATTCCCCAAAGCAATCGACAGATTCAATGCAATCTCTTTCAAACTACCACTGGCATTTTTCACAGAACTAGAACAAAGAAATTCACAATTTGTATGGAAACACCAAAGACCCTGAATAGCCAAATCAATCTTGAGAAAGAAAAATGGAGCTGGAGGAATCAGGCTCTCTGACTTCAGACTATACTACAAAGCTACAGTAATCAAGACAGTATGGTACTGGCACAACAACCAAAATATAGCTCAATGTAACAGGATAGAAGGCCCAGAGATAAACCCATGCACATATGGACACCTTATCTTTGATAAAGGAAGCAAGAATATACAGTGGAGAAAAGAAAGCCTCTTCAATAAGTGGTGCTGGAAAAACTGGACAGCTACATGTAACAGTATGAAATTGGGACACTCCCTGACACCACACACAAAAATAAGCTCAAAATGGATTAAACACCTAAATGTAAGGCCAGCCAATATCAAACTCTTCCAGGAAAACATAGGCAGAACACTCTATGACATAAATCACAGCAAGATTCTTTTTGACCCACCTCCTAGAGAAATGGAAATAAAAACAAAAATAAACAAATGGGACCTAATGAAACTTAAAAGCTTTTGCACAGCAAAGGAAACCATAAACAAGACGAAAAGACAACCCTCAGAATGGGAGAAAATATTTGCAAATGAAGCAACTGACAAAGGATTAATCTCCAAAATTTACAAGCAGCTCATGATCAAAAAAACAAACAACCCAAACCAAAAAATGGGCAGAAGACCTAAACAGACATTTCTCCCAAGAAGATTGCCAACAAACACATGAAAGAATGCTGAACATCACTATTAGAGGAATGCAAATCAAAACTACAATAAGGTATCACCTCACACCAGTCAGAATGGCCATCATCAAAAAATCTACAAACAGTAAATGATGGAGAGGGTGTGGAGAAAAGGGAACCCTCTTGCACTGTTGGTGGGAATGTAAATTGATTCAGCCACTATGGAAAACAGTATGGAAGTTCCTTAAGAAACTAAAAATAGAACTACCATATGACCCAGCAATCCCACTAGTGGGCGTATACCCTGAGAAAACCTTAATTCAAAAAGAGTCAAGTACCACAATGTTCATTGCAGCTCTGTTTACAATAGCCAGGACATGGGAGCAACCTAAGTGTACATGGACAGATGAATGGATAAAGAAGATGTGGCACTTATATACAATGGAATATTACTCAGCCATAAAAAGAAACAAAATTGAGTTATTTGTAGTGAGTTGGATGAACCTAGAGTCTGTCACACAGAGTGAGGTAAGTCAGAAAGAGAAAAATAAATACTGTATGCTAACACATATATCTGGAATCTAAAAAAAAAAATTAAAAAAAAGGTTATGAAGAACCTAAGGGAAGACAGGAATAAAGATGCAGATGTAGAGCATGCACTTGAGGACACGGGGAAGGGGAAGGGTAAGCTGGGACAAAGTGAGAGAGTGGCATGGACTTATATATACTACCAAATGTACATAGAAAGCTAGTGGGAAGCAGCTGCATAGCACAGGGAGATGAGCTTGATGCTTTGTATCCACCTAGAGGGGTGGGATAGGGAGGGTGGGAGGGAGACGCAAGAGGGAGGAGATATGGAAATATATGTATAGCTGATTCACTTTGTTATAAGGCAGAAACTGACACACCATTTTATTACAATTATATTCCGATAAAGATGTTAAAAAAAAATGATGTGCAACGACTGTGTGGTTGTATAGAACAAACAGTGCCTACGTGACTTTAGAGTATTAATACCTTTTCCAAAAGAGTAAGTGCATGGCATGAAAGGTGCATTGAACTTTTATGTAGGGAGTTCATTCCTGGAAGACTGATTACTCACAATAATTATAAGGCCATATCAGGCCTTATAATTATAAGGCCAAGTCATGATGGATTAGGAGAATAGCCTAGTCTGAAATAGATCATTTAAGAAAACCTGAAGTACTATTTAGTATGATAGGGCAAGGGCTCATATTAATACCGACATGTACTAGTTATATTATCCAAGGAAAGACTGTTTGCATCAGCATGCAGAGAAGCAGTTGATTGTGACCTCATGATGAAATTGGAATGTGAAAACACAATGCTAAATGGCATTACAGGGAAGGGTTTTGTTGCTGTATTCAAAAGATGACCATACAAATCTTACAAGATTACATAGCAAAAAAATTAACAATAATTAAGAAGTGGGTCTGGTTCTTAGTCCTATAAAATATAACCAGTAATTTAAGAATGACAGTTTAATTGAACATAAGCTAGAATATAAATATTACTAATAATTTACTTTAATAAGACAAAATACCACTATTTGGAGCAAGCTTAAGTAAATTAACATTCCTGTTATGAGTAATACACTTTCAATTTTCCTGGGATTATGACTACTTTTCTGTGAAAACATCTCTTTTTTCTCTTTCTAAGAAAAGGAAGTATTTGATGCCATAAAGTTAGAAATTTATCTTTAACTAGATCATTGTATAATTTTTTTTTTTTTTTTTTTTTTTGGTGGTATGTGGGCCTCTTACTGTTGTGGCCTCTCCCGTTGCGGAGCACAGGCTCCGGACGCGCAGGATCAGCGGCCATGGCTCACGGGCCTAGCCTCTCCAGAGCATGTGGGATCTTCCTGGACCGGGGCACGAACCTGTGTCCCCTGCATCGGCAGGCGGACTCTCAACCACTGCGCCACCAGGGAAGCCCAACTTTATAGAATAATTTGTAAAATAATTTTCTAAGTGCAGCTACATGAAAGTTTTAACTTGGGTTTTAGTTTTTAAAAGAGCTGTAAGCACGGTTCAGCATTAGTCTAACCTCACCTTTGGTATCTCTCTTCATAAACATATCCTTTTTCTTCCAATTATCTTCACATCACATTAAAGGATGAGCTTCACAATAAATTTGTTTAGATGATGATATATATTTTATTTTCATAAGAAATGTGCATGGTTTACAAGTAACTGAATAGTTTTTCAATTTCTTCAAATATCTCGGAAAATAAAATGAAGCTCTCTATATTTACTTACGAAGAGCTAAGTTAAAATTTACCTGGAAATATTGCATATAATACAGTTAAATATACCTTCAATCGATGGTTAAAAAAATTCTACTGATTGGATTAAATAATTAGTTGGACAAAAAGTAGGTAAATAAAGAAGTCCTTTAAACTTAGGACATTCTAGTTATTTCATGCCTTAAAAATTCCTGACCAATTTAAATGAATAGGATTAATAGATTTAAAATGAAAATCACTGTTGTGTAATGAGGGGAGATTTATTTTCTCTTGCGTCAGTGTAATTTCTCCCTGTTTAAGAATAAGACATAATATTCTTAGGTTGAGATTCTATATAACCCAAGTGCTGGCCACCCCTTTGAGTTACTCACAACTGGGTAATCCCACGTGCATGAAGATGCACATGTTAATAAACTTCTTTTTTTTTTTCCCCCTTATTAACCTGTCTTTTGTCAATCCTTTTCAATTCTCTGGGCCCCAGCCAATAAACCTAAGTTGGGTAGAGGTAAAATAGTTCTTCCTCTCCTAAACAATAACATAATCTATAAAAACAAAAACAAACAAACAAACAAAAATCTGTATTAGTCAACAAGCTAAGTTATGCAGCAGTAAAACATGAACCCTGAAATCTCCATGGCACAACACTATTAAGCTCTGTTATTGCTCATTTTCAGGGTGTATACATAAGTCTCGTGTGTCAATATACAATTTCAGAGTTCTTCAAAGCAGAGGAAAAGAAAGCTGGAGGGTCACACACTAGATCTTAAATGCTTTTGCCTGGGAATAACACACTTATTGTCAATGTCCACTGGACACAACTGATCACATGACTATATCTAAAAGGAATGGAGAATCAGTGGAGAGGGAATAAATGGAAATTTGGCAGCAGTAAAAGTCTCTGTCACCTACCTGTTTGAATTACTCTAAAATTTCTCTAATCCTAAGACATTATTAAATAATTCAATCATTTTAAATTTTATAATGCCATTCTTTAAATAAAAGGAAGGAGCTTTATAGAATTATAAAAGCAAATACATTATTTGAGAGTTATATAATGACTGGGAATCCCAGATATAAAACTGAAAGAGTGAGAAAGTTTTGGTAACATATTGTATGAAACTATGCAAAGTTTTGCTTTATCTGGTATTAAAATTCTGAAATCTCTAAAGCATATAGGATTTTCATTTATCTCCCACCAGTAGGTTCAATGGGGATGTTCATGTTTGTATAGACCCCAGTGGTGAAAAGAGTTGGATATTAAAGCTTTATAATACAGAATAGAATCCACAAACATTATATCAGTAGATCAGATTATTCAAGGTATGTTGGATAGTATAATTCCATGAAATTATGAAAGGACATGGCACCATAAGACATGCAGAGTAAAACAGATGTGACTATGAATAGCAACTTTGTTACTTATTAGAAGCTTGACCATGGACAAGCTAATTAGCTTTTCTGAGCTGCATTCTTGCTATGTCATCTTTTGTACAACAGTATACTACATCAAACTGTATCTGGTGTAGAGATATGGATAGCATAATGCTTGTAACTTTAGTACAACACACAATGCTATTATTTTTTATTATTGACCAACTAGTTTGAGGATAAAAATTCTTTAAAATTCTATCTTTAATATTTTTAAGTTGAATTAAAATGAAAACATTGAAATAACCCTATAACACACGGTAAAATAATAAATAGTTGTGGCATATCATTCCCCAAACAATAATAACTATATTGAAATTGAAGTTAAATAGGTAAGACAGTCAGTAGAAAACAAGTTCCAAACTTTCTGCAGCAGTGATCCATTGCTAACTTATTCACTCTTTGGAATACTTTGTCAGAAATTATTTTTAAAACAAGGACTGAGATGCCCTTAAAACAAAAATATGTTAAAATTTATTGTATTTACTTTTATAATGTCTCAAATAAAAAAGTGTGATACTGTGTTTAAGGTTGAACCTATTTAAAATGATTTAATGAAACCACATATTTGAGACTGAAATATGACATAAAAATGTCTCAGTAGATTATTTTGGACTCCTTCTTTCAAAGGCTCAATTGATAGTCCAGTTATACCAGTATAAAACCTGTCATTCTCTAATCTAAGGGTAATACTCTTTCTTTTAATTGAACACATAGGACTTTACAAAGAGTTGCAAATAAAAAATAGGGCTTATTGCAGTTAATAGGAAATCGGTTCACATTGAAAACATTTAAATTATAGCTTGAGCTTTTAACATGCAGCAGTATAAATGAATAAATACTTTTAATTTTTTTCTGTGACATGTCAGCTACACATTTTTCTTCTCATATGATACAAATCTTCATTTGTATGATGCAAAACTTGATCATTCTTGTTTGAGCACATATCTGCATCAATCAAAAATTTAGCTTTGATTTAAAATATGATTTGCCAAATCACTGTCTTTCTTCAAAAAGTACAGTTCTTTGTTCATTTTAAAGTTTAAAGACCTTCCAAATATTCTAATTCCTACACAAGAAAAAGAAAAGGTTAGAATATGCAAGAAACTAGTTCAGAGATGCTCAAATGAGCTTTAAGAATTTGAGAATAGCTTGAGATGATGTAGTCATGATGTTGAGTCAATGAATTCTAGTCTGAGGTCAGAACTTTGCAGCTATATACCAAAGCAGACGTTGTATCACCTCCCCAGGCATCGCCAATACATTGGGTTGGCCAAAAAGTTTGTTCGTGTTTTTCAGAAATTTTACAACCTTTTTGGCCAACCCAATATTTTTACTGATAGGTTTTAGAGAAGGGAGATAGTGCTTTATATTAACCACTTAAGATTTGCCTGTATAAGTGAACAGATAATAATGAAGAAAGACTTTGTCTCAGAACAATTTATTTTACCTTCAAAAGCTAAGGAGTACTATAAGATTACACAGTATGGGACAGAGGATAATGTAGCCATGATTCTGGCAACAGCACTGACCAGAGGAAAATCCTAAGAGACTTACAGCTTTGTCAAGGATTCCTTGCCAACTAGCTGACGGTTGTCTAGTCATCTTATACCTGGTATGGAAATTTGGGTGTCAAAGGCCCTGGACAACTTAATGTTAATCTGTTGTTTCAGAAATGAGTGGTCATCCTCATTCACCACCTGTGCATGTCAACAAATGGAAGATGGAATTGAGGATCTTGAGTTTGATCTTAGGTTAGATGTCCTTGTGAAAGAGATATTAGCTGCTCTTTGTTAAGCTGCTCTTATTCAACAGATAAGAAAACAATGTGTGACTGTCAAGACGGAATTCTTAAAACTAAAGAAAAACCATTTAATAGGTAAAGGAATTTAACATATGAATCATCACAAGTATACAATTATTTAGATTAGTAATAGAAATTTCATATACATATATATACATATAATGGGATATTGTCACAATAACCAGTTATGTGAAAAAATTAATTTTTCATTGCCAAACTACTTTTGTGTATAAATACATCTATATAATCTATGTTTCATTTAAAGGGAAGATTATTTGACATTGAATGTTTGAGAATAATTTGTAAACTACCACATATTTTCATCTGTCAAAATCAATCCAGTTTTACATTTTAGCATTGAGCTGGGTTAAAATTTCAGCTGGTAAAATTAATATTAGTGTGGTTAAAATCTCATTCCCTATTGAAATGATCAACTATAGTTGTTGGAAGCAGAAATAAAATGTAGTGATTAAATTATATGCTAAATAAACAAGCTAAATAATAAGCTAAAATATAATTTATTATCTTAAAAGTAGTATTCTGAATCTTAAAAATGTTCCTATTGCCTACAGGAAAAACATTAAGGATTAATGCCATAACTAAAATAAAACAGAAATATCTAATTTACTATACATTTATAGAGTATTCTATCATAATGTGATGGATCCAACTCCTGTGCAAATTCTTCATGTAAAGTTGAAAATGCAATAGCCTTGATAAATTATCCTCTAGGTAGCCATACATTTATTGATTTTGTTAAAGGTGTATTGAAATATTGTATTTCTGGGTCGTATAGTCAAATGGATATACAAAGAACACACTTAAGACTCATTGGTCCAAAACTTAGAAATATTGTCAGAATCATTGTATTATAGAATGTAAGGAAAAAATGAATTCCGTAATACAGAGATCTGTTATTACAAAACAATTTCAAAAAAATATCTCAAACTGCAGTCATTCCAAAAAAATAAAATGAGAACTTTTTTATAGTTGCCTACACTTTAAATATCTATTATCTTCTGCTATTTTAAACATATTGAGACTGTTGGCTTTTTTCAAAGAACATAAAAACATGTCTTTGGAAGTAAGAGTCCAATCTAATGTAAAGCAGATTAAATAAAAAGTAAACACTTTTGATTTCTAGACCTTAAGTCCAGTTCCTGATAGCCATAGTTACTGGAAAAGCTACTCCAATGTAATTTCGAGCATGTAAACTAGGACTGACCTGATTGTAACCACATGCCCTAACTTAAGAATTTAAAGAATATTCCGTAAATGGAATATCATATATGGATGATATTCTCATCATACATGAATACTTGTTAAGTGCCCCATTCTTATCAGATAAATGAAAGAAAGAAGAGTGATGCAAATAGATAACTTGGCAAATAAGGGACCCAAGTAGGTTTTTTAAAGCTAACTATGAGGGTGCTTTAAAAATAGAAATAGAAAGTTACATACTACACAGATAGGAAATTCCAACAACAGGAAAAATTCCAACCTAAGATAATCCAAGGAGACGGGTAGAATGTATTTTTAAAAGTTCATACAGCTTAAATAAGATGATGGAGGACTCCAGAGAAGAGGAAGCCTCAAGAAAGAGAAAGTAAGTGATTCAAATGGAAAATCATTGTAATGATTCTACAAACATATTACAAATATCATATTTAATAGCCAAATGGAGACGATTATGATCCAATCAAGTTTATCTAAAGGAACTTGAGAGGTGGTCCATTTGTAGATATTTCAAGGTCTACAATATGAAAACTTTTAAACTTCCAGTTTAAAAAAAACATAAATGTGGTAACTGATGTCTTCAAAAATATATCATTTAAATTATACAAAATTTAAATTACATATAATAAATAAGCTTCAAACATAAGGGGTTTTTTTGTTTTGTTTTGTTTTTTTGCGGTACGCAGGCCTCTCACTGTTGTGGCCTCTCCTGTTGTGGAGCACAGGCTCCGGACGCGCAGGCTCGGCGGCCATGGCTCACGGGCCCAGCTGCTCTGTGGCATGTGGGATCTTCACGGACCAGGGCACGAACCCGTGTCCCCTGCATCAGCAGGCGGACTCTCAACCACTGCGCCACCAGGGAAGCCCCAAACATAAGGGTTTTTAATCAAAATCTTATTTATTCCATTTCAACAATACCCAAGATATCACTGCAGCTTTCCTAAGAGAGTATATTAAAAACAAGTTTTTCATATTAAAATTAAACCAGCCATATCTTAATAATAAAATAGTAATTTTAAGGTTACATAAATAAAAGCCTTTTAGAACCAGATACAATCCATTTTTTTCTACAGTCAAAAACTTCTAAGTTAAAATATAAAATAAGTTTAACTTTGAAATATGAAGAAACACAAAATGGAATATGAGATAGTTCTTTCTATAGAAGGATAAACTGAAAGTTGACACCATTTGGCTAGTTTTTCCAGTTTTCCAAAATGCCTTGAATTCTTACTTTATTATAATACGTAAAATATATTGAAAACACTTTTCTGAAGTCAAATTTTAAATATAACTTCACAGAAAATACCTAATTAAATTCCTAATTAAGAATACTAAAACAAGAGAAAATTAATTGCAGTTATTTATTTTAAAATAAAATTGAACTTCTCTTTCAATATTCATGGGTTGTAAAAAAAACTGTACTTGATAAATTAAATTGTGTTTTCATTTTTGCTTTTCTTCATGCATTGATGATTCTGAAAAGGCACAAGAGGCTATGTATTTATAAACAGATTATGACCTCCCTAGACAAGTGAATTAAGGAAGGAAAGAGACCTACAAAGTATTAAAATTCATTACAGAAAATATTTGCTGAGGCTAGAACATGAAACTCTAGAATTTTAATACCTGGTGTACTTTAAATATCTTAACACTAAACAACTTATCCAGCATTCCCACTGTATTTAGCAGGCAAGCATTCATACCATGTTTGCAACGTGAAACCCCCCCAACTTCATGTTCGTGATGTTTACCAGTGTTAATGTTCAAAAAATAAATTGAAAATAAAATATTATGTCTGACTGCCTGTGTGTCACATTTTTGCTGTATAATCCCTTAACATATAAAAGGGTGAGAAGGTATATGTCACTATTAGAAACATCTTAGAATCAGTTAATAAAGACCATGTACATGCCAGCCAATGGGACAAAAAGGTTATTGACACTTCTGGTTATTTCTTTATCAAATTTTATCCTGTCAGTCTATATGATTTTTATCCTTAGGCAAGATGATAATAATAATAGTAGCAGCTCTTCACTGACAAAGAAAACAAGGTACACTCCTGTGATCATGTTGTTAACACTCAACATTCTGTTTTGAGGGAATACTCCATTCTAGTTTTCCAGGGGCTTAGAATGTTGGCTTGATGTACTACCTTGTAGGTCCAATATCTTCTTGCAGTAATTTCTAAACTGGAAGCTATTCTGTTATCCATTATCAAATGTTAGGGTCCTTTCCCACTGCCTGTTAGCATAACTGCTCCCAGTTTCATACCAAGGCTTGAATACCAATCTCAATTTCTATCCATTATCTGGGTATCAGAGTATTTATTTTCCTATACATGTGAATTGCAATAGCAGGCAAACAATAAACCCAATGGAAATGTTCTGTTTTAGGGAGAATACTCCAATATGCTCTTCTGTTCCCAAACATAATAGAGAGCCATGGTTCTTTCCTACATATGAAGATGCAGAGACATAACTTATTGCCTTCAAAAATGTGAACTAGGCAATCTATATGTTATTTTTCCAAGCAAAGAGTTCCTGGCGTTTCAATAAAATTTTGTTTAATCTCACAGTTTGAGGGCCAAGCTGAAAATTATCTTAATTTTTGTTAAATGAAGAAGGACTCTCAGTCTTTTGGATTCTCATCAACTGAATCACTCTATTTTGCAATGAATTCTATAGTGCCTAGGTCACATAGATGCAAATAAGCCACTCATAAAGAGAAAAAAATTAACTAACTCCATATAAGGAACCTGATTTTACACAGGATATGCAGAGTTCTAGCCAATACATTATTTGATCAACACAGGTATGTTACCTCATTTGGGGATATATGGTTCTAGGGTCAATAATAAATGTATTCTATGTCTAAGAGATTCCTGATCTTGTTTGTTGAACATTGTTTTCACTGAATTAAGTAAGGCTATTTTTCTACTTTTGCTTAAATATTATTTGTCATCTTGGAGCAAAGAAATCTTATTCTAAACTTAGAATGCATAGAGATTACAGCTTGCCCAGCCTAGTTCTGGTTTATGCTGGTTATCCTAGCATAATCATTAATAGTAATAATTCCCCATTTTACTCTCAAAAGTGTACTAGTGTGACTTACTTCACTTAGTATGATAATCTCTATGTCCATCCATGTTGCTGCAAAAGACATTATTTCATACTAAGTGAAGTCAGAAAGAGAAAGGCAAATACCGTATGATATCATTTATATGCAGAATCTAAAATATGACGCAAATGAACTTATCTATGAAACAGAAACAGACTCAGACATAGAGAACAGACTTGTGGTTGCCAAGGGGAACAGATGAATTGGGAGTTTGGGATTAACAGATGCAAACTATTTTACATAGAATGGATAAACAACAAGGTCCTACTGTATAGCATAGGGAACTACATTCAACATCCTGTGATAAACCATAATGGAAAAGAATATTCAAAAGTATATATATAGATATATATGTATAACTGAATCACTTTGCTGTACAGTAGAAATTAACACAACGTTGTAAATCAACTATACTTCAGTTAAAAAAAAAAGTGTACTAGTTTGGGTGCTAGGTTACCTGTTCACTAAATAGCTCTAGGAGCTTCACCAAAATACTCAAGTTTCACACATCACCCTCCACGGGACCAACCGCTTCCACAGCACAATTATGAGGCAGTGTAGTTCTCTGTACAAGACCCCATTAAAAAGCTCTCTTCTCTATCCAGATAAAGCAGTCATACCTGTGGGGAAACCACTTGTTCTCATCGAAGGGCCACATATTCCCTTCTACCAATTTCTGCAGTTCCATTTTTTTTTTCCTGAACTCCATGGTGATTCTCCATCCCCAAGTGGAGATGGTTCTATAAATCAATTACTTCTGAGCTGTCAGTCATGCCCCTCCTTGGGAAATGTAGGACCTTCAGGAATGTTCATATCCACCAATACACTGCATTCCCAGCTTACTGGTGAGTCTTGTGGTAAATAAAATACAACTTTACTACTCATCTCTACTCATCTCTTACTCGTATTTAATGCAGATGTTTTAATCTATTACAGAAGAATCAACTTATCATAACACTCAAGGATATAAGAAGAAGAATGTTGCTCTCCCACATTTCAAACTTTCCTTTTTATAGCCTCTCACTCTGCAACTCCTAAGAAATACTGTTTTGAGCCTCTGGTGGTGTATTAATTTGCTCTGGCTGCTACAGCAAATTACCATAGACTAGAGAAATAAATGAACATTATTTTACATAGTCCTGGAGGCTGGGAAGTTCAAATTCAATGTGCACGCAGATCTGGTATCTGGTGAAGGCTCTCTTTCCAGCTTGCAGATGGCGGCCTTCCCCTTGGATATTCACATGGTGGAGAACAGAAAGAGAAGCAAATCCCTCCTGTTTCTTCTCATAAGGACACCCCCATCATGAGGGTTCCACCCTCATGATCTAATTACTTCCCCAAATCCCCACATCCTAATGCCACCATATTGGGAATTAGGGTTTCAACATGCAAATTTGGGCAGACAAAAATATGCAGGTCATTACAGATAGTATTTACAGTACTGGTGAATTTTATAACTATTATCACTCAAATTTTAGCAAAACTCCTCTGTACTATTATAAAAAACACTATTCTATCTTTTTTGGTAGACTGGAAATTCAGGGAAAATTGATAGCCTCTTAGCCAAACTCAGATGCATCAGTATACTAAAAAACACTTTTATTTTTCTCAGCCTTACCAAACTAATTATCTTTCCTAATTTTTCCACAGCCCCATGGAGGACTGAGAATAATTATCATAATGGAGTGACTAAATAATCATTCCATGTTATTAAGAGTGTTATACATAATATCATGTGTGAAGAAATCTGTTATGAGGGCTTATTTTTAATTTTTTTTCAATTTTAAATTAATTTTTATTGGAATATAGTTGCTTTACAATGTTGTGGTAGTTTCTATTGTACAGCAAAATGAATCAGTTATACATATACATATATCCCCTCCCTTTTGGACTTCCTTCCCATTCAGGTCACCACAGTACATTAAGTAGAGTTCCCTGTGCTATACAGTATGTTCTCATTGGTTATCTATTTTATACATAGTATCAATAGTGAATTTGTGTCAATCCTAATCTCCCAATTCCTCCCACCCCCTCTTTCCCCCTTGGTATCCATACATTTGTTCTCTTTGTCTGTGTCGCTATTTCTGCTTTGCAAATAGGATCACCTATACCATTTTTATAGATTCCACATATATGCATTAATATACGATATTTATTTTTCTCTTTCTGACTTCACTCTGTATGACAGTCTCTAAGTCCATCCACATCTCTACAAATGACCCAATTTTGCTCCTTTTTATGGCTGAGTAATAATCCACTGTATATATGTACCACATCTTCTTTATCCATTCCTCTGTTGATGAACATTTAGGTTGCTTCCATGTCTTGGCTACTGTAAATAGTGTTGCAATGAACACTGGGGTGCATGTATCTTTTTGAATTATGGTTTTCTCTGGGTATATGCCCAGTAGTGGGACTGCTGTGTCATATGGCAGTTCTATTTTTAGTTTTTTAAGGAATTTCCATCCTGTTTTCCATAGTGGCTGTATCAATTTACAAACCAACAGTGCATAAGGGTTCCCTTTTCTTCACACCATCTCCAGCATTTACTGTTTGTAGATTTTTTTGATGATGGCCATTCTGACTGGTGTGAGGTGATACCTCACTGTAGTTTTGATTTGCATTTCTCTAATAATTAGTGATGTTGAGCAGCTTTTCATGTGTTTGTTGGCCATCAGTATGTCTTCTTTGGAGAAATGTCTATTTAGCTCTTCTGCCCATTTTTTGATGGAGTTGTTTTTTGTTTTTTATTTATATTGAGCTGCATGAGCTGTTTGTATATTTTGGAGATTAATCCTTTGTCAGTTGCTTCGTTTGCAAATATTTTCTCCCATTCTGATGGTTGTCTTTTCAACTTTTTATGTTTCCCTTGTTGTGAAGCCCTGACTTCAGACTACACTACAAAGCTACAGTAATCAAGGCAGTATGGTACCAGCACAAAAACAGAAATACAGATCAATAGAACAGGATAGAAAGCCCAGAGATAAACCCAAACACCTATGATCACCTAATCTATGTCAGAGGAGGCAAGAATACAAAATGGAGAAAAGACAGCCTCTTCAATAAGTGGTGCTGGGAAAACTGGACAGGTACCTGTAAAAGAATGAAATTAGAACACTCTCTAATACCATACACAAAAATAAACTCAAAATGGATTACAGACCTAAATGTAAGACCGGGGACTATAAAACTCTTAGAGAAAACACAGGCAGAACACTCTTTGACATAAATTGTAGCAAGATCTTTTTTGACCCTCCTCCTAGCGTAATGAAAATAAAAACAAAAATAAAATGAAACCTAAGGACTTATTTTTTAAACAAAAATTACTTTGATAAAGAGGTAAAAGTTATATAAATTAAACAAATTGAATTGTTTATACAAAACTGAATCAAAACATATGAACATTTGTGAAATTGGCTATGAAAATATGTAGAAAGATATTATGGTAGTTATGAAAGAGTTAAAATTAAAGAGTCTTGCAAAGAATGTACAGGGTTTTCATATGATTAGGGTATGCTACTGAGAGCATTCTGGATTCACATGGTGATAAATTTTAATGAGCATGAAATTCTCAAAGGGCCAATTCATTATTCTGTGTTTGGAATATGCACAGATTAATTCTTTTATTCTACTACTTCACTGACGTTCTTGATAAAGCAAAAGTCTTTATTTCATGTATAAATCAAGAAGTTAATGCCAAGGAAATTGATTTTAGACTACAGAACTCCCTTCTATAATCCATACACACTTTAAGGAAAATATAAATGGATAAATTATGGAACTCACCTATGACATGAAATGAAAAATTCAGAATAAGTTGCATAATGTTGTAAAGAACAGTTGTTCAACATCTCAAAATTGATTCAAAAATGAATTAAAAACACATTCACATCTTGCTGCAGTTTGCACCTACCTTGATTTGAAAAACTTCAGTCACATAAATTCTAATATGTTTAATTTATTATAAAATAAGAAAACAGCAAGGAAAGGTGTGCAAATGAAAATTCAAAGTATTAAGGACAAAAATACTGAAATTTCATATAAAACAAATAATCTAAAACAACCTCAGCAAATATCTGGTTTTCAGAAAATTTCACTTGAAATACAACAAATTAATTTTACAGTGGTTGTGTATCTGTTGACCTGGGCAGGATAAGACATAGGACACACAGAAATTTGCTTAGCAGAGAGACCTATTACAGCTTCAACTGCAGGCAAGCAACTGTATCTGTTAAGACTTTGTGACACCTTCTGCAGTGAAGGCCGAAAAACAGGAAACATGTCTAAACACAAATTACTTTTGTTTCATTTTCCCTAGCCTGACAATTTCTGTTAACTCATGAAATTTTGAGGAAAACAAAAACCCAAGAAGAATGACTATAATATTTCCTATCATCTAATTCCAAAAAGATAATAATCATGTCTTAAAAGGAACACATGTGACAGTTACAATACTTTTTTCACACCATATGCTCTAACCACATTCTAATCATAATATAAGACACTGTAAAATTCTACTCTTATTCCAGCATTAGAATAAATAAGATGACAATTAAACTGCTTTACACTTTTAAACAAACACATATGCCTAACAGTAATGAATAAATGCTACTTGAAATGTATATCATTAACTTAAAATGTCTTTCTATTTAATTGTAAAGGCAAACATATAGACACAGTAGAGATTACCCATAATTCAAGTCAACATACTCTTACTAAGTAGCCATTGTGTAACAGCTCTTTGCTTAATGCTTTCAATAAATAGTGATCTTTAATTCTCAGTTATATGAAAGAGAGAAACATATAGTTTCAAACATAGATACAGAGGCTCAGAGAAGGTTAAGTGCCACTGTAATGTCAGATAACAGATTTCCAAATCCAATCCAAGACTTCTGACTCCAGGTCCAGCACACGTCCCATGGGAACTCCCCTCACTCTGTAGGCACCAGCACCACGGCTTTCAGGCACCTGACACAATTAGGACTATGTTACCTGCTGTGTTCACTGATATTCTTATGTAGATCAAGTTTTTCACTCTATTAATGTATGGAATCCATTTAAAATATTTGGGGAATTATTTATTTGGTTTCATAGCCGTATTTAATGTCTGGATAACATGAAAAATAGTTATCTTTTATTTAAACCATTTTTTGTCCATCATTGAAAGTTAAAGCACTTAGCAAAGAGAACTAAGTGTTCATTTCCTCTCACTATCCATAATATTAAAACATTTTTAAGCACCCCTAGCTTTTCTGTATAACAGATTTTAACTATCCAGTATTTTATGATTACTTCCATATTTATATCTCAAATTGACAGCTCCTTAGTAAAAAGCAAACACATATCTAGCTCTAAGTATATCTCATTTTATTCTGCTCTATAATATGCATGTTCTTATTATTTCATTCATCTTGTAATACTGAAATACTCTTGAGGATCTCTCTCTCTCTATTCAGTTAGCCTGAGATCCTCAAGGACAAGGTCTGTGCCTTTTTTATATCTGTATGCTCAGTACTTCACACTGAAATAACAGTATGTGCAAATGGATTAATGAACTATTGTGGTTTATCTTATTTACAGCCAGAGTGTAACAATTTAATCTGGCTGATATACAGAAGTTAAATTAAATCTGAACACTATTGGTTGTAGAACCCAAGTGGGACATTCTAATAAATTTTTTATCCTTGCCAGTAACCTCTTACCCAAGTGAGTGACATTTTACTCTCCCATAAATAAAGTTGGGAGTTAATATTGTCCAAGACCTTCTCTTCTTTGTCCTGATGTTTTCATGGCTCCTGCTGTTGTTCAAAAACTAACTACATAAGGGACTTCCCTGGTGGCGCAGTGGATAAGACTCTGAGCTCCCAATGCAGGGGGCCCAGGTTCGATCACAGGTCAGGGAACTAGATCCCACATGCATGCTGCAGCTAAGAGTTTGCATGCCACAACTAAGGAGCCGGTGAGCCGCAACTAAGGAGCCCACCTGCCGCAACCAAGACCTGGCACAACCAAAATAAATAAATAAGTAAACATTAAAAAAATAATAATAACTACATGAGATCAGAATCAGGTACATGCTAGACTCTTCCCTTTTACATTTGGGACTATTACAAATTTTTATTTTATGTATATTTTATATTTAGTTAGATATTTATTATATGTGTATATATATATGTTAGAAACTTGGGATGGGTTTATGAACGAATGGACTAGCTTACCCAAAATATTCCCTTTGATACAGCATGACCGACTTGCTTACAAATGTTTGAGTTAAATTAGATTACTGTTCTGATTAGTAGAAAATTTTTTTCAGGTATCTCAGTGGGAACTTTATACATAAGAGTAGGATTAAACTTTCAATAGTCATCAGATATAATGATCTGGGTAACTTCTTATAGTTAATAAATTAATAAAAACGTGTAAACATTTATAGCAGAATCAAATAACATATTTTATTTTTCTGAATATGGACCTATGGAAAACATTCAAGTGTCATGAAAGAACTGTTGATTAAATATCTTCAATCTAAATTAAAGAACAAATTGATTTTAATTGCTAGAATTATTTAATTCGACATTAAACTATTTTATGAAGTTAAAATTTGATATTGAGATATTTTGTAGATAGTTTAGGGAAATGTTTTCCATGAGTAGCTTTGTCTATTATAAAAGAAATAAGTCTACCTATAGGTGGATGTATAAATTGGATAAAATTATATGACTCTTATCTACAATATCCTGCTATAAAAATGATTTACTGTTGAATGACTTAGCTGATCTTCTTAGAAACTGAATTACAATCGCATTGAAATAAACAACCAAAAAATAATCACAAAATGAAAGCAAAAGCCATAAACAGATACAAAATGAGCACTGGTAACACTGCCATTGAATGTAAAATTTTCCTCTTTGGAAAAAAAAAAGGTTGCCTTGTTTTAGTTAAGGCGCTTAGGGAATGGGTCATGTGGTTGCTCTGTTAGGAAAGAATACAAATAGATCAACATTTTATCTTGAAGACAAAATCTCTTGAAAGATCTGAGTAGGAGCCCTATATGGAGAGAAACAGAATTCAGTGGCTTGGGACTTCCTTGGTAGCACAGTGGCTAAGAATCCACCCGCCAATGCAGGGGACTCGGGTTTGAGCCCTGGTCCGGGAAGATCCCACATGCCGCAGAGCAATTAAGTCTGTGCACCACAACTACTGAGCCTGTGCTCTAGAGCCCACGAGCCACAACTACTGAAACCCACGTGACTAGAGCCCGGACTCCACAACAAAGAGGAGCCACCACAATGAGAAGCCTACACACTGCAACAAAGAGTAGCCCTCACTTGCTACAACTAGAGAAAGCCCGCATGCAGCAATGAATACCCAACACAGCCAAGATAGATAAATAAAATAAATTTATAAAAATAAATAAATATTTTTAAAAATTTGGTGCCTTATTTGCATGAAGAATATGTCTTTAATCTTCTAAAGAGATTTTGAGAAAATATACTGACCAATAACTTGTAGAGCTAAGCATATATATAACTACTTCCCTAAAAATTAATAATTTTTAAAACATCTCAATATAAGCCTTTCAATATTATTTAGTCTTTTTTCTCATAGTCTAGAATATATAATCTTATTCAAATAAATTATTTTCTTCCTTGATAGTCCTTACAATATTATATTTATGGATACCTAATTTCTGTCCTATGATCTAACAGGATAAGTAAGAATTCCAAAAAAATGCACCTCTCCTTGCCTTCTGGTAACTTCAAATTATTCAGATAATCTCCACTATACTGAAAACTGAAGTGTCTTAGGAGTTTTACTTTAAGGTCAAGAATCGTTCCTAAGTAAACACATATACAAAATTATTGCTAAGTAATAGATCATACTGTGATTCTGAAAGGCAAAACTTTCATTGAACCATGATGGTACACATTACCAACTTCCAAATGGAAATAATTTCAAGGACAATAAAACACCAGATTTCATGCATTACCATCATTTGACCATATTAATGCTCAAAATGCTCATCTATCTCATATTCATTCTTAAAGAGAAAGGTCAAAATAAAAGATCATATTCTAGACGAACCTAAGATCTACAGTTTGTGTTATGCAACATATGAATAGCAATAAGAAGTAAACAAAACTTGGGACATTCAGCATGTATAAAATATATTTTCACAGTGAAGAATTTCAAATGTTCTGCAATGAAGACTAGCTTATCTTTCATAAACTTTCATCATTTTCAACATCATTGACATACTTTAAGAAAACATATTTGGTTGAAGAATTTAATAGAAATTCTAAATCTGATCTGATGGAAATTTCAAGGAAATTATTTTGACCAGGCTAATAAGTTATTAATGTCCTCAAGTGATATATGATGCAAAAGAGAGGCTCAGATAACTTAACAAAGGAAGTTGGAATGCAAAACCTTCTCTGTATCATAACAAGCTACTCTCTCTTCTATGACAAAATTATTCAGCATCTGGCCAGACTAGTTTATTTTTACATATGTTTTTTAAGAATTTTAAAGCTGAGGAATGATTCTTTTATTCAAGGTCCACATGAAGATCTGTGGTAACCTAGTTGCTAAAAATGTAAGTGGTGATAGAAATTTTAGAGCAGAATTCCCCCATATAACATTGCTTCAGTTTTTATAAACTTTTTTTTTTCTATACTTTCCTTCATCAAGTTAACTAAATATTGGGTTGGCCAAAAGGTTTGCTTTGGTTTTTTCCATAAGATGGCTCTAGTAGCACTTAGATGTCTTTAAATTCATTCAAAACAATTTTGTTAGATTGTATGTGACAGCTGTCATATTAGTGTGCAATTAAAAAAAGACATCAAAATTGGTGAACTTTTGTGTTGCCATTTTAATATTGAAGATGGAAGAAAAAAAGCAACATTTTCGGCCTATCATGCTTTATTATTTCAAGAAAGGTAAAAACGCAACTGAAATGCAAAAAAAGATTTGTACAGTGTATGGAGAAGGTGCTGTGACTGATCAAACAGGTCAAAAGTGCTTTGCGAAGTTTCGTGCTAGAGATTTCTCACTGGAGGATGCTCCACAGTCGGGTAGACCAGCTGAAGTTGATAGCAATCAAATCAAGACATTAATTGAGAACAGTCAACATTATACCACTTAGAAGATAGCCGACATACTCAAAAAATACCCAAATCAAGCACTGAAGATGATTTGCACCAGCCTGGTTATGTTAATCGCTTTGATGTTTGGGTTTCACGTAAGTTACGTGAAAAAAACCTTCTTTGACAGTACTTCCGCATGCGATTCTCTTCTTAAACGTAAAGAAAATGTTCTGTTTTTAAAACAAATTGTGAGGGGCGATGAAAAATGGACACTGTACAATAATGTGGAATGGAAGAGATCATGGGGTAAGTTAAATGAACCACCACCAACCACACCAAAGGCTGGTCTTCATCCAAAGAAGGTGATGTTGTGTATATGGTGAGATTGTAAGTCGTCTATTATAAGCTCCTTCCGGGAAAACCAAACGATTAATTCCAACAAGTACTGCTCACAATTAGACGAAGTGAAAGCGACACTTGATGAAAAGTGTACAGAATTAGTCAACAGAAAACGCATAATCTTCCATCAGGATAACATAAGACCGCATGTTTCTTTGATGACCAGGCAAAAACTGTTACAGCTTGGCTGGGAAGTTCTGATTCATCCACTGTATGCACGGGACACTGCACCTTTGGATTTCCATTTATTTCAGTCTTTACAAAATTCTCTTAATGGAAAAAATTTCAATTCCCTGGAAGACTGTAAAAGGCACCTGGAACAGTCCTTTGCTCAAAAAGATAAAAAGTTTTGGGAAGATAGAATTAAGAAGTTGCCTGGAAAATCGCAGAAGGTAGTGGAACAAAAGGGTGAATATGTTGTTCAATAAAGTTCCTGGTGAAACTGAAAAATGTGTCTTTTATTTTTACTTAAAAACCAAAGGCAGGGACTTCCCTGGTGGCGCAGTGGTTAAGAATCCACCTGCTGATTTCAGGGGACGCGGGTTCGATCCCTGGTCCAGGAAGGTCCTACATGCCGTGAAGCAACTAAGCCCACACGCCACAACTACTGAGCCTGCACTCTAGAGCTCGCAAGCCACAACTACTGAAGCCTGTGCGCCCTAGAGCCCGTGTGCTGCAACTACTGAGCCCATGTGCTGCAACTACTGAAGCCCGTGTGCCTAGAGCCTGTGCTCCACGAGAAGCCACTGCAATGAGAAGCCCGTGCACCTCAACGAAGAGTAGCCCCAGTTCGCCACAACTAGAGAAAGCCCACACGCAGCAACGAAGACCCAACTCAGCCAAAAAGTAAAAAAAAAAAAAAAACCCAAAAGCACTTTTTGGCCAACCTAATATGTTAAATTAAGGCTGTGAAAACTATTTTTCATTTCTACATTACCAGTTAAGAGCAAAATATGGTGACATCATATTTTCCTGTACAACAAAGAAATGTTAACACATGGTGAGTTCATGAGATAAACTACTTTGAAAACAATAAAATTATAGTAAATATTAATATATTTATCTTCCCCTGAATCATAAAGCTTTCCATAGTTGAGGCTGTCATGTTGATCAACATGCTGATGTGTCATTTGTGCTTTTTTTGCATATATAGGATCCATAGATATTCTATAAGTTAATTTAATATTGATCTTTTATGATGGCTACTTCAAAGTTTGAGAATACTTTCAGGCCCCCTATAAAAATCCTTAACTCATATTGAGTTATCATCTATGAGTACATAATGTGATTTCTTGAATACATATTGAACCTACACTTGTACGTTTGCTTATAGTTTGGTTTTGCATGGATGAAAATAAATTTATTTTATTCTTTATGATAATGTAGATATTTTAAATTAAATTTTAATTTAAATACAATTTCATTTTACTACGTGATTGAAAAACTGTGTCCCACAAAAATTTCACAAAATTTTTACTACAGATTGATAACTGGATAAAATGAGTCAATTAGACAGTTGATATTCAAGTGGTAAATGTACACAGCGACACTACTGCCACCACAATTGTATTCTAATACCCAAGTCGATATAACTGTCTATACTGATACACAAAAGATCTTGTCCACCAGTTGTTGATGCTTTGTTAACTCTAAATCAAGTAACATATCAGTCAGTACTAACTAGGTTTTTCCAACTAGTAGAACTTCATTCTAATAACAGACATCAGTATGACATGGTGGCTTAGTACATAGCTGCTGGAGCTAGAATTTCTGGGGTTGAATCTCAGTAATTTCATTCATTAGTTAACATTTTAAGAACTTGATGTTTTGCTATTTTGTTTTTCGGCTTCCTTTCTGTGAGATGAGGCTCATATTGTACCTACCTCATAGAATTTCAGAAGTTTTAAATAATTTCCCTAGAGTGCTGTAAGGAATGTCAAGTATAGTAAGCACTCCGGAAGCCTGGGTTAGTACATAAGAAATCTTCATATCTGGCCTCCATTTTCTTCAGTCTAAAATTTTTGACAGTTCCCAAGTGCCATTCTATACTTCAGCTACAATAAACCCTCAAGATTCCTAATTCAAAATGTGTTGCCCTTTTAATACAACATTAGTTTTATAAACACTTATTAAAAATTTTCATACTGTTTTTAAGCTGTTAACTAACTTATTTAACTCGACCATGCATTTGGTATTATACTGCATAAAAAGTTACCACACCTATAAGAAGGTAAAACATATGCAGATATTTGTTAAATAATTTGGAATTTAATTCATACATTATAATAAAAGTATAGAAAATGTATTACTCTGTGTCTTCTTAATTCTCTCCTAAATATATTACGTTTTCTTTCCTTTGCCTTTTTTCCAAACAGTATCTGAACCTTGAATATCTTGTTACTCACTTTTGTTTCCATTTTTACAAAGATAATTTGGAATTCTTTTTCTACTAAGCATACTTTAACATACCCATGAAAATTTTCTTTTCTACATTTTTGTAATATTTATCTGAACTTTTGTACTTCTTAATGACTTCTTAGTTCAAATTTCAATATTTCACCTATTAGATTAAAACTTAAGTGAAGGCACCATATTTTACAGGTCTTTGTAATTTGTTCATCTAAGAAAAGTCAGTAATATGATATTAGTAGGTGGAAAATGCTTAAATTGATAATTTATTAATAGTAACATATTGTTGTAACATACAAATTGTCCTATGGATAATCTTCATAAATGAGAAGCATGGTGTGAACATTTAGTACTACTGAGCAAAGATTTTTGCTCTCCTAAACATTTTGCAGCTTAGTTCCACTTTGGTCAAAACAAAATATATTTTGGTATGCTGATGGAAATTAACGTACCATGACCTGAAGAAAAACTAATTATGATAAAAATTTCACAATAGAAATAATACAAAGGATAACAGGTTATCTGAAATACAAATAAAGCCCATTTTCATTAGTGAAGCTGTATGTTTAAGAAAACTATTCAGTACTTATTCTGAAATGGCAATGAAACTATTTTTATTTACAATGATAACTTTGCCAATTATTTGCATGATTATCTATGATTCCATTTTTCTGAAGACTGCTGAGACAGGAACGTATGTTGATTCATTAATATTTGTCTTTCTGTAAGTCATTTCACCTCTTTTTTAAAAGTTTGTGATTTTTTTTCTTAGACTACGTCTAGAAAGGCACACAAGTTCATACACACACCACAGTGTTTCTCAAACTCCAAAGTGCATATGAACAGCTTGTACATATGAGCCACCCTGTTAACAAACAAGCTCTGATGCATTAGGTCTGTGATGGATCCACTCAATTCTGGATTTCTAACCATGTCTCTTATGATGCTGATGCTACTGGTCTAATCTAGAGACTACATGCTGAGTAGCAAGATTCAAGACATTATCAGAGCAGAATAGCTTCTGACAGGGAGACAAAACGTGCAATTTTTAAATGGTTGTAATTTTAAGTGACTCTCTATTTGCTCTAGAGAAATTAGAGACTCAGGGCCCAACTGACTGTAAAAGAGGTTGAAAGGTGTCCCCCTAGAAGATTTTCACATTTTAATCATGGAAACTCTGTCATCTTATATGTCACAAAGGGAGTCTTTGGAACTGTGATTAAGTTAAGGATTTTGAGATGGAAAGGTTGTCCTGGATTATCCTGGTGGGCCCTAAATCATACGTATCTTTATAAGAAAGAGGCCGAGGGAGATTTTACACACACATAGGAGTACTCTATGTAAGGATGGAGCAGGAAGAAATTTAAAGATCTTACCTTGATGATTAGAGTGATGCAGCCACAAGCCTAGGAATTCCAGGAGACATCAGGAGTTGGAAGGAGGCAAGGAAGGAGCCTCCAAAAGAGCCAGGCCTTGCTGACATGTTGATTTCCTCCCGATGATACTGATTTCAGACTTTGTACTGCAGAACTGTGAGAAAAAGTTGTATTGTTTTAAGCCACCAGGTTTGTGGTTATTTATTATAGCAGCCACAGAAAACTAATATAGGAGGATTTTGTCAGAAACGTCTAATTAATATTTCAGTGTCCACAAACATGTAACCCTCACCGTTTAGCAAAAAAGTTCCCTCAAGAACCCAATGCTTAAATGAGTAATTTCTTACAGTAATCATATCTCTAGTTTAAGTTCCTTGGGAGTATGAATATTTTAACATTTTTGCACTGGAAGCTACAGACTTTGAAAATTATGAAACAAAAAATGACAAATTCTTAGAACATTGGATGTAGAGATATAACGCTAAAAAATTAAACCTACGGCTTCCCTGGTGGCACAGTGGTTGAGAGTCCGCCTGCCGATGCAGGGGACACGGGTTCGTGCCCCAGTCCGGGAAGGTCCCGCATGCTGCAGAGCAGCTGGGCCCGTGAGCCATGGCCACTGAGCCTGCGCATCTGGAGCCTGTGCTCCACAATGGGAGAGGCCACAACAGTGAGAGGCCCGCGTACTGCAAAAAAAAAAAAAAAAAAAAAATTAAACCTAAAAAAAGTGAAAGCATTAGAAAATATTCTCCAAATAAACCAAGTAGTTAAGTCAGTAGCTGTATGAAACTTATGCTCTTTAAATGTCACTTAATACTTTTCAGGGATTAAGTTTTCCAAAAATGAAATTCAAGTAATAAAAAAAAATTGTCAATTCTAGCCCATCTGCATAAGTTTAGCTGCAATATGATTCTAATCAAATCACAAATGGAAATTAAATTAAGTCAATTTTGATTTACACCTGAGGTGTCTCAATCAGAACATTTCATCAAACTAATCAAATTCCCACATGTTATGAAGGTAACTGGTGCAAAGCAACAGAAAAACAAATTTTCAATAAGCATTTTTGCAGATATTTTCTATTACTATGTATTCAAAATCAATAGAAACATAATATACATATATATGCATATGTGTATGTATATGTATGTATGTCTGCCTAAGTGTATTGCATCAACAATCCATAATTCTATGCTATCTTGAGAAAAAACCCCAGCAACTCTCATTTTAATCCAGTTTTAACAATTAATACATCCTTTTAAAAAAATCAGAGGACAACTTAAATAAGACACTCAAAGCCTGTTTTTTTTCTTTTCTTCTCATTTGATTTTTCTATCAAGAAAGATTAATACAACCTGGAACATAGCCTTGCAAGTTTTCTCTGTTTCTTATTTTGTAGATAGGTAAAGGAAGTGGTTCCCTTCACCTCTTAAACAAATGAAGAATTGATATGTACCATAAATTTTCTTTTTAGTTTAAATTTGAAAATCAAATGCTTAAGTGCATACTGTTTCGTCAAAAGATACTATGAGGTTTATTCAGAGTTTCTTTTACATGCACATGAATCACCAGATCTAACAAATTTTAACCCTTAAGTTTCTCTTATGCTACTTGCTTTTATCTGTTTAATGTACCTATCGTGTTATCTCTTAATTCTTAACTTTTTAATGCTATCTAGTGCCTAAATCTTATAGAAGAAAATTTAGATGTCTTATAATATCATCTCCCATCAAAGATACTGTCTTTTTCTATCCTTCCAATATCCTTATACTAAAAACTATATCTGAAACAATATTCAGTGTTTTTAACTTCTATTATATGAATATTAATAACTAAGTCATTTATATTTCCTAACTTATGTAATGTTCTCGTTTACTCAGAATCAATAATTTATATATTCCATTAGATTTTTTCCTTGCATATAAACACTCACTAATTTGAAAACTGTAAAACTGGAACACTTCTCTCCTTCAAGAAAAAAAACACACAAAATAACTTACCAGTTCTGTTTTCCTTAGTGACAACTCTCTTAACTCTTTATTTTAAATTAGTGTCATTCTTTGCCCACAGACCCTACAAATTTCTTTCTATTTGTTTTCTTCCCTTTCTGGTAAAGATTATTTTATTTATAGTTTTCTTAAAAATAGTTCTTGAGATCTAAAAGTCTAAAATTGTTGTGCCCTTGAAAAAAGACCTTTATTTACCATTATGATTGACTAATGTTGTTAGGTATAAAATTCTTAGTGGAGAATAATGAATGGACTGAGGAATTTTCTGGTTCTGCATTCTCATCATAGCAGCCAACTAATACAATTTCAGTGTTAGCTAAAACATACAATTGGGATCAGGATAATAATATACCATCAATAAAGATGACAAATTATCAGCCAAAAATTTTAGTGGCATAAGATAGAAATATGATAGAGAAGACAACATTGTGCATCTAACAAATATATTTTATTCTACTCAAATAAATAAATGTATTCTATTGCTCTTAGAACAAATTCTGTCATCCTTCAAATAGACACTAAGGTTAGTATAATCTGGCCCCTATTTTTCTCTCTAACCACATCTGCTGACTCTCAGTGTGCTATGTTTACCATTTTGTTGACTTATGAACTTTTCTTAGTTTCTTGGCTCTTTAATTCCTTTTGTACCTTTAAACTTTAATTATGCTTTATCTCCTTTATATATTCTCTCTTATGGAGGCCTACATGGTTAGTTGTATCTTCTTGTTATAAGAGACTTGATTTTCATTTCTAAGCACTTTTATATATTTGTTACTTAAATTAATTGAAAAGTATTCATTTCAACTCTGTCTTATCTAAAAGGGACTCTATTTTGTTCAATACTGTATGTCCATGGCCCTATATACATGGCCCTGATACACTGTTGAGGCCAAAAGCTGACCTTCCACTTTTCTGACTTTCATGCACACACAATCCCCTTCCCCCACCACACACACACATTTCTTTTACCACCTGTCCATTGAACTGAAGTGTGATTATTGAGCTCCTATCAGTATGCATAGATTTAAAAAATATATATAAATAGCATAGTGTATAAAATGTTACTGTGGCTTTAAAATATACCTCTTGTCTCTCAGTAAAAGCACAGCAGAATTTAATGCCATTTGCTAACTTATTTTAATCTGTTTAAATACTATGATTCACGAGCAAATTCCTTTCGAATCTCATTTCCAGAGGAGCCAAGGAAGTGCCCCGAGGCTCTTAAGGTATTTTTTTTTGCAAGATTTGTTGTTCTTTCTAGAATTAATCATAAGAGCAGCCAGGTGAACAGTAATGATACAGAAAGCATATAAAATTCAAGATCGTTGAACAAAAATCAAGTCATGATTTTTCTGACCATAAAGATGACGATGCACATAAATCTGTCCTTTACACATTCATGATGTATCTATGATGAACTATGTTTTTAAAACAAATTTTGCTCTGCTATTCAAAAAAAATGCACTTGATTCACTTAGCCTAGATGACATAATTGTCTAAGCTGAAATTTATCAAGCCAGGTAAGTAAGACTGAAAGACAAATCTATTAGAGTTATTTTGTTGCTGAAACAAAGTTATTGTATGATTCAAATTGAAGACAGGAACACAATAACATCTCAAAAACATCAACAATCTTGCATCATTTGAAATTTATCATATGAAGGGAACTAAATGAAAGGAACAAGTGAACACAGAACTATATTAAAACAAACTATCTTGTCCTCCTTACCAATATGCCAGTCAATTTATAGAAGATACTTATTTTCTAGCTACAGTTTTGTGAATTCAATGAAATACTGTTTCCTATTAAACAAAACAAGCTTATTTGGAGATAAGTAAATCAAACAGAAGAAATGTAGAGATTATAATTTTCTTGAGAGTGGCTATTTATTTAGTCAATTCATATCTCATATGCAAGTTTCATTTTTTTCCTAAAACAATAAACCCTATCTGATAAACTACATTTCATACTTTAAAAACTGGTTATATACTTTAGATAGAGGATTGATCTAATTTGATTTCAGAAATTTCAACTTAATGTAAAACACTTCAATGTATTAGTGTTTATTTAGTGAAATAAATCTGTAGACTTGGAAAATTTCAGTAAAATTTAACACTTCAAAATTCTCTTTGTTAGAATAGTGAGTGTCTGGTGGATATACTGAAAAGTTTTAATGTAGACTTAGTAGATATTTTAGGAAGTCGTGAGAATATTTATTTTAGTGGGAAAGGATTGATTTCTTTGAACTTCTTTAGTCAGGGTACACAATATGTGGTTACAATCAACACAAACATCTCATTGGCTTATACATGGGTATTGTCATTTTTATTCATATAAAACCCATTATAGAGACCAAGATTCCATCCACCTTTGGCTCTATCCTTCCTTATGACCTTGAGGTCTTAACCACTGAGATGAATAAATGAGAAACAAGAAATAGGATTACATATGGGAATTTTTTGGTATATGAGTGGCCTGGATACGTCATTAGTATATTCATCCAGTTAACTGGAACTCAGTCACATGGTTACACTGAATACAAGGAAATGTGGTAAGTGTGGCCCGATTATGCATACATCCAGTCAGATGAATGAAGGAGTATGGTGAGCAAACTGCAAATTTCTGGCAAAAATCCAGTTATTTCTTTATTAAAATGTTTTTATCCTTCTATTAATACAAACTTGGTTTCAGAAATAGTATAGCATGCAAAAGAGTAGACTGCTATCTCATTTACCTGTGTAATGTATTCATTTCCACAAATACATATGTATTTTAAGTAATGCAATTATTAAACATACCATAACTTTATACAAATAGAATTTTTGTGTGTGTGTGTGGTACGTGGGCCTCTCACTGTTGTGGCCTCCCCTGTTGCGGAGTGCAGGCTCCAGACGCGCAGGCTCAGTGGCCATGGCTCACGGGCCTAGCCGCTCCTCGGAATGTGGGATCCTCCCAGACTGGGGCATGAACCCATGTCCCCTGCATCGGCAGGCGGACTCTCAACCACTGCGCCATCAGGGAAGCCCCAGAATATAAATTTTATTTTTCTTATTTCCCTTGAGAGTTCTCTATATTGTTAAAAACAACATTTCTCATTTCTTTCTCCTTATTAGTAAGAGACTGAAAGTAACTGTGAGAAATTATACCAGCTTTTAAGAAAATGCAAGATAACTATAGTTACTTTACAAGTTAGATTAAATTTAACATTAATAGCATATTCTAATCAAGGCTAAACTCTACTTAAAATTACTAAATTATTATTCCATTGGTCAGAATATTTGATCAAAAGAATGACAGAATGATTCTCTTAACACGATTTATATTCACACTAAGGTAATGCAAATTTAAATAAAACATGTTATTGTCTGTATCACTATAGAATTGCAATATGTAGGTAAGAATAATGTAGATTTTACTTTTTGAAAGCAATACATATTTTAATAAATATGACTGTGGGGAAAATAATGGCACTTATACCAAATTTGTATGTTTGTAAAAGCTAAGTAGATGTTTTGGTACCAATACTAACAAACGATCATTTGTCTAGTAACTATTAAGTACATGGCTATCGCTGTGAATTTGTGACCTTGATCAAAGCACTGAATTTCTCTGCACCTAAGCCTGTTCCTCATCTACAAATACGTAAACAGTACCAATGTAATAAGGTTACTGTAAGGACTGAATTATTTAATCGAGATTATATAGAAAGGTGCCTGACACTTAGTAAGCGCTCAACAAATTCTAATTGTTTATATTTGCATGTGTATTTAAAAAAAAACATATACGATCCTAGAAGTTATGTATTCCTTCCACTATGTTACAGATAAGGAAAATAAGCCTCAAACAGTCCTTTAATAAGTCACTTATCACTTTTTTAGCAAATAATTACCAAAGACTTCACCAAATTGAATAATGACACAAAATAAGATAAAGCTAATTATATATAATAATGTATAAAAATATGATGACAGAAAACCTAACAAAATGTTTAGCCTCTTTTGTTAGTAAGATATTTCAAGCTACCTTAAAAGTGGCAACCATATATTATCTCTAGATAATATTAAATGTATTATGCCTACAGAAATTGAACTTATTTCCCCCCAAAGTGCAAAAACTATGTGAGAAGCATTTTTGGTGAATTTAACAATAAGAAGTGATTAACTTACTGCTAATATTCCTTTCTCTCGTCCTTATAATGCTTTATGATAATGCCCTGTATGTGCTTTTACATGCAGATTTATGTTTTTTAAATAGTAGTTTATAAATCTCTAGCCCTTTTTAAGAAGCTAATGAAGCTATGAAAGATGTGCTCCAGAAAAATAGAATGTAAATCAAATATAAAAACAAGGAATTCTTGTGACAGTGTATCTATGCAGGAGATATGTCACTGGAAATCCCAAAATGATTATATAAAGAACCCACAATTGGATTTCCATATTACAGACCCAGAGAGCATACAATCCAAATAGCAGTCCAAGGGTGGTGGATTCCAGATAGAGGTCTTTAAAAGAAAAACAAATAGAACTGGCATGTTTGAACATTTAATTATTTTGTTGAAAGGCAAGTGGCAGAATTGTTTACTTGTATAAAGTTAATAATAACCACATAGAAAATCATGTAAGTCAAAATAATAAGACAATAGTTAAAGAAAAAGAGATGCAAAGGAAAAGTTATTGTGCTGATATTATATTTCTCAGACTCATTACTGATCAGTGTTTATGTAGACATACTGTAGAGATTATCTGTTTAACCAAATACTTTAAGTATGAGGGATGATAAGGATGAAAATGTTGGTGGGAAGATTTCATCTACCTTGCAACTCTCATGAGATTATGTATAAAATACATAAATCACGAAATAGCCTTTCAGCATTCGAATCAAGGATGGCTGCTTTGAAAATGTATGAATATGGAGAAGAGATAGAGAAAGTGAGTAAAGGTTTTCATTGTAAGACTCATAGACACATGTTTTCAAAACAATGAGGATATATTACATCAATGAAATTTTTTTTAAAGTTTAAAATTTACTGTTGAATAAGATATTTTTCTGATGCATTAACATATATGTTTTAAAAAAGCAGCTCTATTTTCAAACATGGACCACTGCATTACAAATCAGTTACCTTCTATAATGTGTATCCCCGTCCTCCAAATTATACACAAAACATGCGTCCAAGTATCCTGTTTCAAAATAATCTCTTGTCATTTATCTTGCATATCTTTTCTTAACTAGCAGCTATACTTTCTGTATACATTGATTGAGATAAAAGCATCATAAATGCAGCAGGATATTGGTCAGATTTACATTTTATCTTATAAAGATTTGAGAATGTTCAAAGATAAGCATACATGTATGTCTTAGCTATTTATTCAGTTTGCAGGCAGCTCTAAGGAAACACGTATATTCTCAAGTAGTTTGGAATTACTGTTTCATGCTTAAGAATTTAAGTGAAAAACCTGTATTCATCAGAAAATTGTGTATGTCTAATCTCTTAGAATTGGACGATTTTTGAATTTCGTTGTTATTTTTTCTTCGTATATGTCCTAGCATTTTAGAGTTTCTATTCCATTATGTCCAAATCCTATTAATATATTGTAGATAAATTTTCTTCTTTAAAATATGCTAGATTTTAATCCCTACTATTAAATGCCTTAATCAGTATTATTTAAGACATCAGTATATCTTTCTCAGCAGTAAACATAATAAATTGATAAGTTTGCCAATGGAAATGACCCTCGACTAGGCAATACTGGTTTCATTAGAATTGCAAAAGGAGGGACCCGTAAACATCATTTTATACCATCTATGTTCCATCTCCTCTATAGAAACTTAACCCTTCAAAAAGGCAATTGGTTAGTACACGTTTTCCAACGCATGCCGCCTATCTGCATGGCCATATGAAGGGCTATCTTAAGAAATTCAAATTTATTTATGTTAAAATACAAAACTCTATTGAGGGCAGATACATAAAAAGTCAATTTTTGAAGCAAAATGATGCAAAAAGCATGAAGTTTAGGTCTTAAGATTTTAGAGATGAGATTATTATGATACTATATAAATGGATAATTAATATTATCCTCACACTTTTTGGTTGATTCATCTGAAGTGAATGTAACAGAAAATAGAGCATATAATTCACAGACACCATTAATAGATTTCTAGCCCATATAGATTTTAAACCGTTTCTCTTATTATCCCCCTTCTGGTATGCAGTGTCTTATTAATGCATGCATAGTTCAATAACATTTCAGGCTGTTGAACTTTAGAACACAGCAGAGATGTGCAATTATATTTGGGTAATTCACTTTGAGAAACTGCTGGCATGTACTATAATTCTATCATTTAAACCTTCTCCTTTAATTTTATCTGTTGATAATTTCAATTATTTTATATTGCCAATAAGTCACTGATGACTATACCAGCGAGATTTTGTTATAGATATTAGTCAGAGAAGCAAATTAGCTTAAATTATATACTGTGCAAAGACAGCATTTTTTTGTAACACTGAGAATTGGCAATTAATATTAACTTTATACCTGGATTATTTGGGTGTACTATTCTTAGAAGACCATTTGTATCAGGTGCTGCTTCTTATTTTAGTACACACAAAGTTGTACATTCCTGAAAAACATCTGCAAGCTCTCTCTCACGGGTGCATGCTCACTTGCTCACTGGTTTTGTTTTATTTGGCAGGTGAAATAAATTTCTTATAAATATACTGCTGTGGCCAAATGTTTGTAACGTTTTCTGTAATATCTGACTAGTATTTATGAAGCTATCATATCATATCAAGCCCTTTCCATGATTCTGCATTGTTCTATTTTGCCTAGAGACTGCCCAATTCCAAACTGTTCATCACTGCAACCATTTCTTTGCAATCTGCCCAACATGGCATCACAGATTCCAATTCTTAGAGGACCCTACATATAGCCTGAGAAAATTTTAGTCAAGTATTTTATACACCTTTTGAAAACACTGCCTCTTTGTTTTACAAAATCACACCATCATGTATTGCCTTAATTTGAATAATATAACATAATATAGGGATTTACAGTATCTTTAAGTAATGTTATTCATGACGCTTATTAGTGTTTTCTGCATTATAGACTGAACTCCTTAATGTATTTTAAAAATTGCTTGTGAGTATGACCCATATTTTGTATTTCATTTAAACCACGTGGTACCTCCTATAAATCTAAGCATTTTGGCAAGTCAATCTAGCAACCTCATTTCATAACATTTATTTTACTGTTGTTTATTGCCAACCTACTATGTGCCAGACACTGTACTGAATATTAGGTACATTTGGCTAATACCATGACGCTCTATTCAGGTTCCTAACAGCAATTACCAACTTATTAATTTGGTGACTTATGGAAGAGCATAAAGGCAACTATAATTTTATTATACTTTCCTTTATTGCACTTCAAAAATATTGTATACTTTACAAACTGAAAGTTTATGGCAACCCTCTGTCCAGCAAGTCTATCAGCACCATTTTTCCAACAGCATCATTTTTAATTAAGTTACATACATTGGTATTTTTGTAGACATGTTATTGCACACTTAATATGCTACAGTAAAGCAGAAACATAAAATTTACATGTACAACCCTGGAAGTCTATGAGGTTTGCAGCCCTCACTTTAACACTTTACTCCACTGTTCAGTCCCCCGTTCGGGAGTCAATGACTCGTCAGTCCCTCCCCGCATGGCCCTTGCCGGTGCCCGTTCCCCAGTACCTGGTCAGGCCTCGCGCAGACTCCACGGCACTGTGACTGACTTGGGGGAGAAGCTCCACGCGCCCACAAGTATTGGGGTTTGCATGATAGGTGGTAGGAGCCAGACTCCTTACAGGCCAATTTGGCAGGAAAAGGCCTCTAGCACCGGGTGCACCCAGGTGTTTATCATCTCGGCCCTCCCCTTCCGGCTTCTGTAGAATCCCGTAGAGCCCCGAGATCCCGCGAGATCTTGCTTCTTCTGGGAAGTTGGTTCACAGGCTGCCGGGCCTCGGCCTGGTTTTGTGTTTCTCTGAGCTGCCCCGATGCTCAGCGCTTCCCAGCCCGTCTCCTCCCTGCATGTTGATTGGAAACCTCTGGAGTGCCCGGGGTAAAGTCTGAAACTGGCCCCCGAACTCAAAAGGCAAAGAGAGACTGAAAAAAGAGGCCGCCCGCTCCAGATTGGTAGGTAGGTGGCAGTTTTAATAAGCAAGGGACTTAATTTCCAGGCTTGTCTTGGGTGGCTCAAAATGTGTAGATCTCTGTCCCCACATGCCAGAATCTAAAGAGTTTACATAGAGGCCTTAACAGGGTTCAGTTATGTATATAATCCAGATTGTCTCAACAATACATTACTCTCTTAAGGCCGAGTCCTTAAAGTGACTCCAAGGGCAGGAGAAGAGGGTGGGGACATACATTGCCAGGACAGACGAGGGGGTAAGGAGCCTCTAATTGCCTGAATCCAGCTCACTAGTCAACTTGCGGTCCTATCCTCTTGATGACCTCCTTCAACACTCTACCCCTGGTGACCCGCTCTTACAATCTTACGTGCTCCCCTCTTCTGCAGTGTGCCTTGAGCAGTCAACAGGTGGGTTTATTAGCATGGAGGTAGCTCCTTTGGCAGCTATCTGGCCACACTGGAGGCAGATGCCACGGCAATGGTATGGGCATACACAAGAGAAAACACATGTTAAGGTAATACTTCCCAAAGTAAGTAACAGTTTTTTTCCACCAAGAGCCCCATGATCTGAAACACTGATTTGAGTCCCCTAGACTGAGGGCAGATGACTCAATGCATTCATTTGTGTCCTCATGGAACTTAATAAAGATGATACATTAGCAGACTCATTAGGTATGAACACGCAACTTTCAGTTTGGATAATGGCACGTTGCGAGACAGTGATAACATCCAAGGCCATCCCATTTTGGAGGACAGCTTTTCTCATTAGAGATATTTCAGTAGTTCTGAAGGACAGGCTTTGACCTTTAAGGCTTGCTGTGTCAATTTTGTAAAGGCTTCTATGTGTGCTATGACAGCCTCCAGGCCAATGGAGGGAACAAAGAGAGTGGCCACATGATTGTACCAGTGGAAAACAGAATATGTCCATCTGGCCTTGAGGAGAAGGAAGTTGGCAAATTTTGTTACCATGGGGCAGATTCTCCCCTGTGCCCAGAGAAAACCCAGGGTGCAGCAGCCCAGCCACCCAGGTGGAAGCCAGGGCCAAAGATTTGTGCCACACAAACATTGGATCCCATTCGGTGCTACCTGATAAATACCTGGGCTGTCAAACCAGTTGCTATCCTTTAATGTGGCAGGATGACTATCTGGTTCTGGTGATATCCACCCCATATCCCTGTTACAATTGGGTTGGTTCTGTTTATAGTGCCTTTTCTGTTCCCAATATAAGTGTGCACGAGTGCTCAAATGTCTGTAACCTAGGGTAAGCCACATGAATCTCTCCCAAATATGAGTGTAGCCACCCATGGCTCTTATGCTAATATTTTTAGGACCCTTCTGATAAGCTGTTTGGTGTGCTGCCTAAGGAGTTTGGTTGACAAAAAAAAAAAAAAAAAGAATACCCATGCCCAGTGTTACTGATAGTGTGTGCTGCAGGCCAGATTTCTGGATCAGTATCAGTAATATCAGATGAATTAAGAGTACTAGTCCTAGCTTTTTCTTCTTCCTTAATGCACTGCTTTAGGGCCCTCCATCCCCTCCCTGGAGTGGTGATACCACCATGGAAATCCTGATGTGCTGAGAAGGGCAGCTGCCCACACATACCCAGCAGTTGGATAGATTCCCTTGCTGGGCATATGAATGGGGCCACAGTTGAAAGCTGTTTTTATCAGATGCCCAACCTGTGACTGGAAATCACAGCAGAAGACTAAGGTTGAAAAGATAGATATTTAGTAGCAACTTGTATGGGAAGGTCTTCCCTTTCAATAAGAATTACACTGTGGCCTGGTCCTTAGATATTAGTGTGGCTGCAGCTTTAGGAACTTGACTTGGTTGTGCATACCATGCACGTTGACCAGGGGAGGCACTGCTGTCAGGCATGAGGAAATGGCCTGGGGATGGGACCTAATGCCAGACCAGGACCCCCACCTTGTCCCTTCTCTCCATGGTACGTGTATCAACAGGTCCAGCTTGCAGCAGGACAGTGGGATCCCAGGGGAGATTAAGTAGTTCCCCTAGCCCAGGGGTGTGAAGTAACTCGCCCATCCTGCTGGGACATCCCACTGCAAATTCCAGTAGATACCTCCTCTCCCAGGTGTGATATGACTTGGTATTCTCAGCACATTGATCCATGGTGAGAATGGGGGCAGTGTCTGTCTCTGGTGACTTGCAAAACTTCACAGTATTGTGTGTCTCAGCAGGGTGCCCCAGTCTGGCAAGTCTGGTGAGTCTGGCATATGGGGCAAAGGCCCTACTGGTTGATCATTCAAATGTATTAAAGCTTGGCATAGGGCTTCCCTGGTGGCGCAGTGGTTGAGAGTCTGCCTGCCGATGCAGGGGACACGGGCGTGACCCGGTCTGGGAAGATCCCACATGCCGTGGAGCGGCTAGGCCTGTGAGCCATGGCCACTGAGCCTGCGCGTCCGGAGCCTGTGCTCCGCAATGGGAGAGGCCACAACAGTGAGAGGCCCGCGTTACGCAAAAAAAAAAGAAAAAAAAAAAAAAGCTTGGCATAGGACTTTAGTCCACCTGGTCAAGGTGGTTTTACTTGTAAGTAATTTAATCTGCTGCTTTAATACTCCATTATTCCTTTCTGTCAACCGTGCTGTTTGCAGGTTATAGGGGAGATGTAGTCTCCATCAGTGTCATGATCTTTTGCCCAGTTTTGCACATCATGACCTTTGAAATGCCATCCCCAATCACTGTCTATTTGATGAGGGTATCTGTACATGGTACTCAGCTTCTCTCATCCCCTAATGGTGGCAGCCCAGTTTGCACAGTGACGGGGTAACTTGGGTTAGGCCAGACATGGTGTCTACACAATCTAAGGCATAGTTAAAACATTTGCTTGGTGGGAGGTGGCCAGTATAATCAGTCTGCCAATCCTTCACTGATTGGGAACTCCGACGGATGGCCCCAGATTTATTTGGCCATTGCTTCGGACGTTGTTTAGAACACACAGGACATGCTGTTACTGCATTAACCTAGTCATTGTATTTCAAGGTCAATTCGGCATCTTTGGCATTATGCTATCCCATCCTGGTGCTATGTGGACACTCTTCCTGTGCACCCAATCTGCTGTTTCTACTGAAGGGTAGTTGTTAGGGCTCTTACTCAGGCTAGCGCATCAGCTTCCTGATTGCCAGGGGATCAGCATCTTATGAGCTGGGATGTAAAAGACAGTGAGAACTGCCTCAGGATCTTGCAGGAAAACCATGTTTTCCACGTGTCCTGATCCCATAAATGTTTATTCAACATCCTCCATCCCCCAACTTCCCATTATCCAAGCCATAGGGTTAATCCTTTCAGAATTATGGCCTGGGTTCCTGAGTTATCACTAGCCAAACCACTCTGAAGTTAGCCCACTGGATACTGTGCTTCGTTTCTGTTTCCATCCAGATGGTGTCAGTGTTGGGCTGAAGAGAAACTGTAGTCCATGAGGGCAGGTGGCCCTGACTAGACCTGTCTGTATGTTTAATTATTTCTCATTTTTAATTAAATACTACACCACATAACTCAGTAAATTATATATTAGAAAAGCATTAACGACAATAATAGAATAATTATTCTAATAATTATGAAGACACAAATATTTCATGTTTATTCTGATCTCAGCCATTAAAATACCCAGAATTGGAAATGTCATTAAATTAAATAAAGATTTTGATTAAAACTACACATTTAGATGTTAACAAGCATGTAACATTTTCTATCTGAAGCCTAAACTCTTCCATGTTCTCAGTTTAATCTATTTGCTACCTTCAAAAGAACTTGAAGAATAAATGGTAATAAATTTATTTTTAACTTTCACAAATAATGTAGGGTTGACTCATGAGCAGGAAGATAAGAATATGACCCAATCATGAATCTGAATAAGTAAAATACTCTGAGAATAAATGGCTTTCCCAGCAAAGCATATTAATTTCTCTAGGACAGCAAGTAATTTAATCATTTTTTCTACCTTTGTACGTAGTACCCTGCTCTCCTGAAACATTTACATTTACCTTACAGGAGGAAATTGCTCATCACCAGACACCTTTACTCACCTGACTCACTTTCCACTCATATCAAGGCTCATTTTGGTTGAGAATTTCCCTGTCCTAAAAAACAAATATTTATGCCAGTATGTGTTCAAATTTTCTCAATATTTTAAATGCTTTGGCTCAAAATACCTTAGCAATTAGAATAAGTCCATTATTGTACTACTATAAATATACAGATATTCACTTTATTTTCAAACTGAGTGAACTGTATATTACACTTAGCTGTCAAATTTCCATTCCAGGAGACTCAGTAGGGAAACCAGGAGATATCATTAATACAATTTAAGGACTGAAAACAAAAATTAGTATGAAATACTCTCCTGCCATTGATTTAGCAGAAAAGACTGAGAGAAAATGAGCAGTAAAAATATGTGGTAACAGCAGGCATAAATTGTACTTGTTTTACTTAACACAGCACTACAACCTACCAGTTTATGAAGTACAGTTATACTCTGAACACCACAGTTTGATGTCATTAATTAAATAATATGGCTATTAACACCTAAAATAGCAGTAGCTTGAGTAACACTATAATAAAATGATTACTATGAGCACATTAGGTAGGCAGTACAATAAAAGTTTGTAAGGCTCTCTAATTATTGTAATTTGGAGGAAAATATAAATGATGGTCCATTGATTGCTCTAAAATATTTTCTGCTTTATGCAACAGGGGTAAAATAAAAGTATCTTATAAATAATCACTTGCGGTAGTAATATACTGAAAAGGATCTGTGAGAAATTTTCATTTTTTCACTAAGACTATTTTACTTTTAAACTCATTAGTCTATGCATGTAAATCGCATAGCAATATTATAGGGGAGTAGAAGAGATAAATAAATGGAAGGAGCTTATTCCAAAATCAAATTGGAGGACTGCGTACAAATCACAGTGAGTTTCAGATTGTGACATTCATTGTAAATGGCACTAAAACATTGAGTTCTGTTGTAGAATCATTGTTTTATCTTCCAATTAAATGACAGCATTTATCAGATGTTTAAACAATGTGGTTCACAGAAAAGAAGTATTTCTGTCAGACCAGGCAAGGATTAAGAATTTCTGAATTCTGCATCCATTTCTAAAAGAATTCTACTTTCCAACTTGCATTTCATTACCTGCAAAATGGCAAAAGGTATGACCTATATTTTCATTAAAGTTTTGAAGGAAAGAGGATGGGTGTGCTTCCATTCCTTGTGATAGAGCCACAGTTATTCTATGCTATCCTAAAAATATAACCCCCTGAGTGACTTTCAACTTTCCTCTGCCTTTTACATATTAAATCAAAGGCCACTTCCTCTTGCTTTGTTCGAAAGCATAGTTTTTATTTCATTTTACCTTAAAAGCACAGCATGAAACAGGACTAGGGCATAGGTAGTATGTGTGTTGTGGGTGAATAGGAGTGAGAAAAGGAAAAGTCAGAGAGAGACAGGAGAAGAGAGAAGAGGCCTGCAAGTGACTTTTCTCATGCAGATTGTAAGGACTCCATTCATCCAGGGACATCTGAGAACCACAGTTGCCTCCCAGGATTGTCTGTTCAAAGGAAGGTTGTCTGGGACAAATATCGCAGGGCTCCTCGCCTCCAGTGGTTCTTGTTGGGAGGGAGGAGAGGTGCTCAGTGCACTTCCCAACTGCACTTGTCTGTGGTTTCCGTTTTAAAGAACCTGTGACAGGGCTTCCCTGGTGGCGCAGTGGTTGAGAGTCCGCCTGCCGATGCAGGGGACGTAGGTTCGTGCCCCGGTCTGGGAAGATCCGACATGCCGCGGAGCAGCTGGGCCTGTGAGCCACGGCCGCTGAGCCTGCACGTCCGGAGCCCGTGCTCCGCAAAGGGAGAGGCCACAACAGTGAGAGGCCCGCGTACCACAAAAAAAGAAAGACAGAAAGAAAGAAAGAAAGAAAGAACCTGTGACAGAAAGCAGAAAACTGTAGCCCATGCACTGGAGTTGGCTTGCTGAAGACAGAGGCTGGCCTAGAGGTGGGATGCAGAAAAATGGAACAGTCCGCCACACAGAGCCCCATTTTCCCTAGAAATCTCTAAAGGAGGGCAGATAACACCATCATTATGCCAGTGTGTCCGACCCCCCTTATTAAAATATACCTCATACAATATAGGATATATCATATAATCAGTTTAAGTTTAAAGGAATCTTACTATCCAACCTTAACGTAGCCTCCTCTGAATTTTACTCTGTGTAGGACGGGAAGAGACAGAGGGTGACTGAGAATAAAAGCAGGTGTTACACTTAGAAAAGTCTTCTAATATGAATAAAAAGCTGAAATAACAGGCTTTAGGAGTAGAATTTCTAGAATTTCTAAGAGACAAAAAAAGGGCATAGTTTGTTTTTGTAGTGGAAGTATCTGAGAAACATTCCCTCTACTTTTTAACAAATTATCCCTTTGACCTATGCAAATGTTCCAAAACTGTTAAAAAAGTGTCCTGCTTTAACCATTCATATCACCATAGTTCTAAATGAATATTTTGCAAATGCTGGTGAGAAATATATGTTTATAGTCAGTCTTTATATCTGATAAAGCCTGCTTTTTCAGTCACCAGCTTTGTACTCCTTTAAGGATATTGTTTCTGTTTCTGGCCTTGACATTTTTGTGTACAATTTATAATCAGGTTGTTAATACACACACACACACACACACACACACACTCACTCTGCTTTAATTAATTTAAATCAATATAGATCAATTTGGGGAAAATTGCCATGTTTATAGTATTGAATTCTCTATTCCATGTATATGATCTGTCCTTTTATTCATTTATTTTTAATTTTTTTTTCTAAGTACTGTTACATATTTTTCTGTGTGGAGCTCTACCGTGTATTTTGTTAGATTTAGTGATAGGCATGTGATTTTTAGGTTCACACAAAATTGAGCAGAGTACCTAGAATTCCCTTATACCCACTGCCCCCACATGTGCACAGCCAGTTCTACCATCAGTATCCCACACTACAGTGGCACTTTCGTTACAATTGATGAACCTACATGATACATCATTAACACCTGAAGCCTGTAGTTTACATTAGGACTCACTCTCGGTATTTATTGTACATTCTATAGGTTTTGAGAAAAATAAGGTGGCATGTATCCACCATCGTAGTATCATACAAAATAGACGTGCTGTCCTAAAAATCCTCTGTGCTCCACCTATTCATTCCTTCCTTTCCCCAACCCCTGGCTACCACTGATCCTTTGAATGCCTCCACAGTTTTGCCTTTTCCAGAATGTCATGTAAATAGTTGGAATCATACAGTATGTGGCCTTTTCAGATTAGCTTCTATCACTTAGTAAAACACATGTAAGATCCCTCCATGGATTTCTTTTTATTGCCCAGTAGCATTCTATTGTTTGGATGTACTGTGTTTTATCTATCCATTCACTTACATTTTGGTTGCTTCTAACTTGTGGCAATTATGAAGAAAACTGCTATAAACATCTGAGTTTGATTTATTTTTTTTAACATTAATTCAGCCTTGCAATAATGTAAACTTGGTCATTATATATTATCTTCTTATGTGCTACTGAATTCAACTTGTTAATTTCGCTTAAACTATTTGGATTTATATTCATGCCAGAGATTTGGTGTTAGTTTCCTTTCTCGTACAGTGTTTGTAAGGTTTCAGTATTAATGATATGCTAGCTGAGAGTTTCTTTTCTTATACTGTTGTTGTAAGGTTTAAATATTCATGATATGCTAGCCTCATAGACTGTCTAGGGAATATTCCCCTTTTTTCTGCTTTCTGAAAGAGTTTCTATGAAACTGACAATACTTCCTCATAATACTGTAAGAATTAACTAGTGAACTTTTTTGGCAATGTTGTAAATAATTGATTCAAGTATTTTGTAAATATAGAACTTTTTATATTGATAGTTCTTTTTGAATTAGTTTGAAAATCTGGTTTTTTTTCCAAGAAATTTCTCTACTTCATATAATTTAAGAAATTATTGGTATGAAATTGCTTTCTCCGGTAACTTTTAAGATCTAACTGGTGGAAAGCATTCCTTGTTTTTCATCCCAATGAAGTATAAATTGTAGTTTTGATTTAATTTTTGATCAATCTTCCTAGAGATATGGACATTTTATTAATATTTTCAGAAAACCAGCTTTTAGCTTTGTTGGATTCCTCTTTTATATGATCAATTTCTAAATCAGTGTATTTTGTTCTCACGTTTATTATATCCTTTCTGCTATTCCTGGGTGTTGTGGGGGCAGGGGAGATATTCACCTACTTTTTGTGATGGATGCTTAAAATATTGATTTTTCAGTCTCTCTTTATCTCTAGTCAATGCATCTATAAATTTCCCTGTAAAATTGGTTTTCCTGTGTCCACCATTTTTGTTATGTCATATTTTCATTATATGTGTAATCAAGCTGTATGCAAATTTATTTTTAGATTTACTCCTTAACTTATAAGTTTTGGTACTTATTTTATTTGTGAATGTCTGTTCCTTATTTTCTAAATAAGGATGTGAATATCCTAAATATAAATAAATATGTGGATGTTTAGGTTATATTATTATTAAGTTTTAGTTTAACTCTGCTGTGCTAATACAACACATTCTAAATAATTTTATTATTTAAAATTTTGTTAACACCTGATTTATGGTCTGCTGTGGTCTAAATTTAGGCAGTGTGTATTCTATTTTGGTGAATGCTCCACGTGAACTTGAAAATAAAATGTTCTGCTGTTGTGCGTATAATGCTTTATAAATGAAAATAAGGTTCAGCTAGTCAATTATATTATGACATCTCTAATTTACTTACTGACATTATCATCTGATTGTTCAATAATTTACTGATAGAGACGTGTTTAAAATCTGCAATGTAATTAAGGAATTGTCCTTCTATTACAGTTATCACTTTTTTATGTAGAACAAATAAAAATATAGTATTTTTTCTTCCTAGAATTTAGCTCTTATCAATGTAAATTATCATTTTTTATTTCTAGTAACACATCTGGCCTAACATTTTATGCAGTACTGGTACATCTATAATCACATGCTTTATTTTTAATTAAAGTATAGCTGTTTTACATTGTTATATTAGTTTCAAGTGTGCAATCAATAATGATTCAATATTTTATATATTATACTCCATTTAAAATTATTACAAAGTATTAGTTAATTCCCTGAGCTGTACATTATATCCTTGTATCTTATTTATTTTATACCTCACAGTTTGTATCTCTTAATCTCCTTCCCCTATTTTGCCCCTCCTCTCCACCTCTCTCCCTACTGGTAACCACTAATTTGTTCTCTGTATCTATGGGTGTATTTCTGTTTATTATATTCATTCATTTGTTTTATTTTTTACGTTCCACATATAAGTGATAACATACAGTATTTATCTTTCTCCATCTGACTCGTTTCACTGAGCATAATCCCCTCCACGTCCATCCGTATTGTTACAAATGGCAAAATTCCATTCTTTTTTATGGCTGAGTAATATTCTGTTGTGTGTATATGTATATACACAACATAGGCATTAACTCTTTTTTACATGTTTGGTAGAATTCCCCTGGGAAGCCATCAAGTCCAGAATTTTGTTTAATGGAATTTTTTTGATTACTGATTCAGTGTCAATACTAGTAACCAGTCTGTTCAGATTATCTGTTTCTTCCTGATTGGAAGACTGTGTGTTTCTAGGAATTTATCCATCTCTTCTAGGTTGTCCAATTTGTTGGGATATAACTGTTCATAGTGTCCTCTTGTAATTGTTTGCCTTTCTGTGATACCAGTTGTAGTTTCTCCTCTTTCATGTCTTTGTTTTTTTGTGTCCTTTCTCCTTTTTTTCTTAATGAGCCTGGCTCAAGTTTTATCAATTTTGTTTATATATGCAACATTTTTTTTTGTTTGTACTAGCATGGTGTATATTTTTTAAATGATTCTTTTACTTTGAATGCTGAGTATCCTTATAGTGAAAATGCATACTTTATAAGCAGCATATAATTAGTGATGTAGTATACTTCTTGTAGTACATTTACAGTATATAGTTGTTGGCTAAAAATTTATATTTCTAATTGGAGTATTTCCTTTATTTATACTTAAAAGCATAGCTGTATTTTTGAAATCAAGTCTAACACCATACTTTGCTATTTTTTCATCTATTCTTTCTCTTTTTTCTTTACCTTCTTTTAGATCAAATGCTTATTATTCTTCTGTTTATCATTTTATTAATATTATGATTATAGTTTTTAACAGTTTCAATATTTATTATAATGATTAGCTATGTATCTTTGAATCATTACAGTACATCCAAAATTAATACTAAGAATTTTTAAGGCAAACAACTCTTAAATTCCATTTGCTCCCTTCTATCTACCTACTGCTGATGAATATTTCAATTCACATATATTTTAAATGCTGAAAGACTTTATTTTTATTGTTTTGATAGTCAGTATTTATTTTTATTTACCAACCTACTTACCATATTGAAATATTAGTTTCTTCCTTCATGACCATGCTCCCACATAGTTCCACATGTGACCTTTACCCTTTGTATGGAGAATGTCGTTAATAATAATTTAATGTTAATCATTATTTTAGGGCTTATATTCTAATTTCCTATATTCTGACTAATTAATTTGTGTGTGTATGTGTGTGTGTTTTAATTTAAAACAATACCTTTATTTTACTTTAGTGGTTTAAGGCATTTTCTGAGTATAAAATTCTGACTGAATATGTTTTTCTGTTTTTTTTTTTCCCCCTTCAGCCATTTAAAGATGCCAGGTTGTCTTCTGGCTTTAACCAGTCTCTTTTTTTTTCTGGACAATAATCTATGTATATAGATGACTCTGACCTAGTTGGGTCTTTTCTTTCATTTGTTGGTAGGCCTTGACAGATTTCCTGTTTACCCTTTCTTCTAAGGGGTCTTAACAACATGCATAGAATGGTTACTAGGCCCTCCACTTCCTCAGACCCAGAATTATAACTTCGGAGTCTCTGCATCATCCATCACATTGACAATGTCTCTGCTCAGACTTTTTAACAATATGTGTATAAATACATACATATATATATATATCAATATATCACTTAGGGGTAGGCAAATATCTCTAGGGAAAAATACATGCTCAGTTTACACTCAATTCTCGTCTCTCTGGGATCTTGGTCCACTCAACACATAGCCACTTACAAAGTCTAAATTTCAGTAGTGTCTCCAATTCAGTTACAAATGGAATCCCATGGCTGCTGCTTCCCACTTGGCCTCTATTCTCTTTACTCACTGTATACTCCTCTCTATAGTCTCCTGGCTGACTTGATTGCTCTCTGCAATCAAGAGAGTAATTTTTTGGGGGGCAGGGCGAATTTGGGGTAATTTTTCACAGATTTTTTTTCTCAGTGAGGTTAGTTAATATCAGCTTCTCTGTCATTTCCAGAAACAAAAGTTTGTGATAGTCTCTTTATGTGCCATCCTGACGTCCCCTCTAGTACCCACCACAGTGTGTCACACTCACACCTCTTCAATGAATATTAGTTTAATGAAGGATGTACAAACCACTTAGAAACATAATCCCTTAAAACTGCATGTAAATGAGAGCCATGCAAAATTCTAAATCTATGAGTACTTTTGAGAACTGTCCAAAATATGGAGTGAATTCTTTTCAATGAATAACAATCAAAAATCTTAACTGTTGTATAAAACTGTTTGTTTAGAGAATCTGACTACAGGTTAGATAAGTAAAATAATAATCATAGTGTATTAAAGAATCATCTGTGAACGGAGAAAAGGTGCATTTTGAATCATACTATACTGGATGGAAAACTTGAGAAGGCTTCCATGAGGTCAAACTTTGCATAAAACCTGAAGGCAAATTAATAATCCAAGTAAAGAATAAGGAAAAGGTCATTGCAGACAAGAGGAATGGCACATGTGAAGGCCCAGAGATATGAAAGTAAATCTAAAACATGAGAAAGGTGCATGCAAATATAACTAAATGCTAGGGGCATAATTGTTCCCATTAAATATTAGTCAAATAAAGAAATGATAGAATTATAAATCCTTGACATTTGTTAATCCCATAGTAATCAACTCTATGTATGAATAGCCTTAAGAATGGCTCTGATAAATTATGAAAGATATCAGGATATAGAGGAAGATTGAGTTATTGAGGAGTACAACTCAATCCATATTAGCTCAGATGTTGGAGAAAGACTACTATGCTTTCTACAAAATATTCACTCCTGCTACTCTTGGGGGCTTCATTAGATCAATTACTCTTCTGCTAAACACAGAATGCATTTTCTTATGTAATAGACATTCTAGATAAAAACCCAATGTTGCTTTGAGATCAGCAGATCAGTATCATCAGATCTCTATATTAATTAGTGGTGCAAGTGGTTTAAAGTACAAATTCCGTTTACCTTTTTGAAATGGAAGTGTTGATGTGTTTTCTAAAAATACAATGTAAGCAAAATGGTTTTCCCCTGCAGATAATTTTTTGATTGAAGAGATTATTATATCATTACCTCCGTTCTCAGTGCTGCCAAATAGTAGGCATTCATTAAATTGTAGTTAAATATATGAAAATTAACCTTAAGGAAGTGGTTAAAATCATTGTTTGTCAGCAATATTAAGGTTACACATTCTACCTCTAGAAAAATTTCTGATTGATTTAAACGTATTACATGTAATGTATAAAAATACTCAGACCCTCATTAAAAGCATCAGACTTCTGAATATCAAGTTCACTTAACACTTTATTGTATTTTAGACATACTTAGTACAATCTACAAAAATGGATTGTTATAAATCCAGAAAAACTATTTTTTTCAGGAAATACGTAAGAACTAAAGAAAGAAATCGCTTTTCAGTTTTTAAAAGCAGCACAAGGGAACTTAAAAACCTGAAATAAGAAGCCTAATAACTGGCAGCTTAAACTTGTGATTCAAAACTAGCATTAAAGAATTAGGATGGCCTTGTAAGTGCAACACAGAGTTTCTAAGGAATAATAAAAAAAAGAATAAGTTTAATTGCCAATATCTTACAAATGGGTTTCATTTTACTACTTTAAACTGTTGCCCTATTTTAACATCCTTTTCTAATTAAAAGCCACGTTTTAAGAGCCTAATTGTTGATACTGCTTCACCCTTTTATTTTTAATTATTGATATGTACAGGCCTAAAAATATATTTCTTAGGGCCCATGCTGGCCCAAATGAATTCAGTGGCTAATTTTCTAGGATAAAGATTTCTATACCAATCTGTAAAAATCAAAGAAGTGGAACACTGCAGACTTAAAACTGTCACCAGTTGTTCAAACTCAGACTACGCTTCATAGGCAAATAAGTGGAGCTGCATACTTGAAGTTCCCTTAAATGGCCCAGTAGTATTTTGTTGTATTTATAAATTACAATAAATTACCCTGATGATGATAAATCTGTGATTACAGCTGTACTTAAGAAAGTGATAGATCTTTGGAAGATGGTCTACAAAATGACTCCTTTAAAAGGTCTTTCAAAGAAATGTACATTTTATTAAAAAAAAAAGCTTAGCTTTCGTAATGCAACTCTTCATTTAAAGCTGGCTTTATATATTTTCAAATACTGTGTGTTACTAATAAACAGTAACCATGAAATAATTAAAACAGTAAAGATATTCATTATCTTATTGTTACCAAAAAAATGGCAACATATGGTAACAAGAAAATGCTACCTTCATTTTTTAAACTGCTTGAAATAGCACTGTCCTCTTCCTATAATTGGGTGTTGAATAATTAAATCAACAAATTAACCAAGCACCATAGCAGTTTGTTAGTTTCATAGCTGCTAACTTAATAATCAAACCTCTGTTATCTCTTCATTTTGTATAATTTTGATGTTTCTAAAATAGAGTTTCTTTTCCAGTCTTATTTTTGACTAAACTTACCTTTGTTCTAAAACTCCTGAAGTCAGTATTCATCAGAGTGTGCAGTATCTGGAGGCAGAGAAGCAGTCCAATCATGTAAACCTGAAAAATTGAGAAGAAAACTGATTTTCTCTGCTCTTCTTGCACTACTAGCTTTATTTAGCAAAGTGAAACGATAATAAAATAAAGGATTTGAGCTTCCAGAGTAAAGCCCAATAAATAACAATAAAAATGTTTTAAAATTGACATTTAGAAAATTGTAGAGTGGCAAGTAAAAGAAATGTAAAAGGCTTTGAAATTTTCAATTGCACAATATGTCTCTGTCCTGCAAATAATATGAAAAAGCACTCATATAAAACTCTCAAGTGGTTGGTTGTTGAGGCAGTGAAATGTTGTCAGAGCATATCTAACGAAAGTAGCAACGGGAAGCAGCGGAAATCATTTGAAGTGTCACTTCGAGGAACTTACTTTAGATATAGTTTTCCTTTTGTTTTGCTTTTTCTTCTACAAGAAAGGTACTGAAAAAGAAGTCCAAGTTCATTCTCTTTGATGTGTGAGTGAAATAAATCACCAACTTAATTTTAGATCTTGAATTGGTTAAGATTTCAAATCTATGGACGTGTTTCCCATGTAGGGTTTGAGAAGAAGCATTACCAAACTACCTCTGTCTATTATGTGAAATCCTTATTAATTACAATAGCTAACATGTATGAAAAAACTAACTATGGTTGCAGTCATTGTGCTAGGTATTTTCTTGAATTTTCTCCTTTGGGCCCTGTGACAACTCCATGAAGGGACTATAATTATCCTCATGCTACTGATGAGGAAACAAAACTTTAGAGGTTCTAAGTAATTTTTCTAATATCGAGGAGCTCAAAGCAGCTGAGCTGGAATCTAAACCTGTGTCTGCTGCTTCTAGAAACTAGTTCTTATTTTCATGCCATACACCTTCTGCCATTATATAAGTGTATTTCTGATAACCCCCACTTTTAAGCAGAGAAGCATTATTGTTTTATGTGTTAGTGTTGTAATAGCACCCACTGTAGACATAAAATGATGTATCGTTCATGAGTTGACAGTTTTTTAACCATATTGACACTTTTGAGGAAGAGGGGGAAACTTATATGCTTAGAATCTACACTCTAATGGTTCAGATATGTACTGTTACTTACCTACATCATTTTTATAATCAAAACTACACTCTATTTCCCATTTTGTATTGAATAAAATGGAGGTCACAAGTGTTAAACAGCTTGCCATTTTGGTAACTTTGTTATCATATTTGGTTTCTCTCTCTCTCTCCTCTGTCTAGATAGAGAGAGGAGAGAGAGAGAGAGTAGTATATAGGTATATAATACATACTGTACCCTGGTTCTCATCAGCCTTTTTCCAATGAGTCTTGGCATCCATTACTGAATCTTACCTGAAACAATTATTAATATCATAGTCACTAAAGATATTTTTAAAGAATCTCCGACATTCCATCATCCCCATACATTTAGTAGGTGGAAGTCAACTCTAAATGAATATTTTTTTCTCCCTCTTGACATAATCACCCATTTATTTATTTAAATATGAGTACATTTCTCATTTTATTTATTTGGTTGTAATTTATAGGTATTGTTATTATTTTGATAGTCCCAGATTTATCCAGTGGGAGCCCCTTCAAACTGGATCCAGTGTCCTTCAGTGTCCTACTTTTACATGCCCTAATTTTCTTTGAGTACATCTTTACTTTCTGGCCAATGAAAAATAATAATTAAAAAAAAAAGCTATTCCAGGCTCATCTTATACTTTACTTCTCCAGTCCTGAAATCAGCCAATTATTCAAGGAGCCTTAGATCATATGTTCACACTGGTAACCCCAATCCCAGTAGAGCACCACCGGTGTTGTTTTATTCTGTCTCCATTACTATGTAGATAAGGTATTACTTCAGCAATGAGAAAGCTGGCTCCCTTTATCCATAATAAAATTATTTTTGCTCAAACTAAACAAAAAAAGAAAAAACAAAACAAAACTGGGCCTTGGGGGCAGTTATTTCTCATATCACTGCCCCCAGACCCAAGCCTGTTCATTATAATTTAGATTTTGTCTGGATTTTTTTTCTTTCTATTTGTAGATGATACATTATCATTAAAATTCTGCTTTTCAAATTACTCTGGGTAGTTCTTTCCTCCTCTTTACTGTAGTCATATTAGTCATTTGAAATACAGACAGGTTTTTTCCATTCTAATTGATTTTATTTTAATTTTGTAGGATGGGTTCCAAAAGTAAAGACTACAATAAAGGTATATTTAAAGAAGTTTCAAACCATAAGCTTCAACACTTCCAAACATTTTTCCACCCACTCACTATAAATAACTATAAATAATTAAAATTTTGTCTGGCTTATCTCTATCGGATTGCTTTTTGCATAACTAAGCAGATACATGAATATTTAATTATTCCTCTTTCTTACAGAAAAAAATGTAAAATACATTCTCTCATTTGCAGTTTGCATTTCTTATGTAACAGTATATCCTAGAAATCACTCCTTTAGTTAGTTAACGGAAATGCTACACATTCCTTTTTGCAGCTGCATGTTACTCCTATCTGAGGATTTGCTGCAGATTACTTCACCTCCCTATGTATGGGCATCTAGTTTGTTTCCAAAATTTTGTAATTAGAGAGAATGATGTAATATATATTTTCATATTATTAGAAGGCTACCATCAGTGAAGTTTCTGGGTCAAAATGTAAACACATACATAAACAATCAATATAGCCAAATTTTCTTTCATATTCTGTGAATCTGTGAGAATGCTCATGTTCTCACAGCCTCACCAATAGAATATTTTAAAAAGCTTTTCGTATTTCATAATCTGATAGATGAGAAATGGTATCTCAGTGTAGGTTTGATTTGCATGATTTGTAATGTGAGAATGAGAACTTCTGATATGTTTAAAGGTCATTATATCGTTTTGTGAAATCCCAATTCAAATGTTTTGCATATTTCCTACATGGTTGTTGGTCTTGATTCCATCAATTATAAGAATGTTTTATACAATTAAAACATATATTAGCTCTTTATTTCTGATATATGTTGCAGATTTCTTCTACTTTCTGTCATTTGTTTTCTGTCTGTTTTTGTGTTATTTAGGACATACAAGGTTTTTTTTAATCTTTTTCAAAAATTTTCATCTCAGATATATTAATCTTTTCTTTTATTGCATCTAGATTTTGAGTCAGATTTAAAGATTCTTTCCCATAATTCAGGTTAGAGAGGAATTCACCCACAATTTGAATGCTTCATGTCTTTTAAAATTTATTTCTGTCTATCTGTCAGTCTATTTATTTTACAGTTAGATTCATTTTCCTTTCAATAGATGAGTTGAGCCCATTAACATTTATGGATAAGGTGATGAGCCCCAATATGGGGCTCAAGTTTTACATTATTTTATGTTATACTTACTGTGTTTATTATACAATATTTATTTTTTCTTTCTCTGTACAATGTGATTTCTTACATAGTTTTTACAAATAATTTTGATATTTAAGAAAGTTTGCATTTTTGTTCTAATTTTTTCCTCTGTTCTGACTCCTTTTAAAGTTGTCTTTAGACTCCTCTTATTTTATTTAGCCTTTGAATATCTGGGTCAGGTTTAACGCCAGACAGAGGAAGATAAATACTGCATGGTATCACATATATGTGAGAAAAAAGTTGAACTTACACAAACATAAAAACAGAAAGTAGAAAAGTGGTTGCCAGGAACTAGTGGCTGGAGAAAGTAGGGAGAGGTTGGTAAAAGGGTACAAATTTCAGTTATAAGATAAGTAAAGTCTGAGGATCTAATGTAAAACATGGTAATTATAGTTGATAACACTGCATTGTTGGGTATTTTTGACTCACCCCTATTTTCTATGCATCAGATAATGGGCCCTACCTACTTTATTTTTTCTTTCTCTCATCTCCCTTTGCTATTATATTAATTCTTCTTTATTAGAACATATAACATTTATATACTTTTCTTCTATATATGTATCCACTTTAAAACAATTTAGAACTACTTTTAACTATATGAAATGTTAACTATCATTACTTTTGCCAGTGTTTCCTCCTTTATCTCTTCTTTGAATGAAGCTCATCCTTTTGTAGATTCTCAAGAATTGTGGGCCAGTGTATTCCCTGAGTGTTGTATTTTAAAATTTGTTGCATTTGCTGTTCTGTATTGTTCTGTATGCTTCTATAGCCTTAGTATTAGAAGTGCCTCTAGTCTCCAAACAATTATCACATGGGTAATATCTATATTTTAATCATTTTGATATCTTATAAGACTAACGCAGTATTCACCTTTAGTTGATACTTGGTGATATGTGTAAGATTTATTTAACTGTTAACAATTTTTTTACTTTTAAAATGCAATTTTGGGAATAAAGAATAATTATTGCTAATTTCAGATAAGCATGACTCCTAAACTTGCATTTTATATCTTATAAGAAGAGCAACTACAGTAATTGAATCATGCAGATCATATGTTAATTTTATGGGCAAGTACATCACTGCTGTAACAATTCCCAACTTGCTCCATGACTAAAATTGCCCAGGTTATAATACCCTACTCAAGGTTCAGAACTATGCATTTAGTAGCTAAGTATTGTGAAGGGAGCTAACAAGTATAGTGTGAGGAAACATGCAGAATGAAGCACATTTCCAACTGGTAAAAATGAATAAATAGCAAAGCTGGTCCTAATAACTCAATCCCTGACAGTTTTCTGATTCCAATTATCACCCAAGCTTATGGGAACAATAGCTTTTCACTTCCCATACAATAATCGGTCTGTCCTCAGAGTCAGAAAAGTGAATTTATCGAAAGGGGGGGAATTCCAGAACAAGTCTACAGCCCAAAGCAGCAGACTGTAGGGACTCCAGTGCCAGGAGACCAGGCTGATGGTGCCACAGTTTGTGTTGCTGATGGACTTAATAAAGCTTTTGCTGGTTATCAGTTGTGATCTAGATACCTAGAGACCTTTTTTGCTGGTGATTTTAGAGCAATTTAAGGAAAAAAAGAAGAATGAGAGTTTTAAATTGTATTAAGTGATTTGAAGCAGAAGTCAAACCAGTTTAGTTTTATATTATCTATCTATAAGTAGATAAGGAAATATTTAAATTAAACCAGTTTATACATATGAAAATTTTAAACATGGCTTGACATATAATAAGCATACAAAATTAGTAGCTGTTGTTGCTGCTGAAACATTTCCCGGGTGTAGCCAGAGCTCTGAGCCTGCTGAAAACTTGGCCCAAATAGTGCTCTCACATGTTGCTTAACTGCAGCCTGACTTGAATTCTCTACTGCCTGAGGCTTCTCTGGTTACAAATACAAGAAGCCTGGATATTGAAGCATAAATATGTGGAGGAATCAAATAAGTTAGGCATTTCTGATACCTTCCATCCATCTCCTTAAAAATATGTGCCATCTTCATTCTGTATTGTTCTTACATGACCCCGGAAGTATATCTGCTGGTGTTACTCTGACCCCAAAAAGCATATGTGACAACAAAATATGGAAAAGTGAAATCACCATCCAGAAAATGGCTAAATCAAAAAGAAACATGAAAGACGATGTGCACATACATTTTCTGAGTGATCAATTTAGAAGTACAAAGTAACTAAAATTTCAGGTAGAGATGAATTTAACAGAATAGAAGATCCTCACAAGAGATACTCTGTTTAATTCAATAATGTAGGAAATTGACTAAAGTACTTTTCATGTGTTGACTTCATTGACATAAACATGACCGATATCTGGCTATCATTGAAATAAGAAACATTCACTCTTGGAAGCTCACTGGTGGGGATGATTCAAGAGGAAGAGCCAGCCTTGAATATTCATTCTGCTCTTGCTTTCAAGAGTGTCTCTGCCTACTCTCCGTTCTCTTCCTGGAAAATTATGTCTTTCCTCAAACATTGTTCAAACATGAAATTTTCTTTGCTGTGACTACAAAGCCTTTTATATTTACCTAAATTGCAGCCCATGACATATTATTGTAATATGATAGCTATCAGTGAGATCATGGCAGTTAATTAATTTTAATGATGCTTAATTTATTATTTCTTTGTAGCTAGAGTATGTTTATTTTCACATATAAAGAGTTCAAAGCCCATGTAACCAAAATGAGGTAATTTTATTGTATCTTCTCCTACAACCTCAGCTACAACAGTTAATGTTTCTCTTTGATTCAGGGGAATGCAATGATGAATGAAAACAGACACAGCTGTGCTCTGAGAAAGTTTATAGATGTTGACCAAGAATTAAGCCAATAGATAGAAAGAGAGAGAGAGATAGTAGTTAACTACATGAAATGAGTGGGAAGAGAAGACATTTTTCTAAGCAGATTAAAAACAACATTTGAAGAGACACTCTAACAGGAAAAATAATGACCCATTCAAGGAGCAGATGATGATAATGGTGATAGAAGGGGGATGCAGACTCAGTAGTAGTACCAGGAGCCAGTGTGGCTGGAGGGAGTAGAGGACAGGGAAGGTTAAGTCATGGAAGATTATAAGAGAAAGCTTGAGTGGATGGCAGATGCCAGAACATGCACAGCTTCGAATTTATCAATAATATTTTTATTTTTATAAAACAGCAATGAGATAAAAACTAGAAAATAGGAATTAACAGACGCAAGGATGATATTCCATGAGGACAAATAAAATGTATTCATTTCCTAGGGTTGCTACAGTAAAGTACCACAAACTGGGTGTCTTAGAACAACAGAAATGTATTTTCTCACAGTTTGGAGGCCAGGAATCTGAAATCAAAGTGTTGGCAGGGCCATGTTCCCTCTGACCGTTTTAGGGAAGGATCTGTTCCAGACCTCTTTCCTGACTTCTGGTTGTGACTTGTGGCAGGCAACAAGGCTCCAGGCTTCACATGGCATCTTCCCTGTGTGTATGTGTCTGTGTTCTTATTCCCCCTTTTTACAAGTATACCAGTCATATTGTTTTAGGGTCCACCCTTACAGCCTCATCTTAACTAATTACATCTCCAAGGATCTTATTTCTAAATAAGATTTCATTTTAAGATACTGGAGTGTATGAATTTGTGGAGGTACACAGTTCAGCCCACAAAAGAGGCATATTTTTAATGGTGCAGAGTTGATCATTGTATCACACAAAAAATTTCCCTTTTTTGGCTAATATATATTTTGTTTATTTTACTATTTTAAACATTATCCTGCATTTACATCTTATAGTCCATCATATTTGAGATCTTCTAAAAGATTTAAATTCCTTTATTTTTACAGACTAAGTAACAGTACAGATATACTTACATAAATCATATAAAATTTATATTAGGTAACTGCATATCCATTTGCCATAAACTATATTATCTTTACTCAATAGATATGCTAAGATTATATAGTTCTTTATATGTTTTTTATAAAAAACTAAGCATAGAACATTTAGATTAAGATGGCAGTCCAGGCTCACATGTATTCCCCTTATCTTTCATAAGAAACTAGCACTGTGCAGAAGTGGAAACAATAAAAGACATTAAAAAAAAAAAAGAATTTAGGAGGGGGTGAGGCACAGAACAAACAGGTGATTAAAAATTCTGGAGGAGAGAAGAGAAATAGAATTGGGAGGATACAGGAATGGACAGTATAAACATCTGGTGGGACCTTTATATACCTGGTGAAAAAACAAAATAAACAGCAGGACCCAATGACACAGAGATCATTCTAGAAGCAAACAAAACAAAAAAGCAAAACAAACCCTTAAATCAACATCATAAATTTAATTAATATTAGTATAAATACTGAGAAGTTACCACATTCAAATAACAAATATGGCATTCTGAGCAGCTGGAAATTAAAAATAAACGAGTTCTAAATATTATATATGACTGGTGAGAAAAACATTCTATAGAATAACTGGTGGATAAAAATCCTGAAATGTTCCCAAATGAAGGGTGGAAGACTGGAAATCCCAGAATTTATGAGAGAAAAAAACATTGAAAGCAATACATAAGGGCAGATATATAGAATCCCCCAAAACACAGAAGAAAACTAGGGAAGAGGGATTATATATATAATATATATACGATATATTGTATGTATAATATATATATTACCAATTTATAAGAGGTATGTTATAACCTGAATCTTTAAATTGAAAATTATCAAGTGGCTAGGATAGTTTCAACAAAAGAAAGAAAAATAAGGCATTCTTATGCAATTATTTAGACTGTAAAATGCCAAAGGTAAAATAAAAATAAATATTGAAAAATTACTTAGGCATCCTCTAAGATGCCTCTGGATTCCACATCACAGAAAACTTCGAAGCTCTTACATAAAATATGAATATAATTTATAGAAAATATAAATAACACTCTACCAGCAGAACCTTAGCAGCAGTGTTGTGTGTTTTTATATCACTATGTGAATATATGTCTTTATGATCTTTCAGAGGTGCCAGCTGGAATGTTAGGGTAAGCACAGTGTTTGTTACAGTTGGAAGAGGTGTTTATGTGCCAATAAAAGTCATATTGCTTCACAGAATATATTCTTCAACTTGTCATCCTTTCAGTAAATATCAGTTAAAATGTGTGAATGGTGACATCAGTCATAGTACTTGATACTTTTTTTTTAGATTTACACCATAAACATAAATTGGACAACTTGAGAAATACAGTAGATAAACTCAGGAAGCTGAAGAAAAAAATTAAGTGACAAAGAAGAAGATCTTTGCATTCTTTAATATACAGAGAAATTTTAATAGGTTCAGGCTTCAGTTTACTATATGGATCCAGTCTATAACGATTATACTGGTCAGAAATAAAAGTTCATTTTATTTTACTTTTTAAAATTTTCTGTTTTTTTAAGTTGAGGTATAATTGATGTACAATATTATATAAGTTTCAGGTGTACAACATAATGATTCACAATTTTTAAAGTTTATACTCCATTTATAGTTGTTATTAAATATTGGCTATATTCCCTGAGCTGTAGAATATAACCTTGTAGCTTATTTGTTTTATAGAACATAGTACTTTGTGTCTCTTACTCCTCTGCCCCTATTTTGCTCCTCCCCCTTTCCTTCTGCCCACTGCTAGCCACTACTATTTTCTCTATATCTGTGGGTCTGTTTCTTTTGTTGTTATATTCACTAGTTTCTTGTGTTCTTTAGATTCCACATGTAAGTTGTACAGTATTAGTCTTTGTCTGACTTATTTCACTGAGTATAGTACCCTCCAAGTTCATCCATGTTGTTGCAAATGGCAAAATTTCATTATTTTTTATGGCTGAGTAGTATCCCATTGAATATATACCACATCTTTTTTTTTTAACATCTTTATTGGAGTATAATTGCTTTACAATGTTGTGTTACTTGCTTCTGTATAACAAAGTGAATCAGCTACATGTATACGTATATCCCTGTATCTCCTCACTCTTGCGTCTCCCTCTCACCCTCTCTATCCCACTCCTCTAGGTGGTCACAAAGCACCGAGCTGATCTCCCTGTGCTATGCAGCTGCTTCCCACTAGCTATTTTACATTTGGTAGTGTATATATGTCCATGCCGCTGTCTCACTTCGTCCCAGCTTACCCTTCCCTCTCCCCTACCCGTGTCCTCAAGTCCATTCTCTATGTCTGCGTCTTTATTCCTGTCCTGCCCCTAGGTTCTTCAGAACATTTTTTTTAGATTCCATATACATGTGTTAGCATACAGTATTTGTTGTTCTCTTTCTGACTTACTTCACTCTCTATGACAGACTCTAGGTCCATCCACCTCACTACGAATAACTCAATTTCGTTTCTTTTTATGGCTGAGTAATATTCCATTGTATATATGTGCCACATCTTCTTCATCCATTCATCTGTCGATGGACACTTAGGTTGCTTCCATGTCCTGGCTATTGTAAATAGAGCTGCAGTGAACATTGTGGTACATGACACTTTTGGAATTATGGTTTTCTCAGGGTATATGCCCAGTAGTGGCATGGCTGGGTCATATGGTAGTTCTATTTTTAGTTTTCTAAGCGACCTCCATACTGCTCTCTATAGTGGCTGTATCAATTTACATTCCCACCAGCAGTGCAAGAGGGTTCCGTTTTCTCCACACCCTCTCCAACATTTATTGTTTGTAGATTTTTTGATGATGGCCATTCTGACCAGTGTGAGGTGATATCTCATTGTAGTTTTGATTTGCATTTCTCTAATGATTAATGATGTTGAGCATCCTTTCATGTGTTTGTTGGCAATCTGTGTATCTTCTTTGGAGAAATGTCTATTTAGGTCTTTGCCCATTTCTGGAGTGGGTTGTTTGTTTTTTGATATTGAGCTGCATGAGCTGCTTGTATATTTTGGAGATTAATTCTTTGTCAGTTGCTTTGTTTGCAAATATTTTCTCCCATTCTGAGGGTTGTCTTTTTGTCTTGTTTATGGTTTCCTTTTCTGTGCCAAAGCTTTTAAGTTTCATTAGGTCCCATTTGTTTATTTATGTTTTTTTTTAATTTCCATTTCTCTAGGAGGTGGGTCAAAAAGGATCTTGCTGTGATTTATGTCATAGAGTATTCTGCCTATGTTTTCCTGTAAGAGTTTTACAGTGTCTGGCCTTACATTTAGGTCTTTAATCCATTTTGAGTTGATTTTTGTGTATGGTGCTAGGGAGTGTGCTAATTTTATTCTTTTACATGTAGCTGTCCAGTTTTCCCAGCACCACTTATTGAAGAGGCTCTCTGTTCTCCATTGTATATTCTTGCCTCTTTATCAAAGATAAGGTGATCTTAAATGCATGGGTTTATCCCTGTGCTTTCTACCCTGTTCCAGTGAGATGTATTTCTGTTTTTGTGCCAGTACCATACTGTCTTGATCACTGTAGCTTTGTATATACCACATCTTCTTTATTCATTCATCTGTTTATGGATCTTTAGGTTGCTTTCTTATTTTGGCTATTGTAAATAATGCTGCTATAAATAGTGGGATGCATATAGCTTTTCTAATTAGTGTTTTTGTTTTCTTGAGATATATGACAACAAATGGAATTGCTGGATCATATGATAGTTCTAATTTTAGTTTGATGCACCTCTGTTTTCCACAGTGACTGCACTAATTTACATTCTCACCAACAGTGTTCTAGGTACCCTTTTCACTACATCCTCACTAACATTTGTTATTTGTGGTCTTTTTCATGATAGCCATTCTCACTGATTTGAGGTGATATCTCATTGTGGTTTTAATTTACCTTTCTCTGATGATTAAAGATGTTGAGCATTCTTTCATGTGCCCATTGAACATCTGTATGTCTTCTTTGGAAAAATGTCTCTTCAGGTCTTCTGCCCATTATTTATTTATTTATTTATTTATTTTTTGATGTTGAGTTGTATGAGCTGTTTATATATGTTGGCTGTTAACCCCTTATCAGTCATATCATTTGCAAATATTTTTGCCCATTTACTAAGTTGTCTTTTCATTTTATTAATGGTTTAAGTTTAATTAGGTCGCATTTGTTTATTTATGCTTTTGTTTCCTGAGAAGACATTAAAAAAAATACTGCTATAATTTAGGTCAAATAGTGTTCTGCCTATGCTTTCTTCTAGGAGTTTTGTGATTCTGACCTGTATTGGAGAGAAATGTTTTGAAAGTATCAAAGTTTACATTGCTGTGATAAAGCATAAATTGTGATGGAAGTTATAAAACCAAATAAGTAGATTATTAAAAATTAGAATTCTTCACTGTACAAATAAGTATTTATTTCTTATGCATGACAATATGTTTTGTCCAAGTCTAACTAACCTAGTTCATAAAATAAAAATTTCTTGAAATGTGTTTTATAATGGAAAACATTAATCTTCTATCACTTCCTTGTATACCTTTATGAAATGCAGTGAGTTTAAGTGTAACAGTGAGCTGAAAGACAAATAAGATGTAAAATATTCTTTATTAAATTCATTTGAAGCCTTCATTTACATAATGTGGTGTTAATTTAACATGCATTCTTGTCCAGTGTATGAGATGTTGAGTATAAGCAATAATATTTTAAAAGAACTAAATATATTCCAAAAAATATATCAAAAATCCATCACTGATGGGACTTCCCTGGTGGCACAGTGGTTAAGAATTTGCCTGCTAATGCAGGGGACATGGGTTCGATCCCTGGTCTGGGAAGATCCCACATGCCGCGGAGCAAATAAGCCCATATGCCACAACTACTGAGCCTGCTATCTAGAGCCCGTGAGCCACAACTACTGAGCCCATGCACCACAACTACTGAAGCCCACACACCTAGAGCCCATGCTCCACAACAAGAGAAGCCACCGCAGTGAGAAGCCCACACACCGCAATGAAGAGTAGCCCCCGCTCGCTGCAACTAGAGAAAGCCCACACACAGCAGTGAAGACCCAACACAGCCATAAATAACTAAATAAATAAATAAGTAATTTTTTTAAAAAATCAATCACTGAATGTGGACAGACAAGTGAAATACGTTATTTTAAAATATCTTTAAATTTTTCGGGGTCTCAAAGTGAGTTTTATTTTGAAAGAAAATGCTCAAAATGAAATTCTTTTCCTAAGAGTTTAGTATATATTAGAATTCCTGGATTCAATCCAATTGTAGTCAACCTCTTTCAATGACAAACAGGGGAGAAAGCAACTTGTTTTCTCTTTCTTATTAAGGAGAACATTGTCACAGGATAGAAAGAATATAAAAGCCAAGATAAAAAGTTCAAAGCTTGACTAATTTATTCAGAATGCTGCCATTTATTACAAAATAAAACATAGAAATTTACTTAAACAGAAGTCACAATGGATCAACCAAATGGGTCAAAAGATCAAAAATAGATATAAATACGTATTTAATAGTGAAAACAAACATTTTAAATATAAAATAAATATTCACTGAGAAAGGAGAATAATGGAAACATTATTTCTTACTTAGGCTAGGTGTAACTAGGTATCACTTGTCTAATTTATAATAAACTGTCAGTGACTGCAGAAAAAAAAAATCTATGTGTGTCTAGTACATACAGTTATTCAAATACTTGCTAAAATGAGTTGCTCCTTTAGGGCATGTCTTTTTACTTAGTTTTGTTCTTATTGCTTAGTTTGATTACAATTTTTGTTTTACTGTTCAACTATGTAAATAGCTTATATAAGCTATATCACCATGCAGTATTAGAGTCTTTGGTATAGTTTCTCAGATTAGATTTTCAGAAAAGTGAAGACTTGTTAACCCCAAAATCCAGATCAAAACATAATTAGCAGTAATTAATTTGTGTTGAATTCAGATCAAATGAATAGCAATAAAATTGTTACTAAGGTTTAGAACTAATGTTTATTGAAAACACTTAATCTTCACAAAAATCCTGTAAAGTACAAAATATATATTATTGATAAGCAAAACATTATTTTATATTAATATTAATATAATTAAGTTTGGACTCCACAGCCATATAAATAGACTGTAAATTTGGGAAAAAAATATATATGTATACACAGCTCACATGAAATTAACATTATATGTTTGATACACTAAAATCTAAGACAGTTCAACCATTGGGTAAAAAGATCATGTGAATGCCCATCCTTCCCAATACCCCTATTGAAAAAACAATGCCAAATAATTAATGTAAAAATAACATAACAATAAAGAGGATATAAGGGTTAGGGAGAGAATGAACCTTCAACATTGAATAAATAAGTTTAACTATATTCATGAATATGAAGTATTGATAAATATTTTTACATATAAGCAGAATGGAAGCAGCTGCAACTTAGATAACACTGAAAGGGAATATGATGTTACTCTCCAAGTTGAAATACCAGAGCGGGACTCACAGTAATTTGTCAGGTAAGGTTGATGGGCAGGATTTAAATGTAAAGATGTAACATCGAGAGAGGAATTTAATTCCTGGGAAATTAAAAAGATATAGGGCAATTCTCTAAAGAAATTATACAAGCTTCAGAGGAGAGCAAAGGTGTTTATAGTGTCTGTGGGTCATCCACAGTAAACATTTATTTATGAAATACCATGTGTGGGGAGGTGGCACTAGTTTTCTAGTGAGCACTCTTAAAATTAAGCTGTTCAGTTAACATGCAGCTTTATCTGAATAAGTGTCCTGGTCAGTTTTTTTTTTTTTTTTTTTTAAAGATGTCCTTAAGGAAACAGTTTTATAAACTAAAGAAAAAGAAACACCTTACTAATTTAAAATAAACAATCCAGTATTTCATTCTTAAATATGAACAGACAACTAAGCAAACAGCTTTCATAAAAAGTGAAGATAGATAGAAAGATAAATAGATAAACAACAAAACAACAAATTAAAAAAACTGGTTAAAGATGTGAAAAAATATAATTTGAATTATAGATGAAACTACATGAAAAAAGTTCCTGAGAGAGAGAGATTAAACTATATATAGGGCTTCCCTGGTGGTGCAGTGGTTGAGAGTCCGCCTGCCAATGCAGGGGACACGGGTTCATGCCCTGATCCGGGAAGATCCCACATGCCACGGAGCAGCTGGGCCCGTGAGCCGTGGCCGCTGAGCCTGTGTGTCCAGAACCTGTGCTCCACAACGGGAGAGGCCACAACAGTGAGAGGCCTGCGTACAGAAAAAAAAAGAAAAAAAAAACAAAAAACCTATATATAAGGGGCCTACCATATACTCTGTAGTATATAGAGGTATAGTAATATAAGAACTATAGAAACATAGGATAAAAGGATATTATGAAAAAATACACAATTGGATGAATGTAGAATTAATTGAAACAAAAATTATGATTTACAGGAGAACCAAAGATTCAAAGGGACAGAAATCTGTATCCAAGTAAATTCTCCTAAAATTAGAAGCAAATATAAAAATAAGGAAAATATGTGAGAAATGGTAAAGAGATGCAGATCACTCCAAAAATACAGTACCTGAAAATAAGAATCCAAGAACATGTGAGAACAGAAATTATAAACAAAATAATAAAATTTCAAAGAACATTTGTAGGAATAACTTTCTGAGAAAAAGGGTCCACTGAGACTACTATATCAAATAATCTCACCCATGTTAACACACTTATGGAGTCTCACCTCTAGAAGGATAAAGAGAACCTAGGTGATTCTTATCTCTTACGTAGAAATATGTGCCAAGTTGGCGTAAGTCTTGTATCCACAGGCCTGATGATAAAGAACAATGGAACAACTCTTCAAACTTTGTGAGGAAAATGAACTGCATGTAGATTTATATTAAAATCTGTAAAAATGAAATAAGTTAAAGATATCAAAGAGAAGTTATCTGAGAACCAGGAAGTAGTGGCTCCCATATGGAAAACAGTGGAGGGGGTAATTCCAGTGTGGTAGCTTCAGTGCAGCTCTGGAGAGTAAAATAGTTCAATTTAGAGGCAGAAGACAGAGGACACTAGGAGAGAGGTTTCTAGGGAGGAAATCAGGATCCTGCTAAACATGTGTTACCTACCAATCTGGGTAAGTGTGAAAATAGGCCATACCCATTTTTTCAAACAAACAAAAAGTTAATTTAGAAATATCACATACACCCAGACACATGCACCAGGACAGTCACACACATAAAAACACTAGTGGGATAAAAGAAAATATTGATCCATATTCAAAACAAACACAAATATGGCAAGGTTTTCAGTAAGTAAAGTGTGTTAAAAAAAGAAGAGAAAATAGCAAGATAACCGTTAAGCTGTGAACATTCAGAGTCCCAGGATTCATGCTATTTTATCAGTAAAAAAGAAAATGGACTTAGTCAATAATTTGATCCTACAATAAAGAGTATTTACATAATTACTATACAGAGGAATACATTGGCTTCACATTTACAACCAATTTAGAGACAAAGCACTATGGCCTTTTATAGACACAGAAATAGACTTGAAAAAGTTAAATATAAAACTAATGAAATAAAGATAAGGATAATGGTAAGAAATAAATTAGGTAAATAAAGATATTTCTACCCTTGCACCACATGATTTTAACTTCTATAGATTTTTAGTATATTTTATGTTTGGTCATGCTTGATCTCACTAAATGTTTTTATTTTTGAAAACCGTTTTTGGCTGTTCTCTTGTTTTTGCTATTTTAGATGATTATTACAATAATTAGGTTACTACAAACAGAAACTCACTTTGGTATTTTGGTTGAAGTTGTCTGTATTACATAGATTGTTTGGGGGTAGTGTATATTTATATCACTATATACTCTTATCTAATTCTTTTATTTTTCCTGTAAGTGAATTTTTGTAATATTCTTCAAATGACTCCCACACATTTACTATAGCTACTCATAAGTTTTTATGCAAATATGTAAAAAAATGGTATATGTGTGTATGTATATATGTATATATACATATGTATATATATATATATATATGTAACTTACCTGATCACCTTACTAAACGTGATTCCTAGAACTAATTGCTTACAGTTGCACTCCTTATATTTTGTAAGTAGATAATCATAGGATTTATACAGAGTCCTGAAAGTTCCTTTCAATTGTGTGTATTTATATTTCTTGTCTTTTGCCACTGGCTCGAATTTCCAGAGTACTAGTCATTAATCATATCCACGCTTTTGAATTAACTTTTAACATTTCATTGTGAGTATCTTGCTATAAATAAAATATTTTACAGAATATATTTGTATGATTTTATATAAAATATTTTATCATAAACTGATATTTAGTTGAATTTTATAAATTTTAGATTTTTTCAGTATGATTTTACTTAGCTTATTATTTTGATTAAATATATGTTAGTTTTTATTAATTCTCCTTGTATCATAATTATTGGTGACATAGAAAATACTTTAGAACTTTGCTGGCTTCAGATTTCTGATTTTTTTCTTTGATGTTTTTGTGTTAACATTTATTAATACGATTGGTTTGCAAAGTTTTTTGCTTTTAAGTAATTTTGGTGTTAATCACACATGATTTATAAAATAGTCTGTTAAATGTTGATTCTTCTCTATACTCTGGAATATTTTCATCTGCACTGAATATTCTGCATCTTATAGAGCTGCCAACTTTGAATCAAATATAGTTTATATATAGGGGCTAGTCTTCAGTATATGGAGATCATTAGAAGACACTGGGTACTGGAGACAAGAAAAAAATCTTGACTGACAAAACACAGACTGGAATCCTGGAGGAATTAAATAATGGATCATAAGTTATCATAATACCAAGAGCTTTTTAAAGCCAATTGAAAGGAAGGCAGGATCTGAAACTGAAAAATAGTTCAGTAAGGAATGAAGGCAGACAATATCATGGGTGAAATGTAAGTATTATAAAATAGAAAGTATCTGTTATTTTAGTGGGTGAAGCTTCCAAGCACACAAGTAATCATGTAAGCATTCCTCAGTCAGCAAAACTTCCTACTGTGAATATTATAGAAGCCGAGGCCAACATGTGGTCTAGTAATTCTTGCCGGTGAGTTAGTGCCCTATGGCTGAGGACGTAGGAGAACATTATCAGTATACCATAAAACAACTTCCTAGGAGTTAAAGGTCTCCAAACAATAAAGTAGGCCTTTTAAAAATACTCCTTATAACCATATTCCTTAAAAAATTATAAAAGGTAGTAAATAGTAAAGGTCATCCCTGTATAAATGGAAAGATGACTTCTGTGGTTTCTTTATATAATTTTTTTAATTATCAAAGTCTGTATAAGACACTAACCTGTACCAGGTTTGGCTGACTAATTTTTTAAAATAAAATTTAAAAAATGAAAAAGTAAACAAATATCTAAGACAAACTACTAAAATATGATAGGATTTTGAAAAATCAGAAAATTTTCTTCTTTCACCCAACTACAGTTGCACATTGAAGCAGGTTAGCAACATGAGTGCATCATGGTTGCAGTACTGGAATTGAATATTAGGCAGAAATAAAGTTTAAAACAGAGTGGGTCTATATTCATTTTATTTTGCCAAGTTCTGATGAGGGCAGTGTTTTAAGTCATAACATATTATTACTTTTTAGTTTGTTTCATGTTATTTTAAAGTAGAATTGGGCATCCTGGTTTTTCCTGTCTGGCTAAAGTATCTCTCTTTGTTTTAGCCAAAGATTGAAGCTTCCTTTATCATAAATTTAAGTAAATAAAAATGGCTGATTTGATAAAACTGTATACAAGTTTAACTGTGGTATGTGTCAAAGGATATTTTTATTTCATTGTTTTATTAGATTTATGTTCTTTATCAATTTATCCTGAAAAGAAACAGCAAAGTAGGGTTTTGTTTTACTATAAAATGAAAAGAAAGAAAAGAGTAGCATAGAGCTAGCTTATTCCTTCTCAATTTGCAAAATCTCAGATTTCTTGATTTGGTTGTTAATATTACAAAAGATCAATAACTGTCAAATCTAAAGGAAAATATATGTATTAGAATGCATATATAATTTTCTATTTAATATGCTACAAAGATTGAAAATAAAAAATTTTTAAAGGTACACATATATTCTCTAACACATACCAAAATATATTGTAACCTATCAAATATTTTAAATATGGTTACAATTCCATGCTGTCTTTTATATCAGTATTTTATAAGCTTTAAATTGCATTTTTACATACATAATAACTTGGATGAGTATTTCTAAATTTATGCCATTTGATTTTGAAAAATAAATACTTGACAAAATTTACAGAAAACATTCAGAGCAGTTTATCATCCCTTTCGTTTTTTTTTAACAGCCAATGCTCTGGTGTGGGAATATTATGGCAGCAAAAGTACCTAAACTTTGAATATGGATACATCTGTATTCAAATACAGATTAGATTAATTGTGTATAAATAACATGGCATGTAGAGAAATCTAAATAAAAATATGTGGTATTATTATTAATTTATCCTCTTAGGCTGACTGTGTAAATCAACCCTTGAAATTTTAAGTAACGTACCCAAGAAAAAGTAAGTATATGCTCAAGGAATAAGTCTTCTGATTTTATATTTTAATTCTTTTAAGTCATCAGCGTTTAGGTAAATAAAACTTTAACATGGGGACCTTTGTATTAAATAGGAGTAAAATGGTATGAAATCATAAAATATATCTGGCAACTTTTTATGCAGAAATAATATATCATTCACATTAGTATGAATCAGTGATTGATCTGTTAAGTCTGTCATTTTGATAATGTTTCATTTGTTTTCAACTCTACTCAAGTTATTAATGATCAGATTCTCTGACTTTGAGAAATATAGAAATTTTCATTACCAATAATGAGATTTTCTCCTGTGAATGTATAGATCCAAGACAGAATCCAACCCATTAGATCCAAATCACTCTCTTTTCCTTAGATATAGTTAGCTTCTTAGATTTTATGATCTTGACCACAAGTCTTGAACATGAATTGAGTATAAGAGCATATCACATAGTTAAGAATACTAAGCACCAAGGAGATCAGGAAACTGCCCTGCAACATTCAGTATCATTATATCCTTGATATTAATTCTTGTAAACAAAATGATAAGCAGTGTGCTCAAGAGGAGTAGAGAATTTCATTCAACTATCATAAGTTTATTTGATCAACATTATATAGGTAAAACAAGACAATACAGGGAAGTACAATTAATCAAGGCTAAAACAAAAACATAAATGGCAGTACTACACTGACTAAAAGCAATTTTTAAAATCAGTATTGCTATTTAGAATTGGAAGAATATCTTAATAACTTTGTAAATAACTACATTATAAATCTCACATGTGGCTCAACAAATAATATTTAGCAGATTCTGAATTTGGATTTTGCTTTTCTGATTTCTAAATTATTGATATTAGTTTGTAATGTTTATTCAAGTAGTGATATAGTAATTTATAGTATTTTGATGTGATTTGTAATATATTTTCAGCTACAAAAATAATTTCTCTTACAACATAAAACAACAAAATTATGCCGATATATCATGGGAAGAAGTTGTGGAATAGCAAAACATTCAAATGTATGAAAGTGTCTACTTCTCTAGACCATGTCAATAAGGTCTTTGTCAGTTTTGTTCACAACATTACTACAGTGCCTGGAAACATGCATGACACATATTAGGCATTCAATAAATATTTGCTGAATGAATTTTAAAAAATCAACCAACAACATGGAATTATTTCAAATTGATTACCTCTCTACTTTTTTTGCAAATATTATTTTGCAAATAATCATTGCATCTTTCCTAACCCCAATTTAATGTTATGCATTTGCATGTGCCAAATCTTGAAAGTTGATTTATACTATTAATATACATAGAAAATAAGAAAAGTATTTTGACACTCTACATTATTAAAAACTAATTTATACACTAAGCATGTAATTAAATCGGTCTATAAGTTATAACATATAAGGTGTGAACTTTAAAAAGAAAAACAAAACTTCGTAATTATTGCCTATAGAATATGGACATGAAATTCCCATGGTCCTCTAAATTATTTTCTCTCAATTTCTCTCTCTCTCTCTCTCTCTCACACACACACACACACACACACAAACACACACACACACACACACATACTCACTCACTCACCCAAAAGGAGAGTCACATATTGTTATACGTGAGCCACTGTGATAAGCTTTGTAGTAAACAATTGAATAAAGGCCTTACGTTCATGGAGTTAACATTCTAGTGGGTGAGGCAGAGTTTTCAATGATTACATAAACTACCACTCATGTGAACAGGGTCTGAGGTGAAGGCAAGCAATATGAACCTCACTAGTTATGAGGTATAGATAATAAAGAAAGGTGTCTGACTCCAAAGATTAACTCAAGATTTTTGGAAAGGCATACATGTTAACAGTTTATTTTTAGTGTGGAAATTCTTAGAGTATTGAAAAGATATGCTGTTTCAGGATATGCAAAAAAAAGCCTTAGTAAGCAACATTTGCCAAACTAAAGAACCATTAAGTGGGAATGTTTGGGATTTAGAGGAATGTCAAGAAGACTAACAAGATTAGAGTAAAATGAGAGGAAGAATAGAAGCTTGATTTGAATAGTTGGTCAGTTTTTGTATTTTATAGATGAACTAATAAAATGTTTATTAAAAACTTTTTCAGGGGCTTCCCTGGTGGCGCAGTGGTTGAGAGTCTGCCTGCCGCTGCAGGGGACACAGGTTCATGCCCCAGTCCGGGAGGATCCCACATGCTGCGGAGCGGCTGGGCCCGTGAGCCATGGCCTCTGAGCCTGGGCGTCCGGAGCCTGTGCTCCGCAACAGGAGAGGCCACAACAGTGAGAGGCCCGCATACCGCAAAAGAAAAAAAAACAAAAAAACAAACCTGTTTTTCAGAGCTTTTTGAAGAGTCACCAGAGCATGGTAAGAACTTCTATTTTATTCTAAATATGAAACCATGGGAAGGCTATAAGCAGGGAAGGACATGACCCCATTTTGCATTGTCCAGAGCCTTCACTGATGTCTCTGTGGAGAACAGACTGTAAAAAAGTAGAAATGGAAGCTGAGAAATAAGTAGGAAGGCTACTAAGGCAGACCAAGTATGAGAAGATAATAAAGTGAGACTGGGGTCCTAGGGAAAAAGTTGCTGAAAAGTGATCTGATTTATAATACAGCTGGAGGATAGACAGTAAGATTTGCTGATGGAATGAATGATAAAAGAGAGAACTATACTGTGTTTCTAAGCTTTTTATCCTGGGCAGCCACTTATCACAATGGAGAACACTGAGGGAATCATGGGTTTGGGAGAGGGAATCATGTTAATTTTAAATTATTCTCATTACTTATCCAAGCAGTTGCACAATGACTTTGGAGTTCAGGGGCCAGTTCTTGACTTGAGAGAGATATTTGGACATTTGCAAGCACACACATGATATTTAAGCTGTCTAGCTAGATGAGGACATTCAGGTGGTGGATAGACAGAGAAGCCATAAAATGTGAGTACATCATCTCAGAGCCTTCCAACAATTAGAGCTCAGAAAGAGGAGGAAATTCAGCAAGAGGATTATCGCAGACCATGGTGTCTCTGAAACAAGATTCAACACTTCAGGGAGTCTTCAATAGTTTCAAGTCTTATTGACAGTTTGTAAAACATCCAAGAGTTTTTAAAGCACTTTCAAATTCATAATCTCATTGAATCACCAAATGAATACCATGCAATAAGTATTTCTGTTATCATAGTACAGATTAAAAATATATGATTCAAAAAAGCCACATAGCTAAGCTACTAAGTGGCAGAAGGAAGGAATGTAACCCAGATTTTCTGATTCGATCCTTTAGTGCACAGCCCGCAAAATAACAGATTCTATTAGTGTCATCCCACTATATACAAGTGCTATTCTTTTTTTCTATCTTTTTTAACATCTTTATTACAGTATAATTGCTTTACAATGGTGTGTTAGTTTCTGCTTTACAAAAAAGTGAATCAGCCATACATATACATACATCCCCATATCTCCTCCTTCTTGCGTCTCCCTCCCTCCCACCCTCCCTATCTCACCCCTCTAGGTGGCCACAAAGCACAGAGCTCATCTCGCTGTGCTATGCAGCTGCTTCCCACTAGCTATCGGTTCTACATTTGGTAGTGTATATATGTACATGCCACTCTCTCACTCCATCCCAACCCACCCCTCCCCCTCCCCATTTCCTCAAGTCCGTTCCCTAGTAGGTTTGCATATTTGTTCTGGTCCTGCCTCTAGGTTCTTTATGGCCTTTTTTTTTTTTTTTATGATTCCATATATATATATTAGCATATGGTATTTGTTTTTCTCTTTCTCACTTCACTCTGTATGACAGACTCTAGGTCCATCCACCTCACTACAAATAACTCAATTTTGTTTATTTTTATGGCTGAGTAATATTCCATTGTATATATGTGCCACATTTTCTTTATCCATTCATCTGTTGATGGACACTTAGGTTGCTTCCATGTCCTGGCTATTGTAAATAGAGCTGCAATGAACATTGTGGTACATGACACTTTTGGAATTACGGTTTTCTCAGGGTATATGCCCAGTAGTGGGCTTGCTGGGTCATATGGTAGTTCTATTTGTAGTTTCTAAGGAACCTCCATACTGTTCTCCAAAGTGCCTGTATCAATTTACATTCCCACCAAGAGTGCAAGAAGGTTCCGTTTTCTCCACATCCTCTCCAGCATTTATTCTTTGTAGATTTTTTGATGATGGCCATTCTGACCAGTGTGAGGTGATATCTCATTGTAGTTTTGATTTGCATTTCTCTAATGATTAATGATGTTAAGCATCCTTTCTGTGTTTGTTGGCAATCTGTATATCTTTGGAGAAATGTCTATTTAGGTCTTCTGCCCATTTTTGGATTGGGTTATTTGTTTTTTGATATTAAGCTGCATGAGCTGCTTGTAAATTCTGGAGATTAATCCTTTGTCAGTTGCTTCATTTCCAAATATTTTCTCCCATTCTGAGGGTTGTCTTTTCATCTTCTTTATGGTTTCCTTTGCTGTGCAAAAGCTTTTAAGTGTCATTAGGTCCCATTTGTTTATTTTTGTTTCAATTTCCATTTCTCTAGGAGGTGGGTCAGAAAGGATTTTGCTGTGATTTATGTCATAGAGTGTTCTGCCTATGTTTTCCTCTAAGAGTTTTATAGTGTCTGGCCTTTCATTTACGTCTTTAATCCATTTTGAGTTTATTTTTGTGTATGGTGTTAGGTAGTGTTCTAATTTCATTATTTTACCTGTAGCTGTCCAGTTTTCTGAGCACCACTTGTTGAAGAGGCTGTCTTTTCTCCATTGTATGTTTTTCCCTCCTTTATCAAAAATAAGGTGACTATATGTGCGTGGGTTTATCTCTGGGCTTTCTATCCTGTTCCATTAACCTATATGTCTGTTTTTGTGACAGTACTGTACTGTCTTCATTACTATAGCTTTGTAGTATAGTCTGAAGTCAGGGAGACTGATTCCTCCACTTCCATTTTTCTTTCTCAAGATTGCTTTCACTATTTGGAGTCTTCTGTTTTTCCAAACACATTGTGAAATTTTTTTGTTCTAGTTCTGTGAAAAATGCCAGTGGAAGTTTGATAGGGATTGCATTGAATCTGTAGATTGCTTTGGGTAGTATAGTCATTTTTCACAAAATTGATTCTTCCAGCGCAAGAACATGGTATATCTCTCCACCTGTTTGTATCATTAATTTATTTCAACAGTGTCTTATAGTTTGCTGCATACATGTCTTCTGTCTCCTTAGGTAGGTTTATTCCTAGGTATTTTATTCTTTTTGTTGCAGTGGTAAATGGGAGTGTTCCCTTAATTTCACTTTCAGATTTTTCATCATTAATGTATAAGAATGCAAGAGATTTCTGTGCATTAATTTTATATCCTGCTACTTTACCAAACTCATTGATTAGCTCTCGTAGTTTTCTGGTAGCATCTTTAGGATTCTCTATGTATAATATCATGTCATCTGCAAACAGTGACAGCTTTACTTCTTCTTTTCCAAATTGGATTTCTTTTATTTCTTTCTCTTCTCTGATTGCTGTGGCTAAAACTTTCAAAACAATGTTGAATAACAGTGGTGAAAGTGGGCAACTTTGTCTTCTTTCTGATATTAGTGGAAATGGTTTCAGTTTTTCACCATTGACAATGATGTTGGCTGTGGGTTTGTCATATATGGCCTTTATGATGTTGAGGAAAGTTCCCTCTATGTCTTCTTTCTGCAGGGTTTTTATCATTAATGGGTGTTGAATTTTGTCGAAAGCATTCTCTGCATCTATTGAGATGATCATATGGTTTTTATCCTTAAATTTGTTAATATGGTGTATCACGTTGATTGATTTGCATATATTGAAAAATCCTTGCATTCCTGGGATAAACCCCACTTGATCAAGGTGTATGATCCTTTTAATGTGCTGTTGGATTCTGTTTGCTAGTATTTTGTTGAGATTTTTGCATCTATGTTCATCAGTGAAATTGGCCTGTAGTTTTCTTTCTTTGTAACATCTTTGTCTGGTTTTGGTATCAGGGTGATGGTGGCCTCGTAGCATGAGTTTGAGAGTGTTCCTCCCTCTGCTACATTTTGGAAGAGTTTGAGAAGGATAGGTGTTAGCTCTTCTCTAAATGTTTGATAGAATTTGCCAGTGAAGCCATCTGGTCCTGGGACTTTGTTTGTTGGAAGATGTTTAATCACACTCTCAATGTCAGTGCTTGTGATTGGTCTGTTTATATTTTCTGTTTCTTCCTGGTTCAGTCTCGGAAGGTTGTACTTTTCTAAGAATTCGCCCATTTCTTCCAGGTTCTCCATTTTATTGGCATATACTTGTTTGTAGTAATCTTTCATAATCCTTTGTATTTCTGCAGTGTCAATTGTTACTTCTCCTTTTTTCGTTTCTAATTCTATTGATTAGAGTCTTCTCCTTTTTTTTCCTGATGAGTCTGGCTAAGGGTTTATCAATTTTGTTTATCTTCTCAAAGAATCAACTTTTAATTTTATTGATCTTTGATATCGTTTCATTTCTGTCTGATCTGATCTTTATGATTTCTTCTGCTAAGTTTGGGGGTTTTTTGTTCTTCTTTCTCTAATTGCTTTAGGTGTAAGATTAGGTTGTTTATTTGAGATGTCCCTTGTTTCTTGAGGTAGGATTGTATTGCTATAAACTTCCCTCTTAGAACTGCTTTAGCTGCATCCTGTTGGTTTTGGGTCATCATGTTTTCATTGTCATTTGTTTCTAGGTATTTTTTTACTTCCTGTTTGATTTCTTCAGTGATCTCTTGGTTATTAAGTAGTGTATTGTTTAACCTCCATGTATTTATATTTTGTGCAGATTTTTTTTCCTGTAATTGATATCTTGTCTCATAGCATTGTGGTCTGAAAAGATACTTGATAAGACTTCAATTTTCTTAACTTTGCCAAGGCTTGATTTGTGACCCAAGATATTATCTATCCTGGAGAATGTTCCATGAGCACTTGAGAAGAAAGTGTATTTTGGTGTTTTGGGATGGAATGTCCTATAAATATCAATTAAGGCCATCTTGTTTAATGTATCATTTAACACCTGTGTTTCCTTATTTATTTTCATTTTGGATGATCTGTCCATTGGTGAAAGTGGGGTGTTAAAGTCCTGTACTATGATTGTGTTACTGTCGATTTCCCATTTTATGATTGTTAACATTTGCCTTATGTATTGAGGTGCTCCTATGTTGGGTGCATAAATATTTATAATTATTATATCTTCTTAGATTGATCCTTTGATCATTATGTACTGACCTTCTTTGTCTTGTGTAATACTCTTTGTTTTAAAGTCGATTTTGTCTGATATGAGAATTGCTACTCCAGCGTTCTTTTGATTTCCATTTGCATGGAATATCTTTATACACCCCCTCACTTTCAGTCTGTATGTGTCCCTAGGTCTGTAGTGGGTCTCTTGTAGGCAGCATGTATACGCGTCTTGTTTTTGTATACATTCAGCAAGCCTGTGTCTTTTGGTTGGAGCATTTAATCCATTCACATTTAAGGTGATTATCGATATGTATGTTCCTATTACCATTTTCTTAAGTGTTTTGTGTTGTTTTTTGTAGGTTCTTTCCTTCTCTTGTGTTTCCTGCCTAGAGAAGTTCCTTTAGCATTTGCTGTAAAGCTGGTTTGGTGGTGCCAAATTCTCTTACCTTTTGCTCATCTGTAAAGGTTTTAATTTCTCCATCGAATCTGAATGAGATCCTTGCTGGGTAGAGCAAGCTTGGTTGTAGGTTTTTACCTTTCATCACTTGAAGTATGTCCTGCCACTCCCTTCTGGCTTACAGAGTTTCTGCTGAAAGATCCACTGTTAACCTTTTGGGGATTTCCTTGTATGTTATTTGTTGTTTTTCCCTTGCTGCTTTTAATATTTTTTCTTTGTATTTAATTTTTTGATAGTTTGATTAATATGTGTCTTGACATGTTTCTCCTTGGATTTATCCTGCATGGGACTCTCTGCGCTTCCTGGACTTGATTAACTATTTCCTTTCCCATATTAGGGAAGTTTTCAACTTTAATCTCTTCAAATATTTTCTCAATCCCTTTATTTTTCTCTTCTTTTTCTGGACCCCCTATAATTTGAATATTGGTGCATTTAATGTTGTCTCAGAGGTCTCTGAGACTGTCCCAAATTCTTTTCATTCTTTTTTCTTTATTCTGCTCTGCAGTGGTTATTTCCACTCATTTATCTTCCAGGTCACTTATCCCTTCTTCTGCCTCAATTATTCTGCTGTTGATTCCTTCTAGAGAATTTTTGATTTCATTTATTGTGTTCATCATTGTTTATTTGCTCTTTAGTTCTTTAGGTCCTTGTTAAACGTTTCTTGTATTTTCTCCATTCTATTTACAAGATTTTGGATCATCTTTACTATCATTATTCTGAATTCTTTTTCAGGTAGACTGCCTGTATCCTCTTCATTTGTTTGGTCTGGTGGGTTTTTACCTTGCCCCTTTATCTGCTGTGTGTTTCTCTGTCTTCTCATTTTGCTTAACTTACTCTGTTTGGGGTCTCCTTTTCGCAGGTTGCAGGATCATAGTTCCTGTTGTTTTTGTTGCCTGCCCCCAGTGACTAAGGTTGGTTCAGTGGGTTGTGCAGGCTTCCTGGTGGAGGGGACTAGTGCCTGTGTTCTGGTGGATGAGGCTGGATCTTGTCTTTCTGGTGGGCAGGTCCATGTCCAGTGGTGTGCTGTGTGGTGTCTGTGACCTTATTATGCAGCCTCTCTGCTAATGAGTGGAGTTGTGTTCCTGTCTTGCTAGTTGTTTGGCATAATGTTTTGAGCATTGGAACCTGCTGGTCATTGAGTGGAGCTGGGTCTTTGTGTTGAGATGGAGGTCTCTGGCAGATTTTCACCATTTGATATTACGTGGAGCTCAGAGCTCTCTGGTGGACCAATGTCCTGAACTCGGCTCTCCCACATCAGAGGCACAGGCCTGTTGCCCGTGGGAACATGAAGACCTTTTCATCCACATGGCTCAGAGTAAAAGGGAGAAAAATAGAAAGAAAGAAAGAAAAAATAAAACGAAATAAAGCTATTAAAATAAAAATAATTATTGAAAGTAAAAAAAAATGTTTTTAAATGATAATTAAAAAGAAAGAAAGAAGGAAGAGAGCAACCCAACCAAAAAACAAGTCCACCAGTTATAACAAGCACTAAAAACTATACTAAAATAACAAACAAAAAAAATGGACAGACAGAATTCTAGGACAAATTGTAAAAGCAAAGCTCTACAGACAAAATCACACACAGAATCATACACATACACACTCACAAAAAGGGAAAATGGAAAAAAATATATATATCGTTGCTCCAAACATCCACTGACTCAATTTGGGATGATTCATTGTCTATTCAGTTGTTCCAGAGATGCAGGGTACTTCATGTTGATTTTGGAGATTTAATCTGCTGCTCCTGAGGCTTCTGGAAGAAGTTTCCCTTTCTCTTCTTTGTTCATACAGCTCCTGGGGTTCAGCTTTGGATTTGGTCCTGCCTCTGCACGTAGGTCGCCCTCTGGTGTCTCTTCTTTGCCCAGACAGAAGGAAGTTAAAGGAGAAGCTGATTATGGGGCTCTGGCTCACTCAGGCCACGGGGAGGGAAGGGTATGGAATGTGGGGCGAGCCTGCGGTGGCACAGACTGGCATGGCATTGCACCAGCCTGAGGCACACCGTGTGTTCTCCCGGGGAAGTTGTCCCTGGATCATGGGACCCTGGCATTGTCGGGCTGCACAAGCTCCTGGGAGGGGAGGTGTGGATAGTGACCTGTGCTTGCACACAGGCTTATTGGTGGTGGCAGCAGCAGCCTTAGCGTCTCATGCCCGTCTCTGGAGTCTGTGCTGATAGCCACGTCTCCTCCCCCTCTCTGGAGCTCATTTAGGCGGCGCTCTTAGTCCCCTCTCTTCTCGCACTGCAAAACAGGGCAAGAAAAATTCTCTTGCATGTTCGACAGTTCCAGACCGTTTCCGGGACACCCTCCTAGCTAGCTGTGGTGCACTAGCCCCCTTCAGGCTGTGTTCATGCAGCCAACCCCAGTCCTCTCCCTGGGATGTGACCTCTGAAGCCCAAGCCTCAGCTCCCAGCCCCCACCCGCCATGGAGGTTGAGCAGAGAAGCCTCTCAGTCTGGTGAGTGCTGGTCGGCACCGATCCTCTGTGCGTGAATCTCTCTGCTTTGCCCTCTGCATCCCTGTTGCTGCGCTCTCTGCCGTGGCCCTGAAGCTTCCCCCCCACTACCCCCTGTCACGGAGGGGCTTCCTGGTGTGTGGAAACCTTTCCTCCTTCACAGCTCCCTCCCACTGGTGCAGGTCCCGTCCCTATCCTTTTGTCTCTGTTTATTCTTTTTTCTTTTGCCCTACCCTGGTACGTCGGGAATTTCTTGCCTTTTGGGAGGTCTGAGGTCTTCTGCCAGCATTCAGTAGGTGTTCTGTAGGAGTTGTTACAAAGTTAGACGTATTTCTGATATATTTGTGTGGAGGAAGGTGATCTCCACTTCTTACTCTTCGCCATCTTGAAGCTCCTCTCCACTTTTGTTTTAAATGAATATCCTCTCTTCTTCAAAATGTAGAGGCACACAGTTTCCACAGGCACCATATCCATCAATGGTTATATTAATCACTCCTCAAATTCAGGTGGAGTCCCACTGAATATTCTGTTACTTCTTCTTCACACCCCCTGCACTTCCCCGTGGCCTCCACCTCGTCCCTGCACCTCCTGGACTCACTGCGTATGTGACAAGTGCTATTCTCACATTGAGATTAAGTTCAAATAACTGGACATCCACATGCAAAAAAATGAATCTAGACATAGAACTTAGACACTTCATAAAATTAACACAAAATGAATCACAGACTTAAATGTAAAACGCCAAACTATAAAACTCCTAGAAGACAACACAGCAACATAGGAGAAATTCTACATGACTTTGGATATGTCAATGATTTTTCACCAAAGTCACAATCAATAAATGAAATAATTGATAAGCTGAAATTAAAATCTAAAATTTCTGCTTTGTAAAAGATAATATCAAGAGAATGAGAAGACATGCCACAGATTGGGAGAAAATATTTGCAAAAAACACATCTGATGAAGGATCATTATCCAAAATATGACAACTCAATGATGAGATAACTAAAAAATGCTATTAAAAACTGAGCTTAACAAAAGCTTCACCACAGAGGTGATACAGTTGGAAAAGCATATGAAAAGATGTTCTACATCATACATCATCAGGGAAATGCAAATTAAAATAACAATTAGATACCACTACACACTTATTAGAATGGCCAAAATCCAGAACCCTGACACCACCAATACTGACGAGGTTATAGAACAACAGGAACTCTCATTCATTGCTGGTGTGAATGCAAAATGGTGCAGGCGGTTAGTAAGACAGTTTGGTGGTTTCTTATAAAACTAAACATACACTTACCATATGACCCAGCAGTTGTGCCCCTTGATATCTACCCAAAGGAGTTGAAAACAGGTTCATACAAAAACCTGCACATGGACGTTTATAGCAGCCTTATTAATAATTACCAAAATTTGGAATTTTAAACTAACTCTTGTAGTAAAATGTGGTTAAACATAAGTTATGTACAATTTTATGTACAATGAAAAAATTTTAAATGCTTGCTTTGTATTTTCAAATACAAATTTATTTACCTGATTATTTTAATATGCATTTAGAGTGGTGTCTCTATTCATAAGTACACACACATATTTTCAATTATATTTTCAAAATTATATTTTATAGCAGATTATGAAATAATCTTTTTGACATGTGATATGACATATTTCTGCCATTTCCAAACTTCTACTTTAAGTTTAAGCTAATTTTCAAAATTTGCTACATAGCTCACAAGCAAAGAGTGTTAATCTTGAAAGAGATTGGACACTGGAATATAAATTTATCTTATTCAGATTCTTAAAAAGGATAACCCTTGCATTTTTCTTGATTAAAGCTCTTTCTAGTACAACTCAGACCCTATCTTGTTTTCTGCATTTAATTTGGCTCATTCTTGGTTCACTGTAAATTTTACTTTTGGGATGATAAATCTATATGCCTAACTGTCTAGTGCCCCTTATGGAAGTTATCCAAAAATAGCTGTCTTGCTTTAAAAATAGGAAGAAAAAGCCTTTATTCTTGTGGTTGTAAGACTCAGGAGATATGAAACCATTCCTCAGACATGCACTTTCCATCACATTTTATTGCTTCATATCCTTTCAGTAACATTGAGATAAGTGAAATGATATAGAATTTGCTGGTGCTAGATTGCACAGGAAAGAAAATAAACAGGTATATTTAGAAAGCTATTATTAATAAATAATTCTTGGAAATATTCAAATAAAGGATAATAGAGCTTCTGTTATTGGAAAATAACTTTTAAATGTATTTGAAGGAAAATACAAATGCTGGTTTTACTAATGAAAGCAGAGGAACATAAAACTAGAGTTTTGTTTTCTAGTATGTGGTATCTAAATTCTCAAGATATGTATAGAACTGAGCACTTTCATACTAATTTAATTGCTTTCATACTAATTTAAGTTAAATATCATCTATACTGTCTTATCTCCCATATATTCGTGCACCTTTCTATTTCTAATCAGCTGTTTCTTCTGGGTGTGAAAATTTTGTCTCATTTTAGTATTGGAAACATATCCCAAAGACAGTTAATTTAAACCTGTTAAATAATAAAGACAATTGAGAAACTTTTTTCACTTAACATATAACACACCATCTCCTAACACTGCACTACAGCAAGGATAAGTCGTTTGGGCCTTCATGCACCCTCTCTTGTATATGGCATAATCACTGATGCTAAAATGCTAATTTTTTTGTTTGCATAATATAATGGGTCAAATAAAATCCTGGGAGACTAATCAGACTGAACCAAGGAAGATGTTTCAGATTTCTATTTTTTTGGTTCTACTCACAAACACTTGAAGTACGTTGTACAGAAAAAGAAAGAAAGAAAGAAAAAGAAAGAAAGAAAATGTAAGTTATTGATGTGTATGATGGATTGATTAGACACGAATGTAAGGAAAATGTAGGTACTTTCCTGTGAAAGACAAAGCTACATTCCCAAATTGAACAAAAAGATAGAAAATACATACATATGTTTCCATACCAAACACAGAAGTGCCATTGTCACAAGAAAACTGCTGATGCACAAACAAAAATAATAAGAAATTTAAAGAATACTCATGACAGATTAAACAGATTATATTATCTAAAGTTTTGTGTCTTACATATGCTCGTGTTTCTGAAAAAATACTTTCCTCTAAATTACTTGAATCTCTACTCCAGTTTTTCTAATTCTCTTGTAAATACAGCCAACAAATAGAATAATAGAAACAAAAGAAACAATATTGAAACAAAATTACCTCCCAATTTTTTAGTGCCCTTTCTTCATTCAAAGAAAGGTAGCATTAGGAAAAGGAAAAAAAACCTCATATTTATTGAACATGCATGAAATAAAGGCTGCAGAAATCATGGCCAACAAAAAAGGAAAAAAATTATGAAAACTAGTTAATATAATGTAAAATTTGGCCACTCCATATTTTACATGGGATCTATGAGCCCATTCCAGAAATGGTGGAGGTTAAGCCTAAAGCCACTGGGAGAGCTTGATGGTGTTTTTATCTTTTTCAGCTACAGATCTCTTTTTTCAAGTAGAATTGTGTTTTGTACACAATATATAAATGGGATCAAAACAAAGCTGCTTGTCTTGAAGCAGGTTGGTAGATGAGACCCCATAAATCATAGCACCATGGCTGGTAGGGCTCCATGTATTCTGGAATAGCCACCTTGCCAATTTCTTTTTTTTTTTTAACATCTTTATTGGAGTATAATTGCTTTACAATGACGTGTTAGTTTCTGCTTTATAAAAAAGTGAATCAGCTATACATATACATATATCCCCATATCTTCTCCCTTTTGCTTCTCCCTCCCACCCACCCTATCCCACCCCTCTAGGTGGTCACAAAGCACCAAGCTGATCTCCCTATGCTATGCTGCTGCTTCCCACTAGCTATATATTTTACATTTGGTAGTGTATATATGTCCATGCCACTCTCTCACTTCGTCCCAGCTTACACTTCCCCCTCCCCGTATTAAGTCCATTCTCTAAGTTTGCCTCTTTATTCCTATTGTTCAGAAATATAACCCATAATTTCTATATTTAAAAAAATTAGACTATCACTCATTTATTTAAAAATATGTAAAGAAATAAATGATATAAGAAGAAGTAAAAGTTTTTTTTTAATTTTTTATTGGGATATAGTTGCTTTACAATGTTGTGTTAGTTTCTGCTGCACAGCAAAGTGAATCAGCTATACGTATACATATATCTGCTCTTTTTTGGATTTCCTCCCCATTTAGGTCACCACAGAGTGCTGAGTAGAATTCCCTGTGCTGTACAGTAGGTTCTCATTATCTATAGGTTATCTATTTAAAAATAGGTTATATATTTTATACACTTTAGTGTATATATGTCTATTCCAATCTCGTAATTCATCCCACCTCCCCTTCTCCCCCTGCTATCCGTACATCTATTCTTTACATCTTTGTCTCTATTTCTGCTTCACAAATAAGTTCATCTGTATCATTTTTCTAGATTCCACATATAAGCGATATTATACGATGTTTTTCTCTTTCTGACTACTTCACTCTGTATGACAGTCTCTAGGTCCATCCATGTCTCTGCAAATTGCACAATTTCATTCCTTTTTATGGCTGGGTAATATTCCATTGTATATATGTACCACATCTTCTTTATTCATTCCTTTGTTGATGGACATTTAGGTTGCTTCCATGTCCTAGCTATTGTAAATAGTGCTGCAATGAACATTGGGGTACATGTATCTTTTTGAATTAGAGTTTTCTCTGAGTATATGCACAGTAGTGGGATTGCTGGGTCATATGGTAGTTGTATGTTAAGTTTTTTAAGGAACCTCCATACTGTTCTCCATAGTGGCTATATCAATTTACATTCCCACCAAGAGTATAAGAGAGTTCCCTTTTCTCCACACCCTCTTCAGCCTTTATTGTTTGTAGATTTTTTTGATGATGGCCATCCTGACCAATGTGAGGTGATATCTTATTGTAATTTTGATTTGCATTTCTCTAATAATTAGGGATGTTGAGCATTTTTTCATGTGCCTTTTGGCCATCTGTATGTCTTCTTTGGAGAAATGTCTATTTAGGTCTTCCACCTAAATAGACATTTTTTGATTGGGTTGGTTGTTTTTTTGATATTGAGCTGCATGAGCTGTTTGTATATTTTGGAGATGAATCCCTTGTCAGTTGCTTCATTTACAAATATTTTCTCCCATTCTGAGGTTTGTCTTTTCATCATGTTTATGGTTTCCTTTGCTGTGCAAAAGCTTTTAAGTTTAATTAGGTCCCATTTGTTTATTGTTATTACTCTAGGAGGTGGGTCAAAAAAGATCTTGCTGTGATTTATGTGAAAGAGTGTTCTGCCTATGTTTTCCTCTAAGACAGCTGTCCCCAACCTTTTTGGCACCAGAGATCGGTTTCGTGTAAGACAGTTTTTCTACGGATGTGGAAGGGGATGGTTCAGGCTGTAATGTGAGCAACGGGGAACAGCAAATGAAACTTTGCTCGCTCACCCACTGCTCACCTCCTGCTGTGCGGCCAGGTTCCTAGCAGGCCACGAACTTGTAGAGGTCTGTGGCCCGGGGGTTGGGGACCCCTGCTCTAAGAGTTTTATAGTGTCCAGTCTAACAGTTAGGTCTTTAATCCATTTTGAGTTTATTTTTTAGTATGGTGTTAAGAGTGTTCTACTTTCATTCTTTGACATGTAGCTGTTCGGGTTTCCCAGTAGCACTTAGTAAAACATATTTTTCTAAATTCCATAATGGAAAATTGACATCCAGGATCAAAAATTTTGGTTTGCATTAGTAATTAATTTTACGTAATTAGAATGCTAATAAACAGTAGGAATGAATGTCAGCTTTAGAATATTCCCTACTTAGGCCTTTAGATGTAAAACTATTTGCATGTTGCTATTTTGTAAGATGGCTAAAAATAACACCTGCAAACAGTTATTTTTCAACCATTTCTTGGAAAGCATCAACAAATCCTAAATTTAAGAACAAAACAAGGTAATGTATTTAAGGTACTATTAAAAAGTATTCATATTCTGTTAAGTTGAAAACAGAAAGATAACGTGTTAGCAGCTTAATTATTTATTTAATAAGTGTTTATATAATTAAAAAAATTAATGTTTTTGAATACGAAATTATTTCTATTAGTTCTATATAATATATTGTGGTATTTTCCTTTAGTTCTTCCTAAGTGCAATTTTTAAATTACTATATTTTCACACTAGTGCCTAATATTACTGATTAAGACCTTAACCAATTACAGTTACATATCATAAATATTTCTTCAAAAGAATATACATATAAGAATGTAACATGGACAAGACCCAATGACAAATGGTAGGTTTAGCAAGACTTTAAAAAAATGTCTATTAACAAATGAAATGGGAAATTTTAAATTTATTTAGAAATAACAAAAAACATAATGCTGTTAATACAAATCATACTTATAAACAAGTCATTTTTTTCAATAGGCAAAGAAAAGGTATGGCTTTATAACTCTTCATTTATGTTGAAGAAAAGACTCAGTGGCAAACGTTAAAAATAGAAATTGTCGGGCTTCCCTGGTGGCGCAGTGGTTGAGAGTTTGCCTGCTTACGCAGGAGACACGGGTTCGTGCCCCGATCTGGGAAGATCCCACATGCCGCGGAGTGGCTGGGCCCGTGAGCCATGGCCACTGAGCCTGCGCGTCCGGAGCCGGTGCTCTGCAACAGGAGAGGCCACAACAGTGAGAGGCCTGCATACCACAAAAAAAAAAAAAAAAAAGAAATTGTCAAACACGAATTTTAATATTTCAAAAATAACTCATATACGTACATATTTACTGTTGAATATGGAGTGGCGTGAGAAAGGTAATGTATATCAAGGCCCCAAATTCCGAAATAAAATTATTTTCTAAAAGTTCTGTGAATTTGAGCAACTAACAAATAATAGTGAGAGGCTGAAAATATCAGTGCCTGGGTGTTCATAGCTTTTCTCCTGATCAGAGCATTTGGGCCTCACAACTGAGCTGTTTTATCACTACTCTCTGTGGGGAAAAGAACTGATGACAATTAGTGAGAAGTCAGAGCAAGCAGAGTAGAAACCCTGTATTTCTAGGGGTAGGTGTATCAGAACAACAGGCAAGGGAGGGAAGGGTTCCCAGGAGTTTCTTAGTACCAGAGTAGGGGGCAAAGAAAATTTCCATAAGACTCTCAGTAGAACATGTCCTTGTAACCCTTTAAATTTTTTGAAGAAAACACTAATGACTGAAATGCACAATTTCTATTGTACCTGCACTAAAAAAAAAAAAAAAAAAAAAAGACGACACTACTTAAATGAACTATGGCAGTTTCAGCTTTATATACCAAACAGAATTTCAAAGATGCAGTACCTTTTTAGAACTTCTTATTCCATGAGTTATTTTTGGCCTCAGTCCCAGTCCCCTACTCCTTCTCCGTCACACAAGATTGTTATCTGGATCCATAATTGGAATACAAGACAATCACAGCACAACCACTACTGCTTTTCCCCCACGTGAGAGCACTCACCCGCCTACCTTCTCTTTTCTTAAACATCTTTAAGAATGAGTCTGATAAAAGTCTACTGAGTTCTCAAAAACACAAAGAAATTATAGCAAGTGTTCTGTGCAGACCTGGTGAAGCTCCATTTCCCAGGCTTGAGGTGTGGTGCAAATACCTCCCAACCTCTACTGTTGGAGCTGAGAAAGGATGAGAGTGGGATGCAACCACAATAAATGATTATGCTTTATTATTACAAAATTTTCAGAGAATTAATGACCATAATAAGTAGAATAAATGACACCGTAAATACCCCCACCCCTATCGTGAGTACTTTAATACTTCAATTGAATTTTAGAATAAGTCATCTTTTGTAATTTTTTAAATTTGAAAATGACTCACAAGAAGCTGTAAAATTAATGCAGAGAGTTCTTGTGTATTCTTTACCCAGATTCCCTCAATGACAACATCTTATATAACCTTAATATGGTGTCAAAACCAGGAAACATACAATCCTATTAACACAGTTATAAACGTTGTTCAGATTCACTAGTTTTTTTTTTTTTTAACATCTTTATTGGAGTATAATTGCTTTACAACGGTGTGCTAGTTTCTGGATTATAACAAAGAGAATCAGCTATACATATATGTATATCGCCATATCTCCTCCCTCTTGCGTCTCCCTCCCACTGTCCCTATCCCACCCCTCTAGGTGGTCACAAAGCACCAAGCTGATCTCCCTGTGCTATGTGGCTGCTTCCCACTAGCTATCTATTTTACATTTGGTAGTAAATATAAATCCATGCCACTCTCTCACTTTGTCCCAGCTTACCCTTCCCCCTCCCCATGTCCTCAAGTCCATTCTCTATGTCTGCATCTTTATTCCTGTCCTGCCCCTAGGTTCTTCAGAACAATTTTTTTTTTTAGATTCCATATATATGTGTTAGAATACAGTATTTGTTGTTCTCTTTCTGACTTCTCTGTGATAGTCTCTTGGTCCATCCACCTCACTACAAATAACTCAATTTCATTTCCTTTTATGGCTGAGTAATATTCCATTGTATATATGTGTCACATCATCTTTATCCATTTGTGTGTCGACGGATATTTAGGTTGCTTCCATGTCCTGGCTATTGTAAATAGAGCTGCAGTGAACATTGTGGTACATGACTTTTTTTGATTTATGGTTTTCTCAGGGTATATGCCCAGTAGTGGGAGTGCTGTGTCGTATGGTAGTTCTATTTTTACTTTTTTAAGGAACCTCCACACTGTTCTCCATAGTGGCTCTATCAATTTACATTCCCAACAGCAGTGCAAGAGGGTTCCCTTTTCTCCACATGCTCTCCAGCATTTATTATTTGTAGACTTTTTGATGACGACCATTTGGACTGGTGTGAGGTGATAGCACACTGTAGTTTTTTGTCTATTGTGTGTTTTTTGCCGTACACGGGCCTCTCACTGTTGTGGCCTCTGCTGTTGTGGAGCACAGACTCCAGATGTGCAGGCTCAGCGACCATGGCTCACAGACCTATCCGCTCCATGGCATGTGGGATCTTCCCAGACCGGGGCACGAACCCGTGTCCCCTGCATCGGTAGGCAGACTCTCAACCACTGCACCACCAGGGAAGCCCCACACTGGAGTTTTGATTTGCATTTCTCTGATGATTAGTGATGTTGTGCATCCTTTCATCTGTGTGTTGGCAATCTGTATATCTTCTTTGGAGAAATGTCTATTTAGATCTTCTGTTCATTTTTGGATTGGGTTGTCTATTTTTGATATTGAGCTGCATGAGCTGCCTGCATATTTTGGAGCTAAACCCTTTGTCAGTTGCTTTGTTTACAAATATTTTCTCCCATTCTGAGGGTTGTCTTTTCGTCTTGTTTATGGTTTCCTTTGCTGTGCAAAAGCTTTTAAGTTTCATTAGGTCCCATTTGTTATTTGGGTTTTTCTTTAACATCTCTACTGGAGTATAATTGCTTTACAGTGGTGTGTTTCTGCTTTATAACAAAGTGAATCAACTATACATATACATATATCCTCATATCTCCTCCCTCTTGCATCTCCCTCCCTCTCACCCTCCCTACCCCACCCCTCTAGGTCATCACAAAACACCAAGCTGATCTCCCTGTGCTATGCGGCTGCTTCCCCCTAGCTATTGGTTTTATATTTGGTAGTGTATATATGTGCATTCTACTCTTTCACTTTGTCCCAGCTTACCTTTCCCCTCCCTGTGTCCTCAAGTCCATGCTCTAGTAGGTCTGTGTCTTTATTCCCATCCTGCCTCTAGGTTCTTCATGACCATTTTTTTTTTTTTAGATTCCATATATATGTGTTATCATATGGTGTTTGTTTTTCTTTTTCTGACTTACTTCACTCTGTATGACAGACTCTAGGTCCATCCACCTAACTACAAACAACTCAGTTTCATTTCTTTTTATGGCTGAGTAATATTCCATTGTATATATGAGGCACATCTTCTTTATCCATTCATCTGTCGATGGACACTTAGGTTGCTTCCATGTCCTGGCTATTGTAAATAGTATTGAAATGAACATTTTGGTTCATGACTCTTTTTGAATTATGGTTTTCTCAGGGTATATGCCCAGTAGTGGAATTGCTGGGTCGTATGGTAGTTTTATTTTTAGTTTTTTAAGGAACCTCCATACTGTTCTCCATAGTGGCTGTATCAATTTACATTCCCACCAACAGTGTAAGAGGGTTCCCTTTTCTCCACACCCTCTGCAGCATTTATTGTTTGTAGATTTTTTGATGACATCCATTCTTACTGGTGTGAGGGGATACCTCATTGTAGTTTTGACTTGCATTTCTCTAATGATTAGTGATGTTGAGCATTCTTTCATGTGTTTGTTGGCAATCTGTATATCTTTGGAGAAATGTCTATTTAGGTCTTCTGCCCATTTTTGGATTGGGTTGTTTGTTTTTTTGATATTGAGCTGCATGAGCTGCTTGTAAATTTTGGAGATTAATCCTTTGTCAGTTGCTTCATTTTCAAATATTTTCTCCCATTCCAAGGGTTGTCTTTTCATCTTCTTTATGGTTTCCTTTGCTGTGCAAAATATTTTAAGTTTCATTAGGTCCCATTTGTTTATTTTTGTTTTTATTTCCATTTCTCTAGGAGGTAGGTCAAAAAGGATCTTGCTGTGATTTATGTCAGAGAGTGTTCTGCCTATGTTTTCCTCTAAGAGTTTTAGAGTGTCTGGCCTTACATTTAGGTCTTTAATCTGTTTTGAGTTTATTTTTGTGTATGGTGTTAGAGAGTGTTCTATTTTCATTCTTTTACCTGTAGCTGTCCAGTTTTCTGAGCACCACTTGTTGAAGAGGCTGTCTTCTCCATTGTATATTTTTGCCTCCTTTATCAAAGATAAGGTGACCATATGTGCATGGGTTTATCTCTGGGCTTTCTATCCTGTTCCACTGTTCTATATTTGTTTTTGTGCCAGTACCATACTGTTCTAAATTAATGCACAGAAATCTCTTGCATTCTTATACACTAATGATGAAAAATCTGAAAGAGAAATTAAGCAAACACTCCCCTTTACCATTGCAACAAAAAGAATAAAATTCATAGGAATAAAGCTACCTAAAGAGACAAAAGACCTGTATGCAGAAAACTATAAGACACTGATGAAAGAAATTAAAGATGATACTAACAGATGGTGAGATATACCATGTTCTTGGATTGGAAGAATCAACATTGTGAAAATGACTATACTACTCAAAGCAATCTACAGATTTAGTGCAATCCCTTTCAAACCACCAATGGCATTTTTCACAGAACTAGAACAAAAAATTTCACAATTTGTATGGAAACACAAAAGATTCACTAGTTTTTACATGCACATTTTTTTGGTGTATAGTGCTGTGTAATTTTATCAGATGTGTGTATTTGTGTAAGCATCATCACAATCAGAAAACAAAAGCTCTTCCGTCACAGAGAAGAAGCTCCCTTGTGTTACAACTTCCTGCAAATCCTAATTCATGAGAAACACTAATCTTTTCTCTATTATTGTTACAATGATTGTATAATTTGAAGAGAATTAAATAAATGGATTCTTACAGTATGTAACCTTTGTTATTGGCTTTTTTCACCCAGCATAATGACCTCAAAATCCATCAGAGTTGTTGTATAAATCAATAGTCAGTTCCTTTTTACTGCTAAGTAATATTCAATTGCATGGATGTACCACCATTTGTTCATGCGTTCATCCATTAAAGAACATTTGGACTGTTTCCAGTTTTTGGCTCATATGAGCCCAAATCTGCTATGAACATGGATCAACAGGTTTTTCTATGAATATGGGTTTTCATTGTTCTAGGATAAATATCCATCAGTGTGATAGCTGGGTTGTATGGTAGATGCATGTTATATTTTTATAAGAAACTGCCAAATTGTTTTCCAGAATGACTGTCATTTTACTACCCACCAGAAATGTATGAGAGTTGCAATTGCTCCACATTCTCACCAGTACTTGGAACAATCAGTACTTTTTATTCCAGCCTTTCTAATAGGTGTGTAGTACTATTTCATCATAGATTTAATTTGCATTTCCCTAATGGCTAATGAATTAAATGTCTTTTCATGTGCTTATTTTCCATTTGCTATCCTTTTTATTAAAAGTGTTTGTTCAACTGCCTTTGCATATCTTCTAATTGAATTGTTTTCTTACTGTTGGATGTAGGGAGCTCTTTATATATTCTGGCTAAAAATCCTTTGGTATGTCATTTGCAAATATTTTCTCCCATTCTGTGACTTTTTATCTAATTAATAAAGTCTTTTGCAGAGCAGAAGTTTCTAATATGCATGATATGCCATTTATTGATTTTTCTTTCCTGGATCTATTTATATTTTAATTTCCAATCCTGACCATTTTGTGTCCTGAATGTGGGTAATGTTGAAAGAGTCACAAACTTGTTTTCAGGAAACATTTTTGCTTGTCCTGCAGAGTGAACTTACACTTCACTGAGGCCCTATCACATTTCATATGTTTTCCATATATATATATGAAAGATGACAATTGAAGGTGTTAAATACACACACACACACACACACACACACACACACACGCATCCAAGCTACCAGAAGTTTACCTTAAGGAATCATAGACATTAAATTCACTCTATATTTAATTGCAGAATATATTGTTAAGATCATAACATGTATATCAATATTTCTATCACACAAGTCTGATAATTTACCAAAATAATTCCTAAAATTATATATTATCAATGAACGATGGGAATCCCAAACTTCTATTAAAACTTTTATGATATGTTCAGAATTTTCAATTAATAGCTTTTCATCATCCTTGATGTACAGTAATTCATAAAAAGTCTATAAGGTCAGATACTTTGTACCTTTTTCTTTATGGTCTGACACAGCTAGAGTTTAATCGCTTCCTTTTATAGCCCATGAATTTAGTGATGAAAATGGAGAAATTACATACTGTTGGAGATCATCTTGATGCTTAAATACTATTTTATGAAAATATAGAGCCTAAAAATTTAGATCAGATATAGAAAAAGTTTTTCAAGTACGTATTTTATTGACATTAATACAAAACGTAGTAACCAAAAACAATGACTGGTTATACATAACTGTCAATTATTCAGGAAGTAGTTGTATAATGATAACAAAGCTGTTTGTCTTGATGAGAGATGAGACAGGTTTTTGTTTTTTAACAATCAGTGTGTGACTTTTGACAATGCACATAACCTATGTCATTCAGTTATTCTTCTATGTGAAATGCTTGATTATTGGTACTAGTTACCACTGCATCTTCCAGTGACGTTTGACAATTAATTAGCCACATTAGTAGACATATACACTTCTTAAGATATTGGGTAATAATTAGAGGTCTTCATGTCCTGTTTTAGTAAGCTACTCAGAATACTGTTAGTATTAACATTGGGTAATGTATAAAATTTTTATTTCAGGAAAAATAATGGGAATATTTTGTGAATGAGTAAAATTATTTCCTGTTTTTTTCCCATTTATTTCCCCATTCAATATAAATGAGCTTAAATGACAAAAGAACAGAAGTGCAATTGATTTTGTTGTATTAGAATTTTGACTGAGTGCATTTGATAATTCAATCAAATCCTTCTGTCAGTACCAATTTGTTATAGCATTTGGTATTCTAGTAACAATAATAATTTTGCCATAATAACCTGTCCTTCCACAAGCTAGGAATAAATCTTCAGTGCATCAGTTCCAAGGAAACAAGTAGCATTCTATATTTGTTAGTATTTTCCCATTTCACTTCTGCAATTTTACAAGAAAAAAAATCACATTTTAAATTTTATTAGACAAATCAGCAATAAGTGGTACCTTTTTTAACCTGCAATTCTACATCTGTTTTGGATCAAGATTTTATATATGCATAAATATGTTTCTGGACTCTCTGTTCTCTTCTTTAACATTTATATATCTTCTTTCCAATATATCATTTCCTAATTACCCTTATTTTGCTACATATTATGCTGCTGTAATGCATATTGCTGCATTATAAATTATACCCAAACTTAGAATCTAATAACAAACATTTATTATTTTACACTTTCTTTGGGTCAGCAATCCAAACATGACTTCTTCATGTGCTTGTGGGTCAAGGTCTCTCATGAGGCCGTAGACCAATTATTGACTGAACAACAGTGTCAGCTGATGGCTCAACTTGGGGAAGGATCTATGTCCAAACGTGGTTGGCGTTGGCCCCTCACCACCTGGGGATCCCCACAGGGCTGCCTCATGACATGGCAGCTGTATTTTCATCTCACAGAGAAAGCAGTTTGAGGAAGAGTGAGAGAGAGTACACCCAACACAAAAGCAACAGTCTTTTTATTACTCAGTCTCTAAATTAGCATCACATTGTACCTGCCCTATGCTATTTATTACATACAAGTCAGTAAATTCAGGAGACACTTAAATGGAATGGATTGCAAAGGGTTATTAGAAGACCAGGAAGTAGAAATCACTGAACTTTATCTTAGAGGCTGCCTACCACACAACGTATTTATAATTAGAATGTCTATCTGATAGGGCTAGTGCCACCGATATATCCTTTTTGGGGAGTACCTTGAATATCCTTGGGACTTAATTATTTTATATAATGTTAATAGGCTTACCAAGTTTCCAAAAAATTAAATTTCTATTATCATTTTGATTTTAAGTTGCATTGAATCTATAACCTAGTTGAAGAGATTGATAAGTTTGTAATGTTGATCATTTTTATATGCAAAAATGGAGTAAATGCTATTGATATATGTATCCTTTAAAGTCTTACCATATAGCTAAATTCTTTTCTCCTTCAAAGTTTTCATATTGTGTGTTAGATTCATTAACTAGTTGGTCATTTGTGTATTTATTTATATAGTTATTTATTTAGCATCCAATATTGCCATCCTGCCTACTAAGTATGAGATAACATTGAACAAAACAGACAAAAATCCCTACATTTATATAATTTATATTCATTTAGAAGAGAGAGAAAGAGAGAAGAGAGTTAAACAAATTGATTAGGTAAAGTTTATAGAGTATTAGATGATGAAAAGTGCTCTAAAAATAAACAAGGGAAAGGAGAGAACGAATGAGGTAAGAACAAGCATGTATCTTTAAACATGGTGTTTAGGTATCTTCCACTGAGAAGTTAACATTTGAAAAAAGACTTGAAGTTGATGAGTGAACAAGCTAGGTAAATACCAGGTGAGAGGGCATTTAAGGCAGAGAGCCAAAGAAGTGGTAAATTCTGCCTCTACAGGCTCGGTTTGATTTAAAAGATCAGTGAGGCCTTTGTGACAAGATCAAAGAGGACAAGTGGAAGAGGACACTAGATCTGAATAGGAAGCCAGGTCTTGTCATTTCTGTTATCCACTTTGATAACCATTCATTCTTCTCTGAGTGAGATAGGAAGTCCGTGAATGGTTTTTAAGCAGAAGAGAAACATGACATGACTTACTTTTATTAGGATCCCTGTGGAGGCTATTGCTGGTAGCCATATGGAATGGAAATTTAACCCAAGGTGGAGCAATGGATGTGTTGGTAAGTATTAAAATTCTGTATATGTTATGTGTAACCAACAAAAATTCAGACAATAGATACAGCTTATGAAAAAGAGAGAGGTGTCAAAGATGATCCTAAGGGGATTTTATATGATCGACTATGATGTACTAGCTGTCAGCAGATATGGAGATATGGAACATATTGGAAATAGTGAGGGAAAATCAGTAATTCACTATAAAACGTTCAAGTGGATTTAGAGTTGAATACATAAATCTAGTATCTAGGCTTTTGCGCTAACCTTTTGGGTTTTTTATTCAGTGTCACTCTGGGGTTCCCCCTTTTTTGCTGCATATAGTCAGGGTTCCATATTTCTTTTCATTTTTTGTTGTTTCATTTTTGTAAGTGTCATTTGGGAGCATGTAAAAAGGTAAGATGTCAGCTCCATGAAGACCAAAGGAAAGCATATCTCAAGAAGAGCAGCCAATTATCACAAATGTCCAAGGGCAGAAATAATCTGGAACATTTCAAAAGCCAGTGTCATTGGAAAATAATGGGAATGTAGGAGACTAGGTAGTTAAAGGATGTGTCAGCAGGGCCTATCATGTTTTGTAATCCAGTTTAGAGAGTTGGGGCTTTATTCTTCCTGCTTTGGGAAATGATTGAAACAATTTAAGCAGGGGAATTACATAAATAATTTTGTTTGGAAAAGTTGATAATAACTGGCTATGTGGAAAATGGATTGTAAAGGCCAAAATTAGAAGCAGGGAGGCCAGTAAGTGTGTATTACAGTAGTCTAGGGGACAGATATTGGTGATGTAGATGGTTGCAGTTGAGATGGAATATCTGGGGACTTAATATACATCTTAAAGATAGTGATTGAAGAACTTGATGGTGGATGAGATAGAAGTTTAGGGATAGGGAAGAACCAGAAATATGTCCTTGATTTTTATGTTGGGTAGATGTGATGCTGCATACAGAATCAGGAAAAACTGAGGAGGCAAAGATAGCATGGGGGAAGGTAGGAATCAATAATACTATTTTGTGTCCATGTTAACATTAAGATGTATTAGATTTTCAAAGGGAAGTATCAAAGGAATTTGTACATGCAGTTCTGGAGATCCTTGGATATTATGGGGTGGAAAATCATAGATTTGGGAGCCAACAGTATGTATAGTACTTACAGGGGAAAATGTGACCAGAGGTGATGTGAAGTTAGAGAAGAAAAGGCAGATATGGGCCAAATTGTTTTTTTTAAAAATCATATGTACTTATGTATTAAGTTAATTGGAAGTTAAAACGCTTCAAAATACTGTAGTAGTTCAATCAAAGATAGAGCATCCTTACTCCTTTATGCACTTTCAGGACTTTTTAATGCATTTGCTTATATCTACAATCATAATACAGTTAATATTCATAGAGGTCCTACCACATTCTCAACTTTTATTTCCTCAGTCTTTCAAGCTACATTTTCTCTTACAGCCTGTCTTTAATATTGAGTGACCTTTTTCTATAACAAACTGGTCTGAAATACTAACATGGTACAATGTCAGAGATCTTACACCATCTGTCTTTGTACGTACCTTGTATTAATCATTCATCCAAACGGTTTTCATATATTCTTTAAAAGGCCATAGACTTTTAGATCCATTATTATTGTTCCCAGCATCATTGTAATGTAATAAATCAGAGACGATGTGATTATAAAAATATACTCTTGAAAACCTCAAATAAAACAAGCGTATACAATTGAATCAAGGTTTAACATGTTTAACTTAGCGTGCATTTATCATTAGGACATTAGGAATTAGAATAAAGTTAGTTAGAAATGTGAAGCAAATCAATTTAAGATTTCAGCTAATATAGAATATATGGGAGTAAAGTATTTGATGATCCACTTGAAAACAAAAGATTTTGATTAAGGACTCAAGAAATTTCAGCTGTTTCTTATTAACTTCCTTTGGAGCCATCATGTTAGTAAGTAGAATTGGCTATTTCACTTTCCTGCAGGACGGAGACTAATCTTAATATCAATTAAACACATTACAGCACTTCTTCTTTCCACTATTAAACATATTTGTTCCATTTTAGAAAAAAAGCTTTTTATTATGCTTGTACTTCTTCTCTAAAAAGAGATTTGGATGTAAAAATGTCTCACATTTATAACTACAGTCTTAGCAACGGAACATTTAACTGTTTTCCATGTACAACACTTCTAATAATTCATATACACAACAAACTGAAGCCAAAAGCTAATACTTTTTAAAAATATGTTGCAAAGTGTACAGGCCAAAAATTCAACATAACTTTATTAGAATGTCACATTTAAAAATTTGCTCTTCTAAAACTAAATTTCAGGAAGAAAGAAAATATCAATTTTTATAAATCTCTGTCACATAAAAATATTGTGTCTAAAACATTGTGAATCCTTTAAAATCCCTGTATTGTCTTAACAGTAAGTACACAAAGAAAAAGGTGCATCTGATCCCATATTGCTCTGCTGCAGGTTGTATTGTCTCTTTCTAACCCTGCTATTACTGATATACTATTTTCCCAAATTTTTGAATCAGCACTACTTTAAATACTTTCCCCCTGGTAGCTGCTTAAGTATTTAAGAAAATACTATTCTTAAAGTTGAAAGAGCTTATCATCTTTGCTAAGAGTTAACTGGATATACATGCATGAGTGAACATTAATTTCTGGAATGCTATCACAGTCTTACTTTAACAAATCTAGCAAACACTTTTTTATACAATGATCTCACTTCCAGAGCATTGAAGTTATGTATAAATTGAATTTAATAATAGCCATTGAAAGGACAGACAGCAGAAGCAAGAAGAACTACAATCCTGCACCTGTGGAGCAAAAACCACTTTCACCGAAAGACAGACAAGATGAAAAGGAAGAGGGCTATGTACCAGATGAAGGAACAAGATAAAACCCCAGAAATACAACTAAATGAAGTGGAGATAGGCAACCTTCCAGAAAAAAGAATTCAGAATAATGAAGGTGAAGATGATCCAGTACCTCGGAAAAAGATTGGAGGCAAAGATTGAGAAGATGCAAGAAATGTTTAACAAAGATCTAGAAGAATTAAAGAACAAGCAAACAGAAATGAACAATACGATAACTGAAATGAAAACTACACTAGAAGGAATCAATAGCAGAATAACTGAGGCAGAAGAACGGATAAGAGACCTGGAAGACAGAATGGTTGAATTTACTGCTACAGAACAGAATAAAGAAAAAAGAATGAAAAGAAATGAAGACAGCCTAAGAGACTTCTGGGACAACATTAAATGCAACAACATTTGCATTATAGGGTTTCCAGAAGGAGAAGAGAGAAAGGACCCGAGAAAATATTTGAAGAGATTATACACGAAAACTTCCCTAACATGGGAAAGGAAATAGCCACCCAAGTCCAGGAAGTGCAGAGAGTCCCATACAGGATAAACCCAAGGAGAAACACGCCAAGACACATAGTAATCAAATTGGCAAAAATTAAAGACGAAGAAAAATTATTGAAAGCAGCAAGGGAAAAACGGCAAATAACATACAAGGGAACTCCCATAACGTTAACAGCTGATTTCTCATCAGAAACTCTACAAGCCAGAAGGGAGTGGCATGACATACTTAAAGTGATGAAAGGGAAGAACCTACAACCAACATTACTCTACCCAGAAATGATCTCATTCAGATTCAATGGAGAAATCAAAAGCTTTACAGACAAGCAAAAGCTAAGAGAATTCAGCACCACTGAACCAGCTCTACAACAAATGCTAAAGGAAATTCTCTAAGAGGGAAACACAAGAGAAGAAAAGGACCTACAAAACCAAACCCAAAACAATTAAGAACATGGTAATAGGAACATACATATCGATAATTACCTTATACGTGAATGGATTAAATGCTCCAACCAAAAAATACAGGCTTGTTGAATGGATACAAAAACAAGACCCATATATGTGCTGCCTACAAGAGACCTAGACTTCAGACCTAGGGACACATACAGACTGAAAGTGAGGGGATGGAAAAAGATATTCCATGCAAATGGAAACCAAAAGAAAGCTGGAGTAGCAATACTCATGTCACATAAAATAGACTTTAAAATAAAGAATGTTACAAGAGACAAGGAAGGACACTACATAATGATCAAGGGATCAATCCAAAAAGAAGATATAACAATTATAAATACATATGCACCCAACATAGGAGCACCTCAATACATAAGGCAACTGCTAACAGCTCTAAAAAAGGAAATTGACAGTAACACAATAATAGTGGGGAACTTTAACACCTCACTTACACCAATGGACAGATCATCCAAAATGAAAATAAATAAGAAAACAGAAGCTTTAAATGACACAATAGAGCAGATAGATTTAATTGATATTTATAGGACATTCCATCCAAAAACAGCAGATTACACTATCTTCTCAAGTGTGCACGGAACATTCTCCAGGATAGATCACATCCTGGGTCACAAATCAAGCCTCAGTAAATTTAAGAAAATTAAAATCATATCAAGCATCTTTTCTGACCACAATGCTATGAGATTAGAAATGAATTACGTGGGAAAAAATGTAAAAAACACAAACACATGGAGGCTAAACAATATGTTACTAAATAACCAACAGATCACTGAAGAAGTCAAAGAGGAAATCAAAAAATACCTAGAGACAAAGGACAATGAAAACACGATGATCCAAAACCTATGGGCTTAAGCAAAAGCAGTTCTAAGTAGGAAGTTTATAGCTATACAAGCCTACCTCAAGAAACAAGAAAAATCTCAAATAAACAATCTAACCTTACACCTAAATGAACTAGAGAAAGAAGAACAAACAAAACCCAAAGTTAGCAAAAGGAAAGAAATCATAAAGATCAGAGGAGAAATAAATAGAAAGAAAGAAAACAATAGCAAAGATCAATAGAACTAAAAGCTGGTTCTTTGAGAAGGTAAACAAAATTGATAAACCATTAGCCAGAATCATCAAGAAAAAGAGGGAGAGGGCTCAAATCAATAAAATTAGAAATGAAAAAGGAGAAGTTACCACAGACACCACAGAAATATAAAGCATCCTAAGAGACTACTACAAGCAACTCTATGCCAAGAAAATGGACAACCTGGAAGAAATGGACAAATTCTTAAAAAGGGATAACCTTCCAAGACTGAACCAGGAAGAAATAGAAAATATGAACAGACCAATCACAAGTAATGAAATTGAAACTGTGATTAAAAATCTTCCAACAAACAAAAGTCCAGGACCAGATGGCTTCACAGGTGAATTCTATCAAACATTTAGAGAAGAGCTAACACCCATCCTTCTCAAACTCTTCCAAAAAATTGCAGAGAAAGGAACACTCCCAAACTCATTCTATGAGGCCACCATCACCCTGATACCAAAACCAGACAAAGATACTACAAAAAAAGAAAATTACAGACCAATATGACTGATGAATATAGATGGAAAAATCCTCAACAAAATACTAGCAAACAGAATCCAACAACACATTAAAAGTATCATACACCATAATCCAGTGGTATTTGTCCCAGGGATGCAAGGATTCTTTAATATATGCAAATCAATCAATGTAATACACCATATTAACAAATTGAAAAATAAAACCATATGATCATCTCAATAGATGCAGTAAAAGCTTTTGACAAAATTGAACACCCATTTATGATAAAAACTCTCCAGAAAGTGGGAATAGAGGGAACCTATCTGAACATAATTAAGGCCATATATGACAAACCCACAGCAAACCATTCTCAATGGTGAAAAACTGAAAGCATTTCCTCTAAGATCAGGAACAAGACAAGGATGTCCACTCTCACCACTATTATTCAACATAGCTTTGGAAGTCCTAATCACAGCAATCAGAGAAGAAAAAAAAGTAAAAGAAATACAAACTGGAAAAGAAGAAGTAAAACTGTCATTGTTTGCAGATGACATGATACTGTACATAGAGAATCCTAAAGATGCCACCAGAAAACTACTAGAACTAATCAATGAATTTGGTAAAGTTGCAGGATACAAAATTAATGCACAGAAATCTGTTGAATTCCTATACACTAATGATGAAAACTCTGAAAGAGAAATTAAGGAAACACTCCCATTTACCATTGCAACAAAAAGAATAAAATACCTAGGAATAAACCCACCTAGGGAGACAAAAGACCTGTATGCAGAAAATTATAAGACATTGATGAAGGAAATTAAAGATGATACCAACAGATGGAGAGATATACCATATTCTTGGATTGGAAGAATCAATATTGTGAAAATGACTATATGACCCAAAGCAATCTACAAATTCAATGCAATCCCTATCAAATTACCAAAGGCAATTTTACAAAACTAAAAAAAAAAAAATCTTAAAATTTGTATGGAGACAGAAATACCCCGTATAGCCAAAGCAGTCTTGAGGAAAAAGAACGGAGCTGGAGGAATCAAGACTCCCTGACTTCAGACTATACTGCAAAGCTACAGTAATCAAGACAATATGGTAGTGGCACAGAAACAGAAATATAGATCAGTGGAACAAGATAGAAAGCCCAGAGATAAACCCACACACTTATGGTCAACTAATCTGTGACAAAGGAGGCAAGGATATACAATGGAGAAAAGACAGTCTCTTCAGTAAGTGGTGCTTGGAAAACTGGACAGCTACATGTAAAAGAATAAAATTAGAACACTCCCTAATACCATACACAAAAATAAACTCAAAATGGATTAGAGACCTAAATGTTAGACTAGACACTCTAAAACTCTTAACGGAAAACATATGAAGAACACTCTTTGACGTAATTCACAGCAAGATCTTTTTTTTATCCACCTTCTAGAGTAATGGAAATAAAAACGAAAATAAACAAATGGGACCTAATGAAGCTTAAAAGCTTTTGCACTGCAAAGGAAACAATAAATAAGACGAAAAGGAAACCCTCAGAATGGGAGAAAATATTTGCAAACGAACCAACAGACAAAGGATTAATCTCCAAAATATATAATCATCTCATGCAGCTCAATATTAAAAAAACAAACAACCCAATCCAAAAATGGGCAGAAGACCTAAATAGACTTTTCTCCAAAGAAGACATACAGATGGCCAGGAAGCACATGAAAAGCTGCTTAACATCACTAATTATTAGAGAAATGCAAATCAAAACTACAATGAGGTATCATCTCACACCAGTCAGAATACACATCAGAAAATCTACAAACAACAAATGCTGAAGTGGGTGTGGAGAAAAGGGAACCCTCTTGCACTGTTGGTGGGAATGTAAATTGATACAGCCACTATGGAGAACAGTGTGGCGGTTCCTTAAAAAACTAAAAATAGAAATACCATATGATCCAGCAATCCCACTGCAGGGCATATACCCAGAGAGAACCGTAATTCAAAAAGACACATGCACCCCAATGTTCATTGCAGCACTGTTTACAATAGCCAGGTAATGGAAGCAACCTAAATGCCCATCGACAGACGAATGGATAAAGATGTGGTACATATATACAATGGAATATTACTCAACCATAAAAAGGAACGAAATTGGGTCATTTGTAGAGATGTGGATGGATCTAGAGACTGTCATACAGAGTGAAGTAAGTCAGAGAAAAACAAATATCATATATTAACACATATATGTGGAAACTAGAAAAATGGTACAGATGAACCGGTTTGCAGGGCAGAAATTGAGACACTGATGTAGAGAACAAACGTATGGACACCAAGGGGGGAAAGCAGCGGGGGTTGAGGGTGGTGGCGTGATGAATTGAGAGATTGAGATTGTCATATATACATTGATGTGTATAAAATGGATGACTAATAAGAACCTGCCGTATAAAAATATATATAAGAAAATTAAAAATAAATAAGTAAATAATAATAGCCATCATATATTTAAAAAGCAGCCAATCAGTCTCCACGTATGGCATTCAGAAAATAATTCCTATCAACTGTTATCAACCTTTTGTTACGTGTATTGTCACAAGAGAAGTGGTGTATATTGTTTTTTACCTCATATTTATAAATAATGCTTGTAATAATGTATATTTTAAACACTGCAACTCATTCTTTTCTGACTACACAATGACATAAATATTACTCTTTTTCCATTGAGAAAGTTAAACATAACTTGCCTAATCTAGTCAAATATAATACCTATGAAAGAGAGTTTGAGAGAAAATACAAATTTTGTAGTTTAAATTTGCAACTTCAGAAAATGTCAATATGTAGAATGTTCTTGATCACAAGATTTAGGCTTTTGCAAACGACATACTGACATACTTACTGAAGAAACTATCACACAATTTTGTTTTAACATATTAGAGTGATTCAGAAGTGGCTCATCCAACTGATAATAAAAGACCCACTGAATTGTGGAGATTCTTGCACTTTTCTGGACTTGAATATATCTTCTGGCGTGTTGTTTGTATAGGGTATTGGGGGAATCCTATGCCCAGAAGAACTGAATGTCCCACTGGAAAAGATGGTATATAACATAAGTGATGATATCACAAGATTCATGTAATTCTTTCAGTGTCTTTTCTTCATAATTTAGGAAAAATGAAAAGACATGAGTATATAGACTTAAGATTAAACGTGTGGTTGATGCACATGTGTATATCCATTCCCTCCTAAATTCTCACTCAAAATATATTAGAGAATAAAAATTCTATATAAATAAAAAAACAAAAATCAGAAGACCTGATCAAATGTGAGACAACAAAAAAAAGGACCTGGGAAAATGGGAGGAGGTATTGAGATACGAGGGTGCTAAATGACTTGGCAGAGAGGTACAGGCAAAATAGTCAAATACAAAAGCAGTATGAATATGTTTTAAGAAATACAAGGTGTTAATATGTTATATTACAGTTCTCCTTTCTTAAAAGATACACTCCATAATAAATGATGAAGTAAAACAAGCAAAAGAAAACCTTGGAACCCAGGAATCTAAATGAGGGATTTAATATAAGACTTAGGAATAAGCGAATCCCAAAGTATCTATGAGGGCACATCACAGAAGGACAGCTGAGGACATCCCAGTAGGACAGCTGTGGAGCACAGCTACAAGCTGGAGCTGGCAGTTCAGTGCAGAGTAAGAGGCTGGTAGGTCATGGGAGATTTCTTTTTGATGAACCTGAGGACAATTTTTATAGTTTTCTTTTCTTTTAATGTTTGATGCTGAATTAGCAGCAGTAGAAAAAACTGTGCAAGCAAATAGTCAATTATTAAAGCTAGGTCAATGGAACAGCAACAAAAACATATATTAGAATGTGAGCCAGCTGTGAATAGCATTTATGTGGTCATAACAGTAATTCAACCAAGCAGTTATAATGCAATCTTATTTTTAAGTGGGTAGAACAGATGTGTGTGTCTGTGCGCTTGGGTGTGTGTATGCATATTAGAGCATGAGTGCATTTTGTATGTGTGTATGTGTGCAAATGTGGTAGTGTAATTCACGTGACCTAATCATCAGCTTCAGAAGGTCAGTAGTTATTGCCTAAAATGATTTTTTTGAAAAAGGAAGAATAGTAGCAGCATGTTGTTTTAAACTGTTTGCCTAAACACCAGTAAGTTTGTTATTAAAAAGATTTTGCTAAATACCAGAAGAAAGAGCCAAAAAGAGTTGAAAGTTTTGCCTTTGGGAGGTAAAAATCAAGAGGGCAGCAGAGTGTGGAGAAAAGAAATGCTGTTTGGTTTTGGTTTATGTTTGGATGAGCCACTTCATTTACACAATTTCATAAACTTGTAATTTTCATATATCTGGAGCTCTTGCAACATGTTTCATACCAACTAAGCATGGCAACAATCTCTGTTTTATCTCAGCCAAGCTGCAGCCCAAGCAGCAGGCAGAGCCCAATGTCACTTTACCTCATGTCCACACCAAGTGTCCCTCACCTCCACACCAAGTGTCCCTCACCTCCCCCTCAGTTTTTCCCTGGGACTCCAAAACATGCACATCCATGTGACATGCATATTACCCTCACATGTCCCACGCTGCAGAGACATAAAGCAAAGTTGTAACCAATGAGAGAAGAAGCCAGCAGATAAATTCTCCTTTGACTCCAGGGCTGATTTGTTGATAGAGTAACATATACTGCTTCTCAGAAAAATGATTTTACTTAATGCAAAGTTTCTGGTAACCAGGAGGTTTTATTTTCTCTCTGACATTCTTTGTCTCACTCACATTTTCCTCACCTCTGGTTTCTTTAGGATTGTACTTCCTAATCAAGTAGTAGCCTATGAGTGTTTGCCTCAAGGTCTGCTTTCCCAAAAGCCCACAATAAAACAGCTGATACCAGAAAAGAACCAGTGATAAAATGTGGCATGTATTCACATCGCAAGTGTTAAGGATTTCACCTTTGATTAATCGGGATGAGGTGTAAGTGGATGGAGAGCTGTTGGATATATGGGAACTGTGGCACTTGAATGGTACAAGGGCAATGATAATGACTGAAGAGTGGGTTGGCTTCCATTAATGACATTGGAAAGCCCACAGAATGAAAATTATAGGCTCAGTGCAGCCAACTGGAAATTGAAGGTGTTCTGTAAAACTGTAAAAGCAAAGAGCTTCTGTGGCAGCTTTTGAGTAGATGCTCATCTCTTACAGGCTTAGGGCAGCTTTTATTGAAAATTAAGCCACAGATCTAATTGTAAAGGTAGCAAAGCTGACAATTAAAATTAATGGCCAGCCTTGACAATGTTCTTACATTATAGCATGGCTCTGATAAGTAAAAATTGTGGACTTGTGACCTGGCAAGGAGAATGAGGAAACTGAACATGAAAATATTAAACCCTTATATTCTCCTAAATTCTCTGGGCTAAAATAAATAGCACTCTCTTCCCAGTCTTACACATGAGAAATGTCCTCATGTCTAAACATGTGCAGTTACCACATGGGAGGCAAGTTCCTCATAAGATAACGCTTTTTTTATTCTCAATATGTGTCTGTTTTACCACTCATTACCTTCAGGCCATTAATCAGGATCACTTCTGAAAAGAACATCAGAAGGGCAGTGTGGTTCATCCAGCAAAATGAAATAATTGATTTGCTAAAGAAAATACAGAATCTGGGAAATAGGTCCTGCAGAAACTGGTAGAAAACTTTGTGGGTATACTGGAAGAGTATAGAAATAAAGCAAGTGGGATATAAGCTTGTATTGGAGAGAATTTATTTATGCGACCACACTGTTGCTCAAGATTTTATGTACTAGAAAGAAAATTAAACCCAGTCCTCATAGTTTCCTGAAATGTCTGCTTGAAAGTTGAAAACAGCCTAGAATAAGTGAGTTAAAAATGACAGAACCACTTTGTTGGAGTACTGAGGAAGGGATAAAAGGGTTCAGACTATATTTAGGATATACTATCTAAGAATTCTGTTTCCTGTTTGAGCCCAGAAGACATTCCCTTAACTGAAGAAGTAAAGAATGCCCTGGTAAGGGGAGCTGGTATCTTTGAGAGACTCCATGGTGGCTATCCTCTAAAGACAAGAGTTGGTAGTGGGCACTGTTGCCATGAAACTTGAGTCCATAGTAGTACTGATACTGGAGACTTCAGGATAGCAGCATTTAACTGTCAAAAGCAAGGTGGAAATGATTGCCATAGAAGAATGGAAGGCCAGAGTGAAAATCAGGGTATTTGACTCTCAGTGACCTGATATCTTAAGGTAATATATTATGGTGCTCTTAGGGGCATGCTATGTACACAGTTAACTGTAGTGTTTCTTGAGTTGTCTAAATTCAAGAATAATAAACAATAACAAATAAAGAAATAAAAAATAAGACCTGGTGAGCAGAGGCTAAAGGCTACCATTGCGTGAAAAGCCATCTCCCACCCAGTGTACTAATGTAAATCAGGCACAGAGTCTCTTGATCAAACAGTGCTGAGTCCTCTTGAACAAAGACACTTAAATGATATTTCATGTATATGTGATAGATATTCCTTGGATCCTACCCCCAAAAAAATCAATAATCGTGAACTCAGATTTTGCATCTTGGTTGACACTGCTGAGGGCACCACACATGTTATACACACCAGGTAATTAAATGGACTTATTAAAGTCCACAAAGTCCAATAAAGCATAAGGCTTTATTGAAGGTAAATAATATGATATAGGAGGAGAAAAGTGAGTGCAAAGAAGTTGTGACGCCCAGAAGACTCCTAGGCATATCCCCCAGGGTTCTTTTATTTAAAGTTTTTTATCTCAAAATTTTGAATGATTAAGATTTGTGTGAGGAATTTTGTTTTTAGAAGAACTCCTAAACGTTTCTAGTAGAGTGTTTTATGTCCTTTTCACACAGCCCCCAGTAAGCAAGCCAACCTTGGGAGCCACTGTGGGATTTTAGAACTTTAAACAGCATATTATAAATTATTATTTAGCCCCTTTGACATCATTTTGGCTAAAGTTAAGTATCATAATTCCAAACTTCCTCAGAGATAAGCAGAGGCAGTCCCAGTCCAGCTGTAAAATAACTTCTTACACTGAGACCTAAGACACTGTCAGATTTTCTGATTAGTCTGTCCCTGGAGTTTTGGTTCAAGCCTATATAACATTGAGTTCAACTTAGAGGGATATAATTAGAATCTGATAGAATTTTCATGTCTTTTATCTCACATGTGGAATAAAAGCACATATTGTAGGAAATAGCTTATTTCTGAAGAAAATAGCAAATCAAAAGCAATTTCAGATGGAATTCAGATTCAAAGTCTTGAAGAATGAAGGAGTAGTGATTCTCATCAATTTCCATTCATTTTATTTGTCTGGCCTCTATGAAAACCAGATGATTATGGCATATGAATAAGATGGTATACATGAGTAAAGTATATGATAAGGGGTCCAAACCACCATGTTACCTACCTCACAACTATAGACTCCTGGGGTTTCTCTACAACTAACTGATAGAGTTTTAGGTCTAGATCACAGGTAAGTTAGGGATTTGTGTTGGTGATAGCCAGGACAAAGAAAAAAACTGTCACATTATATCACTACTTAAGGGTGGCTCCCAGTGGGAAGGATTGTGACACTTATACTTGAGCATGTAATTCATGTGGATTTCTATGAAAGGAGAAGGGGCATAACTGTGGTTGCTTGATGAACAACCAAGCGTTTCATCATGGATTCGACAAGAATAAGACTTGATGGAAGATGGAGGAGCCTGGAGGTCTGAGAAGGAGGTATAGAAGTAAGCACAAAATGTATAGATATTTGACTCTTACTACCACTGCCACCAGAGAAGGATGCCAAATCTTCTCTTCTTAGCTACTCCAGGGTCAGTATAATAACCTCATTAGAAGAAGAGTTATGGTGGCAAGGATGGCAACTATGAAATGGCCCAGTTTCATAGGCTTCCTCTTGCCTGATAAATGTCAGTGTCACCACTGCAGATACCAAAAGTGAGTACAGTATAGTGAACCATTCAGCCATTTGGTAGTAGATCACTTATATCAGTTCTTCCAGCCTGGAGAAGACAGCCTTACCATAACTGATAACTATTCTAGGTAATCAATCATGTAATTTTCTAGATAAGTATTTGTCTTGCTCACATTCAGTGACTTCTTCATCCCCAATATCTGAAGGCTCAAGGATGATTTTTTATGCAGTATCTCAAAAACAACCCTACCTCAGAGAAGAGGATCCATTTTCTGGCAAAAGAGCAATGGCATAATAATGATGACATTTATTTATTTATATATGTGTGTGTGTGTGTGTGTGTGTGTGTGTGTGTGTGTGTGCAATGGCATTTAAAGGCTCTTATAGTCAGTCCCTTAACTGCGTATTGTGGATACAAATGATTTTACTATTTTTTGTCTTTTAACCTCCCTACTACCTTTGTGCATGGGTGATTTCCTAGTTTTACTATATGTTTGCCTTTACCAGTGTGCCTTTACTTTTCCATTTTGTAATTTTCTTGTTTCAAAAATGTTGTGGCCTTTTCTTTCCTGCCTAGAGAAGTTCCTTTAGCAGTGGTTGCAAAGCTGATTTGGTGGTGCTGAATTCTTTTTGGCTTTTGCTTGTCTACGAAGCTTTTGATTTCTCCTAGAGTCAGCATGAACAAAAAACCCTATAGGATGGACACATTGTTTCTAGGATGTGCAAGATGCACTCTTCCGAGGGCAGACATATGGCAGAGTGCCTCAATATGAGTAAATCTAGAACCAAGGAGTAGAAGTAGGATCCGCCTCTAGCTGCATCATTTCCAGTGTGTGCTTCACATCTTTGCAGTCTTAGATAGTACTAGCTTTAAGGTCTTTGCTCCTAGGAAAAGACTACCTCCCTCAAGAAAAATATTATGAGTTACACTAAACTAGAAGCAGAATAGACCTTCTTGCTATTTTGGCTTCCCCACACCAATGAATCAAGAAGAAAGGAAAGGATTTACAGAATTGGTTGGGTAATCAACCCTGTTTGCCCACGTGGACTCTTGTTTCCTAAACCTGGTGGGGTAAGGCAGAAATATGTCTGGATCCTGGAGATTTTCTGGGACATTTCTTGGTATATCCATACCCAAAAAGACTTGAAAATGGTAAATTGCAGCAACCATCTAATAACAAGGGCAAAGTAACTGTGTGAGCACAAATCTCTCAGGGATGAAGGTTTGGAGATCTATTACTAGTCAAGCAACCAGACCAGTGGAAATGCTGGCTGAAAGTGAAGGAAATATTGTATGGGTTGTGGAAAAAATGCAATCACACCTTGGGAATAGCTGTAGCACTGAGGATTGTAGATTGTCTCAGTAAAATTCTCTCACTTTGTCTTTTCAGATATTGTGGCTGGTCACCAATTTGAAGGAAATTCTGTGATTCTTTGGATTTGCATGTCTACTCTTTCAGGTAAGAAGTGAGAGCATATTATTCTTACAAAATTTGGAGGCTCCATAGTGTTAGGTGGGAGCTTGGTAATAGGGACAGAAATGGATCCGAATGAACTAACCTGACTGTATAAGATACTTTCTGTTATCACCTTAGATCTTCTTGAATCTGTTTTCTAGCCCTTGGTCATTTGTTTCATCCTAGATTCTACTGGGGCAACTGACCACAAATAGGTTTTACTCATTATAAATCAATTTTGTGGATTAAGAACATAAAAAGGCAAAAGTATTCCATCTTTCTCAATTGTTATGTTGATCTGATCATCAATCATTAAATTGAATATATTGAATTATTCTGGATGTTTTCATCCTGTTAATTTCTGGTTATTTTAATTCTTGTGTGTTTATTTGCTTGGGAGAAAGTCAAAAAAATATTCTCTGAAGTTCCTTTTTAAAAGTTCCTTTTCTTAAATTAGCTAATATAATATCTGTATTTACTACAATAGATGCTTTTCATATGAATTACTGTTCAGGCCTGGTCACCAGTGATTAAGCACAGATTAAAGGCCAGGACTCCAAACAAAAATAAAGAGTGTCCATTTGCCTGTTAATGTTTCTCAGGAATCTGAAGTAAGGTAATATGTAGTAATTTATAGATCCAGTAGAAGAGGGAAAGTGGAAAGTTAACACCTAGGGTAAATAACTAATAAATGGTACCTTAACAATAATCAGTTGGACCAGATTATGTAATTTTTTTCTTTCTCCAGCTAGATATTTGCTCCTCTTTTCATAAACTCACAATTTTAAGAGGAGATATATTAAAAAATGAGAGGAAATATAAGCATCAGTTGTGATTTTTATTATTTGCTCTTTATTTGATAAAAGGTTAATGGTGAAAAATATATACAATTTGCTAATAAGATTATGTGAGATTATTTTAGCTATCTTTTCACTCACCTATGCTATGGTGACATTAACTATATAAATGTAAATAAATCATACAAAAGGCATTCATTAAACATGACATATCTGCTCTCCTGGTATACAAAACAATTTCTTTCAACTTGTGCATTCAGTCTCACTAAACATATATGTATATGCACATACACACACACACGCACACACAGAAAAAAGAGAGAGCAAAATAATGGCAGAGAGGGAATTTTCTTCTGATTGAAAATAATTAAATACTACAATCATTTATGTGAAAAAACACAAGAATTACAGAAAAGTTGGTCAGAAATACACACACACACATATGTTCTAAAGTGTGACATTCACAGTGACTTATATGAAGAATGAATTCATTTATTCTAAAAAATATTACCCCAAACCGATCATAGATGCAGATTTAGATATATGTTAAATTGTGTAGCACTGATTTAGATAGATGTTAAAACACAATTATTAACTCAAGAATTTTTTTATATTTTATAATGCTAAGAATGTTTCCCTCAGTTTACTTAACAAGTCTTATTTAAATAGAAATAATCCTTGGAAAACTAATTACTTAAATAGTTCTATGCAAACCCAAATGCTCATTTTATAATTCTGTTTAAACCATGCTTTAAATTGATTTTAAAAATTCCTGAAATACTTTAATATGAAAACTAGTACCCTCCCAATAAAACCTAGAGGAATCATTTTAATGTTTATAATCTCCATGAACAGCTCTACTTTGAGAAAAGGCTTCTTACCATAATAGCCTATTTTGTATTAATAAAGTACTTCATTGACAAGAATCTGAAAAGACTTTGCAAATATTATTTCATTAATCCTCCCAGCACTCATATGGCAGGTATGTGGCAAGAATGATTATTCCACTTTGTTATACTAATGAGGTAAAGATGGCCTCTGTGTATTGGTCCCTAGGTTGTTTACTTATTCACGGCAAGCTGACACCCACTAGTGTGAAAGCCTGCCAGTGCCAAACTCAAAATTTATACATCCAGTTATTTCAAAAATATCCCCTCCCTGAAGCAGATTTTTAGCCATTTAGAGCCTGCGTATTTTGCATAGCTGTAAAACTTCAGCTTGCATTTGCTGTCCATTGATAAGATAGGACCTTATAGTTCTAAGGCCCCAGGCTTCTGTGATCGTTTGTAGCTCTCTGGCACAGACTTTGCTGAGCAGCATCTGCTAGACATGTAAGCACCCTGTCTGATCTCCCTCTTCCCTAAGAGTCCCTCTACCCTTCTCTCCTTCTGGTTGGTGACCCGCACACTCTTAAGTGTCTGGATGGTCTCATGTTCTCAGGGCTTTCCCCTCTCATGCAATCCTGTCTAAGCACTGCCCAATAACTCTTACTGTGAGTTACTGCCTCTTGTGGTCCTACCTTTATCCTTAATCAACCCCAGGTCCCTTGAACTTCCCACAACTTTTAGAGGGAAATCAGGCATGGACAACTGGTGCTTGTGTAGTGGACTGATAGACTCACTCCATGGGCAACTCAACCCTGAAACTCCCAGCTCAGTGCTTTATCCAGACACATTTCTCCTTTTAGGTTGTTGTTTTCCATCATATTATGTGTATTATGGAACAAATGTTGTCATATGTAACAATAACCTAAATACATACAGTCCTTAGAGTGTGCTTGCTTGTCTTATCACGTCCTTTCACTGTTTCTACAGATGTTTAGTGGGTGGATACAGGATGTTACAAAACATAAAAGACCATGTTTGATACTGGGATTTAGTTAATGTTTATAATGGAGTATTTTTTAGAGGAAATAAGGTATGAGCTTGAATGTCATATCAAAACAAACAAAATGGCTATGGTTATACTCGTAAATATTCTTTCTTTCTTTTCTCATGTAATCAACACTATATCTATAAAGAACAATTATTAACATAGGGGAACCAGCATAGTGATTACGTGTATTTTATATTTTTCAAGTTATAATCCAATTTTATGCATGGGAATGTGTCTGAATAATAAAAACCTAATTTGAGGGAAGTGATTCTGCTTTGAGTGATGGAAGAAAAATTGCAGGGTAAAGGACACAAAAAAATACATGTCATGCTATAAACATTCTCCAGTCTATAGGTCATATTATAGTAGCAGAAGTGAGATAGATCTTTGTATTATTGAAATGTTGGGATCAAATACAAACTCCTGGCTCATTAAATCTACAAATTTCACACTAGGAATGAATGAATAATCCAAAGAAAATAGGGGAGAAAAACAATTTAGAGCACTAGACAAAACTGAAGCTCTGGCACCTACAGCTACACCAAACATTAAATGTAGCTCAGTCTAGCCAGATTAACATAGTTAACATACATGGAGAGAGAGATTTATCATAGAAATTGCATCATGAAGTTGTGGGGGCTGAGAAGTCCCACGATTTGCCATTTGCAAACTATAGACCCAGGAAAGCATGCGGTATAATTCAGTGTGAGTCTGAAGGCCTGAGACCCAGGAGCATGAATGTGGTGGGCAGGAGAAGATAGATGTCTCAGCTCAAGCAGAGAGAGCAGATCTGCCCTTCTTCAACTTTTTGTTCTGTTCAGGCCCTCAACAGATTGCATGGTGCCCACCTGCACTGGTGAGGGCGATCTTCTTTACTCAGTCTGCAGACACCAATATTAATCTCTTACAGAAACACCCTCACAGACACAGCCAGAAATAATGGTTTACCACCTACCCGGGAATCCTTTAGCCCAGTCAGGTTAATATAGAAAGTTAACCATCACACTTGTGGACAAGAAAGAGGATTATAATAAAAATAATAGAACATTTTTGATTAAAAATATTAAATAAGTGTTTAAAGTAGAAAACCTATGGAAGATTTTTTATTTTTAGATTTTTTCTTTAATACTTTTGTCACCCTCAATTTTCAATTAAAATTATACATAAAAATAAAAATTCCTGATAAAAGTAATGGAATTATCTAATGGGATGCCATAACTAAGTATTTATAAATAGACAGATTTAGATGTTTTTTTCAGAGACATGTTTATTTAACCATATTGGAATCAGTAGAAATGATGGTTCTATAAAAATAACACATTTGGGCAAGGATTTGTGACACCGAGGATATGAATTACCCATTGCTATTTTAACTAAAGGAGTCAGATGATCTGCATATTTAGTGTATCTACACTCAGTCATGGTTGCTGCATAATCTATAATTTGAGCTTAAAAATTAAAATAGAAATACTGAATTAGAGAGAAAAATAATTCCATTTTTAAATACCATTTGCCTCTATATTCAAATATTTCAGAAAGTGGTAAATGTTATTCCATATAATAACCATGTTTTTCCAATTCACTATGCACATGTAGATGCATTCAAATATATTAAAAAGAGGAGAGTTCCAATTTTATCCCACTGTTTTGAGGAATGCAGATAATTCTCATATGCAAATATTCCATGAACAATTATAAGTGCAATGCAGCACAATGAACTTCCCTTTTAAAAAAGCCTATTGCAAATTGGTCCTTTAGATCTCCATTTAATTATTAGCAGGCTTTTAAAATAACTGTATTTTCTCTTTGTGTTTGAAAGGGAGTGAAAATGCCTGAATTTTTTTTCCAGTGCTCATAGGTAATTTTTAGCAGAGAATAGGCTTTGCTAGAGACCATGACCCCACTGTGAGGTTGTTTAGATATTCAAAATAGATAAAATTATGATCGTGTACAATAGGTCTGGCTTCAGTTATTTCAAAACAGTTATTTCTGTCACATATAACAGTAGGAAAAGAGACACAAAAATGGTAGGTTATGAACCTGATTTGCATTACTGTTCCTATTGCCGTTATTTTTTATAAAAGGAAAGAAACCAGTGGCTCATAATTTTTAAAATTCTGTGATACTCTTGTAATACATTTTACATAGAGAAAATTTACACATTAATGATTGAAGAGAATCCAAAATACTAATGCTGTTACTTCTTTCAAGACATGCTTTCACAGTGTCCTGTAAGGAACCAAAGATGTATCTTGAATTCCTTTCATTTTGTGGGGTGAGGGAAGTTTACTTAGCAGAGGTTTGGGATAGGAATGATTGACTGAAGAACTTGGGGTTGAGGATAATTTCTAAGAGGGACAGTGAGACTTATCTGACTTGCAATTCCTAATTAGGACATCTAGTGCTATCTAAATACAAGGTAACATGGTAGAAACTGTATATACTACACATGAACAAGAAGGTTCTGATAAAAGTTATGAGTCTTGAGTCATTTCTCAGAGCTACTGAAGGTTCAAGTCTCTTTGGGCTTGAGTGAAAACACTAGGTTTTAAAGGCTCCTAAATGATTAGGACAGTAACTATATGGACATTTGATAGTTGCCCTGGTCCTGTTCTCTGCCTGGGTTCTTTGGAACCTTGGAATATCCATACACTCAAGACTTAGACTTGGAATAATTAAAATTTGAATGTCATCTTTTGATGCATGTAAGACCAGCCATACTGCAGCCTCTGATGAAACATCCCTTCCTATGTACCTCTTTGAGCACTTTTCTGTGGCGACAAGAAATTAACATTATAATGAAAAGGTTATTATTAAATGTTTAAAGTAGCAAAAAATTTAGAGCTGACAGTTTGTAGTTTAAATATATTTTCACATGCTGCTCATATTACAGCCTGGTATTACGTTTGACCAAGAAAGCTAAGCATAACTCTAGTTGGTGAAAGAAATAAGAACCAACTTAACTTGGGTTTTTCAATGGTATGCCCTGTACAGTCAAATGCAAAGGTTTCTGAGGAGCAACATTAAGTAGTATTAATACAGGCTTAAGGGACCTGAAAATACCTTATCATGGGTACTATGTTGTTACATTAAGAGCAGGGACAAAAATTAAGGAAGTGGAACCAAGACTAAATTCTTAGTTTGGATTTTTTATTGTCTTGACTCTGTTTTCTCAAGAAGAACTTGACTTCTATAGTCCTATATCTATGAATGTACAAGATTTCCCTTTCTTCCTTCCTCCCTTCCCTCCTTTCTTTCTTTCCATTACTTTTATATATGAATAATTTTTAGGATATATAACTTGGTCGTATAAATCTCCCACCCCTGCCATGATAGAACTTCTTTTATACAAAGTAGAGAACTTAGCTTTTGTAGACATCTGTCATGTATATTTTCAGGAAGTGCCTCAGAGTATCTTTCTTTCAGTTTTGCCTATCTAAGAATAACTTTCAGTTTTATATAGCTCTGATTTATTTCCTTTGGATTATTTTCACCAGTGGAATTGATATTTCGAAAAATATCCTCCTGTTTACTAAATTGCTCTAAAAGTTTATACTGATGTAAAAGTTTCACAATCATAAGTGAACCTGTTTACTTAACTGCCACCTTCATTAATCCAAGAAAGTAAAATTTTAGCACATTAGATGGGAAAAATACGTCACTTTTTAGTGAAATATTTTTATTGCTGGTGAGGTTAAATAGTTAGATTTTAATCAATGATTTGTATTTCCTCTTTTATGAGTTCCCTCTGCCCATTTCTGTACTGAGGTCAGCCACATGTATTCTCTGGCTTGAATGGTCTGTTTCTGTTTTTTTAGGAAGAATGGTGGTAGGTTTTCAAAAAAGTTTAAGTTCTGAAGTTGTATGTATAAGTGGACAAAGTCTGTGGCTTTGAAGATAGGATTAGCAAAACCCTTTGCTGAAATACTTGTGTTTATTTGGTAAATAAATATAACTTACTGAATATAAATATTTACTGTATCTAGGCTTTGCTGCGTGAGGGCCTAGACATAGAGCATCTTTATGAGTAGCGGTAGGTGTAAAATTGTCCAATCTAGACCCCCTTTACATGCAGTCCCCAGCTGTTATGAGAGTTGCTGGTAAGAGCTCAGAGCTGCCAGGTATCTCCAGAGAATTACCCTAAATGACTAATGGGAGCCACCTCACTAGGAAACTTACAACATCAACCCTCCCCCAGAAAATGGCCCTCAGTCCATGATTAACAATTTGGGGTTTAAAAACCCCACCCTGTGACCTAAAATAAAAGACAATCTTGTGGGGTGATGTACAGTCAGAGTCCTCCCCCTGTGATGTGGAACATCTTTGGTCTTCTCTTTCCCTTCCCTATACTGCTTCAGTTCTTTTCCTGAAGAGCACTTACCCCAAAATTCAGGCATATCTTAACCCTTCTCTCAGGCTCTGCTTCTAGTGGATCTGTCCTAAGTATCCAGCTCATTTAATATTTTCAAAGAAAACTTTGAGGTACTAAGAAAGAGTGTTATTAATAGTACTAAAAGGTATTTTTTGAAAAGAGTAAAAACATGACTTTCATACTGATATAAAATTGAAGCTGAGTTAGAGATTTTAACTCTTGAGGCAACCTGGCTGATGATGTAACTGATTCAAAAGGGAACCCAAAGAAGAGATGCACATATCAACCAAGATTTTTGAAAGAGGTATATAAATGAAGGCAAAAATATTTTTTTCTTCAGGGAGGGAAGTTCATTAGTTGAAATTCTACTGGTCATAACAGAATTTGAATGTACATAGGAATCATTTACTTGGTTATCGTTTACCTACCACTACAGAGTTATAAAACAGATCAAAGGCAATGGAAAACTGGAATCAGATCACCCAGAGGGATGTCCTGTAGACATTGATTAGTTTTTAATGTCTCTTCAATAAATCACACATCATTTTTTTGCAAAAGCAATTAATCAGTAAATAGGGTCATGTGTATACATTTATTTATTCAAGAGGCATAGCTAATACTCTATTCCTAATGTGTTTCTCCTATTCCTCCTTTTTCTTTTTAGTTTTCTTCAAAATGTTGTAGGGAGTAGTCCCATATCAAGGAAAAGCTTATCATCCAGCTAGACATCTCCCTAAGAGTATAATTGTACTCAGAGGAGTTTGTTTATATGTAAATATAGTATATACATCATTTGAATAGAAGTTAATGTACTTGACTATGAGTTCCTTGATGAAGAGTTTTACACAGTTAAATAATCTCAAGACTTGTGTAGTCACCAATATGCAATGTCATGAATAATACTGATTAAAATGAATAGAATTTGGAAAATGATGAGGGCATTCAGCAAAAGAATGGACGCAATATGATTATTCTGCCCTCTCCAGTTTCACCTTTCACATTTTCACGGCACTCATGAGTTTTAGTGAGTTTACGTGATTACAAGCCTTTCTCTTTCAATGTACTAAATGCTCCCATGGCAGGGACTTGATTTATTCATCACAACACCCGCAGTGACTAGTACTGAGTCTGTTACAGAAGACTTTCAATATATTTATTTTTTAAACCGTGAGTGAAGAAGACCAATTTAAGAAGATTGAAACTTTTCCTGTTCTACAGGAATGTATGTGCCTAGATTTAAACTGTACATTAAGTATTAATAACTACCCTTCTGTACTCCTGCCTTTACGTTCTCAGAGAAGCATTCTAAATGTGCTCTCTCTCTCTTTCTCTTTCTCTCTCACAAACACATACACACACACACACACACACAAGCATGCACACAGAGAAGCACACATTCAGCCCTGTGGATATCTATCATAGATACTTAACATGATATTCAAAACATAAAATTTTCACATTTTTCTGAAAATAAGTCAATAATATTTATGTCACAACCTACAAAGATATTTCCTTTTCTTCTGGGTGTTATACATGTAAATCTGGAAGTACTTTATGTTTATTCCAAAGAGAAAACTAGTTTTATAATGCATAGAAAGATAAAATAAGCTATGTATTGCATCTATGGAAATGTAATGATAAAGGTGACAAACACTGTTAATTACACTCACACAAATCTTTGCTCAATTTGTTTTTATGTAACATTGAGTAAATTTAGATTAAACAGATGCAAATATTTAGGGAATTTTGATAGTTATCCATAATTTTTAAATAAAATTATCATCTTGTAAATTTATATCTACCACAAAAAAAGAATAAACTTACCCAACCCTGGATATCTAATTATATCAGATCTCTTCCCCATGATATTTCTGTGTGCCAGAATTATTGTCTTTTCAGTTGATATTTTTAAATGTTAATATTATTTATTAAGACATAATTTGCATACAGTATTTTAACCCTTTTTAGAGTAAAATTCTGCGAGTATTGATAAATGCATACATTTATTCTGTAACCCCTACCACAATCAAACTAAAGAAGGGTGTATCAGCCCAACAAATTCTACTGTGCTCCTTTGTACTCAGCTACTTAACCCCATGAACATTCATTAGAGTATGGGGAAGTTGGAACCATTATACATTTCCTCCCAGCAGTTCTACTCCTAGGTAAATACTCAAGGGCATTGTAAACATACGTTGACACAAAAATGTAGCATAGAAATATTCTTAATATCATTATTCATAACAGCCAAAAACTAAAAAGAAATGCCTCTAAGTGATGAATGGATAAACAAAATGTGATATATCCATACAATGGAGTATTATTCAGTCATAAAAAATCAACATAGTATTGATACATGTTCCAAAATGGATAAATCTTGAAAATATTTTCAATGAAAGAAGCTAGACCAAAGGAAAAAAAGGTCACATATAGTATGATTTCATTTATGTTAAATGTTTGAAATAAGCAAATCCTTAGGGACAGAAAATAACTGTATGATTGCTAGTGGCTACGTGTGGGGAAGATTGTGGAATGACTGCTGATATGGGTTTTCTTTAAGGCATCTTGAAAATGTTCTGAATTAGTAGTAATGGTTGCACAACCTTGTGAGTATATTAAAACTACTGAATTGTACACTTTAACAAGATGAATTGCATGTTCATGTGAATTATATCACAATGAAGACAAATAAATCTAACTTTATTACAAATGCATGACATAACCACATTGAAATTGTTCAAGGGGAAGAAGGAAGCTGGCCTAAGTAATATTGGAAAAGAGTGTTTTGACTGGAATCTGTAAGGCTAAGGATAAAATGAATTGTGCATAATAAACACTGTACTCAAGTTGGTAAATTAGCTTCTTACAGGCACACAGTTTTAACATTCTGAAACTGCTTTCCACAAATACTTGGTTGAACAAATATGTAAATATATAGTTTATGCTGAGAGCAAGCTTCTCATTGTTGTCATAGAAGTTGCAGATAAGCAAGAGGGGGAAGGCTAGAATAAACTGGTTAAATTGAAGACAACATGAGTTATGTTTAGTTTAATATAAATGCACATGAATAAAGGCAGAAACAATTATAGATCTGCAGGTATACATGGTATAGTTTACATAATTTTATTACTAACTCTGTCTCTGCTGAAAGGGCTTTAAATAAATGACACGCCAGAGACTTCCTTGGTGGTCCAGTCGTTAAGACTTTTCCTTCCAGTGTAGGGGGTGCGGGCTCGATCCCTGGTTGGAGAGCTAAGATCCCACATGCCTCAGGGCCAAAACAAAACAGAACATAAAACAGAAGCAGGGGCTTCCCTAGTGGCACAGTTGTTGGGAGTCCGCCTGCCGATGCAGGGGACACGGGTTCGTGACCCGGTCTGGGAAGATCCCACATGCCGCGGAGCGGATGGGCCCGTGAGCCATGGACGCTGAGCCTGCGCGTCCGGAGCCTGTGCTCCGCAACAGGAGAGGCCACAACAGTGAGAGGCCCGCTTACCACAAAAAAAAAAAAAAAAAAAAAAACAGAAGCAGTATTGTAACAAATTCAATACAGACTTTAAAAATGGCCCACATCAAAAAATATTTTAAAAAGTTCATGTGAATCGGTTGAGGAGATATCAAGCCCACTAATTTTATATTTCAGTTATAACAAATAGGAGTCTATGATTTGTGAACTTATGTCCTCACTAAAACATTTACATTCCTATATACCCTTATTAGCCACTAAAAATCATAAGGAATTCTGGGCAAGGGAGGAATAGCTGCTCTTCAGGAAAAGTTCTGGTGTTCCACTTAGCCCTTTTCATTATGTGACTAAATTACTAAATCCTGCTTGTGGCCTTCTCTTCTGTTTACTTATTCTATTATGTTTTAGTTTTACTAAACTAAATGAACATGTAAAAAAAATATCCATTCACTCAGCAAATATGTATTTAATTCTGTGTTAGGCAGTGTTCTGGGTGCTGGTGATGCAACTTGAATGGCACAGATAATGACTTACTTTTGGGGAAACTTATAAATAAATACATGCATACCTACATACATAAATACATACATAAATAAATATATATTCAGTGGTTAGTATGAGTTCTATGAAGAAAAAGAAAAAAGAGGTGGATTTTGAGGAATAAATGAATGTTACTTAATAAGAAATATATACCCACCCTGGGAAAATGTATTACTTAGCTATTGCTATAGCTCAATCCATCTCAAAATATAGGGCCTTAAATCAACCGTCATTTATTTGAATCAAAATATTGTGGTTTGGCAATTTGAGAAAAGCTTGGCTGAGTGTTTTTCTGATCTCAGTCTCACTGATGTGTCTGTAATCAACTGCTAAGTTGACTGTTTTGGGATGATGTCAGTTGGGATGGCTTTTCTTTGCTCCGTGTGGTTTCTTACATCCAGCAGAGAAGTCTGGACTTGTCTACATGGAAGAACACTTTCAAGACTGAGCCAAACTGCTCAAGGCTTTTTAAATCGTAAGGTGGGAACAGACATATATGTCACTTTTTCTGTATTCTATTAGTCAAAGCAAGTCATAGGGCCAGCTCTCTTAAAATTGCTGCAAAGACACATTGCACAGCAGCAGGGTTATAGAAAAGAGACTAATTGATGCCATTTTAAAAGAACATTGGAGCAGAGAATTGAATAAAGTGAAGGGTAAAACATGCAAATATCATTGGGAAGAGGTGTGTTTCTAATAGAGGAAGCAAGTGGTACAAAGTTCTCTGGGCATAAGAAAACTTGGTATGTTCTAGAAATAGGGGGAAAAAAGGGCCAGTGTCGTTGGAGCTAGAATATGAGGGAAATAGTTGCAGGAGATAATATCAAAAAAGTAGCCATGGGTCCACATAGGTAGGACCATTTAGGCCATGTTAAAGCATTTAGAATTTAAAGAAAACTAAATACTCCTGAGGTCCTATTGGTTTCGGAGTAGCTGATACTTTTATTAATGTATTCTATTGAGCCTATGCTTTAACCTTGTGTTAAAAATGAGCTATAGTAATAATCCATAAAAGGCTCACTTAGAATTACACACCTTAAATACCATAACTATACTTTAGCTAGAAATATAAAATTGTGTCTTAAGATTAACTTCCAGTCACATTTTTTACTTATATAAAAAACACTTTTGTAATATAGGTTTCCAAATTTATAACCATTAGAAATCTAAATGCGTAATTGAATAGGTTGTATTTTTAGGTTTCAGCTATTTAAAAAGCCACGAAAAATCTGTAGAGAGTATGAACCAGACATGACGAAGGTGAACTACACAGTTCCTCCACAGTACTGATGAATGCTCCAGTGATGCTATCTTCCTCTATTTTAATAAGGTTTCTCATGCTACTCTTTCCTTGAGCTACCTGTGAAGTGCAGGTAGCTACTGTCTTAGAGGCACCAATCATAGTCTCACATATTGTTAATACTTTTTTTGGCCGCGCCATGCGGCTTGCAGGATCTTAGTTCCCTGACCAGGGATGGAACTCAGGCCCTCGGCAGTGAAAGCACGGAGTCCTGTCCACTGGACAGCCAGGAATTCCCTTGTCAATATATTTTAAACACAAAAATTATGTGCAGATAGAGGGTCATTACGGTGATAAGCAGAGTGGCATCACAGAAAAGAAATTCAGATCTTGTAAGACAACCTAAGACTTAGTCCCAAGATATTGTACTACACTGCTGCCTGAAATTCACTCCACGCGTAAATTCACAAGGTCAGGTTAAGTCACAGTAGTCAGAGCCTCTTCTCTTTCATGCTTTTATCACTTTCTCCACATTTCTGCAGAGATTGTTGGCTGCTTTATATGCCCCACTGATGTAGTCTTTAATGTGATAAAATTTTACATTTTTCATTTTTATATATAGGAAATAATAAAGCTATTTGGCAATTCCTATCTAAGAAAAGCTAGTTTAATGCCTACTTTGTTTATCTAATGGCAAGCACTTTGAAAAATTCAAAGTTTTCAGTATACTGTAATATGTAAACTAGATTTGAAGGAAATTGTTGTAATGAGGTATTCAAGTATCCTTCAACCCTGATAGCTATCATTGTGATTACTATATACTTGAGGATACTTTTATGAATATGCTCATGAAATAAATGAAGACCAACACTGAAGACAAACAGAGTTTATTCAGAGCTTTCTATAGCAAGCTTAAATCTGACAGAGACTCAAAGGCAGGCAGGGCAGTGGGAATGCTTTATAGTAAAAAAAATTGGAAGGCTTCAGGTATGCTGTAACTGGAAGTCATTGTCATAAGGATGCTTGAGGTTAGCTAACTAACAGCAGAGCACATTATATGATTGGTTTGAGAAAAAAGTAGATAAGTTGGTAGTCATGATCAACTCCTGGACGTCCTCAGTCAATTGATGCAGACATTGTGGATTGGCTTTGTGGGCTTCTTATGTGGGTTAGAGTTCCATTGCCATATGGTCATTGCCTATTTTGTATATTAATTCTCTCAGTTCTGTAGTATATTATTTCAAACGGGTTACAATTGAACTAAAGTAGTGAACTATAATTGATCATTTTATAGTTATATGTTTTAAATGCAATTCTTTGGTTGTAAATAAAAATTACATTATAAGATTAATTGCATTAAAATTTTTATTTTTATGAATGTTTACTGTCTTAATATATATTTCTAAATATTGCCATTAGCTGTTTACTGTGTGGTCAAAATAATTTGAGAAAGATATCAGTAAGATGACAAAAAGCCCAAGACTCTCTTTCAAAGCATTTTCTCAGACTTCCACCTTAATAAACGACAAAAACTATCACATGAGATGAATAAGACTGGTTAGATAGTTTTGCAGATCTTTTTGGAGCTGAACTATGACATGAATCTTATAGACTGAAATAGAGATAGTTGAAATTAATGTACAAAACCAATTTTTTAAACTTTTTTTTCTGTTAAATTCTGTGAAGTTTCAGTTATCTAAAATAAACTTACACAAATATGAAATATAATGTTTCAAATTGCAAGATATGTAATGTAACACTTGTAAAATACTCTTGTCTAATTTTAGCTACTAGTATTTTGATTTATACACTACTGTTGTAGATTAATAATGTAAGTTCAGACAAGTATTAATGGGAAAATGATAGATGTAATACTTCTGCAAGAATTGGAATTTTTCATATGTTTTGAAAAGAGTAATTTAACTTTTGGGTGTCAGGAAATGTGTTTTCTCAAAATTCATTGCTGGCAATGAGTAAGTCTAGTAATATTGCAAGAAAGCATTAACTGTATACCTTATTAACTGTGAAGTGAATAACTGAATAAAAATTTATAGAAATATTTTTTTCAGTTCAGTTCCACTCAACACATTGACTGCATCAAGGGCTTTTTGAGGAAGAAATTAAATCTTTGATTTGGAGCAGGTTGAAAACCATGAACTATAGATCTTTACTGTTGGACTAATTTAGTAGTTAAAACCTTGGGCTGTAGAGATAGAGAATGATTAATTTCATTACTTCAGTATACTACACACTGGGTATGTTGTGTTGGATATTTCTTCAGGTCTCAGTTTCTTCATGTATAAAATATGAAGAGAAGCAATCTCAATTAGTTGTCATATGGGTACAATTATGATATAAGGATTAGAACCATCATTATTATCAATTCTGTTTACTGTACCTCCCAAACTTATTTGAAAATCAAACTAATAGTTTTCTTAAGGTCATTAATTGTATCTGAGGAAATTAGAGGTTTAGAACAAAAGTTGTTTGTTAATTATTGTAATTGTTATTTATATGAGCATCAGCCAGTATATAGCCTGGAATTATATAACATAAATATATTATCTTTAAGTATAGCAGCCTTTCAAAGACTGACTGTGGATTTAGCAATTTAGAGTTTGTATAATGTTGCAGTTACCAGAGTGAATAAGATTACAGTCATGATCTAGATCCCAACAGATTCACTTTAACTTCATCTTATAAAATTGAATTCATTGCTTTCCAGACTCGCTTAATATACTCTTCCTGATGTCCATCCCTTTCTTTAACAAACATCCATCACTATAAAATATTTTTAGCTATGCAGCAATGTGGGACTAGTTTCAGCTATGTGTGATGCATTTGGGTCTTAAATAATTTGTTTCTAGTCTGGCTCTAAAGTTCACAATTCAGATGGGAATAACTTTGATCATTGCATTAGTTTTTATTGCTGTGTAACAAATTATCACAAACTTAGTAGCTTAAAAGAACATCTACTTATTGTCTCAAAATACCTGTGGGTCAGGAGTCTAGACATTTGTATTAATTTGATTCTGTGTTCAAGAGCTAATCAGGTGTTGAAATCAAGGTGTTAGTTGAGCTGCCTTCTTTATGGAGCTTGAAGTCTTTTTTAGGGCTAACGTGGATTTTGATAGAATTCAGTCTTAGTGCTTTTAGCACTCAGGCCCCTGTTCTGTTTCTAGCTGTAGTCCAAGGTCCTAGAGGCCACCTTAAGCTGCTTGCCACGTGGTGGTCCCCTCCATCTTCTTAACTAACAGTAGAATTGAATTTCCCTTACACTCTAGACCTCTTCCTTTTTTGGGTCCTTACATGATTAATTCAGGCCCTCCCAGAAAATTCCCATTTTATTAACTCAAAATCAACTGATTTGGTACCTTGATTACATCAGCAAAATCCTTTCATTTTTGTTATATAATGTAACCTAATCACAGTTGTGAAATCTGTTATATGCACAGACTAAGATACATTCAGGAGGAGGGATTTATACAATGCATGTGTACCATAGGGCAGGAATTTTGGGGTCCATCTTAGAATTCTGCATACCATAGTCTGATAGTAGATAATGAAATTGATACATTCTGGAAAAAGGTAAAAATATTTTAGAATATTCCAGTGTATGTAAAGGTAATGACTGCTGATCACATAAGTGAATGTTTGTTAACACAGATGCAAGCCAATAGTAATATTTTTATTGTTATGAAAAATATGATAATGGTGTTTTTCTAATACTGTTAATTAGATAGCATTGGTTTATCACAATTTTATGACAGATTTCATGTAAATGGGTGTAATAATCAGAAGAAGATTACAAACAATTGTAATTACAAAGTCAATTTTGAAGACTCTCTTCCCCTATGAAATGAAATAAACTAAATTTCTACTTTGATTTGTCAAATTCCAATAATTAGGAAATTACTATATGGTCTTAGGACAAGTAAATAATAAAACCTATTCCAAGAAATTTCTGAGGAGACCAGAAATTATGTTAGTACATAAACTGACATTTACATATCAAATAAAATATATTTGGCATTTCATCAAATGCTTTTTCCAAGAAAGACTTTCATATTCTTTGCTTTTTAATTTTATGAAATATATATTTTAGCAATAACCAATAATACCTAAATAAAATGTCCCAAAAGTATTCATATTTAAACAGAAATGGATGGATTTTTAATATAATTAAAAAATAATTGAAGGAGATACTATGAATGTAGGAGTTCTTAGAATCTGGAATCACATCAAGTAGGTTTCTAACTGTACCTGCTTTCCATTCATAAGAATTTCTCTTCATGTATTACCTCTGCCCATCACCACCAGTGTCACCATATATTATTGTGCTACTACTCATATGTATTTTCCTACTGCTCTGCTTCCTTTCCGTACGTCCCAGGCCAATCACAGTCTGCCATTCTGTTTCTTAACCTCTCTCAAGCAATACTGGTCTGGGACTGTCAGTTCTCAAAAATTCTACTCCCCACTTTGCATATATTACCTCTTCAAAGTTTCTTATGTCACTAATTACTCTTGTCACTTCTTTTTACGTCATACATGAGAAATAAATTTAGCCATATAAGAGAAAGTTTACCACAAATTGGAAATACAGATTTATTGAATACAGTATTTGCTTGTCACTCACATTACTTTTCATTGATTTTGTTGTTCTCTACTCATCATCATAAGACAATTTTATGGGGAGATTTCCATGCTATACATTTATGTTTATGTTTAGAGATCAGTTTGGGGATGTATCACTCATCAGTATCAGAGTGTACTACATAATATATTCTCAAAATATTTTCATGATTATGTAAGTTTAAATGAAAAACAATGTGAATAATAGATGAATCAAAAGTACCTTTTCTGGGCTTCCCTGGTGGCACAGTGGTTGAGGGTCTGCCTGCCAATGCAGGGGACGCAGGTTCGTACCCCGGTCCGGGAAGATCCCACATGTCGCAGAGCGGCTGGGCCCGTGAGCCATGGCCGCTGAGCCTGCACGTCCGGAGCCTGTGCTCCACAACAGGACAGGCTACAACAGTGATAGGCCCGCGTACCGCAAAAAAAAAAAAAAAAGCACCTTTTCTGCATTCTCAAGTTTGTTTTACTTTCAGTATATTTATAAAATGTTTCTCAGCTTATATAATATTTTGCCTTATTTTATACTACATTCTTGAAGAGTTTCCTCCTTTGCTTTATTTCCTTTTAATATCATCTACTCCTTTCTTTTTTATATGATAGTCTTCCCTGCCCTCCTTAATAATATCATTATAGCACATGAAGTTAACTTTAGTAAAATAAAATGTCAAGGCACTAAATATTTGTCACTATTATGTTGATGTGCAGAATAGGACCAATTCACATGCTCTGTCAAGCCACATCTCCAGAACCTTCTATAAATATATCTGCCTTTTCCATCGCTATTGAGTCCTCCCCTAATCCAAGCAAATATCTGTCTTTTTACAATTTGCAATCAACTTCCACCTGATCTCCCAGATCTTCCTGTTTTTACCTCTACCCATTCTGCCAAAGCTTTCTTTAAAAATAAAATATATTTTGTCCCTTCTTATCTTAAAACTTTTCAATTCCTTACCATTTTCCTTACAGTGATATCTACCCTGTGCACAAGGCTTATTTTGTTCCCAAGTAATCTATCATTGTTTCTCTCTAAAGTCTCTTTCCCTTTCATTCAGTGAGGTACAGGGACACTGGCCTTCTTCTGTTTCTCAAATCTGCCAAGTGTAAGAAAGGCTTGATAATATAAATAAAGCACTTGATAAAATTATTTTAGCAAATATTTATTACTTATATACAAAAAACTTAGTATTCATTATGTGTGTAAGACATCACACCAGGCTCTTTGTGTATTACAAATATGATTTTAACATAAATTATCCCTGCTAGAACCCTACATTTAGGTAAGGGCAACAACTTTTCTCTGTGGTGGAATTTAATGCCATACTCAATAACTCATAAATATGAAACATTGAGTATGAATTTTAAATAAATACTCCTAGATTAGAGTGGCTTATTGTGGGTTTTGCTCAAAGCAGAACTCAAGACAAAGACTTCTCTGTGAGTAATGTATTTGGGAATGTGATACCAGAAAGCAAGAGAGAGATGTAGGAGTGAAACAGGGAAGGAAGAGGAGCCCTGCAAAGATCCTCCCCTACAAGCCACAGGATTCTCAAATCCATGAGATGAGCACCTAATGAGATAATACCACAACTACAGGGCAATTTGCACTAATTATTAGTACATTTTAAAACTGTTTCTTTATAGCAATGGTAAAATACTTTTCAGCACAAGAAACAACAACAAAAAATAAACTCTCACAAAGTCATATCCATAAATGTGGAGATTTAAAAGTAAATCTAAATATAGATGCAGACATGAATGTGAAATCCATATGTGCAAGTATTATAGATGGCAAAATATAGTTCTTAGTTCATTGATAATTAATTCAAAAACATTTATTGAACATCCACCATGTATTTAAACAATCTCAGAATTCTAAGAAGCTGGTTAATTTGCCCCTCAGTTCATATATTGATATTTAAAATTACATATTCATTGGAATCTTTTTTTATTTGTACTCTATCAGTTATTATTAAAGTAGTAGAGTCAGGATTGTGCCTTTTACATTTAAAAAATCCTTGAATTTAACCTTGCAAATTGACAGATCTCTCTGGGACACATCTGGAAATACCAATTTTCTTTTTTTAAGCATTTATCTTTTCAGTGATAACTGTTATGCTGTGATTCATTCCTGACAAGCAGAGCTCTTGGGTGAGACATGTTTGTTTTGCATGTCACCCTGGTAATATCTCACAGAGGAAGGTTTGACAGGTTATGTACAGTGTTCTTGGTGATTTATTTTGAATTATTTCATGTGCTTTTTACATTATAACAATCACTATTTTAAAAAGAGAACTTCCTTAAAGATATGATTATCTTTTTAGCACTAAAGGTTCAAGGCTACATATATTTAAGTTTTGTATGACTTTATAGTGCCACATGAGTTCAAGGTGTTTGATTAAAAGAATGAATTATAACTTGCCCAGTTTCACAATTAGTGAAAAATTTCACTGTCTATATGTTGTTTACATCAATATAAATATAGGCCCTGTGTATTTAAAAGAATGATATATTCAGGGAAAAATTCTCCTAGTTATTTCAAATAAAGAAAATATTTAAATTTTCAAAAGTATTTCCTACATACTTAATTAGCAATAAATATTTGTCATAGTTTCATAGGTTTTATGATTTCAGTATTTGAGAGTTTATTATCAGTATAGTAGATAATAAGAACCACTTGTTATCACTTTCCATGTGCAGTGTAGATGCTTTACAACTTATGAAATGTGTGACTTTTTGAAAAGTACTCAAACTCTATATATCTGTCTCTTTTCTTATATCATGGTGACAATAATTGTTTTATGTCAAAATTATAAGAAATAATATATATAATTTATCAGACTACCCTCTAAGAATTTCTCAGTAAAGGAATACTACTATGTTTGTATGTTGGAGGTCGCACTTTGGCTCATACTTTACTTCCATTATCACTACTACTTAAAACACAGATGCTTTTACTTTAGACTCTCAAAAAAGCCAATATGTTTTCACTTTCTGATTCTTATTCCACTTTTACTTTCTTTTAAAATTACAACCTCGCCTAAAAAGCAGTGTCACATTTTAAATGTCTTTTAATGATAAAACACCATGTCATACTAAATCAGTGGTACTAAATTCAGGGTAAGCTGTTTGCGTTGTTGTTGTCAACTTGGTGAAAAGATTTTTGGCTTATATGTCTCTTTCGGAATTAATGCTGAAAACCCTCTGGACTCACCATTTCAGCTATATTTTTGACTTTGTGCCTAAGTTCTGGACATTTCTGATTCTTGTTTGAATGGAATATATCCCTTGCCTCTTACCTGTAATCATGTCAAACAATCAATTGGTCTTCCTGAATGATTATGATGTCGTTTACAATTTGCATCCCTTGATCCTCCATCTTGTGTAAACAATCACCTTACTTCATGGAATTTTGGAGTAATATATTTCTTATCTCAGGTTAATCAATAACAAATATATTTTAAAGTAGAAATAAGAATGAAGGGAATAATGTATATGTATTAAAAGAATGAATTTTATATATATATATATATATATATATATATATAGGCTAGGAAGACGGAAATGATAAAGGAAAAGGAGGTGACGAAAAAGAGAAAGAGATATCATAGCTAGCTAATCACCAAATACGTGTTATAAAAATTAGCAACAAATTTGATCACTTGGAACATACTAGAATGTTAGATTACTACCTTAAATTTATAAAAACTCTTTGAATTATAGCTAAACTACAAAAAAAAAGAGTTAAAAATAAAGTGTTTGCCTATACATTTAGAATGGATAAACAACAAGGTCCTACTGTATAGCACAAGGAACTATATTCAATATCCTGTGATAAGCCATAATGGAAAAGAATATAAAAAAAGAATGTATATATATTTTTATAACTGAGTCACTTTGCTGTACAGCAGAGATTGACACATCATAAATCAACTATACTTCAATAAAAAAAATAAGGTGTTTGCTTCTGAGAAAACACAGTATTACTTCCAAAATAAATAGAGGTGTCTTAAGGCTCTATGCTTAATATAATAATTTTTTCATGATATTGACAGCATGGAAACTTATAGTATAATTATTTTTGTAAATTTCAAGTTGAAAAGATCATTTTTCACCTAAGCTGGGCACCTAACAAATTGCCTTATACAGTTCCTTGAGGAAGCTCAGAATGGTAGGACATGCCTAGGTAGGAGTAGCCAAGTTACAGTGCTACTTGATTACTCCAAGTGCAAGTCTCTTTAACGTTTATAGTTTCTGCCAGGAAATGAAGTAATCTTCATTTTTATTACTGTACTTAAACATAGACTTTTCGATAATTAAACCTTACAGATGTTTAAAAGGACACTTTGTGGCCCAGTGTCACTACCTTAATTTTTCTATAAGTCTTCCTGAAATTCTTTTGAACACTTTACTAAAGAAATGTGGGTTTCCCCTTCTAATGTTTCCAGTATTTGATACTGACGAGTATTAAATTTCCTCTGTTGGAGCATTTTTTGTATGTTCAAACTTTTAATTATGTATTGTGGGACTACATTTTAAAATAGTGTTAACTGGAATAAAAGATGCACTCCCTCACTCTTTTTTTTTTTTTTTTTTTTACGGTACGCGGGCCTCTCACTGTTGTGGCCTCTCCCGTTGCGGAGCACAGGCTCCGGACGCGCAGGCTCAGCGGCCATGGCTCACGGGCCTAGCCGCCCCACAGCATGTGGAATCTTCCCGGACTGGGGCACGAACCCGTATCCCCTGCATCGGCAGGCGGACTCTCAACCACTGCGCCACCAGGGAAGCCCCACTCCTTCACTCTTAAGCTCCTTAAACTTGAAAGTACTCTTAAATTACTGAAGGTGACTGATCTATAAATACATGAAACAGTAATAATAATTATAATAAATTATCCTATAAATTATTATTACTACCAGTCATGGTGGTATTTGAAGAAAGTATTATGGGGGACGACTGGGGCAGGCTGGGCCGTGCTGAGGTCAGGGGAGCTAGGGACTCACAGCCGTGAGAGTTGAAATCCTTGCTGAGGTGACCTTCAAGATGGTGTAGGAGTAAGACGTGGAGATCACCTTCCTCCAACAAATACATCAAAAATATATCTACATGTGGAACAACTCCTACGGAACACCCACTGAACGCTGGCAGAAGACCTCAGACTTCCCAAAAGGCAAGGAACTCCACACGTACCTGGGTAGGGCAAAAGAAAAAAGAAGAAGCAGAGACAAAAGAAAAGGACCTAGACCTGCACCTCTGGGAGGGAGCTGTGAAGGAGGAAAAGTTTCCACACACTAGGAGGCCCTTTGTGGGTGGAGACTGCGGGTGGCAGAGGGGGGAAACTTAGGAGCCATGGAGGAGAGCGCAGCAACAGGGGTGCAGAGGCAAAGGGGAGAGATTCCCGCACAGAGGATCAGTGCTGACCAGCACTCACCAGCCAGAGAGGCTTGTCTGCTCACCCGCTGGGGCGGGCGGGGGCTGGGAGCTGAGGCTCGGGCTTTGGAGGTCGGATCCCAGGGAGAAGACTGGGGTTGGTTGTGTGAAGACAGCGTGAGGGGGCTAGTGTGCCACAGCTAGCCGGGAGGGAGTCCGGGAAAAAGTCTGGACCTGCCAAAGAGGCAAGAGACAATTGTTTCGGGGTACATGAGGAGATCCTTCCCTGTCTGCCCACAGAAGGCAGAACACGGCCTAAGAGATGGGCATGAAATGCTAACGCTACTACTGCAGCCACCAGGAATCCCTGGTGCCAGTGCAGCTCATTACACAAACACACACACACACACACACACACACACACACACACACACACACACACACACCCAGGAGCCTGTGCAGCCTGCCACTGCCACGGTCCCGTGATCCAGGGACAACTTCCCTGGGAGAACACACGGCATGCCTCAGGCTGCTGCAATGTCATGGCAGCCTCTGCCACTGCAGGGTTTTGCAGCATTCCAATTATGACTATTGTACCCCTCCACACCCCCACCCCCGGCCTGAGTGAGGCAGCACGACTTAATCAGCTGCTGCTTTAACCCCCTCCTGTCCGGGCAGGGAATAGCTGCCTGTGGGCTACCTATGTGCAGAGGCAGGGCCAAATCCAAAGCTGAACCCCAGGAGCTGTGGGAACAAAGAAGAGAAGGGGAAATTTCTTGGTGCAGCCTCAGGAACAGTGGATTAAATCCTCACAGTCAACTTGATGTACCCTGCATCTCTGGAATACCTGAATAGGCAATGAATCATCCCAAAATTGAGGTGGTGGACTTACAGAGCAACTGTGGACTTGGGGTTTCCTGTCTGCAGCTGATTTGTTTCTGATGTTTATGTTTATCTTAGTTTAGTTTCTGGCACTTGTTATCATTGGTGGATTTTTTTACTGGTTTGGTTGCCCTCTTCTTTCTTTTATTATTATAATTTTTTTATGTTAATAGTATTTTTAAATTTTTATTTATTATTTTTAATTTTTATTTATTTTTCTTTCTTTTTTTTCTCCCTTTCTTCTGTGCAGTGTGGCTGACAGGGTCTTGGTGCTCTGGCCTGGTGTCAGGCCTGAGCTCCTGAGGTGGGAGAGCTGAGTTCAGAACACTGGACCACCAGAGACCTCCCAGCCCCACATAACGTCAATTGGAGAGAGCTGTCCCAGAGATCTCCATCTCAATGCTAAGACCCAGTTCCACCCAACAGTCAGCAAGCTCCAGTGCTTGATGCCCCATGACAAACTAGCAAGACAGGAACACAACCCGACCATTAGCAGAGAGGCTGCCTAAAATCATACTAAGTTCACAACACCCCAGAACACACCACCGGACATGGCCCTGCCCACCAGAAAGACAAGATCCAGCCCCACCCAACAGAACACAGGCACCAGTACCCTCCACCAGGAAGCCTACACAAGCCATTGAACCAACCTCACTCACTGGGGGCAGACACAAAAACAAAGGGAACTGCCAACCTGCAGCCTGTGAAAATGAGACCCCAGAAACAGTAAGTTAAGCACAATGAGAAGATAGGAAAACACACAGCAGATGAAGGATCAAGGTAAAAACCCACCAGACCAAGCAAATGAAGAGGAAATAGGCAGTCTATCTGAAAATGAATTCAGAGTAATGAGAGTAAAAATGATCCAGAATCTTGGAAACAGAATGGAGAAAACAAAAGAACCGTTTAACAAGGACCAGGAAGAACTAAAGAGCAAACAAACTGATGCAAAACACAGTAAATGAAGTTAAAATTTCTCTAGAAGGAATCAGTAGCAGAATAACTGAGGCAGAAGAACGAATAAGTGACCTGGAAGATAAAATAGTGGAAATAACTACTGCAGAGCAGAATAAACAAAGTAGAATGAAAAGAATTGAGGACAGTCTTAGAGACCTCAGAGACAACATTAAATGCACCAGCATTGGAATTACAGGGGTTCCAGAAGAAGAAGACAAAAAGAAAGGGTCTGAGAAAATATTGGAAAAGATTAAGATGAAAACTTCCCTAACATGGGAAAGGAAATAATCAGTCAAGTCCAGGAAGTGCAGAGAATCTCATACAGAATAAATCCAAGGAGAAACATGCCAAGATGCATATTAATCAAACTATCAACAGTTAAATACAAAGAAACAATATTAAAAGCAGCAAGGGAAAAGCAACAAATAACCTACAAGGGAATCCCCATAAGGTTAACAGCTGATCCTTCAGCAGAAACTCTGCAAGCCAGAAGGGAGAGGCAGAACATATTTAAAGTGATGAAAGGGAAAAACTTACAGCCAAGATTACTCTATCCAGCAAGGATCTCATTCAGGTTCAACAGAGGAATTAAAACCTTTACAAACAAGCAAAAATTAAGAAAATTCAGCACCACTGAACCAGCTTTACAACAAATGCTAAAGGAATTTCTCTAGGAGGGAAACACAAGAGAAGGAAAAGACCTACAAAAACAAACCCAAAACTATTAAGAAAATGGTAATAGGAACAGACATATCGTTAATTACCTTAAATGTAAATGGATGAAATGATCCCACCAAGAGACATAGACTGGCTGAATGGATACAAAAACAACACCTGTATATATGCTGTCTACAAAAGACCCACTTCAGGCCTAGGAACACATACTGAAAGTGAAGGGATAGAAAACAATATTCCATGCAAATGGCAATCAAAAGAAATCTGGAGTACCAATTCTCATATCAGACAAAATAGACTTTAAAGACTATTACAAGAGTCAAGGAGGGACACTACATAATGATCAAGGGATAAATCCAAGAAGAAGATAAAACAATTGTAAATATTTATGCACCCGACATAGGAGCACCTCAATACATAAGGTAAATACTGATAGCCATAAAAGGGGATATCGACAGTGACACAATAATAGTAGGGGACTTTAACATCCCACTTTCACCAATGGCCAGATCATCCAAAATGAAAATAAATAAGGAAACACAAACTTTAAATGACACATTAAAAAAGATGGACTTAATTGATATTTATAGGACATTCCATTGAAAAACAAACACAATACACTTTCTTCTCAAGTGCTCATGGAACATTCTCCAGGATAGATTATATCTTGGGTCACAAATCAAGCCTTGGTAAATTTAAGAAAATTGAAATCGTATCAAGTATCTTTTCCAACCACACGCTATGAGACTAGATATCAGTTACAGGAAAAAATCTGTAAAAAATACAAACACATGGAGCCTAAACAGTACACTACTAAATAACCAAGAGATCACTGAAGAAATCAAAGTGGAAATCAAAAAATATCTAGAAACAAACGAAAGTGAAAACACGACCACCCAAAACCTATGGGATGCAGCAAAAGCAGTTCTAAGAGGGGAGTTTATAGCAATACAATCCTACCTCAAGAAACAAGAAACATCTCAAATAAAGAACCTAACTTTACACCTAAAGCAATTAGAGAAGGAAGAACAAAAAAACCCCAAAGTTAGCAGAAGGAAAGAAACTGTAAAGATCAGATCAGAAATAAATGAAAAACAAATGAAGGAAACAATGGCAAAGATCAATAAAACTAAAACCTGGTTCTTTGAGAAGAGCAACAAAATTGATAAACCATTAGCCAGACTCATCGAGAAAAAAAGGGAGAAGACTCAAATCAACAGAATTAGAAATGAAAAAGGAGAAGTAACCACCGACACTGCAGAAATACAAAGGATCATGAGAGATTACTACAAGCAACTCTATGCCAATAAAATGGACAGCCTGGAAGAAATGGACAAATCCTTGGAAAAGCACAACCTTCCAATACTGAACCAGGAAGAAATAGAAAATATGAGCAGACCAATCAGAAGCACTGAAATTGAAACTGTGATTAAAAATCTTCCAACAAACAAAAACCCAGGACCAGATGGCTTCACGGGCACATTCTATCAAACATTTAGAGAGGAACTAACACCTAACCTTCTCAAACTCTTCCAAAGTATAACAGAGGGAGGAACACTCCCAAACTCATTCTACAAGACAACCATCACCCTGATACCAAAACCAGACAAAGATGTCACAAAGAAAGAAAAAACTACAGGCCAATATCACTGATGAACATAGATTCAAAAATCCTCAAGAAAATACTAGCAAGTAGAATCCAACAGCACATTAAAAGGATCATACACCATGATCAAGTGGGGTTTATTCCAGGAATGAAAGGATTCTTTAATATATGCAAATCAATCAATGTGATACACCACATTAACATGTTGAAGGTAAAAACCATATGACAATCTCAATAGATGCAGAAAAAGCTTTCGGCAAAATTCAACACCCATTTATGGTAAACCTTTCCGGAAATTAGGCGTAGAGGTAACCTACCTCAACATAATAAAGACCATATATGGCAAACCAACAGCCAACATCATTCTCAATGGTGAAAAGCTGAAACCATTTCCCCTAAGATCAGGAACAAGACAAGGTTGCCCACTCTCACCACTGTCATTCAACATAGTTTTGGAAATTTTAGCCATGGCAATCAGAGAAGAAAAAGAAATAGAAGAAATCCAAAGCAGAAAAGAAGAAGTAAAACTGTCACTGTTTGCAGATAACATGAAACGATACATATAGAATCCTAAAGATGCTACCAGAAAACTACTAGAACTAATCAATGAATTTGGTAAAGTAGCAGAGTACAAAATTAATGCACAGAAATCTCTTGCATTCCTATACACTAGCGACAAAAAGTCTTAAAGAGAAATTAAGGAAACTGCCATTTACCATTGTAACAAAAGGAATAAAATACCTAGGAATAAACCTACCTAAGGAGACAAAAGACCTGTATGCAGAAAATTATAAGACACTGATGAAAGAAATTAAAGGTGATACAAACAGATGGAGAGATATACCATGTTCTGAGATTGGAAGAATCAACATTGTGAAAATGACTGTACTACCCAAAGCAATCTACAGATTCAATGCAATCCCTATCAAACTACCAGTTGCACTGTTCACAGAGCTAGAACAAAAACTTTCACAATTTGTATGGAAACACAAAAGACCCCGAATAGCCAAAGCAATCTTGAGAAAGAAAAACGGAGCTGCAGGAATCAGGCTCCCTGACTTCAGACTATACTACAAAGCTAAAATAATAAATCTGTAGATTGTTTTAGATAGTATAGTCATTTTCACAATGTTCATTCTTCTAATGCAAAAACATGGTATATCTCTCCATCAGTTTGTATCATCTTTAATTTCTAAGAATGTCAATTTTTTAATAAAGTCACTTCCACATGAAGATGGAAAGTTATATGGAGAGTTAGGATATTGGGAAAGTCACTTTCTCATTTATAATTTCTGTGGTAGGCAGCTTCTGAAATGGCTCCCAATGGTCCCCACCCCCTATTTGTATCCTTGTGTAATACTCTCTATTTGAATACAAGCAGGGACTAGAGACTTGCTTCTAATAAATATAAAATGGGAAAAGTTATGTTACTATATGTTACTTCCAATATTAAGTTGCAAAAGATTGTGATTTCCATCTTACTCTCTCTTACTTATCTTCTCATTTGCTCAGTCTCATGAAGCTAGTGGCCCTGTTTTGAGTCTCCTAAGATGCCCACATAGCAAGGAGCAAAGCGAAAGTTCTGTCCAATAATGTGCAAAGAACTGAATCCTCCAGAGAGCCACATGAGTGAGCTTGGAAGGGCTCTTTTACCAGTAGAGTCTTGAGACAACTGCTGGTCACCTGGCACCTGGAAGGCAGCCTTGTAAGTGACCAGAATCAGAAGACCCAGCTTAACAGCACCTAGCTTCCTGACCCACAGAAACTGAGATAATAAATATTGTTCGTGCTATCCACAAATTTTGGGTATAATTTGTTATACAGCAATTGATGATTAGCACAATATTATATACATTGTTCTGAATTCTTGTAATGACAGATTCAACAGTTAAGAGTTCCCAACAGCTACACATATAATGAAACTAATTTAGGCAAATAGATATACTTAGTTGCTTATAACCTGTAATTTATAGGGAGTGAAGAAAGAAAGGAATTAAGAAAAATGTGAAGTAGATGTACATTTCCTACCAAATTAATAGAATAAGAAATTTTCAATTATTTATAACTGTTCATCAGAATTATATGTGTACTACACTGATATTTATAAGGGAATCAATGAAAGATTAAGAATAATATATATTGTGGGGCAGTTTGTCATTCTAGATTGATTGCTTTAATGTCATCATTATCACCTAGTTCTAATCACTAGTCTGCTAATAATTAGCTGGGGCTTTATGTCATGAGTCTCTGTATCACTGATGAAGATGCTGGATGAAATGGTCTTTAAGATATAAAACAACTATAAAATTCTATGATTATGAATTCTGAGGTAGAAATTATCATTGGAAATACACACCAATTATAGATTAGGGCAAAATTAAAACAAAACACATCAAAATGAAAAAATTGGACTTTCAGAGACACCTTAAGCAGCTTTTATATAAAATATTTTGTAATTTAAAATCAGATTAATAAAATAATACTATTTTGACTGATTACACTATTCCAAGCTCTGCTAATTTATATATGTACTTTGTTATTCACAGTTATAAATTAAAAATGATATTAAGTGTCAAGCTTTTGGGCACACATTTACAAAAGAATGGAGATAAGGTTTGAATGTCCATTCCCAAAAGATTACCATCGTAATCACAATGGTATTGAGTATGTATATGTAATGTTAATTTTTTTATTTTGGTTTAATTTATTTAAAAAATTAGTTTTGTTAGGTAATGACATATTTTTTAAAAGCTTAACTAATTATATTAAAATTAGTTAGGAACAACCAGAAATATCTTCACCAAATCAAGCCTAAATAAAATAGTTTCATAATTTAAAAAAAATAGAAGTTAGTGTTTACACAAAAATTAACACACAGATTTAATAAAGATATACAGATAACTTGTGAGGCAGTTGCCAGAATACGTATTTCTTACTAATAGGTAAAAGTAAATTTGCATCATCTCTGTAATAGTGGGAATAATTACTGCTATTTTTCTCTAGTAATAGTGAAGCATCATTGCCTTTCCTCTAAACGTACAAATTCAATTAAGGTTGTGTTTAAATATCGAAGTGTTTTTTTTAATTAATTAATTTTTATTTTTGTCTGCCTTGAGTCTTTGTTGCTGCACGCGGGCTTTTCTCTAGTTGCGGTGAGCGGGGGCTACTCTTCGTTGCGGTGCGCAGGCTTCTCATTGCGGTGGCTTCTCTTGTTGTGGAGCACGGGCTCTAGGCGCGTGGGCTGCAGTAGTTGTGGCACTCAGGCTCAGTAGTTGTGGCACACGCGCTTAGTTGCTCCGCGGCACGTGAGATCTTCCCCGAGCAGGGCTCAAACCCGTGTCTCCTTCATTGGCAGACAGATTCTTAACCACTGCGTCACCAGGGAAGCCCAGAAGTTTTTTTTAAAACCAAATAAATCCAGTGCATTTTAAAGAGCAATTTATGTGCTGGGTAATAAGCATGACGCACTGGCTCCTCAGGTGAAGCAAAAAGATAAAGATGGCCATATTTAATTTTTTAAGAGATGTGACATATAACATAATAACTGACCTTAAATAGAAAACCTCTGTGATTATATAAATCAAAGAGCTTCTAAGATATGAAATAAAACCTCTGGGTAATGAATATTCTGAGAGTTATATGCTGAAGTGGAAAAAACAAAGCTGACAGGCAATGAGATTAAGCAAAGGGCATATAGTGTACATCCTAATGTTTATTTCAAGAGGCAGTATGATGTAACAGAGCGCCCTCTCTTTCAATGAACTAAAGGGACTTTCACTTACTATTTTACCATTTCCAAGTATTATTTCATAAATGGAAGTACGTTTTCAAAGTATAATTCTATCATACTGACATGTTTGAAAAACCAAGAAAAACTCAAGTACCTAAAGTCATATATTCAATCATACTCTTTCAAGAAGCAATAAAATAGATATTAAATAAATGCTTTTTGTGTGTTTTACACTGTACCATTTACTAGCAATTAAAATGACTTCCAATATCTCACTTAAGGGTAAATGGGGAGCATGTGTGTAGTTAATTGAATCAGCACAAAACTCAGTTGGTCTAATCAGTTATCATCATTTTTATCTGATTTTTTGATAGAAGGATGGAGAGACAGTTGTAGCATAAACTGTGGACCCAGAGGTCATTTCACTGAATTAAAAAGCAAAGACAGTACTGAGAGAGGTCATACATTTGAAGAAATTAAGCATAAAATTATAATTATATAAAAACTAGAGCAGCTACTATCTTTGAAATGTTAAAATATATAATTAAATCATTGGGGTTCTTGGTGGTGGCATTCTCTTATTGCTGACATTTTCCATAATTAACTAAATATATACAAGGAAGTAAACAAATAGGCCAAATTTTCCTAAAGACCAATATTTCAATTTTTCTATTTCATTTTCATTTTATATTCTTTCATTTTTAATTTTCAATATTATTTGCTTAAAGTTTTTAATTAAACATACTTCCTCAGATCTTTTTAAGATATCAAATACATATTTCCAAGAATTTTAGACTGCCTTTATTATAATTTTTCCATAATTCACTGTTACTCTGTCCAATAATTCAATGATAAATCTTGCCACTTTCATTATTAGTGAATGTGTCTACCTATGTTATCAAATATTAAAATTATTTATTTAAGATTATGCCTTAATAGCTCTAAATCGAGCCAGTTATTCTATTAGATTGCTAAATTAAGACAGGCAAGGAATATAACTTAGGAACTACAGTGGCTTTATATTTAGACTGACATTCTGTTTCATTCTTGATATAAACAGAATTTAATAGTTCAAATATTCTCCTTTCTAAATAGCAGACAATTTGATAATACGTTGTACTTCTAATACATACTCAATATCACTGAAGATTTTCTTTATCTGGTATATTACCCTTTTTTTTTTTGAAACAGGCATTGTTTGCAAATCCATATCTTTAGACATTTTGCAATGCAGTGCAGAAAAATGTTTTTAATTGAGGACAAAATTTATTTCTGAAAAATATGACCTGTAGGCTTTAATTTATCAGACAATTTATATTTAAGCATTTATCAGTTTTCTATGATTACATATTTTACCAATTATTATCAGTGAAAATTTGACTGAACTTGGGTACCGGAAACTATAATCACTATGCAGGTATTAAGTTTCATGATGCCATTTGTGGTCTGTGATTAATTTGGTTAGTTTATTTATTCTTTTACTCATTTCATTTTTCAAGGGCATAGAGATACTCAGTGACCTACATAAATATTTTGTACTACTCAAAAATTATAACTGCTGTTCACTTGTATATCTTCAAACATTATATACCCACTATTGAACTTATCTTCCATAATAGTTAAAACCCTATTTCTAGTAAAAGATCTTTGAATTAACCCTTTCCCTTGAGTTAAAAAAGTAAAGATTTATGAGTAGCTAATAATTCTAATTTTGTTGAAAATAATAGTTTTATTAATTTATTGGTGACAGGTGCTATTTCAAAGAAAATGGTAATATTTATATTTCTTCTTGAAAGAAAATTCTTTGGTCTGTTTAATGTGCAATATTTGAACCTTCCTATACTTATTGTGATTATTTACAATTTTTCTAAGTAACTGCATTTTTTTTTAATTACAAAATATACAGGGCTAAGTGAGGACTGAAAACAATATTTTTTCATGTTGTATAAACAAATTTTGAGGGAATGTGGACCCCAATAGTTTTATATATTCTTTATAATATCAGTTTTAACTAGTTCAGCTATTTTTTTTTTAATGACCAGCAATCTGCCTGTTGGTGGTTTTACACTTGAATAGCTACCTTGCCATCATTGTGTTATTCGTATGCTTTTACAGTCGTCAGTTTTCACCTAGCAAGTTTATCTGTCTTTTATTAAAAATGAGAACTTGTGAATGGAAATCTCTCTAATATATACGCAATTCTTTACAAAAAATGAAGACAGTTTAAACTGTGGAACAGAATAGAAGACTGACAAAAATATCTTCTAAAGAAATGAAAATGTGATGACTTTTTGAGGAAAATATTTAAAGACTAACATGTAGTCCTGCTAGTAAATAATTTGAACATCAGAATCTGTCTGAAAATGCATTTTCCTTGTATTAGGCAGAATTTTAAGACAACCTTTGTTCAATTCTATACCCACCAAAGTTCCAATGGAATTTTTAACAGAAATAGAAAAAAAATCCTAAAATTCACATGTAATCACAAAGGAACCTGAATAGCCAAAACAATCCTGAAAAAAAAAGAACAACGCTGGAAGCCTCACACTTCCTTATTTAAAAACATATTATAAAGCTACAGTAATGAAAACAGTATGATAATGGCATAAAGGCAGACATATAGTCACTGCAATAGAATAGAGAGCCCAGAAATAAACTTATGTATATATGATCACATGATCTTTGACAAGAGTGTCAAGGCTACATATAGGGGAAAGACTAGCCTGTTCAACAAATGGTGCTAGGAAAACTGGATTTCCACATGCAAAAGAATGAACTTAAATCTTTATTTTACACCATATATGAAAATCAACTCAAAATGAATTAAAGACCTAAATATAAGATCTGAAAATATATAACCCTAGGAGAAAGCATAGGGGAAAAGCTTCATAACATTGGTCTTTTCAATGATTTCTTGGATGTGACACCTAAGGCAAAGATAGCAAGAGCTAAACAGACAAGCGGGACTGCATCAAACCAAAAAGTTTCTGCATAGCAAAGGAAACAACAGGATGAAAAGGTAACCTATGGAATGGGAGAAAATCAAACTATATATCTGATAAGGGTTTAACCTCCAAAATATATAAGGAACTTCTTTAACTCTATAGCAACAAAGCAAATAATTTGATTTAAAAAGTGCCAAATAATTTGGATAGACATTATTCCAACGAAAACATACATATGGCCAACAAGTACATGAAAAGATGCTCAGCATCACTAATCAACAGGGAAATGCATATCAAAACCACAATGAGACATCACCTCACACCTCTTAAGATAGCTATTTTATCAAAAACAAAAGATAAATGTTCACAAGGATTTGAAGAATTGGAATCCTTGTATGCTGTTGGTGGGAATATAAAATGGTGCATCCACTAGGGAAAACACATGGAGTTTCCTCAAAAAATTAAAAATGAAACTACCATATAACCCAACAATCTCACATCTGTGTATATTCCAATAAATTTGAAATTAAGATATCAAAGAATTATCTGCATCCCCATGTTCATTGCAGCATTATTCACAATAGCCAAGGTATGGGTACAACCTAAATATCCATCTAATGATGAATGGATTAAGAAGATGTGGTAAATACCTACAATGGAATATTATTCAACTTTAAAAAAGAAGGAAATCCTGCAATATGCAACAGCATGGAAAAACTTGGAGGACTTTATGCTAAGTGAAATAAACCAGTCACAGAAGGGCAAATCCTGCATGAATCCACTTTGGGGGTATCTAGAATAGTCAAATTCATAGAAGCAGAGAGTAGAATGTTGGCTACCTGGGAAATGGGAAGTTGTTCAAGGATGTGGTTTCAGTTATGCAAGATGAATATGTTCTAGAGATCTGCTGTGAAACATTGTACCTATAGTTAACAATACTGTATTGTGCACTTGAAAATTTGTTAAGACAGTAGATCTCATGTTTAGCATACTTACCACAATTTAATAAAATGACCTTTGTAATCTTTGCCTCTGGTGTGACTCCTGTTATTATTTTATATGAAATGGCGAAAAGGGGATTTTTGCAGATGTAGTTAAGATTACTAATTTGTTGATCTTTAGGAAGAGACATTGACTGAATGGGCTTAATCTAATCTCATGCTTACAAAGCAGAGTTTTCTCAGCTGGTGGCAGAAGAGGAAGTCAGATTTGAAGCATGGAAAGATTCAGTCCACCATTACTGGCTGGAAGATGAAGGTGGCCATGTGACCAGGAATGCAGTTTGTCTATAAAATCTGAGAATGGTCTCTAGCTGACAACCAGAAAAGAAACCAGTACCTCAGTCCTACATCCAAAAAGACCTCAATTCTTCTGACAGCCTGAATGAGCTTGGAAGTAGATGCCTTCAGATAGGAGTCCAATCAATAAACCCCTTGTTTAGGCTTTGTAAGACCCTTAGCTGAGAACCCAGCTGAATCTGACTAGTCTCATCTACAGAGTTTTCAAAAACTTTTATAGGCAGATCTATAAGCTTTGCTGACTACATGCTTACTTTGTTATTGTACTAGAGAGATTAAAAGGAAAAAAATAACACATAGTTCTTGAACCTAGACTGAACTAGCAGGGAAATTATAATAACACAGTATATGTAAGATATTCTCTCCTCATCCTGCAGATTACCTTTCTCAACACTTGCATGCATGCACACACAGCACTCCAGTCTCCAGCAAAGGCTGCAAGATTGATTATCTTAAAAACTTGCTTTGATTATATCATTATTCTGTGCATTTTATTATGTCATTAACTGTTCAGCAGTTACTTTCTGTTTTCTGCAAAATAAAGGTTTATTCTTTGGTTTGATAATCAGTCAGATATATATCAGACTATCAAGCAAGTTGTTCTTGTTTCTTTGCCTGCCAATAATCTAGAAAATGGATGATATTTCTGTTCTATTAGGTCTCTTGTTTCTTTGTCCACCATACACACTAAGGTAATATGCCTCTTGTCATAGAAATAATTTATTATGTATTATTTCTTCATTCGAATTATATTAGTAAATTAAACTTTTTATACTAGGATGGAAATAACAAGAAAAAGTAGATAGGATAAAGGAAGAAAAAGAACATATAAACACTTTCACTGAACAAGGAGTTTGTGACATGTTTCATTTGTTTTTCATAGCATGACTATTCAGTTCCTCATTTATTCCACAAATGTTGATTGACCCTTTTCTGTATTCTAGGAAGACACTTGGCCAGGCACATCCCTGAGTTTAAGTATAAGGCATTTCCTATTTACATTGTTATACTGGAACATGTTCAAAAAGTGAGTTATTATTATTACTGACATTAAATATGTTAAACACCTTCTCACCTCTGTGGCCAAAAATTTTGCCCATATTTATAACCTTTCCAACTTTAGAGCCTGTTTATTTTAATTGCATGTTGAAGAAACAAAAAAAGCAAGAAGATTTTTTTTGTCTCACATACTTGAATAATCCGGCAAGGATAAATTTGGATGCTAAAATGAGGTTGTCTGTTTTCTGCTTCTCCTTTTCTCTAGCTCTGGACTCCATTTCCCTTGACCTCTGCCCCTTTTTCATGCAGAAGTCTGAGTTTAAACAAATTTAGATGCAAATATTAAAGTTAAGATGCCAAAATAAGGCCAAACCAGATGGCAAATTAATCTATCCAGGAGTATATCTCTCTCCAGAAATCCCAGCAGTTCTTTCTTTCTCAGCATCAAAAATCATAGTGGGAGTCTAATTGACATTCTTGTGTTAATTTTTCCCTCTGTGAACAAATCACTTTCTCCGGAGGACTGGGACATCTGACTAGATCTAGCTCACTTGTTCTTTCTTGTCTCAGGTGAAGTCAATATATTAACTCTCACCAAGAAAGAGGTTTTATTACTAGAACAGAGAAAAATGGAAAACATATATGGTTACAAATCTGCTACTTTCCACTGGAACTTACTATCATCCAATATACTGTATCTACTTTGGTTTGATGGTATTGGGGTTTGCAAATTTTTATACGTGCTATTTTATTTACATATCAAACTTTTCCCTTTTATATTAGAGTATGCTATTATCTAGAATGCCCTATATTTTCTTCATTTTTCTAAAACCTACCCACCTATGAAAGTATAGTTCAATTTATATACCCTATATGAAAATTTTTCTACTCTTCCTAGGTTAAAATGATCTCTAGTTCCCTTAGTGGTACTGAATGTCTTTAATTATTCTAATATATTACTTTCCTGTATTACATTGGCTTAATGCCTTAATGCCAATAAAACCTTAAACAACAATGTTGCATCTTGTGCAATGTCCATATTGCAAATTTGCATATGATGAAAATATTGGTTTTCTTATCATTCTCAAAAAACATTTCAGTTACAAATGGCTCTCTAAATGGAATCATACATATGTATAGATATATGCAGATACATGCAAAGCTATGTCTTGCCCAAAGACAGAACATTAAGTATGACTACTCAAAGACCCTCAGGTTATTTACTTTTAATTATACAGAATAAAATTAACTTATTCTGCCATAGCACTTACAGCTGCTTGTGTCTGTCTATCTCATGACAGCAAACATCTCAGGGCATCTTCTAATAGATTCTTGTTTTGTTTATCATAGTGGAATTTAAAATTTATGTAAAATAAATTTAGTAAATTTGTTGATGTAGAGCACAAATGTCCAGGGAATACCAAGTATGAGTTAGATGAAAAGGGTTAATTAGGTGAGTTAAAGATAAATTTAACAAAATTTCTCTCCTTCTTCAAAAGTTAGGCCTGCCTTAAAAATAAAGCTCCCTTATCCATAGATCAAGTATTTTAATCATACTGATTTCTACAAAGAAACAAAATCATTTTCAATACTGTCTAAAAACCTTGGTATATAGAATTGCCTATAATTTGTTAGGTACGGTATAGAAGACGTTTGCCAACCCATATCCGTAGTTCATAGCCAAAGTTTCCTGATAGATCATGATTGATGAGACATATGGGAGATGCCACTCTCATGTTTTCTGATATTTGGAGCTTATTTTATTAGATGGCAGGATATGCTGGTTATTCAGTCAGTTTCTATTTAGTGCAATGTGATTAGAAAAGATAAGAGACAAATCTTCTCCTTTCAAGTAAAAAACTATATACATTTTCTATAGATATATTAGCTACTTAGTAAATAGAAACAAAGCTAAGCTTAAAATGCATTAACTGGGCAAACATAAATAAAGGCATAAAGGCATAAATAAAAATATAAAAGAGTAGGTTATAAGTTGCTCTATATCCATAAGAGAATACTAAAGTGGTGATATTTCATGTGTCTAGAGCATATCTTTATTTAAGAAAATTCCTCTGAAAGAGACTGGATTTTATGCAGAATTTGTAAATACAAATCTTAGTTTGCTTATCAAGCTATTTGTCTCCCTGAGTTCTCCAGATTCTTTTTTGTCCAATAAAAAAATCCAACTTAACTTTTAGATCAAAAGGATAAAAGAAAACTGATTATACGTTAGAATGTTTTGTTATGATTTTAATAACTATATAAGAAAAAATACTATATTACCTAACAAATTTGGATCAAAATACTTAAAGATTTTCTAACTGAATAAATATCTGTTTATATACATAAATATTTGCACATGTATAATTCCTTTGGAGATTTTCTCTAATATAAAATTTTAAACATTTAAAATTGTATAATTTAATCACATCTGTAACCCTTCTCATCCTTATGCAAATATATAGAAACTAGTGTTTCAAAATATATTTTTTCACATTTTTTGCTATTTAAAAGAAAGTATATTTTCTTAATCTAATTTTAATAAAAATTTAATATCAACCACATAATCCTTTACAATTTCCTTTTGAAATGTCTCTAAAAAACTTTGTTGTTTCATTACCATATATTACGTTTTTGTATACTATAAAAAATTGCCAACTCTTCTCATGCATTCTTGTTTTTCAATGATCTATGAAAGGCTTATATTTTCATATTTGTATGTACTCAAATATTGCAAAGTATTTCCAATTAGGGCCACATATCTTAAGTATTACAGTGAAATGTCTTTTGTTTGCTGTGTTTAAGAGCAGCATAGTATGGACTTATTTACAGTCTCAGAAAAGTTTCAGGGAAGGACTAGATATCAAATAAGTAGGACATATTTGGTTGGGTTTTAGTTTTCTTTAAATATACATACCTATTTTTTCCCTATAGCCAAAATTGAACAATCTTTCCACTTAGCCTTTAGTGCACTTTGTTTCCCATTAGGCATAGCAAAATTGTTAGCTTAAGTACTCTAAAATGTATTTTTCTTAAGTACACATAATAATATATTTCCAAAGCTTTTCTCTGTATTACATTCAATTGTAAAGCTGACTAAATAGTTGCACTGTGAAATTGACTACTTGGCCAATGAAGCAGAGCCTAATCTTTGGCATTCAAAGATAATTCTCTGTCCTGGCACAAAGTAGCTCTGTTATATAAAGGTACTTTCTATTTTCCATAATGCTAGATGCTCAAAATAGGAAAAGTCATTTGTAGTTTGAATACAAATATATGTATCATTAGTAAAATAATTTTGTATATATCATCATTCTGTATTACAATGGTTAGAAGAAGGCATCTGTTTTATTGATTTAAAAGGGACTTTTAAAAATCTATTTTCGTGTGTAAAAGACCTGTACTATATTGATTGACACAATGAAAATGTCTAAAACTTAGGCAAACTCACCTATGTATATCTAGATATATATTTATCTATATAAAAATGGGATTTTAAAAATTTACTAGGCATAGCTTAGAAACCTATTTAAGAAATAGAAACAAAGGGTCAGTGCCTTTCTCATCTCTTAGCCATTTCTATAAATATATAATACTGTAATTAAATTTAGTCATTTTAAGTGACTTGGATACCACAAAGAATTGGATTGTCAAATCAGGCTCCCATGAATCAGAAACATTTCCCAACATCAAGCTTTACTAATCATTTAGGTATATGAGAGATCAAGCTGCACAGGTAAAGCAGGGAGTCTGGGGCTGCCTTAGTTCATCTTCCAGGTCCTTTCTTTGCAGACCATCTTTGGCCCAGGTTAATAGATGAGGTTTCTACATAAGGCATGCACACCCAGGTGGAGCAATTTAGTTCATAAGACATTTCCATTTTACACTCAGATTGTTGTGTAGCTTACATGACGTTTTCCAGGAAAACATGAAGGTAAATCCAAAGATTCTAGATTTGTTTTCTTTAAGTAAGCCTAGCCAACCAGATGTATTCTACTAAAAGCTTTCCAAAGATAAGTCCTCCATTGCTGCCAAGACCAGTATGGTTGTCTTTAATATTCTTAACAGGAGATGAGTCTTGTAACCTGCCTTGTTTCCTTCTTTGCAGTGCCCTTCCCTCTATAATAGGATTACAAGTTTCATAGTCCAGCTGCTTATCCTTTTCCTTCCCGGTACTATATGAGGATTTTAAACTTTCCCTTTCACTCTCAGCAAACTACAAGGATGGCACTTAATGGCCAAGAACTGGCTTTATTCACTGTGTCACTGATTTATTTGTTGTTGTACATTTTTCAGTCAGTCAACATTTATGGATAATTTGCTGTTTAATATAACTATTTACCGTGATTGTCTTGAGCCCAATACATATACTTTTTGCCCCTAAAGCAATTTTGACTAGTCCATCAACCTCAATTAAGAGGAAATAAGTTAATATTTTAAATATGAATGATGTAGTTAAAAAGTTATAAAACATTCTGTAATAGGTGCTGATTATTTTTAAGGTTCCACTTCTTTGGTACATTGATGAGAGGAAGCTACATGGAACAGGATTAATATCAATATGGAAAATAAAATAGAACCTTCAGCTGTTTAGCTATTATTGGTAATTTATTTGGTCAGGTTCAAACTCATCAGTGAAAGCAGTATTTTATATGGTTGCAAAGAGAATATTGATAATACCTCTCCTATCCCCAAGATATTATGTCATATACTCTTCATAAATTATATCTGGCATGATACTGGACTAATTAAATTTTTCTTGAGATAATGCTGCATTATAAAAACTCCCAAAGTATCAGTAGCTAGAAAACAAGCATTTATTTCATACTTAGAGGTATGCATGTTGGTTCAGATTAAGCCCATCTAATCTGGGGTCAGCTGGATACATCTGTGCTGGGCTGGGCTCCAGACTTTGAATTGAGTTCAAGTCACCTCCATGTTATCTTCATTGTAGGATCGTGGCTGAAAGTGGAATCCAGGCTGAAATTGCCACATTAACCTGGGGCCTACTTTTTCATGGCAGTAGCAAAAGCTCCAAAAGGACTAAGTGAAACTGGCCATGTCTCTTACAGCTTTATTTCACAACCTGACCCACTTTTACTTCTGTCTTCTTTCTATCTGCCAAAGTCAGTCTCATGTTTAGTCAATGAGGTATGTGAAAGAATAATGAACTCACGAGGAAGCTGTGACTGAATTGGATAGAACAGGAATAATTTGGGGCAAATAATATAGTCTATCACAAACAGCAGTGGATAGCCTTTTTTCCCCCCAAAGTTTCAATACCAAATAAAATGCAAGTTCATCAGTGAAGAGGCTTTAGCCTAATAGTATATTTCAAACTTTCACAAGTTTTATTTCACCAGTGAGGAGATAAAGTATTTGTTCGTTTATTCTTAAAATTGCTATTAGTTCACTTAGTTCTTGGTGAAGGAGTCAACATTTAAAATATCTCTAGAGTAATAGAATGCTAATAGAAATAGAAACCAACCATGCACTGAGGTCATGTTTGTGACCTACTGTGCCATAGTTATAAGAGAGGTAATTGCTGTTGTTTTAAATTGGGAAACCTGAAGATGATTTTCTTTAGAGAATGTTATTTGAGGACTGTTTAGTTTTCTATTGCTAACAAATTACCATAAACTTAGTGGCTTGAAACAGCATCTTTTATTAACTCACAAGTTTTGTAGATGAGAAGTACAGGCAGGGTCAATTGGGTCTCTGCTTAGTTTCTCATAGGGCCAAAGTCAAGATGTTAAGTCAAGATGCTAAGTTCTTACCTGGAGGCTCGGGGGAAGAATTTTATTCTAGACATATTCAGGTTGTTGGCTGAATTCAGTTTCTTGTCATTGTAGGACTGAAGTCCCTGTTCCCTTTCTGGCTGTCAGCCAGGAACTGCTTTCTGTTTCTAGATGTCACCTGCATCCCTTTTCATGCGCTCCCTCCATTTTCAAACCAGCAATCGCCTGGTCCGTCTTTCATGTGCTTTGAATCCCTCTGACCTCATCTGTCAATAGTGAGAAAACTCTCTTCTTTTAAAGGGCTATGTGATTAGATTAGCACCACCTGAATAATTTCTCTTTTTTATGGTCAACTCCTCTGTAATCTTACCTACATCTGCAACATCTCTTTTACCATGTAATATAACATAATCATGGGACTAACACCTAGAGGTAAAGGTCATGGGGGACATCTTAAAATTCTGCTTAACACAGGAAAATCCTTTTTCAGACACATTTGATATTCAAATTCATTTACTAGCAGAATTACAAATTAGCCTTTTAAATATTTTTCCTCGTAAAACTATCAGATTTCCATTTCTCTAGGGATTTTCTCCAGTTTGCTGTTCAATGACACCAGTTAAGTTTTCTTCATTATTATTAAGAATTGCATATATATTAAAGAGATTGTCATTCATTACTTTTTCATCTCTTTGAAAAGACATAGCCTGACGTGGTAGATGAAAACTGACATCTTTAAAGGCACAAAAGTATTAAACATTTTTCCCACAAAGTTGTAGACACTCAAAGTACTATCAACAGGCATATCTTGTCACTCCTCAAAAATAAGAGCTGAACTAGTTAAAATTAATGTTGTAAAGAATACCTAATATAATAGAATCACTATAGAAGTGTTGAATATATCCAGGGCCCTATTTAGATAATTAATCTGTGTGCATTACACAGACTATAAAGCTTAGCAGAAGAATCCAATCCAGGGGGTGTCCAGTACAGACTTTCCCACAAAAACATTATTTAATAATAATGCCCAGGCCTTTAAAATAGGATACTGAAAATGCTCCAATTAAAGAGCATATTGTTTTACAGATGTTGCTCTGTCTAGAGCAAGATCCTACCGCAAAGGTTAATATCAAGAACAAAATGACGATAAATTCTTCAAAAAATACCAAACCCAAATCAATTAATTTGTGAGACATTGTATTAAAGTCTCTATTCTCTCTGTTTTGAAGCATGAATGAAGTAACTGAAGATCCAAGGCAGCTTAAGGAGTACTCAGTTTTCCCATGAAGATTTAGTCTTTTGTTTAGAAAGTATGAAGAAAAATAGCACTTACTATGATCTGAGGAACTTCTAAAATAATCACTAATACGGCTTTTGTAAATATAAGTAGCTAAGTTGGCCATCTGTACAATATCTAGAGGCCACCTACATGCCATGTCATGTGACTGCCTCAATGTTTAAGCCAGTGATGGGATGGTGAATCCCTCTTGGGCTTCAAATCTCACTGCCCAGCTCCTATTGATATCAGTCTAGCTTGCTGCAACCATTCTTTAAGACATACATGGATACTCTGAATTGGAATAAATATCAGGTCTTCTGTAGTCAAAGAGCCATAGGCTCTCCCATCCTCATACTGGTCATCCAGTGCCAGGTGCAGATGTTGAGACTACAGCCAGCCATATGTACTGCCTCCTCCCCGAGTGAATGCTAAAATGGTACCACATGAGTATGGTCTTGGGCTACAGTTGCCACCAGGACCCAGGTACCACCACTGAGGAGGCTCTGGGCACAGCTGACCATTACACTTTATTTAAAGAGCTGTAAAATTTAGAATGCAAGTAGATTTTGACACAAATTTGTCAGATCAGCATCTACACATGAGTCTGATACATAGCTTCATTTATGCTTCATTCTTGCTAAATATCGATTTCCTGTATTGATTTTAAGTCATAATTTTACTCAAGGTAACTACGTCAAAACTTTGACCTACTCATCTTACATGCTTCTTTACCCAAACAAGCAACTCCTCTTTCTACCCACCTTTTGTCTGTCAGGGACTTTGCTTCCTCCTGAACAGATAAAATATAGATACCATGAGGCTGAAAAAACAAAAAAAAAACCTCAGTAGTATAACCTTCCTTCCTTCAATAATTGCTGTTTCCTTGCCTATGTTCAGTTTTCCAGTCTATCCAAACCATGATTTATAATCATCATTTCATCAGCTTTTTTCACGTACTGCATTTAAGCAACCATTATTACCATTCCACTGAATGACTCATAAATGTGACCCCCATAAACCCACTGATTGCTTAATCAAATGGACACATGTTAATTCTTGTTTAATCTCTCTGAAGCGTTCTATATCACTGGCATGTCTTTTATATTGTGGTTCTCTCTCTTCTTTCTTTTTATTTATGATATCAGGGTTTTCACTCCAGTTTTTCTGAACATTGTTTCTCAAGTGTCTTCATTTAATCTCCTTTCTTTGACTGTCCTCTCATTATTGGCTCTTCCCAGAATCCCATTACCAAACTGTACCTCCTCAACTTCTCTATGAACACACTACACATCCACTCCTAATTGCCTGATTTCATGTATTGCATGTATTCTTATAATTGTCAAATCTAAAATTTATTTCAAACCACTTCTGTCAGTTCCAGACATACATTTCTCTGTCAGCCGTACATTTATTGGCCCCACCACTAGATTCTTCAGATATTCACATTCAACATGATCCAAAACAAAGGAACAAGAATAAACATACATTTCAACACTCAGATCTTTCTCTTCCAGGGGGAGAAAAAAATCAAAGAAATTAAGTGAGATCCTTAAAAGTGAATACCTAAAGAATTGAAATTTAAAAGTATTTCAACATTGAATAATTTGAGGAAAAAAATTACACTTGCATTTCTTTCAAGATAGATTTAATCACTGATAATGATTAAATCAGAAAATCTACAAACAGTGCTGCCATGGAAAGGAATAAAATATAGGAACATTCTTATATTAACAAGACATCATCAGTCATCACTGTGTCCCACTGAATTTTGATTCATTTGCTTCCAAGAGGAAACATTATAGTACAATAATATTGTCTGAGAACATTCATTGTAAGAAAAACTAATTTTAAAATAATGTTGTCTCATAAATACTTAGAAAAATGAAAAGTTTTTTAAAAGAAAAAAGAAGGCTTTTAATGAGGTTAATTAAATTGATTTGAAAGAGTAGAAAAGTTAGAGATGCTACAACCAGGAAATGTGTTGAAATATGAAAACAAGAAAACAATACCTAAGTTATTAGTGGCATTTAAACTTTGCTCTCCCAGAGTCAAAATATAATGGTTTCAGTCAGATCTCACTAAATGTGTAGGAATATTTCATACCTATGGAGAAAAGCTTTATTTCATTATTTTAATATTTTACAATGTAATTCTTTATAAAGCTTTAGTAAAATATACACAAAAGGCACATGAACATTTAGTTTAGCTTTTTCTCTAGAAGCAGTGGAACAAAATAAGGTTTCAGAGAGAAAGAGAAAGACATGATAAGTAAATAAATGGAAAACAGACATTGTTACTCTCTTCCTTGTAGTATGAAATCAGGACCAGATGAAGGGGAAGAAAAGGTGATTGTGGCTATGATCAGTGAAATGATGTCGTGTTTTTAATGTACTAGATAACCATATGCATCATCCATCTATCACTTATAGCAGTGACTTTCAAAGGAAAAGAGAAACAAAGTAAGCATTCAAAGACAAAGTGGAAACCATTCCTAGTTAGTCAAATGTCCTATTTCAGAATGTATCTAAGTGGTAAGACTACCTGTATTTATAAAATTATAATGCAACAATTATGCTTGACAAACAAATGTATCTTTCAATCAAATTAATCCAATACTCCACCTTTGAGGATTTTCTGTCAGGAATGTAAATGGAGATTTTACCTACGGATAAATAAGTGAATAAATTACCTTTGTTGAGTTTCTCTTTTTATAAATTATGAAAGAAGGATACTGAGACTAAAGAATCTGTCTACAGAGTGTAATAGAATTTAGGAGGAAAATAACTGTTTCTTCCTGCTGAGTAAACTTTAAATGGCCAGTCTGCTCAGATAAAAGAGCAGTACATATTTTGGCAATTATCTAAGAAACCACAAAAATTATACAGAAATCTCAGCATTTTAGATCTTGAAGGGGACTTAAAACTTTAGTCTGAATAAGTTATTTCAGGAATTAAGAAGCAGAAGACCTAAAGGGTCAAGCACAATCTGAAATACCCTAGAAATATTTTAAGATAGCATGCATTCTTGGATATGGCAACTAGTGCTATATTCTATATTTCTAGAGATTTTCAGTTTTCCTTTGAAATAAATTCAATAATTTCTACTTTGCACAGGAGTGAAAAACTTGAAAGTATGATCACTTATAATGCCATGGAAATGTTTAATTGCTATTTTTTAATGCAAATTAATTTTCTCATATGCTTAATTTAAGTATCATCCAATTTTCCTCTCTGTGGCCTTTTGCTTAAGGAGTAATTACATTGCTGACATTTTTAATTAAAACAGTGCTATCTATTTTAAAAAGCATTAAGCCTGCCATTGATTTTTCTTTTTTTTTTTTTTTTTTTTGCGGTATGCGGGCCTCTCACTGTTGTGGCCTCACCCTTTGCGGAGCACAGGCTCCGGACGCCCAGGCTCAGCGGCCATGGCTCACAGGCCCAGCCGCTCTGCGGCATGTGGGATCTTCCCGGACCGGGGCACGAACCCGTGTTCCCTGCATCGGCAGGCGGACTCTCAACCACTGCACCACCAGGGAAGCCCTGATTTTTAGATCCTGAATAAAATTTTGGTTGATGAATCAGGATATGTGTCTTAATACTCTATGAAGCCTATATGTATTAGCATACCATTTGAATTGAATATTCAGATAAAAATTCATTTATTAAAAGTCAATAGCATCATTAAAAATTAGGATCCTAATAAAATCAAACAGATTATATATATATATATGTATGTATATATGGTCCATTTTAATGAGGCTACATATCACTTAATTTAATTTATAGTTGGATATTAGAGATTTAACATTTTAGCAAACTTTAGAGCTCTGAAAAATAATCTGTGATTTAGTATATATTTATTAGATATATTTCGCAATTCTGGAGAATGTTTCAAACTCTTAATGAAGTGAAGCTGCGAGCCATTTATCCAATACATTGAGATTTTAGTAATGTTATACAGGATGCTTCTTTTTTTTTCTTTTTTTTAAATAATTTTTTAACTGAAGTATAGTTGATTTGCAATGTTGTGTTAGTTTCCGATAAAAAGCAAAGTGATTCAGTTATACATTTTTTTTCAGATTCTTCCCCCTTATAGGTTATTACAAAATATTCAGTATAGTTTCTTGTGCTATACAGTAAGTCTTTGTTGATTATCTATTTTATAGATAGTAGTATGTTTATGTTGATCCCAAACTCCTAATTTACCCCTCCTCCACTTACCCCTTTGGTAACCATAAGTTTGTTTTCTATGTCTGTGGGTCTATTTCTGTTTTATATATAAGTTCATTTGTATCTTTTTGTTGTTGTTACTGTTAGATTCCACATGTAAGCGATATCGTGTGATATCTGTCTTTCCCTGTCTGCCTTACTTCACTTAGTATGATAATCTCTAGGGCCATCCATGTTGCTGTAAATGGCATTATTTCATTCCTTTTTTATGGCTGAGTAATATTCTATTGTATAAATATACCATGTCTTCTTTATCATTCATCTGTGATGAACATTTAGGTTGCTTCCATGTCTTGACTGTTGTAAATAGTGCTGCAGTGAACATTGGGGTGCATGTATCTTTTCAAATTACAGTTTTCTCCAGATATATGCCAAGGAGTAGGATTGTAGAATCATGTGGTAACTCTAGTTTTAGTTTGTTAAGGAAGCTTCACACTGTTCTCCATAGTGGCTGTATCAATTTACATTCCCCCCAACTGTATAGGAAGGTTCCTTTTTCTCCACACCCTCTCAGTATTTATTTGTAGACTTTTTGATGATGGCCATTCTGACCAGTGTGAAGTAATACCTCATTGTAGTTTTGACTTGCATTTCTCTAATAATTAGTGATGTTGAGCATCTTTTCATGTGCCTTTTGGCCATCCGTATGTCTTCTTTGGATAAATGTTTATTTAGATCTTCTGCCCATTTTTTGATAGGGTTGTGAATGGACCTATGAATCCTGAAAGGTATTAATTTCAGTGGACAAAGGAATCTCAGTAATCTGTAAATGAGAACAAAGCAGAGATCTAGTCAAGTATGTAGCAAAAGATTCTTACCTAAATATTCCCCAAACCAAGGCTCTGAGACCTAGATGGAAGTGGCTCTTAATCTAATGCAGATGGATCTATATTACAAAGTGAGGGAGTGACTGAGATCAATCCATGGCAGTTCTGTATAACTTGACTTTGGTTTCAAGGATCATTCTACTCTTAATATCTTACACTGTGGACAAATGAAGTCGATATGCACATCTTAAGTGAATGGCATGAAGGGGAAGATACAGTTCTTATATTTACTGTATAGTAAAAAGGGGCTTTAAAACCAAAGATACCCATACAATATAATTTCTATGGCTACCTGCTTACTGCTTATATCCCTCCTAGTCTATTCTTCATTCTGTAATCTTCACATTCTGAAGTTAAATAGGCTTAAAGATTCATATGTATATATATATATATGACTCATATATATATATATATGATTATATCACTGGCATTTAATGATTAATTTAGTTTAAATGTTTCTTACTTAGAAATTATCTAGTGTAGTACATAATCAGACATACAATTTCTCAGAACTTAGACTCCATTCTCAAATTCAGATCTTGAATAAGTTTATCACATTTATGACACTTATGACTTCATTCCATCAGTGTTTACTTAACCCAACAATACAACACAGACTTAACTTTCCTCCCATAATTTCCTTTGATTTAAATTCCCTCCACTGTGAAGGAATTTGGTGTATTCCATACGTGGCCAGGGGCTAATTGTGATTTTTCCCACTATGCAAGATTATGGGTGGTAATATATGTTTTCAAAGGCTGCATTTTCTTCTCCAATTTGAGCCTCTTTCAGCTAATTCTCATGCTGAAATTCTCATTTTGCAGCTCTAGGCATTAAGCAGTGGGTGGAATTTAATGAAGAAAGCAGCTGATTTTATTAATGCAAATACAGCAGCTGCATCAAATTCCTATTTAGAAGATGTGATAGTTGGGAAGGGAGATGGTCAGAGCCTTTCTTATTGCCTCATGACTACTTTTCATATTGAGAGAACACAAAAAATTCTGCCCAATTAGGGAATATTTAGAAGTCACAATGATGAGGTGAAACAAGAAACTAAAAGGTGAGGAAAAAATGTTGAATATACCAGCCATAAATCAACATTTGGGCAAAAGCTGCATTTGTCAATTATTGGCCTTACTAAGGAATAACATTCCTTGGCAATTAATAAAATATCTGGAATTAAGATGAAATAAAACTCTCTTTGATATCCATACTGTCTAGCTAAGGAAATAATTCATTTCTAATTTTTAAATTAATTTAAATATTTTTTGAAGCATTTTAACAATAAAAGTATTTTCATTTTAGCCATTATTATCTCACTTTGTAGGTTTAAATTTGAATGATTCACTCCATGTAGAGTGCATTTTGAATCTGAATCATGAGGTATATAAATACAGATTTGTGTACATATGGAAAATGTTCTCTGTATTACGTTGAACATTTTCCCTGGGCATAAAAAATGTGAGACCAGAGAAATTAATTTAATTTTCTCTACTTATATAAGTATACAAAAATATTCAATCACTAAACACTAAAGCTCAAGGAATTTAAATAAAGAATAGTGTAATATTTTTGTGTTTTATTTGTATTTAATAACTTTATTGAACTTCCAAATACTGTTTGTGTAAATGTAAATTGGTAAAATCTTTCTCTCAAAACATAGCAAAATGAGTCAAAGACAAAAACAGGCAATATAAACTTTGATTTGCTCCAGATACACACTCTAGAAATAATTTGACAAATGTCAAAAGAAAATGGTACAAGAAAGTTTATTGTAGCTTTCCTTATATTTGGAAGTATGTAATAGATAATGGACAGATAAAAAAGATAATTTCAGGTAGGGTTGAGTATTGTAAAGGAAGTAAAATATAAAATAGTATTATAGTTGAGCATGATGGGAAGAGGCTAATTTAAGTAAGGTGCTTGGGGAAGGCTTCTCTGTGGAAGTGACATTTGATTTGATACTTAAATGATAAGGAGTAGTTTACCAATGCAATAGCTGTAGACAGAGTGTGAGCAAGTGATAAAGAACTGAGATGAAAATAAGCTTGGCATTTTCAAAGATAAGAGAAATGATCAATGTGTGCTAGGCAAGTACAAAACTAGGAAGAAATTGGGCGGGGGATCATAATCTTGGGTGATAGATGCCATGATAGGAAAACCTGAAAATGGGAATCTATTTTTAATAGATATGTAGTTCCTGTTGGAACTTCTGGAATTAAAAAGCCAGAATAGCATTCTGGAATCAGATAATATAACGTTTTAAGCCATAGGAAGGTTTATAGATTTATTTAAATGTGCACAGAAGCCACTAGAAAGGTTGGAGAAGCACCACACCATTATATTTTAAAGAACCATATGCCTTCTTCTGTTGGGAGAATGTACTCTGATGTGGGGACAAGTTAAGGTCTGAAGCAGTGAAATCCATTAGAAGCTTATATAGTAATATAACTTCTATTATTATATTTATGACCTTCAGAATACACTTAATTCATTTATTCATGTTCATATTGTATTCTGAAGATCATAACAACTGTAACAGTTCCACTGCAACGACTAGCAAAGCTAATTCCGTTGCAAAAATTATAATTTTAAACACACTAAAGAGCAGTGGAAGCAACAATGAATCAAATCGGAATTCCAGAGATGGGGGACTCTCCTTATGTGTTAGCTGAGTATCCCATCATTGGCTATATTCTTTTGATGATATTTGCCGATTATAAGCTGGGACCAAGGAGGGGCTTGGCTCTGGGTCAGACTTAGGCCATGCTGAGGAACTCCACTGGAAGTAAGAAAAGCTGTAAGTCTTCTGGAACTTTACAGAGTTGATACAGGAAACAGACAATGTGAGAATACCCCAATAGAGCCAGTTTTCTGCAATGGACAAATTCTGAATCTCAATCTGCTGGCAGGTGGCTTGTTTACTACTAAACTGAGTAATATCTCCTGTGATTGAGTTATACTTAGGACAGATCTACTAAAGAAATGGAGCCTGTCTCAAAACACAGTTATTTTTTTCCTCAACATATCTGCAAGATTTAAAAACAGGAGGAGGCAAACATCTGGAGAGCTAAACTTAAAATTTCTGCAGGTCAGAATCTCCCAGGTTTTCAGGGCTGAGGAAAAAGAGATCTGACAGGCTCCCAGTCCAGAGATTAAAATGTCCCAATAACATGCCCCAAGAACAGACAGACCGGAGGTAGATTGAATCTTATGTAGACTGGAGCCCAGAGGCGACCCAATTCAGTCCCAAATTCGAGATCAGCTCTTCACCCTATCTTCCTAGAGAAGAAAGGAAAATGCTCTTTGGCAGAAAGAAACCTGCTGAAGGCTCCATGGTTCTTTAAAAAAATAACCAGACAGGCAATAAGTAAGTAAAAGGTGACACAAATGATAACTATGTAATGAGATGAGTATGTTAATTAGCTTTATTATAGTAATTATTTCACAAGTTATACATATACCAAAATGTCACATTGTACACTGTAAATATATGCACTCTTATTGTCAATTTTACATCAGTAAACCTGAGAAAAAAATTTTTAAAGAAATAAAAATGCATTCAATTGTGTTAAAAGCTAGAGAGAGATCACTAAGATGAGAAGTATATTGGTTCCGAAAAGGTATAAACCCTAGGAATTGGATCAATCTGCTAACCAACTTGGATCAAAACAATACAGTCAGTTTTTGACTCATGCAAAGCCCTGTCTGCAAGATCACATAATTCTCCAGGACACCTATCCTGCATGCAGTGACTCGGTGAACATGGTGACCTTAATACTGTGGCTTTGTATTCTCAACACAGTGCCTCCCCCTTGAGGAAGCAGACCAGAGTATCATGGAAGTGTCCCCAATGCCTCAGCTCCAGAACATCACACATCATGCATATTGGCCAGACCAGTCATACACAGACTTTCACATAGGACCGGGAGAAAAAGGAGATCTGGATATTGGTAAGAAGTGGATATTGGTCTTCCTCAGAGACAGAGAAGGAAAACTTTGATGTATCAATTATTGAGATGTAATGCTAGGAAAAACATCTTCTCTACAGTTATTCAAATAACTAATGGATTGAGTCCTGGGAAAAATCATGAATTTATTTTTTCAATATTTAGTGTTACATTCCAAATTCTTCTATTTTTACTATGAACCTGTATAGCTCATACTTTAAGGCATATAGTAAATATAAAATACTAATTAAAAAGGAGGAATTTAAGCACATGTTTTATCACAGGGAATACGTGAGGAAATACTGGGTCAGAATGAGGCAGGCAGTTTACAGACATAGATTATAATGTTCCTTGCAATTTCTAAGGTTTCAGATTTAAGGCACCACACCTCTAAACTCTTGAGGCCTTAACATTTATGTCTTTCACCTTAGACATGCAAACATAAAATTCTCTTACACTTTTCAGATCCAGTCACATACATGATAGAAAACAAAAACAATCACTTTTTAGAAAACGGGTAAAAATGAAAAATATGTGTACCAGTTTGCATTCCTACCAGCAGTGTACAAGGATTCCCCTTTCTCCACATTCTGGTCAACATTTAAGTCTTCTCTTTTTGATAACACTCATCCTAACAGATGTGCGATATCTTATTGTCGTTTTGATTTGCATTTCCATCTTCATCCAGGAGCCCTGTTGATTCGTATTTGTATCCCCAGATCCATTTATCCATCTATGCTGGAGAACTGCATGAGGATATTTAATTGGCTTCCCCAAATTAACATGTGTAAAACAGAACTAATATTCTTTTCTCCTCACTCCAGCTCATTCCAGGAAACAGATTCTGGATTCATATTTTTATTTTAATTTAACCAACAGTACAAATATTCAAAAATTCTCAAATCCATCTTACTTGTCCCTATGTATTTATTATGGACCACTTATGAATCATCAATTCCTGACTCTTTTGTCTTCTATATTGATGACTTTTTTTGCTTACTTCTCTCCATCTCTGTGGCCAACAGCCTACTTCAAGTTTTCACCTTGTTTTAAGTAGGTTTCTGTAATAGCTACCAAACTTATTTTCTTGTCTCCATTCTTAAACTCATTTGATTCATCATTCAAAGGAGTCAGCATTCTTATTCTTAAAATGCAAATCAGCTTATTCATTCTAGTGTTTTAAAACTTTCACTGGGGGTTCTATTGCAAATGGAATAAAACCACAGTTGTTACTTGGATTAGAAAAGTCTGCATGATCTCTCTCCTTCTTGCTCTGCAACACTGGTCTCTCTAGTGGGATATAAACATCAAAAGGGAACAAAGATAATCCATCAAGAGCTGGAAGAAAAAGATTAAACTTCTATATTTTTTCTAGAATTGAGAAATATATTAAACTTAGTATCACATATTTAATGTACAAGTTCTGTTGTCTCCTTTACTTGGTCTATATGTCAGACAAGTTCTCAGGAGAAAGAGTAAGGGTTTCAAATGCACAGAAATTAACAATTATTCCCACATTTATTCTTTTCTTTTAGAGTGTTCTGGTATTTTGTAATTTATCTGTGCCTGATTTACAAATTATGCCATTTAACTAAACTTACTTTTATAATGTACAAAACTCACTTAAAAGTTTTCTGTCAACCCCCTCCCTCACATTCAAGGAATTACCATTAATGTCATTATACTTGAAAAAAAATGTAGCATTCATATTTCCCCTGCTCTGATGTAAGATATAAGTTTTATTATGAAATGCAATGGAAATTGAATCAGGTAGAAGAAAAGTTAGGCAAATAAAATACTTCAAATGCCATTTTTAATTTTTATTAATTTAAATATATTAACCTGCATATTTACCCTAAATGTGTGATGCCTACAGATATTAACAAATGACAGTGTGCACAAAGAAGCAGCATAGATTTCTAATCTGTTCAACCATTTTCCAAATGAGGTTCAGTATGTTTTAAACCCATATTTTAGAACATAAAAATGCAACATTCTCTGATTTATTTGTGAGAGTTACTGAGTGTCCAAAGAGAAGATAAAAGAATAGAGCTGTTCTTTTAAAAAGGCAAGTTTGGAGGGTGGAATTGAAAATATGTACCCATGAATTTAAACCTAGCTGAGAATACTGTTCTTCAGTCTGATATTATTACAATAATATTTTCAGTGAGAGAGAAAAAAAACAGTATTGTTGTTTCACTGATAAATTCAAAAATGTTTTTCTTCACCTTAATCTCATTGTTTTAACATTTTATGTCTGGTGTATTTTGATAACATATACTATTAGTGCTTGTATTTAGACAATGACTTAGTGTAAGTAAGTAAATGTTTATGTACTATAAATGAATATTCAGTACTTTTAAAAGATGAGCTGTGCATTCAGAAAAGTGTGAAGACCACTACTCAATCCATGTTTTTTCTCCTCTCCTTGTTTGTATTTTAACACAGTCCTCTGTTATTTGTACCTATTCCTTGCTACTTCAGACCCTTTTCTCACACTGTTCTTCTTTATGGAAGCCTAATTTTAATTTTCCACTGAGAACATTAGCCAGAAAGACAGTATATCTGAATGTTTGTTAAAACAAGACCCCTAGTACCTAGCACACTGCTTAGCACATATTGACAGTAGCTAGATTTTTCTTGAATGAATGAACTTTTGTTTAAAGTTGTATTTTCCTGGTTTTGCATATGAAGACAAAAGAATAGTGGTGCTTTAAAAGATTGAGGCACATAAACTTTCCAGTTAATTCATTAGCAGAGACATTTAATATTTCTATAGTGCTTTTCATACATTACCTAATTAATATTCAAGCAGTCTTAAGGGTACTTTTGGGAAGTGCCATTTAAAGAAAACAGAAAAAGAGATGTTAACATTTGGCAAGGTTTCAAGAATTGGTCCATAACAGAGCTCTTTCTAAAGAACTTAGACTTGAAGTTTCTTATTCCTGTGACTGGAACTAAAAGTTAAATGATTCAATTCCATGAAGAAGGAAGAAACTGACTCATAAAAGTGTAGAGCTTCAAGGATCTTTACAGGTCATCTCACCAATCGCCCTTTTTCTAAAATACAACTGAAATCAAATGTCCTCATCTCTGGAACTAAATTTGAATATGTCCTTGGAGAACAATGCTAGGAGTTTTCATATGAACTCTAAAATAGAACTGAACTTGTATTTCAGATAACTATTTTTCCAGAGAATAGTTTTCAATAATTTTCTAGGTAAATAGTCCATTATAATGCAATAATCCATTATCTATACTTAAATACAATGGTCATTTTTCTATTTCTATTAAAATTGCTCTTATCATAATTCTAGGTTAAGAAAGTCTCAAGACCACTAGTTCCATTTACTTAATAGTATCAGCATAGTCTAGCTACTTCATCTGATTCAACCAATTCTTACCTGGTTTTATATTTCCTAATTTCTATGAGAATGAAAAAGTGAGAGCATTCCTTACAGAGGAAACCTAGTGGGTAATAATCCTATAACAGAAGAAATAAAAATTCCTTCGGGGGCTTCCCTGGTGGCGCAGTGGTTGAGAGTCCGCCTGCCGATGCAGGGGACACGGGTTCGTGCCCCGGTCCGGGAAGATCCCACATGCCGCGGAGCGGCTGGGCCCGTGAGCCATGGCCGCTGAGCCTGCGCGTCCGGAGCCTGTGCTCCGCAACGGGAGAGGCCACAGCAGTGAGAGGCCCGTGTACCGCAAAAAAAAAAAAAAAAAAATTCCTTCGGGAAATGTGATAAAAGGGTTTGCTATTATAAGGAGCTTTGCTCTTTACTGGATTATAGGGAGCAAAAGGTAGAGAAACATAGAATCATGTGGCAGAGGTGGGCAAGAATTAGATCACTTGAAATTGGAGACTGTGTTAAAGCTATTTATCCTAAAAAGTGGGAAACCATTTTGTGCTTTTAAAAATATGCACCCTTGATGAAACATAGATAATACACTAGGAGAAGCTAACAGTAATTGAGAGGAAATCAACTAGGAATCTGGTGTGTAATTTAAACAAAGAGATGGTGATACTTGGAATGGTAGTAATAAATACTGAGAAAAATGGATGTCCTGAGGGATATATAAGACATAATATTGACAGGACATGATGAGAGATAAACTTGGGTGTTAAAGTTGGAGAGGTATCAAAAATGAATATCAAGTTCTGAATTATGCAACAGGATGATCGTTGGTGGATTTCCATAGAATATTTCTCAATTTTCCATAGCCTTGATTCCCACAACCTTGATAGCGTCAATACATTATTAATGATAATAATAATAAGAGGTGCCTACCTATATATTATAATGAGAACATAATCAAGACATACAGTTTGGGTAAATAATTGTTTTATTTTATGATAAGCTTAATGTGGTATTAAAAAATAAATGAATATATATGTTAAAGCTTGCAATAGATATATAGCTGCTTTAACACTAACAATGAGGTTTTGAAGCTCAAATATACCCCTAAAATATAAATAATTACTATTAATAATGATGGAATGTTATATTTACAGGAAGAGATTGCTGTATATTGAATGTGTCTCCCCAAAATTCATATCTTGAAACCTAACTCCAAATAGGATGTTATTTGGAAGTGGGGACTTTGTCAGGTGATTAGGTCATAAGGTTGGAGCCCTGATGATTAGGATTAATGCCCTTCGGAAGGAGGCCCCAGAGCGTTCCCTCATCCCTCCTTCCATGTGAGGACACAGCAAAAAGTTGCAATCTAGGAACCAGGAAGCAGGCCCTCACCATACACCAAATCTGCAAGGGCCTGATCTTGGATTTTCCAGCTTCCTGAACTGTGAGAAATAAATTTCTTTGTTTATAAACCACTTAGTCTGTGGTATTCTGTTTTAGCAGTACGAACGGACTAAGAGATAAAAAGAGGCATGTAATCCAGAGTCATCACTTCCTTTTCAACAAAATTAATAATCTAATAATTACTACTCACAAAGATTAGAAATATTTTCAGACCCTAAAGCAGAAAAGAAAGTGCTAAGTCTTTATCACCTCACTTAGTAATCCTCTCAAATTATACTAGAACATCCTTAAAATTAAGGAGGCCTATAGAAACTCCAGATTCAGGAATAATAAGTGCTCTGAGACATAAGGAAATTTCTCCATTTCCAGACAAAAACAAACAGATAATAAAATAAAGACATTGAGATGGTTTTTCATCACAAGGACAAATTATAAACATGCTTTAAATCATCCTTGAGATGTTAGTTAACTGATCCTTTGTTCATCTGCATTGCTTGTATTCTTCATGCACACCAGTATTTTGACATCCCCAACTAAACAACACATCCAGATTTGATCACATTTGAATACTAAAAAACAAAGATTACTATATTCTCCCAAATTCAACCAAAATATCCATCATTGAAATTAACCCACTTTGCTATTGACTAGTCTTGACTATTCTAATATCTAGATAATAAATTATTAAGTTTAAGTAGCTGTTTGTAATAAATTCATACTTCAATTCTCCCCTTATGGGAGAGATTGACAATATATAGTCAATATCAAACTTTATTTCTCAAGAAATGTTAGAGAAATATGGAACAACAGTTGGATCTAAATCTTTCTAATGCACGACTTGTTCTAAAAACAGACTTAGAAGCACTGTCTGTTAAAAAATAGTTTTCAGTAACAGTTTAAAAAAATTAGTACAATTGGAATATTCCAGCAATGTTTGTTTTTATTTGCCAAGATGTCTGCCTCCCGTTTTACATTTTATTTTGTTCTTCAACTTAATTAACATTTTGTATAATTATGCAATTTCAAACATTCCTCTTAGCTAATATAGCATATGATCACACAGATATGACCAAAGGCTTTATATCTTTCAGAACCATACTTACTGAGCTAGTAAAAAAATGTATTCTCATTTTTGATAAAGGACAAAATATAATTATACTGAGGCATATTCTCCTTAGTTTATTCTCCCAAAGGGTAGTATTACAAACAGGTTATAAACCTATGGAGGACTCCTAGAGGCTGAATTAATTTACATAAAATAGGAAATGGAAAAAAAAGAAAACGTTCTTCTGGGTAATGGCACAGGCAAAAAAAATTAAATTGAGGGCTCTGATTTTTTGCCCTCCGATATGGAATCTCCAGGCTCCCCTTTCCTTTGGTATAGTGACCAGTGATGTCTGGGATTGTGGCTGTTCTGTTAGCCTGATTCCCTCAGTGACTATCAAGAGTTGGAGTGTCACAAAAAATGTAGAATACCCAGTGAAATTTGATTTTCAGATTAAAATAATAACAAAATTAGTATAAGTATATCCCAAATATTACATGGGACATACTTGTGTTAAAAAGGTATCTCTTGTTTTTCTGATATTTAAATTTAACTGAATGACTTTTATTTTTATCTACTATATCTCTGGCCATTGTATCAAGCCTCCCTGACACACATAACAATACATGTAACGAGCAAAAAACAAATTACTTATTTAAATCAAATATTATTACGGTAAAGCCTGGCTAATTTAGATTGCTACATCTACCTAAAGTCAAACATCAGTTTGTGCCAGAAAAGAAGTAATTGTACTCAAACAGATTATAAAGTGTTTAGGTATATAAATTATAGATTTTAGATATATAGACTATAGGATATTTAAATTTATATTCTTGACTCTTCCTCTAAATTACAAGGTCCAATATGCTTCACATTTAGTTAACAGAATCATCCTAATTTCTGTCTATGTAACATTCAATTGCTCCAGCAGAATAATTGACAATTAAGCGTTATTATTTATTTTAAATTTTTTACTGTATGCAAATTTCAGTTTATCATATGTTATGCAGCACTGAAATTTATATTTCTAGCATTGGCTATGCATTAACAAACATGTTTTTAAATTAATATTATCTAAGTCACCAACAAATGGCTGTCCAGTACAGAACTCAGTGCACTGTAGCCAACTTTGAAGAAAACCCACCAAATGACAGTACTGAAAAGCAATGCTGGAGATATCTACATGATTATTTTGAAAGCCTACAAGGAGACAGATGTTGAATGCACAGAATCACTTTTGCATCTTACTGAATCTTACTGTGTCTGGATATTCACATTTTCTATATAACCACAGGCAATCATTCCTTAAAAAGGTAAAAAAAGAATGAAGAAGTAGTTTAAGAGAAAACTTTTGTATACTCTGCATGATTTTGCTGTCTGTTTTTACATGAGGGTAATAAGTATGCATCTTTGAAATTGTAGCAAGGCAGGATATTTAAAACTAGTTCATTTTAAGCTCAGAAAAATTCCATTTGAAAAAGAGGCAGACACAGTTTTTCAGTTAGCATACACATAGGCTCTTGCATCGGCTTTGAAATATATCTCGTAGTAACTGGGACTTGCGCTGACTGATAAAATAGAAATCTTACCTCTAACTTGAAAAAAATACTTACTACTCCACAGGTTTTCAACATTGCTTTAAAAAACTTGTAATAGTTGATCAAAGAGGGGAAAAAAAGGAAGGTAGTTGAACACTAGGATATAAAGAAAACTATATATTATAAAGTCTTCAAAAATAGCTATGTTGCCAGTATAAAATTCTATTTTTTTTCTTTACAAGATATGGACTAAAAGTTTATGATAGGATATTTGCAAGCTTTCATCATGTTGCTCAGAAAGCAAGGAGGATTTAAAATGAAATCAGCAATATTTCAACTGTTTCTTTTTTTGAAAATTTACCATTGTAACTTTTTTTAATTTAAAAAATTTTAAACTTTAATCATTTGTTCAGCAAAAATGTCATACTACACGAGGCACAGTTCTAAGTGTGGGTTTTGAAACAGCTAAATTACAGAAATGAAACACTTTATGTAGTTTTCATTCTAGTGGAGGAACATAGAAAATAAACAAAGTACAGATCTTTGTCAACTTATGATGGGGTTACATCCCAATAACCCCAACTTATTTACAATAAGTTGAAAATATTGTAAGTCAAAAAGGCATTTAATACACCTAACATACAGAGCATCATAGCTTAGCCTAGCCTATCTTAAATGTGCTCAGAACACTTACATTAGTCTACAGTTGGGCAGAATCATCTAAGACAAAGCCTACTTTATAATAGTGTTGAATATTTCATTTATTTTATTAAATATTCTACTGAAAGTGAAACACAGAATGGTTGTTGGGTATAGAAGTTTCCTTTACCCAAGACACATGTAGAAAATTATTTCAGATTCTTGTAGGAAGACTAGAGAAACATTTTGTGTATTTTACCTTGAAAAGCCCATTCTTTGTGATAGGCTGTTGGCCTATGAATAGACTCATGTCTGAGAGTTATTGACAAGCTAGGGGCATATATCATAGTAAAGCAAGTAAGCATCTAGTCAACATTCATGTTATTTTTAACCATTAAATCTGGTATAACCATAACAGTAAAAACAGGGAATGATCCTGGAATGTTCAGAGGAATGGTCCAACAAGGATCTTTGACCACTCATTCCTGGTATCGAATACTATACAGGAGAAATTCAGTCTTTAATAACCTAATTATGGGACTGGTACCCCTTCACCTCTGCTGTTATATTTTGAATAAAAGCCAACCATTAGGCTCAGCCCACATTCAAGGGAAAGGAATTACAAAAGGCATGAATACTAGAAAGCAGCAATCAATGGGGACATCTTATATGTTTACTTAGCATACATATATATATATATATATATATATATTTTTTTTTTTTTTTTTTTTTTTTTTTGCGGTACGCGGGCCTCTCACTGTTGTGGCCTCTCCCGTTGCAGAGCTCAGGCTCCGGACGCGCATGCTCAGCAGCCATGGCTCGTGGGCCTAGCCGCTCTGCGCATGTGGGATCCTCCCGGACCGGGGCACGAACCCGTGTCCCTTGCATCGGCAGGCGGACTCTCAACCACTGCACCACCAGGGAAGCTCTACTTAGCATATATTTTTGAGAAGGAATTTTAGTACAAGATTAGTGTCATTTAAAGTTATATGTATGGGAAGATACATTTGTATGTTTAATTTAGGACTAATCTTATTAAAAGAGATTATACATGACTATTTACATGACTTAAGAAACATAATTGTATTTTTCAAAAATTTTTATTGGAGTATAGTTGATTTACAATTTGTGTTAGTTTCAGGTGTACAGCAAAGTGAATCAGTTATACATATACATATATCCACTCTTTTAATGGCCCCTATAGGCATTACAGAGTATTGAGTAGTTTCCTGTGCTATACAGTAGGTCCTTATTAGTTATCTATTTTATGTTTACTAGTGTGTATATGTCAATCCCAATCTCCCAATTTATCCCTCCCCCCTTACCCCGCGGTAACCATAAGTTTGTTATCTACATCTGTAACTCTATTTCCGTTTTGTAGACTAGTTCATTTGTACCTTTTTTTTAGATTCCACATATAAGTGATATCATATGATGTAACTGTATATTTAAAGGAGGTGAAGAATTTAAAATTTGGAAAGGGATGGCTCACTGATTTTCTGTGTCACCTTTAGGTTAAAAATATCTATTCTCCGTATTCTTCATGTCTTTAAAATATTCATATCAATGGGGATCAAACTACTAATGCAAATTAAAATAAGTTGTCAGTAAAGTTAAAGTTTAGATTGTACATAATATTATTTTGATGAGAGCTGAGGAATACCTGCTTTGCTAATCAACACTTCTCACGGTAGGTGCATGATAAATAAATAAATAAGGAATCCAGGAATCCTATTATATTAATTAAGTCCATGTTAAATGACCTTCAATGCAGACCCCTGATAAAGTTGATTTATGAGAGGCAAGGCAGAGGTCAATAAGGAAAGAGACAAAGTGAAAATACGAGAGAGGAGTCAAAAGAATAATGAGGTAATTTCACAGCATTTTACTTTTTTGCCAATATTTTTTTGATAATAATAGCATGGATAGAAATTTTTCATATAAAAGATAAAATGAAAGATATCTTTGGGGAAAACATTAGTAGTTTGAAGCAAGATTATTAGTGAAAATGAGAATATCAGACTGACAAAAGAAAAGCCTCAGGAACTATTCATATAGACTTGGATAATTGTTTTGATTCCTTTAAAAAAGTTTTGCAAAGCACTGTCTAAAAGACATTAAATTAAGTAGGAAAAGACATTCATCATTCAGAACAAATGGAACAGGAATTGGAAACATATTATATTCTCTCCTTAATTGAGAGTAAAAATACATCTTGGCAATGAATATTTCAGTTGAAATAAAACTTTTTAGAACTTCTATTTGAATAGAAGATGAAGCTAAATAACCAATTCAGCTAGAGTAAAAGTATCAATAACCTTATTTGTTTCCTTTGACAAGAGAATCTTAAAAAAAATTATTCAAACTCAGGAATGGACAAAAAGATGTAATAGAAATGTCTTGTCTGGCTTACTTTTCTGTGATCAGTAATTTTGAAATATTAGGTAATTAAAATACGGAGCTTTCAAAAGCCAATCAAATGTTAGATCACATCATTTTTTAGATTGCTAAATAAGAGATTAAGAGGAATTAGTTTCTTGATGATTGTCTGCCTTTTCTCTACACTGTCAATAGCCTAAATCCTAGGCAAACCTGTAAAGTATTTGAGGCTGCATTCTGGAATACTTCTAGAAGCAGAGGTGGTAAGGAACTGCATAATTAAGGAAAGAGAGGAGCTTTGTTTTATACTGGAACATCTGTAATGAGATTAAGGCAAAACCGAGAGATGAAATTGTAGCAGGGAGGAAAGCCGAGATTATAAATCTGAAAAGACAAGATTGTGGAATGGGTAATGATTTAGCAATATAATCTATGAGAGAGTAAGTTTCCAGAAGAATTACAATTTTGAGTGAAGAGCAAGGTTACAAAAAGAAGCAATAGGATGGTTGAGCAAGCTAAATCTCAAATATTACTTTTTCAGTTATAAATATCGTTTAACAGAGAACTATCTGTAAGGTCATAGCACGGTCATCGTGGGGGATTTTTTGCACATACTATTAGAATTTGATAGAAAAAGATACAGAAGTTTTGACAATGAAGTCAACAATTGCTCACATGTATATGTTTGTGTTTGGGTGTGTGCAGAAGCCTGTTCTCTAAAATTAGATAATTCCCATATTGTCAAGCATGCATTTAAAAAAAGTATAAAAACTCACTGTATACCAGAGCAATAGAGTTTCCAAATACCAATAAATTGATACAATACATTATCACACCTTTTACCACAAAGCAATAAAATGATAAATTAGAATGCAATTGTAAATCAAAATCTTCCCTTTAGTTGGAAATTTAAATTGAAAAAAGAAAACCACTTTTCTAAAATATTCATTAATCAAAGAAAAAATATTTATTGCATGAAATACTTACAGTTGAAAATCCAAAAATAAAACATATCAATGCTTATAGGTGAAGCAGTTGTCATACCATGAGGAGCAATTCTAATTTTAAATGCATATATTAAGAATGAGGATATTTGACAATTAATATGCAAATTTAGAAAAGAAATGACAAGGAAAAGACAGTGAAGCTGGAAGAAGACATAATAAAAATAAGATTAGAAATTAATGAAAAAGGAAATAGAAAATTAAATTCTTCAATGAAATGATGACCTATGTATAAACACAAATAAAGTAGAAAACAAAATGGTTGATCTTTCAACAGTGTCCTACGTGATAGTAAAATTTTGTAGTGACAGCAAATGTCTAGGAAGGAAACCTGTGGGCAAATTTGTAAAATCATTTGCTGTTGTTGCAAGTACAGTGCCCCACCCTTCATCAGTCACAATTATGAGAGCAGGGATGTTTGTTTCCTCATAATTCTATATTCAAAACCAAACACAGTTCCTGACATACAGTAAGATCTTGCTATAACTGCCTGCTGAATTAGTAAGTTATGTAGGAGTTCAATAGAAAGTTTAAGGAAAGAGAACTGGGATACCATTAGTAGTAGCTGTATTAAAATTTGCTTTCCACAGAAAGGATAAATACTTTTATTTCATCTTCAAGGAAAATAAGGTTATGTTTTTAAATTTTGACACAAGGCCAAATTTTTGTGGGTGACTTGGCCTCAATTATAACAATGTTTACAATAAGGAAGGATGTATAACATTATATCATTACATTATATATTGCATATATAATTCATAATTATAAGTAAAAATATGTTTATTTGAATAGATTAACAATTTGCCATTGATGTAATTTCACACTATATCTGCAATTTTCTTATTTTTCCCGTTCTTTGTACCATGCTTCTCGTATATCTGCCCGCTTAAGCTCATATGCGTATTACCTAGTTTCAACAAAAATCAAGGAAGCTACTGAGCTAGCTTTAAAGAATATCTAGTGCAAGGCCATGTATGTATTAACACTAACTAAAAAAAAAATAAGTGATGAGGATAAAGGTGATATAATGTAATTATATCTGAACCTACAAAGGTGTAATTAAAAATAAATACTATTGAAACTCCCACACACCACAAAAAAGTCCATAGAACATGAACTGACACTAAATTTTCAGGTAATTGTTCTAGTGTAAACTGAACCATCATTAAGGCTAAATTTGCACAAAAGCGATTATGAAATGTATGAAATAGTGTGATCAAGCTGCAGGGCTAAATACATGGACCGCCTCGCCCTGACAAGCCCACCAGTTGTCAAATAAGTTCACTAACTCAAGCATAGATTGATATAAGTGGTTAATTTTATTAATTACATGCTGTTTATAAGATGTTCCTGGTCTGTTTTACTTTTATAACTCAGAGATCTTTGTTTTGTCATCCACTAAGTAATAATGTGTTAGACTTTTTGGCAAGTTTCTCTGCAAAGTGCCATGATATATATATGAACAAATTCATGTTGAAATCCTAATGCCAATGTGATAGTAATAGGAGAGGGGGTCTTTGGGAGGTGCCTAGGTCGTGAGGGTGGAGCCCTCATGAATGAGATCAATGCACGTATAAGAGACCTCACAGGCTCCCTAGCCCCCTTCTGCCATGTAAAGATACAACTGAGAAGTCTAAGATCTGGAAGAGGGCTCTCAACTGACCATGGTGACACCCTGATCTTGGACTTCCAACTTCCATCACTGTGAGAAATAACTATCTGTTGTTTTATAAGACTTTCAGTCTGTGGTAATTTGTTACAGCATTCTGAATGAACTAAGACACAATTTAAGTAAATGTTTGTCTTATTTTTAATGTTTTCATTTCCAGGCTTATCTTAGAGGATTGACACATAATTTTTCTGTAAATGATGATCTGTACATTTAATAATAAGTAAATTGAAGAACTAAGGGGAGGGGAAATTTGACAGACATTAGTGAAGTTTAGTAAAGTGAACAATAAAATATTTGATCATAAAATATAATGTCCGGTTTATTTAAAAAGAAAGGAGGAGTAATACATGCGCGTGCACACACACACACTTTCACTTTTAGTATACAGAAATTTCCAACGTTTTCATTTGTCTCCAAAACCTTTCTTCCTACAGTACAGACTACTGTTAAAAATGTAAGCTGATGACTACATGTAGAAATAAATTTCTAGTCATATCAAGTAGTTATTAATTTTAGTCAACCAAATTCTGTATAACCTGGGGATGGATATATATGCTGAGAAATAAATAAACTGTAGCAAACCCTCAAGAAGAGAACTACAGCTTACATCATGGAAAAAAAGCACAAATGACTTCACATATTTAAAATTAACATTGCCAATAATAAAACTGAAACATTTATGGTCATTGCTACCATAGAAGGATGATTTAATTATTAAATTTACAGGATGGTGAAGCCTCATTCTCATACATTAACTATGTATATGGCAGTCTCTTTCTAATGGAAGAACAGACTATTTATTGAAATAATTTATCCTTTTGTCTATTGAAAAGGAAAAATAAAACTTGTTTATCTTACAATCAAAAGATTTATAAATGGAAATTATAAAACATTTTCCCTGAATTTAATTAAAAATATGTGTTTAGATATTCCACCTACATTAATCTTGACAAAATAAAGTTCTTGCTAAACTAACTTTATGAGATTTATATTAGAAAAAAAGAGTGTAGGGCTTAGCCTCGTAGGTCAATAGAATATGGATGGAAATGATAGTGTGTGATTTCCTTAAAAGGAATCCTGTGTTTCTGCTTGCCTGCTCTTGTTCTTCTGCTCTCATGATAAGGACATGCATTGTGTAACCTGCTAGATCAAGGTGCATGACAGACGCATGGAGCTAACCCGGAGCCAACCCACAGCTTACTGTAATCAGGTCCATCTCTGCTCAGTCTAGAGCAGCCACATTCAGCTGACCTGAGAAAAATTACTGAATTAAATATTTTTTTCTTTTTAACCACTGACACTTAGTATATTTTCTTACATAGCATCATTGTTTCAGTAGGTAACTGATACACATGGATGGCAAGGAAATTTTAACAGTGGTGACTTCTTTTCTGCATTTTTTTACTGTTGTACCTCACTTTTAATTAAAGAAATCACTGTTAAATTAAATTGTTTATTGAATGTATAGAAACTAGATGTAAATTAAGGTCCTAAGACAAAAAAAATGACTAAAACTCCCGCCCTAAAGTTATCTAATAATGGTTATTAAAAGTTGTATATACAAAAAAAGATGTATGAGAATTTAGAGTATGCCACACAGACATACAGAAAGTCAGTGGAGAGTTTATACTCTCTTCTAAATCTTGTTTAATGCTAAATGTTTATACTCCTTAGATTTAATCCCTCCTTCCTTAAAAAAAAAAATAACATTGATATCTATCTCTTCTCCTTATCCCACCAAAAGGATTTCCTCCAGGGATGCCATTGATATTGAGAGTGATAATTTGATTTCTTTAATCCATCATCTAACCATCTCCTTTTGACAGGATGGCACAAACTGCACCATTTTCTTATGCTCCAATATTATGCTATTATTATTGTACAAGTCTTTTTTAATTTCGAAGTTTTTGGAGCTTTTACTTCTAAACCTTAACAAGTTTATGTCGTTAGATAAATTCTGGATAGTCTAACCCTTATGCCATCATTTTACTTGGAACTTGACATTTAGCTTGTTTCAAAAGTGAACCTGTGTGCTTTGGAGGGTGTGATTGGATTGGGCTGCTAAGTCTAGGTTAACTTGCTTCTACATGTTATTTCTTGACTTATCAGAGTCACAGTCTCCTTTGTCTTATGTTTTTTCTTCTAGTCAACATTATGATTCTTTAACAGAGGTATACAAAATCTTTTAAATTCCTCAAGTATATTTGGCTCAAAGGATATAATTACAAAGCACATATACCAATATTTTAAAAAGCACTTTTAAAATAGCAAAGATATGAAATATTATGGACTCAGTTGGACATGGTGTAGTCAGTGGAAGTGTATGAGGTTTTTATTCAAATCAGCCTGAAACTAAATTGCTGTCCTAGGCTTAATTATCTGTATGAGGCTGGGCAAGGTGTTAAAGAGTTTCAGTATCCTTATCTATAAAATTGAGTTTTAAAAAGGCTGGGAATTTTATTGTTTCTACTTTCATGAATAATATTAAATGGCCTAGCATACAGTAAGTGCTACTCATTTTTTAAGGTCTTCATGTCGGTATGGGGAACTGAAAAAAATGGAGAAATAATTCAGGGCATGTAATTTTACGGTTACAAGACACAGAGATAATCTGCTCCAACCCTCACATTTTATAGATGCTAAACTGAGGTCAAGAGAGATTTAGTGTTTTGCCCAAAATGTCTCAGGAAGAGAGCAGGAAGAAGAAGATAACTTGTTCGTAATTATGTAATAAATCTAAAAGCTGAGCTAGGACTTAGAAATTTTTGCTTTTCTCTTGGAGAGGGAGGCCCATCTATGTTAGCAAAGCTGTGTTTGAATATCATTTAAATATTATCTCCAAAGAATTTAAATATGTTTTAGCCAACTATTACATTATTCAGTATTCCTAAAACATCCATGTTTGTTATATCTGCCCATTGAAATCTTCTTTAAAAGTCTGCTATGCCAAGTGACTGTAATGCAAAAGAAAAAATAGTGCAAAATGAGTTCATTTCTTGAAAATATCTTGTTTCAGCTTTAGTTTTTGAGACTAACCCCTCTTTTTTTTTGGTCCTGTTAGCTTACCTAGATCACTAGAAGGGTCAAATGACACTTTTAAAATATGCACTACCTTTTTACTCACCTCCTCTAGAAAATAAGAGAAAATAAGACTGTAGATCAGATCTTGATTTTGAAAAAAAAAATCATAATGGGATTGAATTATTCATATTTTCAGCCTTTAAATTCTAATATTTCAGGCAATGAATTTAGTAAAAGTGGAAACTCCTTAAGCTAAATAAAATTTTAACTTCACTAAGCACACAGATTTTAATCCTTCTTCCATCGTGGACTCTGGGAAGAGTTGGTGTTCTTCCTCACATGTGGATTTATATTTCCCTGGGTCCTGCATTTCCTAGTCTTAGCTGAAACAATAGAGATAACTGCTCATGTCACATTTTCTCCCTAGACACAATCCAGGATTACTAAAAATCTCATAAGTTATCTTGTTTTTGAAAGATTTACAGCAAGATTTTCTGACCAGGTATGTTGGATAAGTTAGCTTCAGATTTGTATCTGAAATGAACTCCCTTACCATTTAAGGTTTATCATGGGTGATACCATCGAAAAGTAGCACACATAGCTTACTTTCACTGGCATGAAAGAGCTTTGGCAGGCTGCCTAAAGAGAAAATACCTGCGATTCAGAGAATTATGATGACTTTTTTTAAAGCTTCCATACCTTTTCAAAGTTCCCACTGAATCAGGGCCATTTAGCTCTGCTCTTTACTTTAAATTGACTTTAACCTTCCCATATGAACCTTGATACAAAAAAGAAACCCACGGTAACCAGGAATTTTAATTATTTCTCTCAGGTTTTGGGGGGGGGTTGTTGTTCTGCTAGATAATAATTTTTAAGTGAATGGGTAGTTCTGGAAGGCAAGAAATTTTCCAATTACTGCTTTCTGTTGCCTTCTCAATTGGCTAGCACCCATATTTATTTGTTGGATTTCTCAAAAATCACTGTTCTTCTGCTTTTTGTGTTTGAAGAATACAGCAGTCATTTGTACTCACACATTTTTTATCCTATTATCTTTAGTTTTCTTTGGAATTAGCATTTTCAATTGAATAACAATTTCACAAATGAGGATTTGCTTGTTTTCCTCTCTGCTACCACAGTGCCTTTTCACTCTTCTCTCTTTACTACATGATGGAATTGCAAAGACCAAGCAAGTCTGGAAAATAATTCTTTGAGGTGGAGTCTTCAGGTATAGGAAATAAGAAAATAAAGACTATCATGTAGATCTGTTCCTGCTTCTCTGAATTACTGGAATTGTGTGAATCAGCTCTTTTCTCCCAGTGCGTTCCACACGTACACACACTGTGGAGTTAGGCTGCCTTGATCTCTACAGACTGGGCAAGTTACTTCACCTCTGCATGCCTCAATTTCCTCCTGTGTAAAGTCAGAGAAATGATAGCTCTTATTTGATAAAGTTTTAGAGGATGGCTTAGTACGGGATGTGATGCACACAAAATAAAACACTGATTAGGTGTAGACTGTTTGCTATTATTGCATGCTACCTAAAAGTGCAAGTTAGTTTAAATTAAAATGGCCCAAATTGTTACAGACACAGCATTGGACAAAGGAAAAAAGAGTGAAATATAGCTTTTGACTTCTTTAGTTTTCTAACTTCAATTTGGCTTGAGCAACCTGGAATTTGTGAAATCACAAATCGTCACTAACTAACCCCATTCTTCCTAGGGGGTCCTGAAGTTAGACTCTGGAAAGCAGAGGAGTAGCCAGAATAAATGAGCTGTATTCACAAGTGTAAATCACAGGGAAGAGTAGAAAATAAAAGGTAAAAATGTCAGATTAGATGCAGGAAAGGGAAGAGTATTAGTAGGTATGCAAAACCAGAAGGAAAAAGAAGGAGAGAGAACTCTCTCTGAGGAGCAAATCAGACCTGGTTTTAGTGAACACAAGTAAGTTGTGAGCTCTCTCAAAATAAGCATTTCTACAGTGTTTTGTTTTTCTATCCCCACATAGCATGTTGCATTTTAAAATAAATTTTGACTGAATAAATTCATTTATCAGGTGATGTGAGCTCTCTCAAAATAAGCATTTCTACAGTGTTTTGTTTTTCTATCCCCACATAGCATGTTGCATTTTAAAATAAATTTTGACTGAATAAATTCATTTATCAGGTGATGTGAATTGTTTGGTTTACATGAGGTCAAATGCCAGTGATTGTCAATTGAAAGAAAACCTAGCGATGAGTTTTTTTGTTACTATTTTATCTGTTTCTCCCCAGGAAATTCTAAAAGTATTTCTTTAGTCAGATGGCAAAAAGAGGATCTTCAAGTCTTTTTCTATGGTTCTTTTGACATACTATTAACACTACTCATATTTAAAATACATAATGTGTAAATTTTGCCATATGAAACCACTACAATTCCAGATTGTGAACATAGCCATCAATCGCATGTTTTCTCATGCCCCTTGCCTTTTCTCTCCCCTGTTCTTAGCCCCCATCCCCTTCCATCCTCAAGCAACCACTAATCTGTTTCTACAGGATAGAATAAATTGAATTATCTAGAAGTTATTTAATTGCAATCATGCAGTGTGCACTCTTTTATCTGACTTTTTGTACTTAACATGATTATTTTTAGATTCTTCCACATCCATGCATAAATCAGTAGGTTACTTTTAATTATTACTGAGTAGTATTATATTGTACTAATACATCAACATTTGTTTATCCATTCACTTGATTATGTATATTTGGGTTATTTATGTTTTAGGCCATTAGAAATAAGGCTGCTGTGAACATGAACATTTGTATACAAGTCTTATATGGACATATGCTTTCATTTCTCTTGGATAAATACCTACTAGTGGAATGCCACAACCATGTAGTATGTGTATATTTTATATTTGACTTTTTAAAGGGATTATCAATTTTTTTTTCCAAAGTGGATATATCATTTTATTTGTTCACCAGTAGTTCCTGCACAATCTCTACATCACTTGGTAGGGTCAGATCCATTCATTTTAACCAATTGAATGGGTGTCTAATGTTATCTCATTGTTGTTTTGATCTTCATTTCCCTAAAGACTGATGATACTTAGCATTTTTTTCATGTATCTACTTGCAGTCCATATTTTGTCTTTGGTAAAGATTCTGTTAAAATATTTTGTCCATTTTTTTTTTTTTTTTTTTTTTTTTTGCGGTACACGGGCCTGTCACTGCCGTGGCCTCTCCCGTTGTGGAGCACAGGCTCCGGACGTGCAGGCTTAGCGGCCATGGCTCACGGGCCTAGCCGCTCCGCGGCACGTGGGATCTTCCTGGACCGGGGCACGAACCCGTGTCCCCTGCATCGGCAGGCGGACTCTCAACCACTGCGCCACCAGGGAAGCCCTGTCCATTTTTTTTTAATTGGATGGGTTTCCTTGAACTTCCTAGATCTGTTGGTTTATAGTTTTTATCAAACTGGAAAATCATCAACCATCATTTCAGCATGTATTATTTCTACCCTTTCTCCTTCAGTGACTCTAACTACATGCATATTTGGCCGCTTGAAATTTTCACACAAGCTTATGGGTAATTTTCATTAAGATTTTATATATATATATATATATATATATATATATATAATTTTGAATCGTGTTTACTCTTGTGAATTCAGATTCATTAATCTTTATCTTTTTCAGTGTAGAGTATGCCATTATACCCATCTAGTGAATGCTTCATCTTAGACATTGTAGTTTTTAGTCTCTATAAATTCCACTTTAGCTTTCTTTTCTTTTCTTTGTTTTACATTGTTCATGTCTCTTCTAAACTTTTGAACATATGAAATACATTTATAGTAACTATTTTGTTGACTTGTGTCTACTAATTTTAACCTCTTTGTCAGTTCTCACCTGGATTGAATTGTTTAATTTTCCTCCTTATTACCAGTTGTGTTTTTATGCTTCTTTTAATTGTGAATTTTGCCTTTTGGTTGCCAGATATTTTTATATATATTCCTACTTGATCTTTGGCTACAGTTCCTTTTTTCTTTTTTTTCTTGTAGACAGTTTGGTCCATTTAGGTGTTGCTTTTAAAATTTGTAAGGCAGGACCAAAGTAGTGTTTAGTCTAAGACTATTTTTTTCCCCACTAGTAAGGCAAGATATTGCTGACTACTATATCTAAAACCCCATAAATTGTGAGGTTTTCCACTCAAGATGTTGGGAACAGGGCTGTTCCCAGTGCTTGTGTAAGCATCAGGTAAGTTTCCTCTAGTCCCTTCCAACAGTTATTTTCTTAGCCTCAGGTAGTTTCTTCACACATATTCACTGATTAGTAAGTAGCCTGTTGAACTCTTGAGGAGCAACCTCTGCATAGCTCTAGAGAACTTTTATTCTGTCCTCTGACCTCTAGTTCCCTTGTTCTTCTCAAAATGTGATCTCCATCTTCTCAACTCACAGGATCTACAGGGTTCCGCCTGCATTCATCCTTCTCATGTCATAGCCTGGAAACTGTCAAGATTGTAATCTGAAATAGTTGACCTATATTTTCTCTACCTCTCAAATATCACTGATACCTGGTGTTTTGAAGACAAGTGTTTTATATATTGTGTCTTTGTTGTTGCTATTTCAGACAAGTGGGTAGACAAAAGTTTCCTCTTTACTTGGTCCTCAAGTATAAAGACCACCTTGCATAATAATTACCTATAGTTTGTATAATATGTGACATAAGACATTTATTCTACACTCTGAAAGTGACTTTCCTTCCCTTTTTCTGGAAGGTAAGAATATGCTAAATATCTCCAAAGTGTAGCACATGAACAGGAAGGTAAAGGCCTGAGAACCAAATCTTTTTAAAAACACTGAGAAAAATGTAAAAAAGAAGAGAAACTAGTGGAAAGTAAGGGAGGATTTTGTTAAATAAGGGACAATATAGTGATTAGAGTGTCATTAAATAGCTAGAAGGAGCTTTTTAAAATCTGGTCAAAGTACAAAATGCTGCAGTTTAAGTAGGATGAGTACTGAGGAAACTCATTTGCAGTAGAACCTGCAAAATGGTAAAAGTCTGTTTTCATCGGAATGTAAATTTAGAACTTATGTTTCAGAGTCTAAGAGCTAGAAAGGGTAAAAAGACATAATGAAGTTGGTGACTACTGCTAGTTATGAAGCATTTCAGTAACATGAAGGCAGAAAATAGAATGGCTTCTAGCAGTAACAAAAAGATCATGTAAAGATTTAAAATATGATAGTACAGAACTGTGTCTTTTGCTCAAAAGAGGAAAATACTATAGAATTATTATCATAGATGATTTAATGACAAAATAAAAGTGAGAGTGATGTTGCTAATTTTTTACTTTTTCTACCATATAAAATCTCATGGAGTTCTTAAAGTGTCTGGATTCCCTGACATGGCATTTGGAGGTAATGAAGTTGTCCCTAAAGAGCAGAAAATAACTGCAGCTGCTAGGCTGTCTTGTCATACTTCCATAGATTTGTCCTGTAACTATACAATGAGCGCAGATGGATTGAGAAAAAAATAAGCAAGATCTGCATGGTGTCAGCTTCCTATAACTGGAAGAGGCAGATAGAGGTGACAACTCTGTCATGGAGAAGCAGATTCTATACTGCAGCTAAGCAGCTTTATAGCCTGCAGCTGTACGCTAAGGAGGATGAGGTGGAAAGCTCCCTGGCTCACTGGAACCAGGGAGATTAATGAGAAACCCTGCTTTCTCCCACAAGTTGGAGAAGTGAAAGGGAAATAGCCCTGTCACAGTTCTTCACAAGACTGCCTATCTGTCATATCCCTGAGAGGATTACAGGGTGCTACACAAACACTTGGGTCAGACTGCATGTAGTCTTCTCTGCTCGGTTTATGTGGATACAGGCATTGTAGCCGTGGGGCCATGGTGGAGCTGTTTTCTTAAAGTGGTTTGCTCAGTTACAGAATAGGTGGAGGGTATATCAAATTGAGATGAAAAATGTAGGAATAGAAAATGCTACAGACTGAATGTTTGTGTCCCAAATTCATATGTTAAATCCTGTTCCCCAGTGACATGGTATTTGAAGGTAGGGCCCTTGGAAGGTGATAGCTTATAAGGGTGTAGCCCTTATGAATGGGATCAGTGCCCTAATAAAAGAGACCCCAGCGAGTTCCCTCGCTTCTTCCACCATGTGAGGATACAACAAAAAGACAGCTGTCTATGAACCAGGAAGCAATTCCTCACCAGACACCAAATCTGCAGTTGCCTTGATCTTAGGCTACCAATGTCTAGAACTGTGAGAAATAAATATCTGTTGTTTATAAGCCACTCCAGTCTGTGGTATTTCGTTACAGCAGCCCAAACAGACTGAGACAGAGAAAACCCCAAGCCTACATTTCCTGAAGAAAAAAACCCAAAAAACAGAAACAAATGAATAAAATGCTACCATACTACCACTGGAAAAAGAAAACTGTCCTCAATTCCTCTAAAATCAGCAGAACTAGAGAGAAAGTTATTTGAGGATGGGAAAATGGGAAGTTGGCAGATTCCATGCCTGGCACTTTTTATTAAAACATAATGGTATAGGACTTCCCTGGTGGCACAGTGGTTAGGAATCTGCCTGCCAATGCAGGGGACACAGGTTCGAGCCCTGGTCTGGGAAGATCCTTCATGCCACGGAGCAACTAAGCCCGTGAGCCACAACTACTGAGCCCATGTGCCACAACTACTGAAGCCTGTGCACCTAGAGCCCGTGCTCCACAACAAGAGAAGCCACTGCAATGAGAAGCCCACGCACTGCAACTAGAGAAAGCCCGCGTGCAGCAACAAAGACCTAACACAGCCAAAAATAAATAAATTTATTTAAAATATATATAATGGTATATCATGTATTCTTTAACATAGACTGCCTAACAATGGTCATTAAAATGCTAAATGATAATAAATATGTTTGCTCTTTACATGAAAGTTAGGGGGATCCAGATATTCCAAATCTATTGAAATATGAATAGTCATAGCCACCACTGACCCTTACTCAACCACTGAACAAGAAGGAAGCACGCTGGCATTGCTATCTCCAATTCTGAATACATTTAATCATTAAGATATAGCAAAGTTCATTTGAAATGTACAACTCCTGATTTCATAAATGCTATAAATATCCAGAAGTGGAAGAAATTTAAAGGTTATCTAGATCAACATGCTCATTATATAGAAGAGGAAACTGAAGTTTCTTAAAGATGAAATACTTTTAATAAATGCAGTGCTGCCAATAGATAGAAAGATAGGTATAGATAGAGATAACGCATTCCCATTCGCAATTTAAAAAAAAAAATTCCACAAAACTGTTGAACGTTTATGCATGGAGATGAAAGCTTCCAAACAAATACCAAGAAGAAAAAAAATGCATTAAAAGTTTTTATATACGTTGCCATATTTCCAGAACTCATAAAGACTAGTACTGCCATCTTGTGTCTTTATGGCTATTTATCAAAAATAAATTTTTAACAAAAATAAATTGTTTCTGTTTTTATTATCAACATGATGATACAGTCAAAGATGCACTATATAGTAGACGTTGCTGTGCATTTTTGATACTATTTTTAATCATTTAATTTGAAATAAAAACATATATCACCTTAAAACTAAAATTATTGGTATTTGTTCGGAAGCTTTCATCTCCACGCATAAACGTTCACCAGTTTTGTGGAATTTTTTTTAAAAAAATTGCTAATGGGAATGAGTTATCTCTATCTATACCTATCTTTCTATCTATTGGCAGCACTACATTTATTAAAAGTATTTCATCTTTAAGGTAAATTATTATGACCAAATAAAATATAAATATATTTCCTATAGGTGCTTTTTTATATCACAGAAGTCAAGTGACTTTTTTATATATGGGAAATTACATAATAATGATAGGCAAAGGCAGAAACATATACCTATCCTTTATATTAATATATATTCTATGTATTAACATAATTTTATAAGCATATTCATTTTAATAGCATAATAACTTGGGGCTTTTTGAAATATGGGATATACATTGATCAAAAGTTAAAGTAATTCTTTAACAAAATTTTGCTCAAGAAAAATACTTTTACTGTAGTAAAGCTATGGGAAATTTTTAAATTTTATAATCACAGAAGATAGAGACTTACCACAATTAGAGTATTTATCTATTCTTTGTCATGAGCAATCTCGTTGTTAAAACCTGATATAATTTGTCAAAATATGTTATTTTCAGATTAAAATAAAGTCATTTCTAAAGGAGATAAAAGCAAAAATGAATTTTTCATTAATGTATTTATATCCATTGAATTAAATAAATATATATTATAGAGGAGATACTTATATTTATTAGTTTTAAAAAATGTGTCACGGTCCTTGGAGTAGCAAAGGTTGAAGTAGTAAATATAATTACTGTTCTGAATATCATGGACTTAACACTCTGAAAAGCAGGTGAATATTCTAGGTCAAATAATTAGCAATTAGAAGAGTAAAGATCTCAGCCAAAGTGTTCTGACACCAAGTTCATCTGTTTTTCAACATCACAGCTATCTCCCCCAAAGCTATCTATAATCTATTCCTTACTAAGATATACAATTTACAAAATCAATGATGTATGTGCATGTTTTACAAAGGAAAGCATTCTTCTCTTAATGCATTATCAGCGAAATAAGTAGATTGAAGTATTGGACAATGCAGTCTATGTACTTTTATAAAATACTTTGTGCTGTGCCATATTTTAATCATTTTATTTCTCTCTTCAAGTTGTTATTTGTTCTGAGCATACAGAATGATTTTATTAAAGCATTTGGAGCTAGGGTAGTAATTGACTGCTGCTGTCTGTGAACTACAAAATCAAAAAGAAAAATATTAGATAAAAGAGATGACACTTTCCAACATTTTGAATTCTTTACAAATTACAGAATAAGTGAGTGAGTTGCTGGTTATGCACATCTATTCAAAAAAGTTTCTAAGACACAAAATAGGAGTGAATAATAACTATGACTTCAGTTTTACAAATAGCTCTTGCATGCATTATTCCAAATGTTCCTCAAAACAACCTAATGAGGCAAGTGTTTCATTGACATTTTATTGATGAAACTGGGCCTCAGAGAGGTTAAATTACTTCCATAAACTCACACAGCTGGTTAAGTGATAGAATCAAACACAAACTTTTAGATTCTAAATTTGCTCCACTTTCCCCATTCTATTATGTTACTAGTTTTTCCCTAGACACCTATAAAAGTAATTTGCTTGTCATTTTATATGTTTTCGTACCGTTGCCCAAAATGAAGACTTGCCTCATCCCTCAATAGGTATATTACTAGATTTTGATGAATTTTAGACAAATTTGTCTGTAGCTTGGGCAAATAATCTGTAGAATGTGAAGGAAAACTTTGAGATTGGCATCTGTCTAGTTTTGATAATTTCTTGTGCAATCTTCAAATAACATTTTTGTGTGGTGTGTGTGTGTGTGTCTATTTTGCTATTTTTTAACTTTTATTATGGAAAAATCAAAACATATATAAATTAAGTTAAACCAACATTATAATGAACCTTCATGTATCCATCACTCAGCTTCAACAGTTATAATTATTCTGCCATTTTGCATCATTTATACTTTAACCCACCCTTCGTCTTCTCACTGGAGGGAAATTATGAGGACAACAGTGAAGTGATGATGACTATGATGATGATGACCACCTGTGCAATTTTTCCAGTATACATTTTTATTTAGGTATAATTTGCACTTATTAAAATTAAATTCTTCTGTAGTATATATGTTTACGAATTTTGACAAAGGCCTACACTCATGTAACCATCACCACGATGCCCAAATAATCTTCAAGTCGGAATAATAAAATGATGAAAAATAAGGGTATTGATAATATTATTTCAATGACCTAATGTAAAAGATATGTCTGGAAAATCTAAATCCATATGGTATCAAAATGAAATATTTTAATTTTTTAATAATTTGTTTCCGGAGCAGACTGGTTAGTTCCCTAAAAAAATAGAAGTTTATCTAGCCATGCAGAGAAAAAGCTGAAATCTATCCTTATGAAGAACAAGAACCATGGTAAGGGCAGATCACAGGAATGCAGGACTTGGCATACACAGCAGGTTGAAAAGTCTCAATCCTCATGCTCCATAATTACATTTCATTAGATTCTCTGTATGGGCCTGTTTTTCTCTGATCCACACTTCAAGAAGAAAACTTTTATTTTTCTTTTAAGTATCAATTTGATAGTCAATGGAAGCTCATTGTCTTAGCTCTGGTTTTCAACCCATAATTATTGACCACCCTACCTACGAACCCATTGACCAGTCTTCCAATATTAGCTAATTCCCTGAGCAGGAGACTCTTTGAAGGGATGGTAAATCCAGCCAAGTGTGTCAGTTTCTGCTTTTTGCTTACCAAACAAATGAAAAGTAATGTTAATCGGGCTAGGCAAAAAGGAAATTTCTTTCCACGTACATTGAAATTTTCACTGGGTAGGCTGGCATAAGTCATGGCTGGCTTCAGGGCTCAATTTTGTTGTTATGAGTAAGTTTCTATCCACCTCTCAGCATTGCTTTCCACTATGATAGTTTTATTATCAGGTAAAAATACAGCAGACTCAACTTCAGCCCTTGCAACTTTTATGTGTAGTGTATTAGGGAAAACAATAAGTCTCTTACAAAGAGTTCTCATCAAGAATCTTATTGAATCATTTTGCTTTGATTGGTTTATGTGACGATACATGAAGCAATCACTGTAGTCAAGGGAATAACATAAACTGTTTCTTGTAGATCTGAATTTGTAAGATGGATCCCCACCAAAAATGTATCAGCCAAATATGGAGAAAGAGAGATCTCCAAATTCCTACTCAGTGGAAGTAGAACTAAGGGGTCAACATATTGAGTGCACAAAAAATAATAAATGCAACTTACGCTGGAAAATTGGATTTTATTGGAAGATAACTGTCATAGCTAATTAGTAACATAAAAATATTATAAATAACTATTTTTGTTACCACTCTGAAATAAGAGCATTTCAACACTGAATTCCTTTTGACAAGAACAGCATTATTCAACTCATATTGAATATTGAATTTGGTGTTTATGATGTTACTATATGATAGAACTCTTAGTACTTTGCAGAAAATTACCAAAATATTTTAAAATGGGCTGTTAGTGTCATATTTGATATTGGCCTAGTAATAATTTAACTTATTTTTTTTAATTTTATGAAAAGTAAGTTAAAATATAATTGCCTGAAATTCTAAAAACATTGATATTAGTTTTTTTTTTTTTTTAAATCTACTTGAAACTCCTTGATTACTTTTTCCAGTTATGCTAAAGACACAGGTTTATGCAATGAAAGTCAGAGAACAGATCCTCTGAGGGTACACATCATAGGTGCATATATGCACAGGTGCAACACATGATTGAATTATGTGTTTCTAATGAAAGAACACATGTTAATCATATATGGAATATATAATGTATTGATGTATTGTGTTAAAATGTCAATAAACCATATTTTATGTATATAATATATAAAATCATTGTATATAATATATTCATATTATTTCTATTTATATTAATTAATATTATAAATTTTATAATATTTATATGATATGTATATATAAATAGTTTCACCTGAATTTCCAGATATTATGGCCAACTTGTAGTATCACAAGCAAAGAAAAATTTTGTTTTTGTGAATCTAACAGTTGATATATTAAAAATAATTGTTTACTTTTTTCCTTTATTTCACATATTAAGTTATTGTTAGTTCATAGTAGTTCAGTGCATTTCACAGTTTCCCTCTACCATACACTAGATAAATAGAAGCCACTGTAACAAGATGATTAGTGAAATTTAAGAGGCATGCTAAAATGTCTGGAAGATATTACCATAGAGGGCCTACCCCAGGCAGTTTTGAAATTGCAATTAATATCAATGATAACACAAAGAGAGTAGCAGTTACTTACAAACTCAACTGCATGCTTAATATTCTAGCAGAACACACACTTCTTTAAGACCATGGTAAAGAAAATACAGTATATTGCTAGACACTCGCAACTAACATTTAGGTGTGTGTTACTAATGAAACGACTAAAATTCATATACAGAATTTCCCCAGGAGTCTAGTAAGCATGAAAATTACATAAGATTAAATTATTACATTTCAATCACTAAGGAAAATGATTAAAATTAATGTAGAACGTCAGAAATAATTTAAGAACTCAGATTAATCTAAGTGAACATATTAAGTTTCTCAATGCAAACGTACACAGATTTGTTTTGAGGTCCTGTGTGAAGTTTGTGCTTTCTGACTAAGGATAGAATCACCATTTTCCTCAAAGTTAAAAAAATCTACAGTGATTTTTTTTTTTTTAAAAACATGGACTGGTTATTATTATACAAATTACTGCAAAGTACAAGAAAATTAATTTTATTCAATTAAATGAAAAGGCATGTTCCACACCCCAACACAATGATTAACATTAACTTGCATTTCATAAACTATTTTTTTCTTGGTAGTCCTCAGGTGGCCATGTTGCACAGCATGAAACAATAGTGAAAAATTCTACATGATTCTAAGTTTCAGGCAAGAAAATTAATGGGAATTACCCTTATTTCCAGTCGCAACGGACCAGACTAGGTCATGAGTTGTGCCTTCACATCACTCCACTCTTCCAGTGGCCGAATGTCCTCCCTGAATTTTCTAATTAGGAATTATTTCAATCATCTGTCCGGATGATAATCAACTGATACAGATGCCCCTGTTGAATTGTCCTAAATAAAATTCAAGCATCTATTGGGCCAGATCCCTCTAGTATCCTGACTTTTAAAAGATCAGGGATGCCTTGACACATTCAAAATTCACCACACCAAGGAGAAATATTCTAAACATAACCCATCTTGTATAGATCTAACTCATACATTTATTTGAGAACATGGAACACATAACTGATGTACCAGCATCAACTCTGAAATAGCCACAGGGATATTTAAATTTTGACTCTTGTTTAGGAGGAAAGTTTTGTAGATAGGGTGATGCTTTATCAATTATGTGTATTTCAATAGAAATCCATCTACCAGGATATTATTATATATGAAGTTAAAAAACGCCAAGACTGAGGTATATCTGAACCCTATCCAAGACCCATGGAGCCTTTCAGAGGACATATTATAGGCATCTTCTTGCTGAGAGTAAAAACTTTATTCATACCTAATAAAAATGTGGCTATAAAAAGTAATAAAAAAATACCTGGAGATAAATGAAAACAAAAACACAACAATCCAAAATCTATGGGACACAGCAAATGCAGTTCTAAGAGGGAAGTTTATAGCAATACAAGCCTACCTCAGGACACAAGAAAAATCTCAAATGAACAACCTAACCTTACAACTAAAGGGACTAGAAAAAGAAAAGCAAACAAACCCAAAGTTATTAGAAGGAGAGAAATAATAAAGATCAGAGCAGAAATAAATAAAATAATGACTAAAAGATTAGAAAAGATCAATGAAAATACTAAGAGCTGCTTCATTGAAAGATAAACAAAATTGATAAAACTTTAGCCAGACTCATGGAGAAAAGAGAGGACCCAGAAAAATAAAATCAAAACTGAAAGAGCAGAAGTTATAGCTGACACCACAGAAGTACAAAGAAACATAAGAGATTACTACCAACACTTATACATCAATAAAATGCAAAACCTAGGAGAAATGGACAAATTCCCAGAAATGTACAATTTCCCAAGACCGAATCAGGAAGAAATAAAAAATATGAACAGACCAATTACCAGTAATGAAATTGAATTGGTAATTGAAAAAAAACAAAAAAACTCCCAACAAACAAAAGCCTAGGATCAGACAGCTTCACAGGTGAATACTACCAAACATTTAAAGAAGAGTTAACACCAATCCTTCTCAAACTATTCCAAAACATTGCAGAGGAAGGAAGACTTCCTAACTCATTCTAGGAGGCCACTATCGCCCTGATACCAAAACCAGACAAAGACAGCACAAAAAAGAAAATTGCAAGCCAATATCACAGATGAACATAGATGCAAAAATCCTCAAAAAAATATTAGTAAATTGAATTCAACAATACAATAAAAGAATCATACACCATAATCAAGTGGGATTTATCCCAGGGATGCAAGGATAGTTCAGTATTTGCAGCCAATCTGTGATACAGCACATTAACAAATTGAAGAATAAAATGTATATGATCAGCTCAATAGATGCTGAAAAAGATTTTGACAAAATTCAGTACCCATTTATGATAAAATCTCTCAACAGAGTAGGTATAGAGGGAACATACTTAAGCATAATAATAGCCATATATATAATAAGACCACAGCTCACATCATACTCAACAGTGAAAAGTTAAAAGCATTTTCTCTAAGATCAGGAACAAGACAAGGATGCCCACTCTCACCACTTTTATTCAACATAATATTGGAAGTCCTAGCCACAGCAATCAGAAAGAAAAAGAAATAGAAGTAATCCAAATTGGAAAGGAAAAAAGAAAGCTGTTACTTTTTACAGATGACATGAAACTGTATATAGAAAATCCTAAGGATGCCACCAAAATCCGTAACTCTTCGATGAATTCAGTAAAGCTAAAGGATACAAAATTAATATATAGAAATATTTTTCATTTCTATACACTAACAATGAACTATCAAAAAAAGAACTTAAGAAAATAACCTCATTCAAAACTGCATCTAAAATAATATAATACCTAGGAATAAATCTAATGAAGGAGCTTAAAGACCTGTACTCAGAAAACTCTAAGACACTGATGCAAGAAATTGAACATGACAGAAACAAATGGAAAGATGTACCTTATGGATTGGAAGAATTAATACTGTTAAAATGGCCATAATACCCAAGGTAATCTAGAGAGTCAGTGCAATCTCTATCAAAATACCAAAGGCATTTTTCACAGAACTAGGACAAATAATTCTAAAATTTGTATGGAAACACATAATACCAAAAACAATCTTGAGAAATAAAAATGAAGCTGGAGATACCACTCTCCCTGATTTCAAACTATAATACAAATCTACAGTTATCAATACAGTATGGTACTGGCACAAAAACAGACAAATAGATCAACGAAACAGAATAGAGAACCTAGAAGTAATGCACACTTATATGGTTAACTAATCTACAGCAAAAGAGGCAAGAATACACAATGGGAAAAAGATAGCCTCTTCAATAAATGGTGTTAAGCAAACTGGAAAGCTACATACAAAAGAATCAAAGTGGACTACTTTCTCACACTATATACAAAAATAAAACTCAAAATGGATTAAAGGCTTAAATGTAAAACCCAAAACCATAAAATTCCTAGAAGAAAACATAGGCAGCATGCCTTTGACATCTGTCTTAGCAATATTTTTTTTATGGATTTGTCTCCCCAGACAAGGTCAATAAAAGCAAACATAAACAAAGGAAGTTACATGAAAATCTTTTGCATGGTGAAGGAAACTACCAACAAAACAAAAAGGCTGCCTACTGAATGAGAGAAACTATTTGCAAATGATATATCTGGTAAGGGGTTAATACCCAGAATATACAAATAACTCATACATTTTAACAACAACAACAACATTAAAAAAAAACTTTTAAAAAATGGCCAAAAAGGAATAGACATGTTTTCAAAGAAGACAGACAATAGACAAAAGAAAAGATGCTCAGCATCATTAATCATCAGGGAAATGCAAATCAAAACTACAAGGAGATAACACCTCACACATGTCAGAATGGCTCTTATTAAACAAATAAGAAATAAGAAGTGTTGAGGAGGACGTGGTGAAAAGGAAACCCTTGTGCACTGTTAGTGGAAATGTAAATTGGTGCAGCCACTACAGAAAACAGTATGGAGTTTCCTTAAAAAATTAAAATTGGAACTCCAGTATGATTCAGCAAGTCCATTCCTGGGTATTTGTCCAAAGAAAACAGAAACACTAATTTGAGAAGGTATATGTCCCGCTATGTTCATTGTAACATTATTTACGATGGCCAAGATAGGGAAGCAACTTAAATTCCCGTGAATAGAAGACAGGATAAAGTACGTGTGTGTGTGTGTGTGTGTGTGTGTGTGTGTGTAAAATAGAGAAAGACAAATACCATATGATTTCACTTATGTGTGAAATCTAAAGAACAAATGAACAAACAACAAAATAGAAACAGAGTCACAAATATAGAGAACAAACGGGCGGTTGCCAGAGGGGTGAGAGGATGAGAGAAATAAGTGAGGGAGATTAAGAGGTACAAACTTCCAGCTACAAAATAAGTGAGTTATGAGGATGAAATGTACAGTGAGGGGTGTGTAGTCAATAATGATCTAACATCTTTGTATAGTGACAGATGGTACCTAGACTTACCATGATGATCCTTTTGTAATGTATAGATATAATGAATCACTGTTGTGTAATGTATAGATATAATGAATCACTGCTGTGCACCAGGAACTAGCATAGTGTTATAGATCCATTATACTTCAAAAACAAACAGATAAACGCATAAAAAAAAAGATTATATTTATGGTTACCAGAGGCAGGGGGTAGGGGGAGGGAGAACTGGGTGAAGGTGGTCAAAAGGTACAAGCTTGCAGTTATAAAATAAATAAGTACTAGGGATGCAATATACATGATTAATATGATTAACACTGCTGTAGGTTATATATGAAAGCTGTTGAGAGAGTGAGTCTTAAGAGTTCTCACCACAAGGAAAAAATATTTTTTTTCTTTATCTTTTATTTTGTATCTATGTGAAATGATGGATGACCATTAAACTTATTGTGGTAATCATTTCATGATATGTGTAAGTCAAATCATTATGCTGTATGCCTCAAACATATCCTGGGCTATATGTCAACTATATCTCATTAAAACTGGCAGACAAGAAAAAGAATGATTTCCCTATTTTTTTTAAAATATTATTTATGGAGAATAATAGGGAGAATGTGTATTAGTCTTTCCTTTTCTTTGTGTCAATGCTTCTCAAAACATATTGATCTGAAAGATAACACATGTTCCAAGGTGACAGTCTCCTCTTCATACATAGGTGTGTTTATTAAAATAATCTACACAGTCATATGTATGTATATGAATTTAGTTGCAGGACTTGTCAGACTACAGAGTATTGTGAACATTACATAACACTTACTGTGTGTCATGTAGTTATAATCTCTTTATATTTAAGAAATCTTGTAATCTTTTTTTACCTCTTTTATTGATAAAATTCAAGGAAGTATAAATATATATATATAATTCTGAGTTTGAAATCATTTAATCTTTAGAACAATCTAATGAGAGGGATACTATTATCATTGCTATTTAAAAGATGAGAAAACAGAAAGTTAAACAACTTATCTAAGGTCACACAGGTGCTAAATATCCAAATGCTTATGATGACTCGTCAACAGTAAGATTTAGAAGGTATCGTTTCCAATGCATATTTGAAAATATTATCCCCACACAAACATCTAATATTTTTCAAAGCATGTGTTCTATGGAACAAAGTGTAGCCAGTGTTATTTTGTACAGTCCAAATATTTCATTGTCCTAAATCAAATTCTGGGGCAACTATATGATAAATATTCATTGCTTCTCTTAGATTCACTTTTACCAATATTTACCTTGGCACTTTGCTTTCTAAATACATCACACATGCTATGTAGGATACGAATGATGAGATTTATAGTCATGACAAAGTAATAGAGATAAGATTTATCTTTCCACATTAAGTAACTAAAGCAATATACAAAGTATATGGAATAATGGTTTTCAGCCATTGGACCAAAGACAGCTCAGGACAGTAAACTCTGATAGAAGATAAATAAACCAAGTGAAGACAAGTGCCCAGTTCACTACATAAAGAGTTTGTAAGCCACAGTGCAGGAGGGGGAGCTCAAAGACAGCCAGCTCAGAGATTTTGTTGAGCTCACAGTACAGGAAGGCAAACTACCAGAACGGAAAGGCTTGCACAGAGAGGAACAGTTCTCGATCTGCAGAGACTTCCCTTGAGTCTTTGTGTGCATGGAAGGAACTATATGAAGAACCACAGAGAAGTAGATACAAAAATTACTGGAGACCACACACAGCTGGCAAGTCTTCCTAACACAAGGTAACCAGCGGAGAACTCAGAAAGGTATTGCCTCAGGACTTCCCTGGTGGTCCAGTGGTTGAGAATCTGCCTTCCAGTGCAGGGGATGTGGGTTCAATCGCTGGTCAGTGAACTGAGATCTCACATGCTGTGGGGCAACTAAGCCCATGCACCGCAACTACTGAGCCTGCACGTTCTGAAGCCCGCACACCACAAGGAAAGGTCCTGCATGCTGCAACGAAGATCCGCGTGCCGCAACTAAGACCCAAAGCAGCCAAATAAATAAATAAATATTTTAAAAAAGAAAGGTATTGCCTCATTAATGGGGCTAAATTAGCCTTAAATTCAAGGCTATCATAATGCTACCTAATTAAACCTCAAAAGTAAATCTCAGATTGATTGAACTGTTTCCAAGGAGTATAACTGGGTCCCAGAAAAAAGATACCAAAATATTTAAATGTACACAGAAGAGTCCAACATCCAATTAAAAAATCACCCAGTATACAAAGAAAAATATTATTCATACTGAGATGAAAAATTCAATAGAAACAGACAAAGAAATGACAGAGATAACATAATTAGTAGCAAAGGGTATTATTTTATATAGACCCCCATGTGTTCTTTCTTTGATTATGGTTAGGAATTAAAAATGAGTGATAATTCCCAAGTTTTAATATCTCTTTAAGCTTACAGGGACTTTGCATATTCCTCAAATGGAAGCAGTTTTTCAGAGAACATTTCTGATTTTTCTTTCCTCCCATATTCCTTCACTTAGACCTCTCCGCCAGAGAAAAAGTTTTTGTGTCAGGAGATTTGACAAAAGGGCTCAGATGTCATAGTTGTTGTCTTCTGGCTGGTCTTCCTCTCCTATCAGCATGATCACCCCATCCGTGTGTATGTGTGTGTGTGTGTGTGTGTGAGGGAGAGAGAGAGAGAGAGAGAGAGAGAGAGAGAGAGAGAGGAAGGGAGAGAGAGAGGGGGCTTTTCTTGTGAGGCCTTAACATTCTCCTCAGCTTGACTAAACTTTAGACAAGCTTCTTCCTGACTTAAAGCCTCCACCTCCCTTTCCTTAGAGCAGTTACTTTAGAAAACTTGCAGTTGTACACTCTTTCTCTGCCCCTTGGAGACTCAAATCTTCTATAACACAGGACTGTCTTTCTCAATGACCTGGGAGCCATCCCTTTGACATGTCACCATCAAGAATCATAAGACTCCTCTTTCCTACTCCCTGTGGCAGGGTAGGAGCCTAACTTAGATACAGGACAATTAGTGAACATAGATGGTCCAAACATGTTGGCCAGCCTACCCCATGAAGTCCTCTAGTACTTCTCCACTAACTCATCCCAGGCTTAAAGTCCCCTGTGTTCTGCTTCAATAGAGTTGAGTTCAATCTCTCTGCCTTAACACGTGCCCACTGTAGTACTTATTTTACAGGGTACAGACCAGTAGTTTTGAATGGATCAGTTAAATTTAAGGTGGAGAATTGGAAGTTAAAATGTGCTTCTGAACAAAATTTCCTATCTGAATCCTAAGCAGGTTTTTTAATCGGTATGGAAAACATAGAGGAAAGTGATATTAACTGAGAGGTAGGAAACCCAACACTGATTATGAGGAAATTTTCACAGCTAGAACATTTCCGGATCTCTCTTTCTCTCTCTCTCTCTCTCTCTCTCTCTCTCTCTCTCTCTCTCTCTCTCTCACACACACACACACACACACACACACTGAAAAAGCTTAGAGCACTCATTCTATTTTTGAACTATCAAATGAGTGAAGGAGAAACTGAATTCTCTGCCTATACACAGAATCCACACATTATTATAGGTTTGAAATTTTAATGAATGGTGCAGACCTTTATTTAAAGCAGAAATTGTGCGGCACATGCAGGCGAAGTCATTGCCCCAAGGGAAGCTAATTAGCAAAAGAATAGAGAATATAATTCAAATTTCTCAATGTTTCACTACCCTAAACTGCACCTCTATTAATTTCTCCCTGACTGCACTAGAAGGCATGTTTCAAATCAGGATTTTATATAGAAAGGTAAAAATAATTTTCATGTTTATCAGATAAGCCCAATAGTTATTGGCAATTAAAATGAACTGTGTGCATTAGCACATCTTAACCCACGTCTCTTATGCAATATCAGGGACTCCACTGTGCTCAGTTTCCTCTAACATTTCATCGATCATGACCTGGTGCTCTCTTGTACATGTGCTTGAGGGGAGATGCATAAGGCAAGTGGCAGTGTTAAAATAACAAGAATGATACAATTATCAGCATGCAATCCAGTTACTTTTGAATTGGATGCCTTATGCTATTATCGGCTTCATTTCTCCTGAAACAAAAAAGATTGAGGGTCTGCCTGTTTGCAAATTGCCTCAGTTATGGATGGTATACATTGCTGTGTTGTCGAAATGGAGGGGAGAAAATTTTCTTATGGCCTTTCATTTGAAAAGCCAGGAAACGACTCTCTTCAGATTTTCTTTAGTCTCATATTAATCCCATTTCATTGAGATTCAGAACCTCATGGAGCAAACACTAGATTATTATGTATATAATTAATGTGCCTGCATTCACGCACTTGATTATTAATCAAATCGTATAATTATTCTTTAGCATTTTATATCTCTCAGCAAATAACTTGTCAATATAAATATATCTTGATCATGTACTGATAGATTTACGAAGTTCACCAGATAAATGTTGCTATGTAAATCATTTCAAAAACAATACAGCAAACCTCAGGCCCCCAGACAGCAATTCACAGGGTGACTAGAAATGCTTTCTGGCACAATTCTCGTTAGACTTTCTCTAGTTTTGGCTAACAGCAATTCCCAGCCTAAGTTTACTGTCTGCAGTGATGCACCCTGATGAGTGAGAGCTTTTCTCAGCATGGATCTTATTAGCATTTTTCTGTGCTTGGCAATAAGCAACTCAGTACTCCCTATATCGTCACCCCTTCATTGCCCCCAGCAGACGGCTCTGATTTCTTTAAAGAAGGAAGCCTTCTCCACTGGCTGTACAAAACATTTTTTTAAGTTTGCCCTACTGGAGACAGGTGAAAGACTGACTTTCAGTAGCTGCACAGGAGACTACTTCCAAGGGTTCTTTGCATTAATATGTAAAGCAATAATCAGTAAGTAGTACCTTTTGACAACAGGTGGCTTTTCATTCTAAAAGAGGCAGTATCTTGTTGTGAATCAAAGGTACCCCGTGGTTCTGCTATCACTTCTCTGTACCTCCTACCAGCTCAGGGTATATAGATATCTTCACAGACCAGAGCTGCCTTCCATGCTTAAATTGAACTTCAGTGATCTGGCAAGTCACTTCACCAGTGGACGATTTCCTTGTACTCTCAAATCACAGGGGGCTTTTGAACTGAAAAGACAGGCTTCACAATCAGAGAAAAGAAACTATAATAGAGCATTCCCTGTAAAAATTCTCAACGCTGGGATAAGCACACACAATGCAGATTTTCTTTTGCTTTTACCCCATATTTACTACCCAGGACCATGTGCTCTGGATTGAAGTAACTTTTATTGAAATACCTCTTATATGAACATGGAATTCAGCTATGAAACAATTTCTAACCATTGATAGTGTACAGTGTTTCTTATTTTACTCTATTTAGTTGAGGACACAAGCAAGATTAGAAATACTGAGATCAAATTTTGGCCCTGAAAGAATGAGAAATTAATTTTCCAAAGAATAAAATACAGATACTTTGATTTTGTCTGCAATGCTAAGCATCATATTAACATATGTAAAGCAGATTAAGATGAGTTAGATGTGTATTAATGCAATATGAAACCAACCCAGAGGTACCGTAGACGATGAGACCCTCGCTCTACCTATCGTGCTTAGTCCCATTTATAACATAGACATTGGAATAAATGTGTGAATGTTATCCCTTTCTTCCACATAACAAGGAAATTACTGAGAGGTGTCTACTGTATTTTAATAAGTATTTTCAACCTTGGGATTTTCAAATACTTGTAACCTGCATGATATATATTGGGTTAGACTTCTAAATTGTTTTCTTTTTGGTGTCCAAACACATTTAAGTGAAAAATATTGTCCTTATCTCTAATTCTGTTTAGTTATCAGTCATCATATTTTGTATGCATTTAATGATTCATTTAAAAATTCTCTTACATTCCCAGAATTTAGTGATATTCAGAATTGTTGAGTGACCCAACGTGCTAGATTAACTAGAGAGTGGAAATTAGAGTTTATTTTAGAGAATTAGAACACAAATAACACTCTAAGAAAATATGTTTGGAACTAACTGAATTGAGAGTATTTGATCAATTAATCAATGAGTATTCAAGGTTCTTTACTAGAGACTGGGGAATGCATTATCAACCAGGAGTCAGGAACAGAATTATCTGCATGCAATTACTTAGAGAAAAGAGAGAAGAGCTTAGAATAAGAAACCATTGAAATACGAAATGTAGAAGACATGAATTTCTAACAACTGTGACATAAACCAGAAATGAGATCCAATTATTAACTTAATTACAAGACTGTGAACCTCATCAGCTTGGGGTGTAAGGCACAAGAATATTTTAGAACGTCTTAATCACTTTCTCTTTATCTTTAGTCAGCCTTTACAAAAGCAGTCATCCAAGAAATAAACACCAAATCTAAGATCATGAAAGACACTATGGTTACACTGAAATTTTTCAATGCAAACTTGATATCTAATCTACAAAAGTATAAGAATTTACAGCAGGAACTATTTTTGTTTTTATTTTGTTTCTAGTCTAACCTGGAGTTTAGACTTTATACATCCCCAAATGGAGAAACCAAGGTTCTAGGGGTTTAAATTATTTGTCTAAAGTTATTCAAGTAAGAATGCAGGAGAATGCTTCATATGTAGTTAAAAGTGCTTTGCAATATACTGGAGTTGTGTTTAAAATATCAGTTTAATAATGGTTATTGTTTATTGAGTCTATAATGTGTAGTAAGAAGTTTTTTATTTCATTCTGTCATTGCAGTAGCCTTTCTCTTGTAGTTTTTAATCCCCATCTCATAGGTGAAGAAACTAAGCCAAATGCAGGTTAAAAAGTCTGTACATTTTACAGAGTCAAATTAGATAGTCAAATCAGTCAGGATCAAAATAAAACACACCTATGTACTAGTGTACCATGTCTTTTCAGGGATAGAGAGAATTTTCCATATTTATGGCTTCTCTCTGAACCCTGAACCATAGATTCTAACAGCCTACCAAAATGCCCCGCTAGAACAGTATTATGGATAATTAATGTTTTCTAGTGAGCACTAAAACCTTTCTGTATTTAAGTGAGTTACTCAAATAAGGGGGGAGGGGAGCTGTGCACCCTGATAAAATAAAAAGAACAATACCATAAAATGAGCAAATCGGATCATAGTATAGCATGAATTAAAGCTATCTATCTGTCTGTCATCTGCCTGTCTATCTATCATCTATCTGTCTTCTGTCATCTATCATCCTTATGTGTTAAACACTGAACAGCAGGAAATAATGGATGCAGATGCATAGTGCTTCTCCAATTTATTAGTGATACTTTTAATATAAACTGTGTTGCAAACATGTCATACTGGAAAAAAATGTATAAGGATTCTGGAAGAGCACACATTATAATTAAATAGAGATATTTCCAAGGTCACTTGTAATGTATGTAATGTAGTTACAGATAAAGAGCCAACAAAATGACAAAAAGTAGTAGTTTACACCACATGCAATGATCTCAGCTGGCAACTACTATAACTGTGTCTAAAGTTACTACTTAAGCTCCTGTGGCCATTTATGCAGATAATTCACTTGGATAAATTATCCACTTACTTTAATATAATTACAAATTTGTTGTTAATCTAAATATTCCACAGCCAAGAAAACATCTTAACCTTCCTTTATGCAGGAAAACATCCAGTTCTACTAACAGCTATGCTTTAACGCTAATGAAGAGTGTTGTCTAAGAGTGTTGTCTAAGCTGGTTTTACCCTCAGCAGGAGTAAAAGAGATAAGTGAGATGAGAACTTAGCACAAAGATCCCTGCCATGTTCCTAAAGTACCAGCAGACTAACAATTATAATTTAATGTATTTATGCAAAAAGCCCTATAATTGAAATCATTTACATGCTTGGACATTATTTATATTTTTATACTATTGTAGTAATTGTACTGATCTGATAATCCCTATTGAGTGTTTTGAAATTTTTAGAAGCTTAATTTTTTAACGTTAATGCATTCTTCCTAGAGCTTAACCCCTATTTAATATCGACTGAGATATGATTTTTCTCTTCCAGATTTACACAAGTTTTTTGAGACATCAACATATTTATTATTTCTTAATCAAAAAGAAAGAAAACATATTGTATCTGTTTATTTTTGTTATGAACAGGGTATTTGGACTCTTCTAAAGCACAGATTCGTTTGATTCACACCTTTCTAAATGAGTAGCTATAGCTCGTTTTATTTTCTGACAAGCAACAGATGCAAGACTGCAGTTTGAAATAAGATAACATGAAATTGGACTGTTTTCTTTTTAACTATTTTCTAACTCCGAATTACTCTATTATGTTCTGTTACAAACCTTGTTTTGCCACACAGACTAGACTGCCTTTTACCTGTCTTTTTTATTTTAGACAAATTTTGGAGGCCTAGGTTTCTTTAAGAGCCTATCAAAGAAGTTAAATCGTCTTGGCAGCTAACATGCTTGGACTACTGTCTCTATATCCTCTCTTTATGGTTCAAAATACTTTTGACATGAATTTCTAGCATCCACTTAAAAGGCACACAACAGGGCTTCCCTGGTGGCGCAGTGGTTGAGAGTCCGCCTGCCAATGCAGGGGACACGGGTTCGTGCCCTGGTCGGGGAAGATCCCACATGCCGCGGAGTGGCTGGGCCTGTGAGCCATGGCCGCTGAGCCTGCGCGTCTGGAGCCTGTGCTCCGCAACGACGGGAGAGGCCACAACAGTGAGAGGCCCGCGTACTGCAAAAAAAAAAAAAAAAAAAAAAAAAAGACACACAACAAGAGCCACGAGTTGAAGTGTTATTCAGGGTCTTGCTGAGGACTATAGCCCAAGAGACAGACACTCAACCCTGAGGAACTGCTCTGAGGAAGTAGGGGAGAAGTCAGTTTATATATGATTTTTGGCTAGAGAATTCATGCAGTCAAGCATACATCTTGGTAAAAGATTACTGCTAATCGCAAAGAACAGCTTACATTAAAGATTTTAGTGCTTTTCTATTTTATGGGAAGATGCAAGAATCTGGGGTCATTCAATTTCTTTCTGAGGTATGTGGCATCTATCTAAGGGCCTGCTAGTCCAAAGCACAGAGTGCCTCATCCTGTGTTTCATGCTGAATTCCTCTCAGGGTGCACTGTTGGTGGTCAGCTGCAGTGAGCTACCCTTGTAGACCTGGATGGTGAACAGCACTCTTTTTCTTGGGGATCCTAATTTTTCTGTATCCACACTAGCTACCAGGTGTGAACAGATATGCAAAAAAAGGAAACACCATTACTTGAATATGTTGACAGAGGGAGACTTGCTCCTGAAAGTATGGTAGATACGACAGTATATGGAGCCACATTCTGGCAGTCTGTGCATTGCAGAAAATAAATAAACTTTCTGAACAAGTAAAAGTATTATTCAAGAAATGGAGTGAAGTTAGGAGCCTCAGAAGCCATGCCCACAGAACAGTGATCTAATGCAAAGCTGCCTTATAGTAATTAAATTTGGTCTACAATTTAGAGTTCTGAAAACAAAACTAAACAAAATCTATCAGCTTTATTTATTCTGTCCCTTTTTTACAACAGGGTAATTTCAATCTCCAGAAGGCTTCTGTAATCTCTTTTAAAGCAGCTATTACTTTCATATTCTCAAATGCAAATACGCTTCAAGATCTGTATTAGGTAGAGGGGAAAAATGATATTCTGAAGTTATTTTATCCAGTGCATGGAGATGCAGCAATTTGCATAGGAGAATCTGTGTATGTGTATGTGTTTTTAAAGAGAAAGCAAGTGCCTTCTCTCAGGTCGCAAAAGATGTTATTAATAAACATTGGTTGAACTTACATATATTTGAATCTCTTGCCTCTTGACTGCTCCTTTCAGCCAGACTGCCTGCTCTTGACATGTGATTGGCAAAGAGTAGTCAACCATGTCTAAGCCAAAGGGAAAAGATTTATAACTATTTAATAGAATCCTATCATAAAAAATAACTCTGTAGAGGAATAAAGTGAAAAAGTGCACTGGAGCATTTCACATACTATGCTAACTCTGAGCCAAAACAAAACAAAACAAAACAACTTTTTTAAAAAGGTTTAAGCACACAAACACAGGTAAAGCACTTTTTGTTTCTGTTCATATAGAGAATGCCTCTGTAAGTAGAAGTACATAAAATACAGTTGTAATATGGGTCATCTTTAAATATCTATGATTTCTAAAAACATTAGAAAGGCTATGTTACATTGCTAAATGATGGTGTAGGCTAACTCATAATTTTTCTGCATGTAATCAAGAGATACCTTTTAATTGTCCAGGGTTCTAGGTACAAATATGTATGAAAAAAATCATCTGAGGTGTAATTAGATGTAAAATTGAAAACCAGTATAATATTTACACCTTCATTGCTTCTATGATCACTGTAGGGCAATTAAAAATACAGAGAGGCAGCCAGTGCACATCTGGTTTGACAGTGAGAGCCATAGGATATGTTTATACCTCTACAACTATTAAAGTTCAAACTAGAACAAAGACCTTTGTCCGAAGCCATTGTTAAAAAAATTTTGATATACTCTTCATTTGATGTTTGCTAAGTAGCACAGCCATGCCCTACATCAATATTCTTACAATTAGGTGAAGCCAAAGAAGTTCCCACAAAACCCAAGAGCTTAAACATATTATTTAGATCAGCAATTTACTATATTATTCTATTATTTTCATGTTTAAGAAGTTTTTGGTTCTTTTTAAGACTAAAGCCCAGATTATTCAAATTTCACCAGCTTTCTCATTAATGTCCTATATCTGGTGCAGCATTCAATCCAAACACCACATCACATTTAGTCATATTGTCTCCTTAGTGTGCTTTAATCTGTGACGGTTTTTCAATCTCTCTTTATTTTTCATGATCTTGAGATGTTTGAGGCATACTTCATTACGTATTTTGTAGTATGTCCCTCAAATGAGATACGTCTGATGATTTTCTTACAGTTAGAGTCTAGTATTTTAGATTCTAGAATACCACACTTTCTTTTCTGATTATCTCACTTTGTTTCTCAGTCACATTTACTGCTTTTTCGTCTTCTCCCCTACCTTTAAGTTTGAGTGACTGACAAAAAGAAAACAAAAAAAAAGGGAGAGTTAATGATGTAAGGTGATAGAGGTGATGGATGTGTTATCTTGATCTTGGTAATCAGTTCACAATGTATATGTAATCAAATTATCATGTCATGGACTTTAGATATAAACAACTGAATGTACAATTATTTTTGTCAATGATTCCTCAATAAATTTGTAAAAAAATATTGAGTGACTCAAGGCCCAGTCCTAGATCCATCACCTTTTTTATCTATTTCTTTTCCTTTGGGGTTTTATCAAGCTCTATGGCTTTAAATAACATCTGTATAAGTTGAATATTTGATTTAAGAAAAACAGTACGTGCTTCAACATTCCATTAAACCACCATAACAATCCTGAATGTTGGTTTGATTGCAGAGAATGTGATTCTAAAATGCTGGCCATACATGGCCTGGAAGCTTCTCTGAAACAATATTTTCATTTTTATGAAATGAATTCAGATATATTGGAAAAGGAAGCCATCATTTGTTAAACAATTATTGGCTGTCAAAAACTGTGCTCGGAACATTTATTTTCCAGAACCTCAATGTTTTAGAAATCTGATGGCTGACCCAGGATGGATTGACATTATTGGATCTGCCTGGAACAGTATAATTTTGAAATGATGGCCTTCAGGCTAGTATTTGCCTAGATGAAGAAGACCACAGGGCCTGTCAATAGATATCCAGACATGTCCTGCTGGAAGACAAAGTATGTTCCACAGTTATTAGAAAAGCATCAATCTTAAATCTAGGACATGAGATCTAACTATTGGGGCAATTGGCATGCTCTATCCATCAAACGACAAAATATTCAGACCTAAATGATGTTCATAGTTGACACAAATGTAAATAAATGCATCTCTATGTACACATATTATTTCAGTATGTATACACTATTTAAAAAAACATTCTGACAATCACTTTTGTCCATTCAATCAACAACTTATTGAATGATAAAAAAGGACCAACATTACAGATCTTTTCAGATACCGTTCACTGAGAAGAACAATGTCTGAATAATCAAGCCATGAGTTACAGATCAAAACACTTTTCTGTATGAAGCATAAATTTTTTTCCACAGAACTCATTCAGTCAAAAGTCAGTATTGACACGGAAATATTTCATTCAAGTTATAGTTGCCAGATAAATACAGGACACTCAGTTAAATTTGAATTCTAGGTAAACAACATATATTATTTTAGCAATGTAATTTTTGGAACATACTTATGTTAAATAAATTATTCATTGTTTTACTAAAATCTAATTTAACTGGGAGACCTATATTTTTATTTGTTAAATCTGGCAACCGTAATTACAAACAAAAATAACCCATCTCTGAAATATTCATGTTTATTCATGCAGTACTTATTTATTGAGCACATAGTATATGGCAGTAATACTAATGTACATTCAATTTTCAATGAATAAGAGTTGATTCAATTCTTCAAAAAGCTTTCCATGTTATAGAACAGAAAGACAAATAAATGCGTACCTCCAATCAGCATGATAAGTATTATATTAAGTATTCACTGGGTATCAGGGCAATTGGATATGGAGCTACCTCAGCCTTTGCAGGGGGTTTTAGAAGATATCAGAAGATATCAGAAATGGGTCAACATTTAAGTTAATTCCTAACTAGGTTAACCTGGTAAGAAAGCCATAGATGAAAGTAAGATACAATGGAGTTTAGGGAAAGATCTTCAATTTGATAACTGAACATTGTATTTCCAAGTTACAGAATTTTAAAAATTGTTCAAAAGTAATGAATTCAAGTTCTAGGTTTCTAGAACTTGAATTTTGTAATAGTCAAGGTCAAGGCAGAGATAAAAATAAAACTAGTGTTTTGAATAGAACAAATTTAAAAGAAAATGTTCTTAATTCAGTTTCATCCATGTTGTCATAAATGACAGGATTTCAAACCTGTAGGACATTATGCTATGTGAAATAAGCCAGACTCAGAAAGACAAAGTATGATCTCACTTATATATGGAATTTAAAATAGTCCTAACCCTAACTCTAACCCCCATCTTTGCAGTCTTCCTCTAGTGCTCCTTCTTGGCAAAAACTAGAGGAAGCCTATTAGCAAAGTAGAAAAGTGGATCGTAGAGTCCAGCTTCAGCACCAGAAACAGGGTACAGAATGACTGCTCAAAGTTGAAAGACAACTAGATGATTGGCACATCTTATAAGTCACTATATGAACATAATGCTGTAGACACTGTACTTCATCATTTTTTGTGTGTGTATTTTTTTTCTTTTTCTCATTAAGCTTTTCCATTAAATGATGGGAAAAAGTAACTTCTTTATGTCAATTGCTTTTTATCATTGACAATCATACAACATTTTTCTTGATACTTACAATTTTTCACATGCTCTTTTTCTCTTCGATTGACCTTATTGCCCTGCAGAATTCTCCCTTTTGCATGTTAATTTTTAATCCCTTGTTTTTATCAGTCTCTTCTGTAAGGGAAAATCAATGAAACCATGTTTCACCAGTAATCTGGTTACTAATTGGTTTGTTATTCACCTGAGACTCACATTAGAGAGTTTTTTCCCTTTCTGCTGCAAATTAGTAAATTGAATGTAAGACAAAGCCATGTTTATTCCTAAAAATGAAGTAAGATAAGAAAATTCTTGATATTTTACATATTGATAAGTTAAGGCAGGAAAGAATTTGAATCCCTCCAATTTTCTACAGCAATAAACTATTTGCTACTATTATTAGCAAAGAATGTGAACACAAATCTATGCCCCCTCTCCACTTTTTGATCTCCACATTTTGTCCCAATATTGGGACCACTTCAGGTATAAGAAGCAGTGGCAAATATTCAAAGGTCTTTCATAAGATAGCTATAATCTATAATCAAAGACATACATCTCATATTTAGTGTAAAATTATTTTTAATCTCACATTGCATTTTGTGCCACAAATGGAAATTATTATTTTCCCACATGTTATTGCAAAAGTAACCAAAAACTATATATGATGACACCTATTAAAATAGTGTGTATTTAACTAAAGGCATATGAAAATTATAATTCATAAACATAATTAACTTAATCTGACACTCATTATAATAAGCCAAATAAAACACTCTTCTAATGATAGTGAAAATGAAGTACAGAAATTAAATCTAAATTATAGTTAAGGGAAAAGACAACAGGTAGAGATTTTGTATCCTCTGAGTTAATACTCAACTCACTGATAATGTTATAACTAGCATTATTTTGAAGAAGCTGAAGGTGAACTCTGCATTCATAAGATTTTAAAATGATGTTCCTATTTTTAAAAAATTTTTATTGGAGTATAGTTGATTTACAATGTTGTGTTAGTTTCAGTTGTACAGCAAATTGAATCGGTTATACATATACATATATCCACTCTTTTTTTGGATTCTTTTTCAAAATGATGTTCATACTGTAGTTTTCTTGGGTATAATCAGAATCAATAAAGCAAAGCATGTTGTACAGTATCTGTCCAATTAATAGATCGTAGGTGATTAAATAGTCTGTACTAATTGTTGCAAAGATGGAAAATTTTAAAATGCAGTAATTATTTTCTTCTACATAGTATGACATAATATTTGGTAATTTCTTTGTCCTAATTGATGAATTGTTTTGCATTATATACTATATGTTGAATGTGGCTATAAAATGAAATTTCCATTCCTATTAAAAGACATTCATGATCTCCAGCATAAAAGGCAATACAAATATGGGAAGAAAAGCTTCCATTCCCTAACTCATCAGCATAATTAGCAACATGTTTGGAATGCCTCTATCAAGTGGACAGGGATGAAAATATCTTATTGGTCTTGAGGTAGAGTTTACCTAAGATGAGCGATCCCAATCGCCACTAGTCACTATCCTTATTCAATGCCCATTAGAAAGTCAAATTAGTTAAATCACAAGTTTCCAATATTTCCTGAAAACAGTATTTCTCTGATTCTTGAGTGGAGTAAATGTCCTAGGAATTTAAAAGGATGCAGAAAAGTCTGAGTAAATAAATGTAAAAACATTTAGATTCTGTATAGATTTAACACAACTATTTAGTTTGATAGAAGGGAAAATATGTGGCTAATAAAATTGTCAGAATGGTTTTTATGTTCTTTATGGCTTAGACCATAAAGGAAAAAGCATTAAGGTTTCTTTTGTATCTTATCTTAAAGCAAAGTCATAATTTATACTAAACATTTATAGTAGTTAAGTATGTCTTCTATTTAGGAATATAGTCTCTCACTCTAACACAGCCACAGTATTAAGCCAAGGAAATATATTCAGTTACCCAAACCTTTTGGACGGTTTCTTAAAATTGCTGATTATATTAAAATTTGTTCTATTAAGAATTGTGAGGGTTTTATTTAAATGTTTACAAACATCTCTCTAGACATCAGTTCATTTAATACTATTTTATAAAACCCTAAACAAGACACTATTAGAGATGAAATCTTTCAAATAATGATCATACAAAAAATGTATTCCATATACACTATTATTCCTCTCTTCTGGATATTGAACAATCACTATCACACTGTGAAATAAATGGGTTCCTGCCTCCTCCTGTGCCTGTTTTCAGTGATTTTATTTAGTCAAGTAATCATATGAAATCCAACATGATTTTCTGTGTGGGAGATAGAAAAGTAGAGCAAGAAAATGAGATATGGTGAAGCAGAAAAGAACAAGAAGGAAGAAACACAAAGAAAGCATGAAGTCATTTAGTGAGAAGGAGTATGTCTAATCCACAAGATATTTATGAAATAAACAGAGACATCCCAACTTCTCAGTGTGAAAGGTTATTATCAGTATTGATTTTAGTTTACAAGTTCCCAAGTTCCTTCTCTTTCGCATTTAAGAAGGTAACATAAAATCCATAAATAATATGCGTCCAGAGAGTCAGTTTCACTAGATGGATCTGGAGAACTGCAGCACATTAATCTTGTGACTGTGCATTGGACCACTCAGAGGTATAAATTTAGAATGGCCTCTTGAGGGTCTTAAGAAATCAAGCTCATGTTTCTGCCCTCATAGCCCCCCAGAGGAATATTTAGTGATGGTAATGTAAACCCAGAATGCCTGCATACACAATCACACATATGTATGCTAAAGCAGGCACACACAGGTATATACATAAGTAGACACATAAATGTTATGAAATTATGGACAGATTAAATATTCACAAAATTAATAGTAAAAATTTAGCCACTACCACTGTCTTTGGTTTGAGCCATTATATTCTGCTGCCTGTTTCATTGTTAGTATGTCTCTTGTGACATCTGCTGCTACTAATACTACTCTTTGAGGCATGACCCAACAGTGGGGAAGACTCTTTGATATATCACACACAGTATAGAGACACAGATAACCAAAGGAAAGCACACCTTTCATAGCATAACTCCTTTCAGGTTCAATAGCAAAAAACAAAAGATTTTTTCCAACTCTTTGCAACAGCACAAATCAACAACCTTCAAGTATTCCCTTAGCTTACAATAATAAAATAAAATAAACAAAAAGAGGAAGAGAAGGAATGGGGAGTATAAAGGCAACTGTTTTCTGATAATAAAATAAGGGGGGGCCAAAATCAGAAGGCCTGGCACCCAATCACTGAACCAGATGCCATTGTATTAGTCAGCCCAGGCCACCCTAATAGAATACCACAGACTGGGGGTCTTAAACAACAGAAATTTATTTTCTCACAGTTCTGGAGAATGGAAGTCCAAGTTCAGGGTGACAAAAGGGCTGGTTTCTGGCCAGACCACCTTTTCATTGTGTCCTCATATGGCCTTCCACCTGTGCACATGCGTCTGGGGTCTCTATAAGGACACCAGTCCTGTTGGATTAAGGTTCCACTCTACGACCTCATTTAACCTTAAATACCTCCTTATCAGCCCTATTTCCAAATATAGTCACATTATGGTTTAGAGTTTCAACATATGAATTTGGGGGTAGACAATTCAGTCCATAACAACCATCAAGGAGCTTAAATAAGTGCATGAGTTTTCACATGGGAGTACCCGGTTTGAGTCATGGCTCTGCACTTACTGTTGCTATTGACCTTGGATGATATATTTCACTCTTCATTATTCAGTTTCTCATCAGTAAAATTGGGATTAGAGCAGTAATTCCTTCATATGATTTTTGTGAAAGCTTAATAAGACAGTTCATGTAAAGTGCATAGTGCAGAGCTGGGTACATAAAAAATAATTTATAAATGGTACTTGTAAATATTATTTTATCTAGATGAAGTATACAAAGGAAGCAAGTTATGATGAGACTTTTTAATTGTGCAGTTAGTTCTTTCCTTAGTCACTTGGACAAAACACTTTGTTTTTGCACCATTGTTTTCTTATCATTAAGATGATGAAAATAGCTGTTCTTCTTATATCATAATTATGATATTAAAACAATGAGATCATGCCTATGTAGCTTTCTGAGCTTCACAGATATGAGTCCTATTGAAAATATGGATTCTAACTGTTAATAAACAGTAGCATATATATTAACTTAAAAGTCATTTCTTTACAATTAAAAATTTACAACTCACCTGAATGTGTAGTAGCTGCATAATTATGGCTTCTGGACCATTTTTATATTGTGCATGCTTTTTTTTGGTTTTGTTTGCTGTTTTTGATGAGTTGTATTTTTTTTAATTTTAGTTTTTATTTTTGCGGTACGCGGGCCTCTCACTGTTGTGGCCTCTCCTGTTGAGGAGCACAGGCTCCGGACACGCAGGCTCAGCGGCCATGGCTCACGTGTCCAGCCACTCCACGGCATGTGGGATCTTCCAGGACCGGGGCACGAACCCGTGTCCCCTGCATCGGCAGGCAGACTCTCAACCACTGCGCCACCAGGGAAGCCCTTGAGTTGTATTTCATTTTGATTTGACATGAAAGCATTCACAAAAGGATAGAAAAAGGAAGAAACATTCTGAATAACATTTATCTAAGCTCTTTCCTATTTGGCTAGGCTGCTGTTTGGACCCATGGAACACTGATTTCTATGTTGGACAGAAGAACCTGAAGGGAAGTCCTTGTCATTTTCCTGTTCTCCCTCTATTTGTAAGTGAATGAAAAATGTAGGAGAAGGAATTTAGGGAAAAGACAGTAATCATCAGCCACTTGTTAGTTACACATTCACCTATATTCTAAATGAATTTTTCAGTCATTCTATTTATCAAATTAACGGTGCATAATATAACATATTTTTTAAAAAGAATGAAAAAGAACATATAAGTGTACTAAACTGAAAGAAAGTAGATTGATGCAAAATATAAAAATATCAACTCAGGTGCATTAAATAGCCATCTTTAAAAAGGGTTATAAATTCAAATACATAGCTAAAAGCCCCAAAATTACTCTTCTGCTAAAAGTGTCATGGAAACATCACATTTTATTTTATTTTGACTTTTTAAAATAGGTTATATTTGAAGTGTTAGGCTAAACTATTTTTAGTTTTATAATCACAAAAGGTTGGAACATCAAACTTAAGCCACCCTTTTATGCTTGGCTTGTTCAAAACTTACATAACATCTTAATTAAAGCATTTCCTATCTTTCTCTATGGATTGTGTGGAAACATTAAAAATTTTATCTCAAGAGCAGTAGTAATTAAGAGAAACGGATCAAAAACAGAAAAATATATAGAAGCTGTACTTTAAAAAATAGTTATAAAATTACTTTTAAGGATTTCAGAACTTGTAACAGACTTTACATTATTCAGATGATAGTTAATGATTTGTAGATGAAAAATAAAAGAGAACCCATTAATCGTTATTTCTATTGAATAATATGTATTTTCACTAAGCAAGCGCAGGGTAATTCTAGTTAGTTAAAATACACATTTTAGTTATTAAAGATACTTGGAGATATTTCATTTATATGAATTCTCCTCCAGTCTGTATTTCAGTTTCATTTAACCAAAACTAATAATAGCAGAAATACCTATGTGAGATGCTCCACACCTTTCATTTCATTGGCTAAAGAAAGATATTGAAAAGACCTGTGAAGAGTGTGCATGTGTGTATGGTTATAATTGCTTGCCTTTCTCAGATCCTGATGCATTATTATAATTGCAGATTTATTTCTACTATTATCTGATATCAGAAAGCTATCAGAAAACTGATATCTAGCCCTCCAGCCAGATACCAGAAACCTGATATTTGGTTTTCCAGAATACTTTTCAGCAGAAACACCAAATTATGTGTCTTTCCCTTGATGACATGCTTTTCTTTTTAATTATTATCTATAAAGACAATTTTTGCAAGCAAAGGAGACTTTAAGATTTCTTTTTCTTATGAAAAATTGTATTTTAATTTATTAAACAATTCAGAAAATCAGTTATTTAATTCTATTTTAAATATATCAAATCTTATTCATCTTTAGAGGTTTCGGAGTAAAGCTTCATCCATTTGCTGACTTAATATCTTCAGAAATTCTAAGCTGCATTATAACCTACTGTGTTTTATTTCTCTTTTAAGTAATGAAGTCTTATGATTAAATATGGTGACCTTTATATTCTCAAAAATGTTATAATGGTCTGAACAAGTTTAGGAAGAGCTTAATTTAATATCTTAGGTTTTAATCAATTCTTTAATTGTACCTACAAATTGGAATTACACAGTTGATACTTGGAGGGGCACAATTCTCTTAAACACTACAAGAGTACAAAATATAAAACATGCACAGTTTCTTAACTCACAAATATAAGTGAAATGATTGCTCTTTATTTTCTTAATGTTTTACAAACTTAATTCTAAATCTTTCCAATTTTAAAAGTCTTACTCATTCAAGGAAGGCAGTTCCTATCCAACTTAACAGGATATTACAAGCAGAGAATTTGGCCAGGTCTGAGACCAGAGCAGCAGACTCCCAGAGCGTTTTTCATATTATTAGTTTATCGTACTGAGACCTTTTTGAATAGGCTTAAGACCTTGAAAGAGGCTTGTTCCTAAGGCTTGAACTAGCTAAATCCTTTTCTTCTAAGTAAAATTTGAAACTTTGAGGTTGAACACACAATTGTATGTTTTATTTTCTTGGCTTCTAAAGCATATAAAGATATTTTTCCCAACTTAGAAAACCTAACATTTGTTCAAACTCATGGATATATAAACTTCGATGAATATTTAAAACAATATCCAAATGAATTCGAGATATAGTACCTCCCATGGCCATGTCTTGATTGCCATCACGTCCTACATCTCCAAGTCTGACCATAGCTTTCTACTCCACTGTATGCTTTCAGCTTAGGCTTTCTATTGTTCTGTTCTTCCAAACCTTGCAGCACATGTTGCTTGAGCACAACAAGGTTGGCCAGATCCCTCACAAGACGGACTAGTTGTCTCCAGACTCCTTTTAAAAAACTGGATCCTGTTTCTTGTCAACCTTGGCTTTGGTAGTGTCCTTCATCCAAACTGGTTGTACCGCTGAGAGCCAGAATTCTGTAATCTGCTGACTTTCAGTGTGCCCAAAGCTTAATGAGCATGGTAGCATAAGACCATTCTCCCAATAGACACTCTAGATATAAGCATTTGCATAAATTAAGTCGAAAGGCAACCCCTCCCTTGTAGATTATAATTTGTAACGAAGGGTTAAACCTATGGTCAGATGACTCCTCTTAGACCTGAATGCACTCAGTTCTAGCTTCTTCCTTTTAGTCATTGATTATGACTGAAGTACTAGCAAACTTAGGAACTAACTAACCCATCTGAGAAAAGACATATTTGGGACATTTGAATACTATTTCAACTCAAAAATACTATGTTTTGTTGTATTTGTTATTAGTAACATTTCTTAAGTATCTGTCTTCATCTTAAACCTAGAACTCAACAAAATGCAGAATCGATGATTTACAGCTTCAGCTTTAAATATCATTGGGTTTTGTTCTATTTTCCTTCTTGAACACTTTCTATAAAGCAAGTGCCTTGTTGTTGCATTTTAAATATGCCTTACATTGTGGAAAAAACATCACAATAGCAATATTTAAAAGTAGCCAGAGTCTCTAATGTCTTCAAAGAAAAAATAATCGATTAAACCTATATGAAAGGTAACAGGAAGATCTTGTTTTCACATTGTTCTAAAGAATCCTGCCTGGAAAACATTCAGACCAATGTGGAGGTGACACGAGAGTAAGTTATAACTCAAGGAAAGTCTAGGGCACAGTAACAACTACACCAGCAGAAATAGAGGTGACCCTTTTAAGGCTGAAGAAAGAACAGTTAAGGTTCACGGGATCATTATAGGAAGGGAAAAAAAGGAGTAATTGCTTTGTTCTTTTCAATATCTGAGTTAGGACTTCCTGACAAAAATGTAGCTAAAATTTGTTTGAATGAACATATATGATTTGAGCAACAAGAAGGATGTAAGGAGAGGAGGTAACAAGAATCTTTGAAAAATCCTGCTCTGCTGGTCAAGACTACATTGCCATCTGCTGTGTGAGCATCCTTCCTTCATCAGGGAAAACAATGAGCTTAATGATTGTCCCTGAAGTAGCGTGATACATCAATACCTAGGCCATTCTTAAGAAACTATTTAAGTATGTTACATCAATGGGAAGCAATAAAATCATGTGAATTTTTTTTTTTTTAGTTTTTACATCTTATTCCATACCATAAGAAATGTCGCATCCTTGCTACTTGTAAAGGTTTTGATTAGAGAAATAAAAGATACTGATGATCAGTGCTCTAAAAAAGAAAATAAGGTTGTTGGGTGAAATCCTCAATGTCAATCATCTAAGGTGTGGAAGAGCACAGGAGTTCTATCTAGGCAATGTCTCCTGTGCTTGACTGTGAATGAACCTCTCTGGGGTGCTTCCTCAGAGATTATGAGGAGGTGGAACTAGTGAGGAAGGAAGCGCTTCCTCCCTGTGCACATTTCTGAAAAAAAAGAATTCAAGAAAACTTACTTAAATAACAGAAGGCTAAGAAATTAGGATAGTGAATACCAGATAATTATCTTAAATGTGAAGTAAAAGAGAACTGTTACTTTTTTTTTTAACAGCGTCTATCTCTTAACAACTGAAATTACCATTCACTGACTCGAGAAGAGACTGTTTTCTTTAGGGCATGTCAAAGAGAAGAGGGTTTCCTTAGACTTACGGCAAAAACAACAAAACAACCAATTATAAGAAAAGGAATTCTGGGCAGTGTGTGGTATGGGGGGAGTCTGATTCTCCAGGAAATTCAGCTAAGAAGACTTCGGGCAGTGATGCCTCCATCAAGTTTGAGACAAGAGGTTAACAGATGAACAAGTAAACAAGTTAAGCTTTCTCTTTTCTTTTTATCCTGCCACCACCAGGGAGTGTCTCTCTCTCTCTCCCTCTCTCTCTCTCTCTCTCTCTCTCTCTCCGCCCCCCTTCTTTCTCTCCTTTCTTGATTCTGGAGATCAACAGATGGATAGATATAAATATAAATATCTGGCCATGGTAAGAGAAACATGTAGAAGAGAAAAGGTATGAACTATGACAAAGTAATGAAAAAAGCATTGGTAAAATCTTTTAAAGTAAACTAAGGGCTAAATGAGGTATACTTTCCTTTGTATGCTTCTAGAAATTCTTTCCCTTCTTTACCAACCAAGCTACCCAAGGGAGTTTTTCTCTTCCCAGTAAAATGTTCTCAATAGAGAATATGAGTTGTATATATGATTCAGAGGAAAAGCCATTTTCTACTCTCCAAGAAGTCCAGGGATTTCACTAGGATGAGGTGTGCTTATATTTGTGTGATGTTCAGTAGAATTTTGGAGAGGATTGCTCCTTCCAGATGAACAGGTGTGCTGTACAAACGTAGAGAATATCATGAGGTTGTAACTCCATACCCTACCAACCAAAATAGCTTCTCTTTGGAACATGGCACATTCCTGAGGAGACAATGGATAGAGAAATCAGAAACAGTTTATCCCAATCTCCCACACCTCTTCACATGAGTTTAATTAAATGGACACTTAAGACCAGGTTTCTACAAAGAAATAAAATGGATAAGTTCTGGGGATTTGTTGTTGTTGTTGTTGTTTTTAATAAACCTGGCACATATACATTGACTCCATTAACCAAATTTCCCACTTTTTCCTGAAGAAAGCATCATTCACAAATCCATGCAGTTTTCCTGCGTTGCTAACTGGATGAGTAGAAGTGGCTGCCAGGAAGCTGGGAGAAGGAGAAATAGAGGAGGGTTGGAAAAGGGTAAACACTTTCTAGAGGTGACTAGAATTGGTAACACTGCATTGTATAATTGAAATTTGCTAGGGTAGATCTTAAATGTTCTCACCAAAAGAAAAAAAGTAAATATGTAAGATGATGGATGTGTTAATTAACTTGATGAGGGGAATCCTTTCACAATGTATACATATATCAAATCCTCATGTTGTATACTTTAAATATCTTATATTTTTTCAGTTATACCTCAATAAAACTGGAAAAAGGAAAAGCAGCTGGAAATTGGCAAGTGTTACTGACTTCTCTCAGAACACGAATCAGCTGTTCATGGGCCTCCATTTGCAAGTACTCATTCTTTAATAAAGCCTTAAAGCATCCTTAGAACATGGAGTGAGTACCCAAGCAGTTCAAGTATATGAAGAAACAAAATCTTTTTATAGTTGATTCCCCTTCTGTTCGTATAATCTGAGATGGGATGCCTGGCAACCTTGCCCACCGCTCACATGGTTAGTAAATCAGAAGCAGTAGGCCACCTGAGATTTACCTGTGAGCCTTTCTCAATGGAAATCAGGCTAAATTTGTTTTGCCTCAACTGCTTTAGCTTTCTGAACGAGAATGTTTAGTAATACCAGCAACTAAGTAAAAATCTTGAGGGAATTTCTTCTGAGTTGAAGCATGTTGCTTTCACTTTTTCATGATAATTCCTTTAAATTCACAAACTGGATACTCATTCTTCATTCTTAATCACCCAACCTGGAATGTTCACAGACTTACAACATTTAGAAATCTCCACTCTATGTGACACATGAAAACTGATTAGACTCTACAAATATTCCCATATAGAATTGGAGTAGAGGTTGGAAAGTATAATCTTTATTACTTTCAAAGGCTTATATTTAATTTAGTCAATTCATGCTAGTCAATTTACTCAATTAACATTAATTAACAATTTATAAATTTCTTTGGCAGGTTTCAATTTCTTATTTATTGAAAAGCACTGCTACTTAACTCCCGACTGAATTTAATATATTTACATATCCAGGGAAAATATAATACTGGAAAAAGTGACTGCTTTCATTTTTTTCAGGAACTGTGTCCCATATTTGTAAACATTTTAATAAATGAAACTATGGAATAAAAAGAAACTTGATTTTCAAAATGAATTTATCGTAATTAAATTGTTGCCATTTTTTAAAAAATAAGAGAATATGGGCTGGGTGCTATTTTAGATTCTTTTAACCATGATGGGGGAGAAGATCCAGTACACCAACAACAGAAGCCAGTCAAATGGTTTTTACTAACTTTTAATGTTTTCACATTTTTCCTTGAATAGACTGCAGTTACACTGTAGAGAATTAACTATGATGTTTAACTCATGGTGTACTGTCATTATCAGTCCAGATATAGCCCTCTTTTACTTATTTATTGGTCAGCATACTTATTTTTAGTTGTGTAATGACCCACACATGAATTCACTACCCAACAAAAAAACAAGAACACTGACAATAACTTGACTGGGACAGAAATTTGGGCTTTGCCAAGATATTCAATTATAACTTAACTAATGTGCAGCAGTGCAGCTCCAGATTTATTTTTGTTAGCACAGAAACATTAAGAGCAAGCAAGAATAATTTTAGTTGGAGAGAGAGCTCTCATAGGTAATTTGCAGGCATTCTAAACATTCCTGGTATGTTGTAATAGATAATCTACATTCTGGGTAGGAACACAAATGTTTCTGAGGAATATTGCTTAAGAACAATGGACTCTGGTCACAGCCTTCGACTTCCATCTGCTTCATAGAATAACAACAATAAAAAAGCAAAACAGTTATTTGAGGAGTGTTCAATGGTTTTCAAGATCGTAGGAGGAATGTGACAAGAGTTCCTGAAAATTTTCCCTTTTCAGGGAAATTTTCCCTTTTCAGGGGGCAGGTTGAGGCAATATTCCTTTCTTTATCTTCTCTGCAAAAAGTTTTTTTATAGTTTGAATAATTACCATCACACAGCTGCCAGCAAATGACATATACATATATATAATATACATAAACATGTATATTTATTAATACTTTTCCCAAAGTTAGGTAGCATTTGCTTGACCCCTGCCATAGACCCTATTTTTTTTAGTAACGCTGCTCTTACATTATAATGACAATGCCTTATTGTTGCCAGATCTTTCTATCAGAGTCCCTGAAAATAATGAGATTTTTGTTCCAGCTTCTGGCACTAGCCTTAAGAAAAATAATGAAAGTTTAATTTTAATTATAAGAATAATACAAAAAATATAAAATCTCTTACCTCCTCTAGAATTCACCAGGTGGGATCTCACTGCAGAGCCTCTATACTTGCTATTCCATCTCCAGGCACATTAGCATCAGGACTTCTGTAAGCATGCCAGATACATTCTGCTTCCCGATAGCTAGTTGCATTGCTCACTCTGTCACCTTCTTTACCAATGTGCCAAATGTTGCCTTCTCTAGAAGGTCACATCCATGCCCTATTTAAAATTTCAATCCTATCTCTACTCCCCACAAATGCAGTTTCACTGGCTATTGTCTTTGTTTACTCTAATTTTCTTTGAAAATATGTATCCCCTTTTAACTCAAAACATAATTTACTTAGTTGTTTTGTTTGTGATCTGTCTTCACAAAAGGTGAGTGTGAGAAGTTAGGATTTGATGCATCCCCAGTGTGTAGAAGAGTACTGCCACATAGTTTCTACCCAATACACATGCAGCAAACACTGTTTTCATTTTATTTTTTTGACATTATCTTCTGGGGCTTTTTCCCCATTTGCATTGGTATTTCCTGTCTTTCAGTAAGTTCTGTGTTACCCAGCTCTCTGTCAGGTACCCCAGCCTTCCTCTCTGTACCATACAGGAGCAGAAGTCAGATTTGACAAGGTTTCCATAGCCTTCAGCCATTCAGTAGGAGGCATTTTGAGGCATCCTTGTGCCTGAGGGCTCATTGTCTGACACACTGTTCCCAGCATTTGGCAGCCTTAGGAGGCAATAATTCCATAACTGACTCCATTCTTACTCTCCAGTCCCTGTAAGCTAAGTAGGGAGGTCTTTCTGCCTGTCTTGGTCCTTGGCATCTAAGATGCACAAGGTTCCTCTCCTCCTGATTTTCTGGCCTATAAGAAACCTGGCCAGGGTCTCATTGCTTGGTTGGGCCACACACTCCATGAAAAGTATCTTTTAGGGCTTCCCTTGTGGAGTGAGAGCTCGTAGACAAATTGAGCTGGTTCCTGCTTAGCTGCACATCCAAAACTCTCACACCTTTTACTTCTTCAGTCCTAAAGATCCACCTCCTTCAGCTTACATTTTTCTCTAAAATTAGTGCTTTGAGCATTGTGGAATATGTTATGTTGTTAACGTGATAAAAATATGAAAGGAAAAGGAAAATGTGTGATTTTGATAGAATTTAATTTTGCATCTATTACAAATAAAGCCCTGCTAGAAATCTTTGGTTGTGATTTGGAAAGATAGGACTGTCTGGGACTCAGGGCTGTGATAGAGATTGCGGATGTCTCCCAAAAGCCAGAGGACAGAGGTAGCATCAAAGGGACAGCAGTGTTTTCTCCAGAGGTAAGCACACAATGGCCAAAAGGAGGATTATCACAACTGTGCTAATCTGCTTTCTCCTTTCTTCTCTCTTGCATCTCCTGGAATTGTGCTACTGCAGAGCTGTGCTGACATTACATCTAATGAGTGGGAAGAGAAATCACCCTTGATCCTGTCTTGGAATGATGAAGACAGTTTTGTGATAAGGCCCTAGACTACCCTAGTCTGTTAGAAGATAGACGGTACATTCCCTCTTTAACAAAAAAGCTTTCAGTCATTTAGGGTAAATTCTCCCTCTGTAGCCAATAAATTTGCCCATAAAAATCAGAAAGAATCAAAAACTTTCCACATCGTGCATAAGAGTTACCTTTACCTTTTTAGTCTTTCCTTAAAGATTACGCAGATTAGATATATAAAACATTCTAATTATTTGCTCCAACTCTTGAGGTAGATACATAGAATGAAGTCAGATAAATAAATAATAAATTCAAAAGTTGTCTTAAATTGATTCTTGCTTCAAAATGTGGAAGAGTCACATGGGCATATAATGTTAAATGGACCAAATTGCTCAATGATCCTTTTAGCACAGGCTTGTGTAATTCAGATTTGATCCTATAGCTCTTTATGGTTTATGGTGTACAGATTCTTAATCTCTTCATTACATCATCAGCACTCACGATAATGAGGTTTTGACATATCTAAAAGGAAGTAAATCTAATTAAGAAATCATATACACAAGTCAAATTACATTTAAGATGTTTTCCTACTTCTCACTAGAATTAAAGATATAATTTAATATGGATTTTTGATTAAAAGCAGATTATTCACATCTGTTCTAAAAATGGAAAGAAAGACATTTTAACTAAAAAGTATAAGTCATTGAGGTATCTGCTGAAGAAGACATGCTGAATATAGTTTGATTCTGTTTTCATGGGTAGGTCCTGATACATGTCCACTAAAAGAGTAACTGGAATAAAAATAAGTATAGTTTTAGAATAATATCCTCATAGGAATCATCTTATGTTGCAAGATGTTCCAAAGGTCAGGTAGGTGAACTTTAAGATGATGTCATCTTGTCTAGGCAGGTATGGAAAGTTTCCAGAATGAACCCATCCAAGGCCCAAAGAACAATAGGTTGAGAAACTTGAGAAGGTGATATGGTCAAATAGGAGGAGATTTTCAGCTAGATTTTTGGGAATGAGGTTCTTTGTGAGAGACAGATTCTCAGGTGAACTTTATTATTTCTGCCTTCCACTGTTCACATCTTTATGTCATCACCCCCCACCCTGAATGTGGCAGGCCCATGACTTGCTTCAATCCAATAGAAGATCATGGCAAACGTAACAGGATATATGTGATCACACATACATGATTATATTGTATAACACTATAACACCCATATTGGGAAGAAACTTTTTCTCCTTTGGTGATCTAGAGAAGCAACCTGCAATATTGTGTGCTGCCATGTTGGAAAGCCAAGGAGCCGAGGGTGACCTCTGGCTAAAAACCAGCAAGAAAAGGAGAACCTCTGTCCAGTAGCCTGCAAAGAACTGAATTTTGCCAACAACCACAGGAGTTTAGAAGTAGATTTCTCCTCAGTCAGACCTCATATGAGACTGAAACTTTGGCCAACACCTTGATAGCATGTTTGTTCCTGAAGCAGAGGATTCTGTTAACCCAAGCCCAAACTCTGGACCTGCAGAGAGTATGAGATAATAAATGGGTATTATTTTAAGCTTCTAAATTTGTGGCAAAATGACTACATAACAATACATAGCTAATACAATCATTTTCCAGTTTATACTTCATAAGAAGTTCCTTGTCACCAAAGAAAGGCAAAGCACTCAAGCTTGGCAGTGATGTTGGAGGAGACAGATGTAGACTTATCAGAATGGCTTAGGGCCACACAGAGATATCCATCTCTGGACCCTCAGGAATGACAATAAACAATTTGTACAAAGGTAATACTGCTAAAATTTCCATATGAACCCATGAAAATATAAGTTAGCAAGCTTAATGGGGTGATATCTCAGAGGAAATAATCATTTTTCCTCATTGCTTCAACTTGATAGTACATCAAGGATGGTGAAGATACATAGGAAACATCCTTGTTCCTTGTAGAGGCTATATGAATGCAACATTTCTGCAAGATGCTAAGATATTTTAGGAACATAAAGGGCATTATTCCTGAAACCAAGAGGCCACCTTAGTTTTGGAAGACACCATCCTGAAATACAGCTAGTCATGTGACCAAGAATATGGTCCAAAAGTCTGGTTAATGTCAGATTACTAGATTGAAGGCAAGAGCGAGGTATGACAATTTTAACAGTGAAAATTCTTATTTGGAAGTTAATAGAATATACAATATAATAAAGCCATGAATATATAAGAAAATTGAACATTAATTCATCATGTATTTATCCATTATAAATATTTTAAGTTTTGCCGTAATTTACCAGTTCCATTTAAAAAATTTAAAGAAATGATATCTGCAAATTATTTTCTAGCTTGTAGAATCAATTGTAAGTCTGCTTTCTCAGATACATGCTATTATATACTTTTTTCAGTCAGGTTAAGAATTAAGTAAGCAATTGTATGAAAATAAGAATTATCCATGTTGCCTTTTAACTTACTAAGTTTTTATGAATTCAGCCCATTTTTTGTGGAAATAGTATGTTTGTAATGTACAGTACATCATATTCTTCTTGTCAATTTATTTTCACTTTCTCCTTTATTGAGAATACCTACCAGATAACGGATTGATATACACATTATCATCAGTGTCATTTTATAACTCTCAGCAGATAGGCATTAAAGAGTTTTTCTCTACAGTGGCAGATGGCACCTAATTAGATAGTTATATATTATTATATGAGAAATACATTGTGATGGATGCTACGAAGAAAGAGGTGACCAATAGTTTTGTTGAGAAGACAAGAAAAGTGAAGATTGAATTTTAAAAATCAAAAGTTGTACATCACTGCATTATTGATAAAACCATACTTTTCAAAATATCATTCAACACAATTGGTCAAACTACACCTCAGGAAAGAAGAAAGTCCTGCAGATATCGCAGATGACAGCCCTGTGCACAAATTCCTAATCAAATCATCACCATCTGCATAACTTGTGATCAAATCTGCTTTGGCATTTGGCTTGGTATGTCCTCAAGATTATGAGTCCTAAATCACAGAAACCTTAAATGGAGAAGAATAATGGCTCTGAAGATGAAAAAGGATGGCATGACCCACAGAGAACAAAGTCAAGAGCTACATTTATTATTATCATAAACTCTTTTTCCTGTCTCTCAAGAATTTACTGACTTCACACAGGGCAGGGATAATGTTCTACATTCTGACCCCTCTGCATTAACTAGTCTCCTAATAATTGATAAATGTTAATTAACTGACTCGCTTGCTAAATACTGACTGGAAAACACAAGGAGAAACCTTGAGAGCAGGAAATCATTTATTTCTGGGGTATCCACAGGGTACTCCCTTGTTTCTTTCCTAAACCTTTCCAGAACTTATCTAATCTATGTATTAAAGAGTTTGTTATGTTTCTTTTGTTTCCTTTTCTCTTCTCTTTTCTTTCTTTTTAATTCTTGTACCTGAGGGACTGCCCTGATGGTGCAGTGGTTAAGAATCCGCCTGCCAATGCAGGGGACATGGGTTCGAGCCCTGGTCCCGGAAGATCCCACATGCCAAGGAGCAACTAAGCCCATAGGCCACAACTACTGAGCCTGTGCTCTAGAGCTCGCGAGCCACAACTACTGAGCCCACGTGTCACAACTACTGAAGCCTGTGTGCCTAGAACCCATGCTCCGCAACAAGAAAAGCCACCACAATGAGAAGCCCGCGCACCGCAACGAAGAGGAGCCCCCTCTCGCCACAACTAGAGAAAGCCCGCACGCAGCAGCGAAAACCCAATGCAGCCATAAATAAATAAATAAATAAATAAATAAATAAATAAATAAATAAATAAATAAATAAATAAATTCTTGTACCTGAATTGAGGAACTAGGCTGAAATGCATATGTGAGTAGTGAAATGGATCTTCAGAAATATGTAATACTGCAGCTCATTTTGAGATGAACACAGCCAGAAATTCAGGTACTCTTAAACCTTATGTTATTTAATGCTTTTAAATATATAACAGAACTAACTTAAATGTGCCTCATAGAAACCAAAAGCAGGAGTGCATGGGAACTTAGGAAGAGACTGGAACCAAACACTGTAAAGTCCTTCACCTTTGTACCTATTTTTATCTCTCCTTATTCATTTTCCCTTTTAGAAATTTCTTTGTTTCTCTAGACCACATGTCAAAATATGCCTGTCTGTATAGTTACTGAGCTTATGTATTATAGTTCCAGCCTTTTGAACTGGCTTATTGGTCCTAATTGCAAATTCAGGGAGATATAAGATGATGAACAAACTTGGAAAGGTGTCCATTGCTCATCTAATTAGAAATGGCCAAGAGGATGAACCATGGTGGACTATAATGGCTCAGAGCAAATTTCCAGAAAAACTATAGTGCAATCTTAGAATGAATCTTAGAATGGGATCTTCTATGAATCCAGAAATATCATTTTAGTATCAAGATTTTAAAACTTTGAGCACTTTTATCACTGTATCCTTTGCCTTGAACTTAGTGATGTGGACGTATCTCCTAGAAAGGAATCTGACTTTTGGCCTCTTCATTTCCACATTCATAAATAAGACAGGTGAGGGGTAATTGCCAATGCAAGTTTTATCCAGGCTGAAATTACTGGAGAAAATTAGTAGTGAAATCCCTTGCCTCCATTATCTTTCCATTTCATACAACTATACATTTTTAAAAAGGAATTCATAAAGAGAGATTTACATAAAAACATAAATGTTACATATAGCTGATTCACTTTGTTATACAGCAGAAACTAACACAACATTGTAAATCACTTATACTCCAATAAAGATGTTAAAAAAATAACATAAATGAAATGGACAATGTAGAGGAATGGTCATGTAATTTTCTAGGTCTGTTGTTTGATTACCTTTAGACATGGCTTTTTTTTTTGGTCAATTTAAAGAAAGGTGGTAGATGTTTAAACCAATTTTGTTTTCAAAGCTAAATTACTTTTTAAGCTTTTATAACATGAAATATTTTTTTCAATTAATAAAAACTAGTTAAATCCTAGTTACTTTACTATATTTTATTATCATATATGGTCTTGAAGTATTTTATCTATTTAGATAATGGCATGCTACAGCACATCACATCCCAACTTTGCATTCAGTGATGACACATTGGTAGTTCAAAAGTGGTCCTAGTGGGGGATATCCACATGACAGAAATCACATACCATCAGCACTTTTTGTTGTTGTTCAGAGAGGTGATTGTTAAACATTTACCAACTTACTCTGTGTTACTCTCTAGAAATATGAATTATGTATTTGGGGGTTTCACACTGCAGTGCTCTAGAGATAGAGGGATAAACTGAAAATCCTAAAGAGCATGCTTGAGGAAAGACATTTGCTGGGGAAAATGACCTGTTTTGCTTGGTTTCTTTTGCTTGCCAACAGTGGTCCTGTTGGGTCACTGAGTGCTCAGTGCAACATAACAGGAAATGTGGGACAGTTGCTTGAACCAGGTTAATTTTGTAAACTATGTATGGAGATGATTGTCAAATAGTAAATGAAAGTTTGAGGCAGGAGATACAGAAAGAGGAGCCATAAAGGGAGACAAAAATTATTATAAATATTTTATTTTTAGAAGATAAATGTGCTAGGTAAGGTGTAAATTATCACCCTCTCCCCAACCTCATTATGATTTACATTATCCAAAAGGCTTTTGGGCTTGGATTTTATGTTTTGTTCTGAGGAGTTTGGGAGTCATCCAGACACTGAGAAATAGGCACAACCAAGATAATCTAGTCACATTCACCTTAAATCTATTAGGTTGTAACAAGTTATCTTAATACATTAATTCTTTAACCCATTTCTTTATTATTAAATAATAAAATGAATCTTTAATAAAAGTATCAACAAATACTTTAGAGAATAATTCTGTGTACATTATGCTTTCAAAACCTTCCTATTCAATTTTTAATATCATGATAGTGTAAAAAATGGGATAAGATTTAAAAGCTATTATTCATCAATACCAAAATATATAAATAAAATGAAAACATATTTTTTAAATGACTCATTTCCCTGAGATGATTAAGGGCACAAATATATGCTGAAATTATCTAAAATTATCTTGTATGATAGCATAAAGCAATGAAGTTAAACATTAATTCATTATATACTAGAAATAATTACTCTATTTTATTGTTTGGCAATTGGTATGTTTTACCTGTTGGTACAATTAATGTAGAATATAGGATGTATCAAATATAAGAGCCACACTGAAAAAAAATCTGCTTCTTCAATTTCCTTATATTCTGATTTTGTCCTAGCTGAATAATTCACTGAATGTGTTTAATTTTGAACCAAAGCATTTTCAAAAAGTCTGAAAAGAAAATGGACTCATTTCCATTTTAAATGTCACTGAAATGAAAATACTGAAGTCTTGGATAAGTGATTTCCTTTCATAAGGTTAAATATCTACCAAGAGTATTAGCAGAGTTCCCTCAAAATTGCCCTTTAAGTGCTATTGCTGCCAAGAAACAATACAAGGAAGTAAAGCTGGTATTGTCTGAAAATCACAGTGCCCTGACATTGAATTGCTATGATCTTATTGCAGCTGGGCTGTCATTGCCAATGTTTATTTTAACCAATTTTATAAAATGATTTTTATTGCTACCACTTGGTAATATGCTTACCAACTTAATTATTGCCCTGTAAACTGATAATCTAGTGGGTGAGACATACTATAAACAGATCATTGCTGCACAATGTGTTAAGAGCTATGACGGAAGTGTCAGTAAGGCACTTTGCAGCACAATGAAGAAGGATGCTACCTCCCAGAGACCAAGGGAAGGTTTCAGAAAAAGACATCATTGGGCTATATGTTTAAAGATAAGGAGGACTTTGTTAAGCCAAGAAGAACTCTCCAAAGAGTCAGGGCAAGGAGGCGTGGGACGAATTGGGAGATAGGGATTGACATATATACACTACTATGTATAAAATAGATAACTAATAAGAACCTACTGTATAGCACAGGGAACTTTACTCAGTGATCTATGGTGATCTAAATGGGAAGGAAATCTAAAAAAGATTGGATATATATGTATACGTATAGCTGATTCACTTTGCTGTACAGCAGAAACTAACACAACATTGTAAAGCAACTATACTCCAATAAAAATTAATTAAAAAAAAAGTGTTCAGGGCAAAGGCAGAAATGTTCTAACAACCTTAATGATTAATAGGATGATGTTCAGTATAACTAAAAATCAGAAAAATTACATTAAAGGAAAAATTAGCCATTTATATCCATAGGATCTTTGTTTCAGAAGAGCCAGTTTTCACAATAGGTGGAGTAGCTCATAATTGCTAGGGAAACTGCAAACTAAATTGGAGTCTTTAAGAAAAAGGTCACAGGTATATTTATTTTGAAATAATTATCCAGGAGATTCTAATGCTTGTAACACAAAATATTATTAGGTCAAAGCATTATTTTCTAGCACAACAATATGAATTTTTATTGTAAAATTTCATGTTGTAACTTCACTTTCACTGTGTGCCAAGTCCTATTCCATTATGGCTATGAATGTGTAATATCAACTTGATATTTACACACAAACTACAATGGTTCCCAGAAGTCTCTGTGAGAACAGGGAATTCTCTAAATGCTATATTTCTGAGGCTCAGATTTTTTTTTCAGCTTTGTTGAAGTATAACTGACAAATAAAATTATAAAATATTTAAAGTGCACAACATGGTGATTTGATGTATGTATATATTGTGAAAGGATTGCTTCCTTCAAGTTTATTAGCATATCAATCACCTCACATCCTCACACATTTACCTTTTTTTTTTTTTTGGTAAGAACATTTACTTTCTAGTTTCTTAGCAAATTTCAATTATACAATATAGTGTTATCATCTATAGTCACTATGTTATGCATTAGCTCCTCAGACCTTATTTATCTTTTAACTAAAAATATGCTGTTAACAACCTCTCCCTCTTTCCCACATCCCCTCATCCTTGGCAACCACCATTCTACTCTATGTTTTTATGAGTCTCGTTTGTTTAGATTCCACACAAGTGAAATCATATGGTATTTGTCTTTCTCTGTCTGGCTTATTTCACTTAGTATAATATCCTCCAGGTATATCAGTGTTGTCACATATGACAGGATTTCCTTCTTTCACTGCCAGAAACTGACAAATCAATCTTTGTCAAGAATTTAAACAACTAATTTCAATGTAATCAACTAAACTTACCCAGTTAATAAATGTAAGTTCTCTTAAATGTAGTAATATGGTAGTTTTACAAGCTGTCATGTCTTTCTACTAAAAATCACAAATCTGAAAACAATTACTCAATATAATTTCAAATGCAATTGTAACGAATCTTACACTTTGATAAATATTATAAACACTTTAAAAATATTCACAGACAATTTCTAAATTCACACAGATATGTGAGAACATGGGTATGATTTTATAACTTCTTATGTCTATATTTAACTTGAAAGTTTCCTAGTTTAGTAGATCAATACAAAGGGAACATTGTTATTTTATAAAGGTGTTAGATTGTCATCCAAAGCACATAGAATTGAAGTATCAACTCTGTCAAGGACTCTTTTTTTTTTTTTTTCTTTTTTTTTTGCGGTACGTGGGCCTCTCACTGCTGTGGCCTCTCCCGTTGCGGAGCACAGGCTCCGGACGCACAGGCTCGGCGGCCATGGCTCACGGGCCCAGCCGCTCCGCGGCATGTGGGATCTTCCCAGGCCGGGGCACGAGCCCGTGTCCCCTCCATCGGCAGGCAGACTCTCAACCACTGCGCCACCAGGGAAGCCCTAATTTAAATATTGAACTCACCCATTCTCACTAATGAACCAAGTCTGGGCTTTCTTTTCCTTCATCCATTGACCAAAATGGGCCCTCCCTGCTCTGATACTACATTATATTTTCCTCTCACTTTCTAGGGTGCATGTATCTTACCAAAGTCAACAAATCACTTGACACTTTTTGCTCATTTTGTCCAACTATATTCATAGGCCTGTTACATCAGTAAAATTTTTAACAGTCTGGACCATGTCTGAATATTCCCTCTGAAGTAAAGGACAAATTACATTTCACACCTTCCAACACCAGGAAGGATGTGGTAGGGAGAATAATGGGCCCCCAGAGATTTCTGTGTCTTAATACCTGGCATTAGTGAATATGTCACTATATGTCCCAAAAAGGGTTTTGCAGGTGTCATTAAGGACCTTGAGACGGGAAGATTATTTTGGATTATCCTAGTAGGTCCAATTTAATCACATGAGCACAAAGAACTTATCCCTGCTCTGGAGAGAGATGTAGTGAGGCCGCAAAGTTGGAAGGATGCAACCTGGCTGGTTTTGAAGGTGGAGAAAAGAGGCCAAGAGCCAGGGAATGTGAGAAGCCTCCAGAACCTGCAAAAGGCAGGGAAATGCATTCTTCCCTAATTCTTCAGAAAGTAATGCAGCTAGGCCCACACCTCAATATTAGAAATGTAAGGCGTGAGTCTGACTATTGACCTACAGAACTGTAAAGTAATAAATTTGTATTGTTTAATCTCTCTAAGTTTGTGCTAATTCATCACAGCAGCAATAGAAAACGAATACAAAGGAAGCACAAAGACTGGTAACTTCAGTTTTTGGAAGCCTCCTTCAGTCCAGCATCTTCAGACTTTAGCTTTTTATTTATTTATTTATTTATTTATTATTTATTTATGGTTGTGTTGGCTCTTTGTTTCTGTGCGACAGCTTTCTCTAGTTGTGGCAAGTGGGGGCCACTCCTCATCGCGGTGCGCGGGCCTCTCACTATCGCGGCCTCTCTTGTTGCGGAGCACAGGCTCCAGACGCACAGGCTCAGTAATTGTGGCTCACGGGGCTAGTTGCTCCGCGGCATGTGGCATCTTCCCAGACCAGGGCTCGAACCCGTGTCCCCTGCATTGGCAGGCAGATTCTCAACCACTGCGCCACCAGGGAAGCCCCAGACTTTAGCTTTATATGTGCTCTCTCAGCTCCTGCCAGTATATGTTTGCTAGGTTCTGCAGCTCCTTTGGTACAGTCTTTCTTTTCCCCGTCCTTGAGCAGATTCAGCCCTGGGTTATGCTGTGACTTAACTCTACTTCATGGCATAGAGCAAGAATCAGAAAACTTTTTCCTATAGAGGGCTTGATAGCTAATATTTTAGGCTTTGTGAGACAAGAAGAAAATTCAAGAATTTTTTTTCAGCTTTCTGTGTCCTGCAGTTGAAAGTGATTAGGAATAGTGATTCCCATCTTAAGGACTTTCCTCTTGAATCACTTCTAATACCAATTATTGCTGATACGGTTTCTAAGAAGCAGATCTTACATAAAGATTAGCATGCAAGAAGTTCATTAAAGAGTAATTTTGAGATCAGTGACTGTGGGGAAAAGAAGAAAGCAGAATTGGGAGAGGGAGAAATTGGGGTCTGCTGTAGTCTTAACAAAGGCCTCAGGTGATCCTTCAGAAAGCTCAGAAACTGAGACAGCTCTTCGGAGTTGCTCTGAGTTTGGGTGAAGATGCAGGCTGTCCCCATAAAGGGTATGACATTCGGCTCAGTGGTTCTCTTCAGCCTTGGCAATTTCCAGAGAATCCTGGAATTGAGGGTTCTTAGCTAGCAGAATCCTCTGCAGCTGGGGGAAAATCTATTTCAGTCTTAAAGGCTATTTGAGTGATACATTAGAGAATCCACTACAGTGAATATTGTAATTATTACTTATATAGAGAAAAAACTGGTTGTGCCCTGGAATACACAATTCCAGAAAGGAACAGCATCATAATAAACCTCCTCATTAGCTAGACTCAGTTCAGGAACATCTGTCTATAACCAGAGGCTGTTTAGTCTAAAATTTAAAAGAAAATAGAAAATTAGAAACCTAGGTATAACTCTGTCAAATGAAATATCTGCTGAGTTCTTCCTTTGGAAGTTTATCTATTATTAAGTCTAAGGAAGAACACAGTTCCCTGTCTAAAATATGTATTCGTCCATGTGACTGAAGATAAATCATATTATGAAGCAACTGAATGCCAATTCCAAATACCATTATATTTTAGCCCCATAGGTATTTCATTTTTTTAATACTAGGTGGATGTCAATATCAACACCTGAAATAGGATGTGCTACAGGAAGCCCAGCTAAGAGAAATACAGTTGTAAATCTGTGTCTGTGCACATCCTCTTGAAGGTGTTTATAGATAGATATCGGAGATTGATTTGTGATTATGTAACAGTTGATGTCATTGGAGTGGGTGAGATTGGCCATGGAGTGTGTGTAGAGTATTAAAAAAAAGAGAGAGAGAGAGAAATAAATCATGGCAAAAACTAGAAAATATTAAGAAATAACCTCGAGCTAGTCAGAGATCAAGGAAGAAAACAGGGAATGTGTGTTTAAAGAAAGAAGAGAAAAAGAAATTAAGAAGTTGACTGTGGTTTATAGTATCAAATTGTCAGTGCTTTTAAAAAGCCAAATAAATCAACTACTGATTAAATGTTATTGACTTTGTTAAACAGATCATTAGTAACAATTGGTGGTTTCAGTTACACGCAATGGTAGGAGCAGAAATCAATTTATTATATATTGAGATCAAAAATTGAAGTAATATAAACAAACAGAAGTAAGACATTTGTTCTTCAAAGAGAAGAGAGAAAAGGGATACAAGTTTAGTTAATAGCTTATTTGTATTTTAAATTGAATACACAAGCATGTGTAATAGGATACAAAAATTGCTTTGAGATATTGTACTTATTAAATTTTAAACCAGTTATTAAATTTTTATTGTTACACAAGAAAAAGTAATTTGATCAATTACATCAGGCACACCTTATTTTTTTAATATATAAAAGTAGCTGCCAGTCATTAAACTACTCCCTGATAATTCAAATATAAAGAATCATAAAGTTATAAAGAAAGCAGTTTTCAGGTCAAAATCTGGAACATAGGAAAGCTTTTATTGTAAAAGCATTTACTTACAAGCAGGCATATGTAGTTTCTACATGATGTTTGGTAAGCTCATGGAAGTCCTATACCTCTGTCCTTTTAGGTGATCTAAATTTCCTTACAGCACAAAGGCTCACTCAAGGCATCAAGGCAATACTCCAGCAGTAGGATTCATGATTTAGAGTCTACATAATTTCACAAGAATCCTCTGAATAACTGCTTGGTCACTGACTGTCCAGGAATCATGTACAAGGCTCTTCTGCTGCATATACAAGCTACTAGATTTACTAAATATTTTTTCATGAAAAGGTGAAGAAACCATTTAGAGTATTTCTATCAATCAATGTATCTTGAATTCTGCCAATTTTCTACATTAAGAACACATTTCTGACATCCATTATGTGAATAATAAGACTAAAAATTCCCCTACAATATCTCAATTTTTGAAATTCCTAATGCTAATTACGAGATCTATTACATTCCCTGAAATTTAGAAGGCACATGTTTTTATCCTAGTCAGTGCCTGGAGAGTACTAGACCTGGGATGTAGATTTCTGATTAGAGCAATCCATCACACAAAGGGTGTATCTTAAGCTAATTACATATTCCAGGGTAAAACATTTAAAGTAAATTATAAGCAAGTCTTCTTCAGTAAATATGTCAATATTATTTTTTTAAATTGTATTTTATGCTAAAATATTTTCAAAATCAACAAAATTAATAATTAGTATTTAGCAGGATACAATATTTGAACCATATTTTTCTCTCACTAGCTACTCCCAATGTATCTTTTGTGTTCGATCAGTCCGAGCCAGGCTACAATTTCATATTGAACTTTGCATCTGGGTTTTCTGCCCTTTAATTTGTTGTTGTTGTTGTTTTCAATCTTCAACACGCTCTTTCCTTGAGTTGCTTTGACTTACTGAAGAATATGATCCTATTTTTTGTAGAATTTTCTTCTTTCTAATTTGTGTGACTCTTCCTTAGGGTATTGGTTAGCTAATTTCTTAATCCCTTTAATTTCTCTAGCTGGAAAGCAAGTCTGCCATAGAGGAGATGTTTATATGACCAATCAGATTCAGCTACAAGAGCCAGATATCTCTGTGTTTGAGGGAGTGTGGTAGGTGGTAGAGTGAGGCAATTGTTAGGTGCACCCATCCTGACTCAGCCACCTTCTAACTTGTGCTGTGAGAAAAGGAGCTATTTCACTAATTCTATAATACTTCCAAGTTCTTAGCAACCTAGGGTCTTACCTGCTCACCCGCTAACTCAAAAACTGACTGAAACACAGATGTGAATATGTTCTATTTACTCTCCTTGACAAGAGTTTGCTGGATGCAATGGCACCTTGATCAAAAGCTCGTGACTGGGATGTATCTTGGGTTGCAGAGACTGCCTGACAGGTTGAAACTGATGGGGTTCAGGACATGCTACCCCAAAATATGGCACCTTGAAATATTGAATTTTTAAGCTGAAGGAGTTTGAGAAAACCACAGAAGCAAGCAGGTCACTCTGACCTCTTCCACCACCCCCCAACCTTTCTCCACTAAACAGGTCATAAAATCTTCAAGTGAGAGATTCTCTCCCTGTACCCAGAGGAAAGGAGCATCCTTATCTCCAAAGACAAAGGGACACCAAGAAGAATACTAACAAACAGGACTCGCTTAGTTCTTCCCAGTTTACTGTGCTTACCTCATAAGTCTTAACCTGTCATAATCTTCCACGACTGTCCACCCTTTAAACTTAGCATAAAAATACACACGCCTAACAGTTTCTTTAGGTCTTTATTTCCTTATGAAGACTATTATGTCACATAAAACTTATATTAAATAATTTGTATGTTTTTCTCCTGTTAATCTGTCAGTTTAATTTTCTGACCCAACCAGGGATAACAAACCCACAATATCTCTGAGGTGTGCCTGTATTACCTAACGCTCATAAGCTTTTGCTATATATAACAAAAATAAGGTATCACCTCAGAGATATTGCAGATTTGGTTCCAGACAGCAGCAATAAAATGAGTCACACAAATGTTTTGGTTTCCCAGTGCTTATAAAAGTTATGTTTACACTATAGTGTATTCTATTGAGTGTGCAATAATGTGTCTAAAAAATTCTTTAATTTAAAAATTCTTCATTGCTTAAAAATGCTAACCACCATTTTTAGCCTAATCAGCCTTCATTGAATCATAATTTTTTTGCTGGTGGAGGGTATTGCTCTGATGTTAATGGCCATTAACTCATCAGGGTGGTGATTCCTGACGGTTGGGGTGGCTATGGTTATTTCTTAAAAATAAGACAACAGTTAAGTTTGCCACAGTAATTGGTGCTTCCTTTCATGAATGATTTCTCTGTAGCATTCAATGCTACTCGATAGCCTTTTACCCACAGTAGAACTTCTTCCAGAGTTTTCTCAAACCTTGCCCCTGCTTTATCAACTAAGTGTAGTCTAAATTCTTTGTTCTCATTTCAACAATCTTCACATAATCTTCACCAGGAGTAGTTTCCATCTTAAGAAACCAATGTCTTTGCTCATCTAGAAGAAGCAACTTCTCAACTGTTAAAATATTTTCATGAGATTTTAGCAATTCAGTCACCTCTTCAAACTCCATTTCTAATTCTAGTTATCTTGCTATTTCTAGTGTGTCTGCTGTTACTTTCTCCACTGAAGTCTGGAACCCCTCAAAGTCATCCATGAGGGTTGCATCAACTTCTTCCAAACTCCTATTAATGTTGATATTTTGACCTCTTCCCATTAATCACAAGTGTTGTTAATGGTATCTAGAATGGTGAATCCTTTCCAGAAGAGGTTTTAAATTAACTTCGCTCAGATCCATAGGAGGAATTCTATGGAAGATATAGCCTTATGAAATGTAATTTTTTAAATAATAAGACTTGAAAGTCAAAATTACTCCTTGGCACATGGGCTGCAGAATGGGTGATATGTTAACAGGCATGAAAACAACATTAATCTTGTTGTTCATCTCTATCAGAGTTCTTGGGTGAACAGGTGCATTGTCAATGAGTAGTAATACTTTATATATTTTTATTGAGGTATAGTTGACTTACAATATAATATTAGTTCCAGGTATACAACACAGTGATTTGATATTTTTATAAATTGAGCAGTAATATTTTGAAATGAATCATTTTTTCTGAACACTAGCTCTCAACAGTAGATAGATTTAGATTTAGATTTATAACATATATTTGTAAACTTAAATTTCTTTTAATATTTAAATATTTATAGGGTATAGTATGTTGGGTGTTTGCATTTGTGCCAACTAATTGTTATTAATCGTATGGTCTAAATATTATAATTTTGTAAAATTAGAGGCAAAAGAATTATTATATCTCTACTAACAAAAATATAGCTAACTACATTGACTTAATCATTACTTCAAATAGGTAAAATAGAACCAGGACAACTGTTTAAATCAAAACAATCTTCCAGTCAAATATTTTCTGTACATTATTTGAATATAGTTTGAGAACTTAGCTTGAGTTATATATAGGAATAGGAGGAGAAAAGGAACAGAATTAGAGTCTAAGGAAATGTCCTTGCTTAGAAAGGATATATTCTAAAGTTACTTCAGTTTAAAATAGTGTGTTAAGTAATATGATGTTGAATTTCAAGTGACTTCGAGTAAACCTTCGTCTTCACTACCACTGCAGTCTGGAATCATTGCAAAAATTGGATTAACCCGAGTGAGAAAAGTGTATGGACAAACTGATTATTTAGAATGCCTGTTATTCTGGAAAAGCAAACACCACTTAGCAAACTGTGCTTTGTTTTTTTTTATAATAACCTTTTTCAACTCAATCAAGTCAACTCATTCAGTCCAGAGTATATATAAGCACAACATGTGAATCCCCAGAAAAGGTAATCAGGTAGATACCAGGAACTGTTTATCCAGAATGGTCAAAAAACAGTTAGATGAAATCACCTGAAGGTTTTTACATTCTCGAGAGCTTTGGGACCACACACACATACAAACTCTTAGACACAAATGAGATTTTCAAAGCAACACTGAAGTTTGTTTACAAATCTCTAGTCATTTTTATGAATAAGTGATTAAATGGCTCCTGAATGTGTACTGAAGCAAAACGTTAGCTTTCAAGTTCAAAGTTAGGAAACATGTATGTTTAGAAACAGGCTATTACAACATGAGTACCTTTTTGGTAACAGTACTGTTGATTAATATGCTAACAAATATATTAAAATGTAGAATGGTCCAATAGTATCCTAGTTTTAATCAAGTATCAATTAGCCAGTCAAGATTTTTAGAGAAGGATATATAAAATCCAAAACTACAACAAAAATTAGAAGTTGTGGGTGGAAACAAGAATTAAGAAAATTACAATATAATACACAATTTGTAGTGTGTAAAACTAAATTGGGTTGTAACAATAGAGATCTTAATATGGATGAAATTTTAAAAAGCACTTTTTAAGATTTTTCTTCAAAATTGCCTCAGTACCAAAAGGAGTGAATGACTACCCTAGCAAGTATCAAGGATTATGTGGAATCTAAAAAAATGATACAAATAACTTATTTACAAAACAGAAACAGATTCACAGTCTTTGAAATCAAATTTATGATTACCAGGGAGGAAGGGGGGGATAAATTAGGAGTTTGGGATTAACATATACATACTACTATATGTAAAATAGATAATCAACAGACCTACTGTATAGCACAGGGAACTCTACTGAATATTCTGTATTAACCTATATGAGAAAAGAATCTGAAGAAGAATGGATATATGTATATGTATAAATGAATCACTTTGCTGTACACCTGAAACGTAACAGAACATAGTAAAATGACTATAGTCTAATATAAAATAAAAATTAAATTAAAAAAATATGGTTGGCTAAAAGTATGAAATAAGCAATATCTTATGCTCTAATCAAAAATGAAAATGTTGTAAATATTCCATAAAATAACATATATATATATAGCATTTTCAACACACACATTTACATATATGTGTTCAGTATCTAACTAATGAAAATTTCTGGAAGATTTTTCATGTTCTTCCTAAGTCTTAGCATCCACTTAAGGGCACCATGCACTTCCCATTCAACAACAACAGGGATACCTGCACTGGAGAAGAGAATGAGGAAAGAGAGAGAAGTATTTCAAAGAATGATGATGTTTCCAAAAATGTCTACATGAAAATCCTGCTTAAAACTGCCTTTGAATTGTACTTTATATGAGAAGACTATAAACAGTATTCAAAAACACCAACTAAGTTTTACTTGTGCTGTATATCTAGGCCCAGGGAAAATTCTCCAAAATGTGTAATCTAAATTTCAGTACCCCATCCAGTTTAAGAAGATTAAATATATTTAATTTCAATAAGCATTTACCCACCCCAAAAATACTACCAAGTATACAATAGAAAATATCCTAAGTACTAATATATATATATAAATATATTTACATATACCATTCCATATATGCATCTCTGTAGCCCAAGTTAATTGGTTTATTCATTTTACACATTGGGATAAAGTTTATTGAAAAGAATATATAGAAAAGTGAGAGAAAAATCTAAACTAAAATTTTCAGTTTCCAGCGTCAATGTTTTCTGACCTAGATAACTATTCCTTCAAATCAACAACTTCATTCCTCTGTTCCTTTTTTCTTCTTCACAGTCTTTGATAACATTTTTAAACCACTTCTAGTAGGGAAATAATCTCCCCTACATTTTTTGACAATGTTTATTATATACACATAGCCTATAATTAGAATACTAATAATATAATACACAGTTTCAAAGAAAATGGAAGTTAACAAAGTGAGTTAAAATCCCAAAAGATCTATCCCTTTGTGTAATTTTATATACATATAATCTTTTGGGGCTGTAAAAATTAAGAAGGAACTCTCATCTGTATCTAAAGAATGATACATTTAAGTGTGTATAAAGTATGGCGTGTCATTAAAGATCCCTTCAATAATAAATCACTCTTACTAGATGGTATTCCATCTGACTGTCATCAATAATGGGCACCTTTGGTGGCACTGAAGATGGCAGACCTGTTTTATTATAATGCTGTATTTGGACATTTGCCAAAGAGAGTAAAAGAAACAAGTCAGAAGCTTGTAAACATAGTCACGGTAGTCATCCACATTTTCTATTTCAAGTCTTAAAATGCAATTTTTCCCATGTGGAACTGGGCAAAAGAGAAACTCACACAGATTTGCAGAATTTAAATTACTTAAACCCACAAATCTAATTCCCTATTCAAGAATTTACTTGCATCTTAATTGCAATAGGGATATTTTCCCAAATAAGAATTATAAAATCTTACACCATTAGAAATGTAAGTGCACATCAGGGTACCAAAAATTAATTTATAATTAAATATGTTAATAGTTTCCGTTTAATTTATTCTACTTTTCTACCTTAAGGTTTTTTTTGTTTTTTTTTTTCCGTACGCGGGCCTCTCACCGCTGCGGCCCCTCCCGTCGCGAAGCGCAGGCTCCGGATGCACGCATGGGCCCAGCCGCTCCGCGGCACGCGGGATCCTCCCGGACCTGGGCACGAACCCGCGTCCCCTGCATCAGCAGGCAGACTCCCAACCACTGCGCCACCAGTGAAGCCCATACCTTAACCTTTTATTTTTTAAAATTCTCTTCATGGAGACCACTGAGGATTTAGAGTTGCTCCTAAAAGTATCCTTATGCAGTTTTTGAAATAAAGATATATTTTTCTTATAAGAGGTCACCTTTGTCAGTGTCAGATCACTTTGGGAGAAAAATAAAAGACATTTTCATTGTTATCCATTAAAATGCTGTAGTTGCAGAGAAATAAGTAACAACAGAGGAATGAAGTAGAAAGGCAACTAGCAATAAAACACAGCAGGGAATTTTCCTTTATATGTTTAATAGTTTGTAATTTGCTACCCTACAAAACTCTGCTCTGACTTATAACGGAAGCCATGGCTAAGTAAAGTTGGGAAAATATTAAATTCTTTTTCAGTTTTAATTAACCAATAATCTAAATTATTTGAATGTCATTCTTGAATATTTTATCTAGCCCTACACTTCTTAGTAGGCAAAGCAAAACTCCTTACTACATTTTCCTCTCCTTAAGAACTAAAGTTAATATTTAATAAGTAACAGTATTGCCAGGTAGCTCCAGAATGACACAAATGAATCTTGCTCTTCATGATTTGAAAAGAGTTAAAACTGGTTTTTCAGGAGGAGAATCAGAGAATGGATTAAAAATATTTAAATGGTTGTAGGAATGGTAGGTTTTCTATGTACTGAAATCAAAGCAATTGGTAGAAGTTCTTCATACCCAAGAACTGGGGGTTGGTTGTGACCTCAGAGCAACCAGCATCCTGATGTCTTGAGCCAATGAGTAAACAAAGCTCAACTGAGTATCCTGAACAGTGGAGATTCAAACTCACTGAGTCATTTGTCAACATTTGTACCACAGAAATAGCTCAAAGACAAAGGAATTTTTTATATGAAAATAACTGGGTTTACATATTTTAAAAAATATATTAGTGTACTTTTATTTCTCATCCTTCTGTATATACTGATTTCTATTTTTCCTGAGACATCCATCTACTTCAGGAAAGATTACAATTGAGAGAACAAAAATGCAAAGCAAAAGAGTCAGAATGAGAAGATGATCTTGAATTTGAAGTGATATTAAGAGAATTTGTTTTTCAGGTTCTTTTATGCTCTCATTAACATATCAGGAACTAGGCCTGGCATACTTCATAGCATTTTTACAACGGAGTTTAGAGTAAAGATAAAACAAGATATGATAAAAGGGAATTTCCTTCTCTTCAGAAACAGGAAAGGTCCACCCACACAGCAACCAGGGGAAAACAGAAAAGGAATTGATAGCTTGGATTAGTCAAAGACAAGGTCCTTAGCCGCCCTCTTCGTCAGTGAATGATTCATGTTCTAAAGCCTGAAACTTGAAAAATGAGAAACTTGAAGGATAAGAAGCCTCCAAATATACATGGGGATGATATAAGTACTTTATTTCTAAAGGTCTGCTGAAAATGATTTCAGTGCTTACTTAATTCTTTCAAGGATAGTACCTACAATGTATGCCTTAGGACATTAGTGTTTAATTATATCTCATAACCTGGTTGAGAAAGGCTGAATCTAGAGGAACCTATTTATTTTAAATGTCATCAAATGCAACTTGGCAGGAAAGAGATAGGACAGGGTTAGCACAGGGAAGTGTGCAGAGGAAAAATCTAATTTCCTGTGTCCCATTTACGGCAGACAAAACTCTGAGTTTCCTCAGTTCAGGGAACAGAAACCAAGGCACTAGGAGACTAACTGAACCAGAAAAGACCTGTATAACATGTTGATTAATAAATACAACTTTATATAAGAGAGAGGAAAAATAAAACCTTGGTTTTCAATTGGAATAAGTGAAGGTAGAGGACTTAGAATTGCTACAGTTCCTTAAGAATATAGTTTATATTACAGGGGTAGATTATCATAGTTCTTTCTCAGATCTATTTTAGACTGAGATTTTAAATAGTTAAGAGAATTCAATTGTTTTTCTGTGTTATCGGAATGAGGCATATGTTACAATTGATTCAGAACCAGTGGACCGTGTTTCTCCAATGACTTATTCTGAGGGAAATCCCACATAAAAATATATAAATAATTAATTATATATTTGAAATAAAAAAGGAAAAAAGAGAAAAAGAAAGAATATGTTAGTAGATATTAGAAATGTTTAAAAAGCTTAATTTTGATGGATACATCTCTTACCATTTTTGATTATGATTATCTGAAAATGCATTTTTTTAACTTCCTGATAAGATTATGAGTTGAGGACAGATATATTATTCTGTTACTTCAACTGATCATAATTGAAATAACCATAGAATTATAAAAATAGAGGCAGGCATGCATTACCATTGTAAAATAGGAAGAAAGGATGCCTTCCACATGTGAAAAATTCTGGAAGACAGTGAAGGTCAACTTACAACTCCTGAGAAGATGACATAAAGTTATCAGAAATAAGTAAAACAGTGCTTCCCTGGTGGTGAAGTGGTTGAGAGTCCGCCTGCCGATGCAGGGGACACGGGTTCGTGCCCCGGTCCGGGAAGATCCCACATGCCGCGGAGCGGCTGGGCCTGTGAGCCATGGTCGCTGAGCCTGCGCGTCCGGAGCCTGTGCTCTGCAACCGGAGAGACCGCAACAGTGAGAGAGAGGCCCACATACCGTAAAAAAAAAAAAAAAAAAGAAAAGAAAAAGAAATAAGTAAAACAGATAATACTGGTAGAAGTCAATTAACACCTCCACTTTGTAAAGGTGAAACCTGGAGGAGATTGCAGTCCTGTTGCAATCCTGTTGCTTCTGTTCCAGTTAGCCACGACCTTTGAAAGGACCTCTGCCAAGTGGCCCCAGGATAAAGTAGCTAAGGGAGTGGAGAGTCAGGCTTGAGGCAGGCTCTTTTGCTTGATTACAGAGGTTAAGAGCTCAGAAAGTAGACTCAATGATCTTTTTCTTAAGTCACAGGGAAAATATCTTTGGAACCTTTTTTTTTTCTGCCCAGATGTTGCACTTTGTAAATGAGGAAGAAGAAACAGCCCTAGTTTTCAATGGAAGGGAAGGGAAGGGAAGGGAAGAAAAGGGAAGGAAAAGGAAGGGAAGGGAAAGAAAGGGAAGGGAAGGACACTGTCTTGCCAAAATTAAAAGAACAAGAGTAACACTGCACTCATGTCTCTTTTTTTAACATCTTTACTGGAGTATAATTATTTTACATTGTTGTGTTAGCTTCTGCTGTATAACAAAGTGAATCAGATATACATATAGATATATCCCCATATCTCCTCCCTCTTGGTTCTCCCTCCCACCCTCCCTATACCACCCCTCCAGGTGGTCACAAAGCACCGAGCTGATCTCCCTGTGATATGCAGCTGCTTCCCACTAGCTATCTATTTTACATTTGGTAGTGTATATATTGTCAATTCTACTCTCACTTCATCCCAGCTTCCCCTTCCCCTTCCCCATGTTCTCAAGTTCATTTTCTACATCTGTGTCTTTATTCCTGTCTTGCCCCTAGGTTCTTCAGAACCTTTTTTTTTAGATTCCATATATATGTGTCAGCATATGGTATTTGTTTTTCTCTTTCTGACTTACTTCACTCTGTAGGACAGATTCTAGGTCCATCCAGCTCACTACAAATAACTTAATTTCATTTCTTTTTATGGCTGAGTAATATTCCATTGTATATATGTGCCAGATCTTCTTTATCCATTCATCTGTCGATAGACACAGTGGTTGCTTCCATGTTCTGGCTATTGTAAATCGTGCTGCAATAAACATTGTGGTACATGTCTCTTTTTGAAATATGGTTTTCTCAGGGTATATGCCCCATAGTGGTATTGCTGGGTCATATGGTAGTTCTACTTTTAGTTTTTTTAAGATCCTTTACTCATTGGATTCTGCCATTTCCCCAGTTTTCATCAGCAGAATGTTAGACAACATTGCACAGGATAGCAGCCTAACCTGTGCTTGTCCTCCTGAATATCATCTAATTATCTGCTTTATCATACACTCTTTACTCCCTTATCTTTGGAAAAGAAATTCATCATAAGCTTGAATGTAACCAGTGAATAAATGGCCAGGAGTTGTTCTAAGCATCTGACTTCCTGTTTGACTAGATCTTTTCAAACTAAATCAAAGAAAGAAAGAAAGAAATTGGTCTTTCACTTAAAAAAAAATACGTAATCTATTTTCATTTTATGGGACTGTGGCAGAACTGTAGGATCTTTAGACATTTCAAGACCCCCAAGTATTAAATACCAGTAGCACCCACTCACCCCATGATTGTGATGATCAAATTTTCCATGGCCTGGAATGATGATCAGAATTGTTTATCTCTAAGACTATAGGTTAGTTGTCACTCCCTTTTAGAATCTGGTTTAATTTCCTTGGCTACTATCTGGAGGAATGTTTGCATAGCAGAGACAGATAAGGTAGTTATTGGGGAGGACATGCCCTTCTACAAAATCAGCAGCCATAATTGGAACTTTAACTTCATTATTGACTTCATTGGTGGAACTTTAACTTCATTATTGACTTCATTGGGTTGTATTGAAATACCTGTTTTCGGTATCAGGGTGATGGTGGCTTTATAGAATGAGTTTGGGAGTGTTCCTCCCTCTGCTATATTTTGGAAGAGTTTGAGAAGGATAAGTGTTAGCTCTTCTCTAAATGTTTGATAGAATTCGCCTGTGAAGCCATCTGGTCCTGGGCTTTTGTTTGTTGGAAGATTTTTAATCACAGTTTCAATTTCAGTGCTTGTGATTGGTCTGTTCATATTTTCTATTTCTTCCTGATTCAGTCTTGGCAGGTTGTGCATTTCTAAGAATTTGTCCATTTCTTCCAGGTTGTCCATTTTATTGGCATAGAGTTGCTTGTAGTAATCCCTCATGATCTTTTGTATTTCTGCAGTGTCAGTTGTTACTTCTCCTTTTTCATTTCTAATTCTATTGATTTGAGTCTTCTCCCTTTTTTTCTTGATGAGTCTGGCTAATGGTTTATCAATTTTGTTTCTCTTCTCAAAGAACCAGGTTTTAGTTTTATTTATCTTTGCTATTGTTTCCTTCATTTCTTTTCCATTTATTTCTGATCTGATTTTTATGATTTTTTTCCTTCTGCTAACTTTGGGGTTTTTTTGTTCTCCTTTCTCTAATTGCTTTAGGTGCAAGGTTAGGTTGTTTATTCGAGATGTTTCCTGTTTCTTAAGGTAGGACTGTATTGCTATAAACTTCCCTCTTAGAACTGCTTTTGCTGCATCCCATAGATTTTGGGTCATCGTGTCTCCATTGTCATTTGTTTCTAGGTATTTTTTGATTTCCTCCTTGATTTCTTCAGCGATCACTTCATTATTAAGTACTGTATTGTTTAGCCTCCATGTGTTTGTATTTTTTACAGATCTTTTCCTGTAATTGCTATCTAGTCTCATAGTGTTGTGGTCGGGAAAGATACTTGATTCAATTTCAATTTTCTTAAATTTACCAAGGCTTGATTTGTGGCCCAAGATATGATCTATCCTGGAGAATGTTCCATGAGCACTTGAGAAATATGTGTATTCTGTTGTTTTTGGATGGAATGTCCTATAAATATCAATGAAGTCCATCTTATTTAATGTATCATTTAAAGCTTGTGTTTCCTTATTTATTTTCATTTTGGATGATCTGTCCATTGGTGAATGTGGAGTGTTAAAGTCCCGTACTATGAATGTGTTACTGTCGATTTCCCCTTTTATGGCTGTTAGTATTTGCCTTATGTATTGAGGTGCTCCTATGTTGGGTGCATAAATATTTACAATTGTTATATCTTCTTCTTGGATCGATCCCTTGATCATTATGTAGTGTCCTTCTTTGTCCCTTCTAATATTCTTTATTTTAAAGTCTATTTTGTCTGATATAAGAATTGCTACTCCAGCTTTCTTTTGGTTTCCATTTGCATGAAATATCTTTTTCCATCCCCTTACTTTCAGTCTGTATGTATCTCTAGGTCTGAAGTGGGTCTCTTGTAGACAGCAAATATATGGGTCTTTTTTTGTATCCATTCAGCCAATCTGTATCTTTTGGTGGGAGCAACCAGACAAAGATGTCACAAAGAAAGAAAACTACAGGCCAATATCACTGATGAACATAGATGCAAAAATCCTCAACAAAATACTAGCAAACAGAATCCAACAGCACATTAAACGGATCATACACCATGATCAAGTGGGGTTTATTCCAGGAATGCAAAGATTCTTCCTTATACGCAAATCAATCAACGTGATACACCATATTAACAAATTGAAGGAGAAAAACCATATGATCATCTCAATAGATGCAGAGAATGCTTTCGACAAAATTCAACACCCATTTATGATAAAAACCCTGCAGAATGTAGGCATAGAGGGAACTTTCCTCAACATCATAAAGGCCATATATGACAAACCCACAGCCAACATCATCCTCAATGGTGAAAAACTGAAAGCATTTCCAATAAGATCAGGAACAAGGCAAGGTTGCCCACTGTCACCACTCTTATTCAGCATAGTTTTGGAAGTCTTAGCCACAGCAATCAGAGAAGAAAAGGAAATAAAAGGAATCCAAATCATAAAAGAAGAAGTAAAGCTGTGACTGTTTGCAGATGACATGATGCTATACATAGAGAATCCTAAAGATGCTACCAGGAAACTACTAGAGCTAATCAATGAATTTGGTAAAGTAGCAGGATACACAATTAATGCACAGAAATCTCTGGCATTCCTATACACTAATGATGAAAAATCTGAAAGTGAAATCAAGAAAACACTCCCATTTACCACTGCAACAAGAAGAATAAAATATCTAGGAATAAACCTACCTAAGGAGACAAAAGACCTGTATGCAGAAAATTATAAGACACTGATGAAAGAAATTAAAGATGATACAAATAGATGGAGAGATATACCATGTTCTTGGATTGGAAGAATCAACATTGTGAAAATGACTCTACTATCCAAAGCAATCTACAGATTCAATGCAATCCCTATCAAACTACCACTGGCATTTTTCACAGAACTAGAACAAAAAATTTCACAATTTGTATGGAAACACAAAAGACCCGGAATAGCCAAAGCAATCTTGAGAATGAAAAATGGAGCTGGAGGAATCAGGCTTCCTGACTTCAGACTATACTACAAAGCTACATTAATCAAGACAGTATGGTACTGGCACAAAAACGGAAATATAGATCAATGGAACAGGATACAAAGCCCAGAGATAAACTCACGCACATATGGTCACCTTATCTTTGGTAAAGGAGGCAGGAATGTACTGTGGAAAAAGGACAGCCTCTTTAACAAGTGGTGTTGGGAAAACTGGACAGCTACATGTAAAATATGAGATTAGATCACTCCCTAACACCATACACAAAAATAAGCTCAAAATGGATTAAAGACCTAAATGTAAGGCCAGAAACTATCAAACTCTTAGAGGAAAATATAGGCAGGACACTCTATGACATAAATCACTGTAAGATCCATTTTGACCCACCTCCTAGAGAAATGGAAATAAAAACAAAAATAAACAAATGGGACCTAATGAAACTTCAAAGCTTTTGCACAGCAAAGGAAACCATAAACAAGACGAAAAGACAACCCTCAGAATGGGAGAATATATTTGCAAATGAAACAACTGATAAAGGATTAGTTTCCAAAATTTATAAGCAGCTCGTGCAGCTTAATAACAAAAAAAGAAACAACCCAATCCAAAAATGGGCAGAAGACCTAAATAGACATTTCTCCAAAGAAGATATACCGACTGCCAACAAACACATGAAAGATTGCTAAACATCACTAATCATTAGAGAAATGCAAATCAAAACTACAATGAGCTATCTCACACCAGTCAGAATGGCCATCATCAAAAAATCTAGAAACAATAAATGCTGGAGAGGGTGTGGAGAGAAGGGAACCCTCTTGCACTGTTGGTGGGAATGTAAATTGATACAGCCACTGTGGAGAACAGTATGGAGGTTCCTTAAAAAACTACAAATAGAACTACCATATGACCCAGCAATCCCACTCCTGGGCATATACCCTGAGAAAACCATAATTCAAAAAGAGTCATGTACCAAAATGTTCATTGCAGCTCTATTTACAATAGCCCAGAGATGGAAACAACCTAAGTGTCCATCATTGGATGAATGGATAAAGATGTGGCACATATATACAATGGAATATTGCGCAGCCATAAAAAGAAACGAAATTGAACTATTTGTAATGAGGTGGATAGACCTAGAGTCTGTCATACAGAGTGAAGTAAGTCAGAAAGAGAGAGACAAATACCGTATGCTAACACATATATATGGAATTTAAGAAAAAAAAAGTGTCATGAAGAACCTAGGGGTAAGACAGGAATAAAGGCACAGACCTACTAGAGAATGAACTTGAGGATATGGGGAGGGGGAAGGGTAAGCTGTGACAAAGCGAGAGAGTGGCATGGACATATATACACTACCAAATGTAAGGTAGATAGCTAGTGGGAAGCAGCCGCATAGCACAGGGAGATCAGCTCGGTGCTCTGTGACCGCCTGGTGGGGTGGGATAGGGAGGGTGGGAGGGAGGGAGATGCAATAGGGAAGAGATATGGGAAAATATGTATATATATAACTGATTCATTTTGTCGTAAAGCAGAAACTAACACACCATTTTAAAGCAATTATACTCCAATAAAGAAAAAAAAATACGTTTTTTCCTCAAATACAAATTTATATTTTCAAATTGAAAACTTGAATGCAACTGAAAATGAAATAATGTTAAAATAATAACAATAATAATATCATCTTACGTTGTCCCCACTATCCCTCTTCTCCGAGACATATTGATCAGAGGTCTATATATTATTTTTTGTATTAGTTTTGTTTATATGACCCTTTGTTTATATGACCATGTTTTAAGATGAAATATTGATTCTAGAAACAACAGTCTTTTTAAATATTCTTTCTTATTAGAACATGCTTTTGTCACATAGGATGATTATTATTTTAGGGAGTTTTATATTCACCACCTATTATATACTGAACTTTTGCGTCCCCCCAAAATGTATATTTGTAGCCCTAATCCCCAGTGTGATGGTTTTAGATATGGGACCCTTAAGATATATTTAGGTTTAGACGAGGTTATGAGGGTAGAGCCTTCATGTTAGAAATAGTACCTTTTAAAGACGTAGAGATACTGGTGCCTCCTCTTTCTTCCATGTAAAGATATCGCTAGAAAACAGCTTACAAGCCAGGAAGATAGTCCTCGCTGAGAACCCAATCTGCCCACAAATTTATCTTGGACTTCCAACCTCCAGAACTGTGAGAAATAAATTCCCATTGTTTAAGCCACTCAGTCTATTGTATTTTGTTATAGCAGCTGAAGCTAAGATACCACCATTTTGTCTGTTGTGTTATTGCTCCCATTATTTTCTTATTAGCTCTATTGTTAATTTGCTAAAGATATAATTTCATTTTTGTTTGTATATAGAACTCATTTTTAGTCGAAAAACCTATAGAAAAGAGCAGGTGATACAGAATGTCCAGATAATTTTACACAGTGGCAACACTATAGGTCAGTTAAAGATTTAAGTGGGTATATCCATCAAAATAGGTATTAATTGTCTTTAAGACCAAAGACTAGGTTTTATTTATACAAAATGAGAGAAATTGAGAGTATTTTTCAAAACAACTCTGTTTAGAATTGTCAGTTGGTACAAGGTAAGATAGATGTTTGGAATCACTTAAATCAGTTAAAATAATACAAAAAATTATAAAACATGAAAATTATTTCATTGTGTAATTTTCATTTTGATGATATTTGCTTTAAGCTGACTTGCCAAGTAGATAAAATAGATAAGTTGCTTCAGGTTGGAGGGTAAAACTTCATGATTGTTGGGCCAAATTTTACAGATGCCTATTATCTATACTGTTGGAGAAAGATTTGAACCTTGGTTCCTCTTTTCCCTTCTGTTTTCTACTTTTCACCTATTGCTTTGACTCTGTTAAATAGAGAAGACATTTTTTAAATGATAAAATTTAAAAGTCCATGACATTATTTCTTTTTAATAATTATATAATGTTTATGCAACAATTTATATGCAGTTATAAAATATAAATATAATATAAAATATATTTTATAAATATATTTATAAAATAATATAAAAAACTCAACAGTTTTACTAAGCTGTTTACTATTTACTAGTCAAAGGAAGTAAATTATACCTTAAATGGGATAGTCTGTGGTATTAATATATCTGATTCTTAAATTAAAAGTTTAATGTAGTTTTAAATGGTTTATATTCATAAGTTTTTCAAGTCTATTTCTCTAGACAGTGCATTAAACATGCTAAATTTACATGTCTGTTTCACCTTCAGTAGCTGTACTAATAGCCGTACCTCCCAAAAATATGATTTCATTTCACCGGTTTTTAGTATGGAGAGACAGAATAGAGAAGAGATATTAAGTGGGAAGTGGTTCCGTTTTGAAATAAGAAAATAAATGTACCAGTCATGGGTATTGGGTCCCAAGCTGTACCTAATTTGCTTAAGGAGTAAACAACCAATGTGAAATGTTGTACAAAGTTCATACGCATTACTCATTTCTGGAGAAATATATTGTATTATCTTGCTAGAGATGCCATAACAAATACCACAGATGGCGTGGCCTAAATAGCAGAAATTAATATTTTCACAATTCTGGAGACTAGAAGTTGAGAGCAAGATGTTGACAGGGTTGATTTCATTCTGAGGCCTCTCACCTTGTCTTATAGATAGCTGTCTTTTCCCTTTGTCTTCACATGGTCTTTCCTCTGTGTGTGTTTGTGTCCTCTCCAATTCTTATAAGGACATGAATCATATTGGATTAGGGCCCACTCATATGATCTCACTTTACTTTAGTCACCTCATTAAAGGTCCTACCTCCAAATACAATCATATTTTGAGGCACCAAAGGTTTTTGGACTTCAATGTACAAATTTGCAGGGGGACACAACTCAGTCAATGACATTGGTTTTCTAGTGACAGTGGGCCAATATATTAAATAGCACTCATTATTGAATAGACACTGAAATCACTGCTACTTAGAATGGGTTTTATTTTCAGTGAGAGAGGATTTAAGAAGTTGTTTCAGTAGGGATTTAGCACAGGAAACTGAAATCATACGAAGATTTTAAGGGATTCATTAGGGGAATTCAGTACTCAAACTGGAAGTGGGCATCAAAGTCAAGGTTATCAATGGAGGTTTCTAATGAAATGTATTAGGTACACTCCACTAGAAAGTGCTACATTCCCTATTCTCTTTGAGACAGGTTCTCTCTACTTTGGACCTTCAGTGTCGCTGCTATGGGACAGTATTCTTCAGTTCCTAGAATCCCTATTGTGGACAGTTCTTATATTTGATCTTTTTCTTGAAGGTCTTTCTAATTTTGAGAATGTTCTTCTAAGAAAGACTTGAGATGAGAATTAGTTTTATTTTTCTACCCAGAAAGTCCTGGTCCTTGAAGGGTGTTCATAAAACCCTTATGATACCTTCTGTGTAGCTGAAAGTTTCAATGAAGCACTGCCTTAAATCTTTCTAAGTTCTTAACAGAATGTCTTACAGTGATATCCTTAGTATTTTTACACTAAGACCTTGAAGTGCCATAAAATTTATATTTGCCTTGAGGACCCCCTCTCCCTTTTTTCTTTGAATGTCTATTTCTATGTAGAGAGAATAGAGAATAAGACTGTTTTTGTTTTGATCCCCCTAAGTCTTGAGTTGGAAATATTTCCTCTGTATTTTTCTTGAAAAGTGAAGTTTCTTTTTTAGGTTATATTTATCTTCTTGTGTTTTACCCTAGGAAGCATGAAGAAACCAATTTGTACTTTCTATATTTTGCTTAGAAATATACCCATGCAAATGCATGACTTTGTTAGGTATGCTATTTTCTGTATTACCACAAGCAATCATTTTGCCAAACTTTTGGCCATTATGTAACAAAGGTTTCCTTTTCTCCAGCCTCCAGTAACATTTCTTTAGTGTCCTTCAAACTCTCATTGTTTTCTCAGGCTGTTTCCAAGCTTTTAGTACTGATTTCCTCAAGACCTTTATGCTTGTGCCAGCTACACAGTCCCAAAGCCAATGCTACATGACAGGTTTTTGTTACGATATCACACCAGTTCCAGCACTAAATTCTATTTTGGTTCATCTCTGCTCCATGAGGTCTGTGGTCTTTGCCCAAATGCCTCTACAGGCTGGGGGCTGAGATAGTTGAACACTACCCTGTACCTGTTTCTGCTCTCCATAAAGCATGGCTAGTTGTGCTTCCTCACAGTATGGCAAGGGAGTCAGATTTCTACTATGACTTGTGCTTCAAAAGGAATGTAAAAGAAACTCGCAGTCCTCTTAAAGGGTAGACTCAAAACAGTTTGAAATCACTTTTGCCACATTGGTTGAAGAAGCCACAGATCATCCCAGATTCAAGTGGAAAAAATACAAGCTATGCCATTTGGTATGAGATTTGTCAAAGAATTTAATTTGCTATTTATGGTGGCTCAGATGCATAGATGAGAAAGCTCTTGTTTCAGTTATCACCTTTACCAATACAGCCACTTGACAGCCATCAACATGAAATATAAAGTCTGGCTACTGTGGAGAATGGGAATAATTAAGAAGTCTAAGACAGCTCCTGAGTGTTCATCATAGGCAAGGGATTAAATGATGTTTATTGGCATTTATGGGATACTTGGGAGAAGAAATTTTAATTTTACAGGTAAACTGAAACACCACAAAAAAAAAAAAGAACCCACCAGGTTTATGTGCACTCAATATATAATTGAGTATGTGTGACCAATCAACTTCTCAGGAAAATAAGAGCAAATTACTTTCAGTCATCTCATTTATGGAATTTACATTTTCCAATATCATTCATTTGGCAAATATTCATCAGCTGTCTACTCCCAGGAAGATATTTCTATTCCATGTGTTGGAAATACGTCACTAACCAAAAAAGAGCCAGTTCCTACCCTTGTGGATTCTGTTCTAAAATGAGAAACAGATAATAAGCAAATGGTGAGAAATACCACAAAGAAAAATGAAACAGAGTACAGGGCAAAAAGAATGACATGAGGCAAGTGGGAGTTGAGGAGACGTTATTTTAAATAGGTTGGAAGAAAAGCTGATTTTCTTCCTATTTAACATCACATGAAGCAAGCAATCAAGTCAACTTTTCTTTTTTTATTTAAGAGTTATTTAAGAGTCCTGTAGACAGAGTTAAATCTAGAAACTTTCTCAGGAATTTGTTATTTTCTAATACTAGAAGGATACCCTAAACTGGAGAAAACTTTTAATTGAAAAAAGTTATATAAGTCACATACAAAAGTTACTGTTTGGGCTTCCCTGGTGGCGCAGTGGTTGAGTCTGTCTGCTGATGCAGAGGACGTGGGTTCGTGCCCCGGTCCGGGAAGATCCCACATGCCGCGGCACAGTTAGGCCCGTGAGCCATGGCCGCTGAGCCTACTCATCCGTTGCCTGTGCTCCGCAACGGGAGAGGCCACGACAGTGAGAGGCCCGCGTACCGCAAAAAAAAAAAAGTTACTGTTCTTTTCCTCAGTAAAAAAGCAAAAACCTTATTTAGAAACAAAAACATTATTACCTCTTCAATTCAAGCTTTAAGCCAGGATCTAGTTATATTTTTTCTCCCTATTTCACAGAAAATACAATCCTTTTAAATGATGATTATAGCTTAAGTCTTAGGCTTCTCAGTTTCAAAATTTCAGTAAAATGCACTGTTTTACTCCCTGACTCCACAGTATGCTGGTACAGATGACTTTCATTAAAGGCATAGAAAAAGAAAGCAGGACTGTACTTTCAGGAATGTGATAGAAAATTTATAAAATAAATTATATGTGAGGAAATATTGTCCCTGTATATATTTAGTGATGTATTAATAAAGTGTCAGTCCTTGTTCTTGAAAGTATTTCAAAGAGAGTATACGTGTTAAAAACGCAAAGAAAGAAAAGGATACATATGCAGTGACTCAGTTTTTAATTTCTTTTTGTGTATGCACATACGCACTTGTGTTAGAGAGTATAATATTTCAGGTATTTGAGGGAATTTGAAAAATAAAATACTATTTGTATTAGTTTCCCCCTGCTGATGTAACAGATTACCACAAACTTAGTGACTTAAGACAACCTAAGTTAATTTTCTTTCAGTTTTGGAGGTCAGAAATCCAAAATCAGTCTCAGTGGGGTAAAATCAAGAGCTCAACTACTTTCCTTTTTGAGGCTCTAGGCGATAATCCCTTTCCAACTTTTTTCCGGCTTCTAGAGGCAGCTGACATTCCTTAGCTCATGGTCCCTTCCAGCATTCGCATCACTCTGACCTCTGCTTTTGTCATATCTCCATCTCTAACGGTGATGCTCCTGCCTCTTTTTTATAGGGATCCTTATGATTACATTGGTAACCATATGACTACAAATAACCAGGCTAATCGCGCCATCTCAAGATCCTTAAAGTAATCACATCAGCAAAGTTCCTTTTGTTATGTAAGGTAACTTATTCACAGGTCCTGGGGATTCCAACATGGATATCTTTAAGAGGCCATTGTTCAGCCTACCACATAATACTATTAATGCAAATTCAGATGTTTCCTTCCAAGTATTTCTGCTGGTTACTAGAAATATTAAAAGTATAACTATGTGTTTAAATGTGGATATTTTGTGCAATTGTAGCTTATGTGTTTTGCAAATGGCTATATATTGCATGTAAATAAGAAATGGCATTACTTTTACCTAACTGTAAGAGAGCAGTAGGATTTTTCCATTACTGTTTGAAGTGGTTCAGAAAGGGAAAATAAGCCATTAGGTTTTTTCCCAAGGGATTCACACTGGCAGTACATTAAGACATCCTATGGGAAATGTTTACTTTTATATACAGCACTGACTCTCAAGTGACAATACTTATGCTAGAATTCAAAATCAAATATAGTTCCTCAAATTCATTCCTTATTTGAAATAAGAAAAACATATTAGATTATGCTTCTCTTCCTACTAATGATAAATTAGTTATGAAAAATCACATTTTCAAAAGGAAAAAAATTTAATCAAAATAATATGGCTCACTGGAATATAAATCATATTTAATTGTACAGTTACAAATATAACAGTGTTATATTTTATTTTGAAATCAAGATAGACTAAAAGTTTCATTCATTTTATAACTTTCCCTGAAAGACTTTGAAACATAAAAATGAAGGGAGAAACTAACAGTCTCTGCTGAAACTATAATTCTAGTCCTGTCAGTCCCACCTCAGGTACCATTATTTGTAAGGCTATATTTATGCAGATACTGTTTTAGTAAGTCCAGGTGCTATGACAAAATACCAGAGATTGGGTGGCTTCAACAACAAATATTTATTTCTCACAGTTCTGGAGGCTGGGAAGTGTAAGATCAAGGTGCAATCAGATCTGGCGTCTGTATGGTTTGCAGTCTGCTGTCTTCTTGATGCATCCTCACAGGGTGGAAAGTTGATAGAGTGATCATCTCTCTTGTATCTCTTCTTTTTTAAATAAGATACCTTTAATTAATTAATTAATTTTTTTCCTGGCCATGCCACATGGCATGCGGGACCTTAGTTCTCCAACCAGGGATCAAACCCATGTCCCCTGCACTGGAAGCACAGAGTCTTAACTGCTGGACTACCAGGGAAGTCCCTTGTGTCTCTTCTTATACAGGCACTAATCCCATTCATAAGGGCTGCACCCCACTGGCCTAATTACCTCCCAAAGACCCCATCTCCAAATCTCATTGGGGATTTAGACTTCATCATATGAATTTTGGGAGGTCACAAACATTAAGTCCACAGCAGATACTGTTTTCAAGAACTTTATATCTATCTGGGAAGAGGAAAACAACCTGAAATCATTGAAGACTTTGTAATATTAATTTGAATCACAGGTTAGGCTATATTATATTTATTTTTTGATAAGCCAAAAACAGTTGAATGTAGACAACTTCCTAAAGTTCACCTGAATGCAATAGGAGGAAAAAAAAAGAGATGTGAGCAAAGCATCCTAGGTAAATTAGAATATAATTTCCCAGTTCCCTACTGAACTCCTTCTCCTATTTTTCACAAAATCTATTACAAATCTTCCTGATAATATAAAGCCCAGTAATGAAAACAGTACAATACTCCCTAAAGAATCAAGGAATCATAAACACTGCTAGGGAAATTGATCATTTTTTATGAAAGAAAATCAAGTTGTATATTTCATGTTATATGTTACACAACATATTTTTCTTCCAAATGGATCAAAGGGCAAATGTAAAAAAATTTTGAATAAAACATAAAAAATAGGAACTTTTTCTCTATTTACAAAAAAATGGAAAAACTTAGTTTAAAAAATCTACATATGTAACTACATAAAAACATACATTAAAAATACCATAAGCAGTATTAAAAGAAAAATAGCATATAATATGCTAAAACATGACCAACAAAAGTTAATAAAATTAATCCTTAAAATCTTATGAATATCAATAAGGAAATACTAATAATCATAAATAAATGAAGCATCTTATATCCATTGAGTAACAAGTTAGTATCTAAGTGTGTTTTTTTCAAGTTGGCTGAAGTCATTAATGGATAACATACATTAAAATGCAAATAACTGACCATAAGAAAAGAATTCTTGGTAATAAATGAAATGCAAATTAAAACATGAATATATAAAGATTTTTTAAATCTTCAATGAATAACATTGTTTTATTTAACTTTCATAAAGTTTACATTGTAGGAAGGTGAGAAGCAACTTTGCTCGTAATAAAACTGTGATGTTCCTAATAGAATATCAACCCTGTTTCTAACAGTATGTACTCAAGACCACACCACAGCTGCAAAATAGTAACCAATCCTTTCTCCACAGTTATTGCTGATTTCTTACTAAGGACATCTAAAGCCTTGCTTTATTCTGCCCACTTCCTTAACAAAAATAACTAAGACAGTCAACTGGTGAGCTGTTCCCCCTTCTTGACAGCATCTAAAATAGCCCTTGTGTCCTTGATTATTTCCTAGAACCACTCAACTCATATGCAAACTCTACAAAGGCCCTCTCTATATTAATCTTTTTCAGAGATGCCACAGTGTTCCTCTGCAAACTAAATGTATTTAATTTAGTTCAGCTGCAAGAGTGTTCCAATGGCTTTGCCTGGTGGGCTTCTGTATTAGGTGTTCTTTTTGTACCTTTATTTTCATGAGATGAATACTTATCACCTTTACATTATGTAAATATTCAGGAAGGGAAGGGAATGGGATAAAACTTTAAGGATTTAAATCTATCTGTTTTTTTCTTGTTAAATTAAATAGTATATATCTGAAGTAATTAAGGCAAAAAGTCATTGTTGAACATGCGCGATCTGGATGATGGAGCTAATAGAGTTTGTCACAGTGTTCTTTATACTTTTCAATACTTTTGAATTAATCCTTAATATACTGATAATGGGCAATATGCTTTATGCCACTTTACCTGTAAACTTAAAAACAGTTTATTTCGAGAAAGAAAGGAGGTGCCTCTACCACAATAGCTATTTTTTAGTTGTCTGGTGATTATGAGGTGACCTGGGTCAAAATTTCACCCCATAAGAGAAACTATAGCTAGTTGTTAACTGGCATAACACTTTAGATCCTCACTCTTAAGAGTGAATTTGAGATCCACATAAACTTGCATAAATGGCAGAGTAAGACAAAGCTGAGAACTGTATTAAAAGAATATAGAGACATCAATACTAAGACCATGCCTGGCACATAGCAAGCATGTAGGAAGTACTTCAGAGGAAGGCTTGAAGGAGTAGAAAAAGAGATATTATTAGAAAGGAGAGAGAGTGACTGATTAGGTGATGCATGCTGATAGAGCAGTATCATTTGGAGGTGTTGCTGAGAAAACAGCAAAGCAAGTCCATCCAAAGAGCACCAGTGGATTCAGTATACAGTGAAGAGACAGACAGAGTTTTTCTATGTTAAATGAGGATCCATTTTTCCATGATGGCTTATTTTGCAACCCTTATGATTGTTTTCAGTTTTCATTATTTTCCTTGAGATTCCCCCCCAAAACATTCCTCTTTAATTTTTGATTTGAAATGCATCGTTCTTATTTCTTTGTTCATTGCAAGAGCCTCAATACCCCAATGTGGTAAGATAAGCATGCCTGCAACGTTGATATGAGTTTGAATTAGTACAATCTTTCTAAAAAGTTGATCAGCCAATTGTAAGTCCATTTCAAGATAATAGAAGAATACCAAATATGGGCCAAGAATTATGTACAGGCGTATGATATGAAGTAATATACATAATAATAAACCATTGTAAGTTACCTAAAAATTAAATTTAGGGCACTATTTACAAAACAGCAAAATGCAATATTATAAGTCATTATGTAGGTCATATTCATCTATAACTATTTTAGATTGTTGAGAATAAAATAGCCATATTAAAGTGTTGGGAATATAGATTATATTATTTCTTCATGTGTTTTCTGTATTTTGTAATTATGCTACAGTGAATAACATTTTATTTATAGCATTATCAATGCATTTTAAAAAGTTATTTATTATTATGGACTGAATTTTGCTCCCCCAAAATTCATATAGTGAAGCCCTAACTACCAGTTCCTTAGAATGTAACTGTATTTGGAGATAAGGTCCTTAAAGAGATAGTTAAAATGAAGCATTAGGGTGGGCCCTAATCCAGTCTGACTGCTGTCCTAATAAGAAGAGAACATTAGGACATACAAAGAGAGACAGTAAGGATAAGCGTGAACAGAGTAAAGACCACATGAGGTTGCAGAGTGAAGGTGGATGACTCAAGCCAATGAGAGGCCTCAGGAGAAACCAACCCTACTGCCATCTCCAGAGCTATGAGAAAATATATTTCTGTTGTTTAAGCCACCCACTCTGTGGTACTTTGTTATGACAGCCTAGCAAACTAATACACATACGAACCTTTATTAACATGAAAAACATTCATATATTAAAATATAGATCAAAATAAATATATACATATTTATTAAGCACACACAAACATGTATAGTTAAAGAAATATAATACAGCCAACATAACACAACAGGAAACAAATGAAAATTTCTCTGAAAAGTTTTTGGGTCACTGAAAGAAACTAGTAAATTAAGGTGCAGATATTTTGACTAATTTGTTAAGGAAAACCAAATTCATTTCCCACATGATACCTAAACCTTAGTTTTAAAGGTTTTTTTTGAATAAATTTATAGTAAATCTATTTTATTTATCTTTCATCAGCATTTATGCTGCTTTTAGATTTTGAGCATGCTTTACTTTTCTTTTACCTTTGTCTTCATCACATAGATTTCAGATAATTCATTTTGAATATTAATGCTAAATATTTTGTGGGAAAAAATCAGTTCTGTGAAGCACTAACTTATTTAATTAAAAAAAATTACTCAATACATGGTTGAATTATAACTTCCTGTAGGACAGTACAAAAACTAATATCTTAGAAAAACTTAATTTAAATATTTATTATATACTTAATTATACAATCAAAATATAAATATTACTGAAATACAAGTTTCAAAAAATAAAGATGAAAACAATTTTCTTCTTACTATCATCTTTGTTGCCAATCCCCATACCTGCTCTACCTACCCTGTTGTTTGGGTATGAATCCTTCATGTACATTTTCTAGACATCTGCTTACATAAATCATGTATTTTCAGGAAGGCATCGTATTTTTTTTTTTGCCCAATCCCAATCCAGTCTCTGTTTTGGAAGACCCACTTTAAAGAAGATCCTGAAAACTTTATGACTATCTCAATCTTGACGTGCCCCTTCCAACACCATAGTAAGAATCTGTCATGGTACTTGGTCTCATTTACTATAGTTAGCAAAATACTTGGCTTTAACAGGGTTTTTGTGTCTTCCAGGGAAGGGGGGTTTCTTTCAGGGCATCAACAGTCAACAATCTGTATGGCCAGTGAAATACAGTGAAAACCTCTTTGCCATCATGGCCTGAGATGTTCACCTCAGAAACACAGACTCCTCAGGTTTTTGAACCTACCACTCAGGGATTTCCCCAGTAACTGCAGGAAAGTATGTTGTTCTTTTTTTTTTAATATTTTGTATTTTATATACAATTTTTAAAGGTTACTTTCCATTTACAGTTATTACAAAATATTGGTTATATTCCCCATATTGTACGATACATCCTTGAACCTATCTTACACCCAATAATTTGCACCTCCCACTCCCCTACCCCGATATTGCTCCTCTGCACCCACTGATAACCACTAGTTTATTCTCTATATCTTTGAGTCTGCTTCTTTTTTGTTTTATTCACTACTTTATTGTATTTTTTAGATTCCACATATAAGTGATACCATACAGTATTTGTCTTTCTCTGTTTAACTTATTTCACTTAGCATAATGCCCTCCAAGTCCATTCATGTTGCTGCATATGGCAAAATTTCCTTCTTTTTATGACTTAGTATTCCATTGTGTGTGTGTGTGTATGTATGTATGTGTATGTATATATATATATATATATATACCACATCTTCTTTATCCATTCATCTGTTGATGGACACTTAGGTTGCTTCCATATCTTGGCTATTGTAAATAATGTTGCTATGAACATTGGGATGCATGTATCTTTTCAAATTACGGTCATATGGTAGTTCTATTTTTAATTTTTGAGAATCCTCCCTACTGTTTTCCACAGTGGCTGTACCAATTTATATTCAAGGGAGTATGTCTTGCATTGGCTCTGGTCTCCAGTTTATTTTTGTCAACATCCTCCAATGTGAAGTTCATTTGTACTTTTAGGAATAAAGAATAGGGTTTTTTTAAAGAAAGTCTTTGATTATCTAAACAATCTTGAAATTCTTAATTCTTGGTGGAAACCTGCCCATTACTCACAACCCTATATTTTGTTCTTGTCTGTCCTCACTATCTTTGTTGTGAATCTAAAGAACAAGTTCATAGGAAGAGAATAAGTGGAGACCACAAGAAATTTATCTTCAACACAGTTCCAAGGGCCAATGTATCCAGGAAGTCCCCTCATATCAGTATCACTGTAGCATTTTGCTTTGAATCCCATATCAAAACTTGTGAGAACATTCCTTAATCTTGTCTTATTTTGTTGCTGGGAGTCTGGTTCTAGGAGAGATCTCCTCTGTACACTTTCCATCTTCTGGGACTCAGAGATTGTTGTGTTTCGAATTTAAGATAACAATCCTCTAGTTAGGGATCCCAAGACACGAGGTAATAAACAGAACATTGAGCCAACTATTGCCAAATTCTCAGAGGTATGATTCGGTATAAGTGTGCATTCCTTGTGGACTAGGCTTGTGCTCATTACATATATTCACATTATAACCCACATTTATATGTACATTTTTCTATACATCATAATTCACAAGGGTAAATTAAGTTCTTAATGACTACTTTGAGGAATTTCTGATATAAACAATTTTTTTCCCATTTGAAAACATTTTAGAACAAAAAGGGAGTCAAACATCCAATTGTTCTTGTATTTGCCTTGGTATGAAGAAAACTCAAAAAATGCAGATTCCACAATTGCTCTCTTATAAGATTGTCCAAAACAAATTTTCAAAAATGTGAAAAACTTATAACCTTTATCTCACTATTCCTCTTCTCCCATCTAATGCTCCTTTATTCCCCTCTGCTCCTACTCTTCATTTTGACCTGCTTCCATTCCCTCCTGGGTGCCCAGGAGATCCCCAAATCTCAATTTTCTATTGAAGCAAAACCCCAGAAGAATAGGAAAAATCAGTCAGAAATTATAAGGTCTGGTCTTAACTAATAGCCTTTTTGAAAGACTTTTAAAGCCTAAATAAGGCAGAAATTTAGACTAGTTCTAGGAATACACTCCTAGGTCTCCCAGTTCTACATTTATTAGTTTGTATATAGTGGGGACCTCAGATGCAAATACTGAGAAGAGAAAGACAAGAATAGGAAGAACTTGATCATGTGTTAAGAGACCTCACATTGCATTGTATAGAAAATGAGAAAGTTTTAGGAAAGTTGTAGATGTAGATGTTAGACAAGGTTTTTTTTGCTTTGTTTTGTTTTGTTTTGTTTTTTTCTGGAGGCTATCATCCCTGAAGTCTTTTCTGTGAAACTGGATTAGTTTGTAATTCAGTCCTGTATATCAGTGATCAGCAAACTTTTTCTGTAAACAGCCAGATAGTAAATAATTTAGGGTTTATTGGCCATCTGGTCTCTTTTACAAATACTAAGCTCTGCCATTTTAGAGTGAAGGCAGACACAGACAAAACAAATGAATGTGTATGGCTGAATTCCAATAAAATTCTGTTTACAAAAAAGGTAGTAGGTATAGTTGAAAGACCTCTGTTCCAAGCAAAGAAAGGATGTGCACATTGGAGACTTCAGGGATAGGCTAAGTAGACAGCATTCAGAAGTATGTTTTGAAGTAGATGTGATTCCATCTCCCCTCACATTTTATAAATGGTCTTTATACAGCAACATAGGATTTAATATGCAACAAACACTGGAATGGAAAACAACATCATTGCCAGATTTTCAACCCTTGGCTGAACGTTTTGAAGAAACCTTAGAACAAAAGGAACATAAGACACAAAGTAAATTGATGACCTTGTAGATAAAATAACTAGATGTTCCCACTCTAGTCCTTGAACATCAGAGTAGGGAATCTCTTGGTAAAGACACTTGGAGATACTGCAAACTAAAGGGACATTGAAAAAATCAGCTATCCTGCATTAGCCAAGAAACTGAGGAAAAAAAGTATGAAAAATTAAGGTCCTCCGAGTGGAAAGAAAGTACCCAATTTCCCATTTTACCCTTAAATTCATAAGGATAATTTTTTCCTAACTATACAGGACTTGAAAATTTTGACTGATGCAGACACATTCAACATTAAACCTTCCTGTTGTTACAACTTCTTCCTTGTAGTCAACAAATTAATCCGGTCATGAGAATCTCCACAACTGCCCAGAATTCCTTACCTCCTTGCTTATCATTCAGATCTTTACCTAAGGAACATTATTTTTCCTTTGTGACACACAAGGTCTAATTTAATAGGAAGGAATCTACTGTGCAACTGTGCAGAGAAGATTCCCATATTAAATCTCCACTGATGATCTCTTACCTAAAATCCCTGAGGAGTGCCTATTCAAAACAAGATCACAGACCATTGGGATATTGACTTACTGGTACTCTTGTTCCTACATCATGATGAAAACAAAGATTTCAAGGAGTTCCTGGGTTCTTGTTCACAGAATTTCTACTAATATTAGTAGGATTATTGGACTTACAACAGTAAAGATTCTGATGCTTCCAAGTATGCACAATATCCTCTTAAACCATGTAACCTAATAGATAAAAGATTCATCATACCTCAGGTTAGTTCTTGGTATATTAAGATTATTCAGTCAAAAGCCCAATGAATGTGGATATAGATTTGTTCAGGACTTGAAGCCCATAAATAGAGTAGTCATTTTCTCTTTTCCTTTAGAACAAAACCTAAATACTTCCTTTTTTTCAGTGTTTCATGAGGCTACATACTTCATAGTGTATATATGCTGCCTTCTTTAATGTCCCTTAAATCAGTTATTTGATAGTGATTTGGGGTTTGTTTTCCTGGAAAAAATCAACTGTATATATCTGGACAGTTAGGTCCGAGGGGTTTGCTGAGGCACCCTTCTGACTATAATCTCCATCAGACATTAAGGACCAAGAGGATTTAATATAGGTCAGACATTTAGAGGATCAATCAAAAGGTTTTTTGTTTATTTTTATTTTAAATTAGATATGTCATAAAAATGACGTTCTTTGAAAGTTAGAGAAAGAGGTTGGGTTTTTTAATTTGTTCGTCTTGTTTTGCTTTGTTTGTTTTTGTCAATTCCTCCCAATTGAGGATGTAGACTAGTACATTCCTGGGTGTCACATTTCTAGGGAATAATTTATGTTATCTTAGAAAACCTGGCTCACAGGAATTTGGGTATCCACACAATATCAGAAGGGAATACAAGACTGAGTTTTTCTCCCCACAGCATGAGAGGAAACACTGCAAGAGAGCATGGGAGAAGTGTGGGATTAGATTGTTGGATTCCAGCAAATGGTGTGTACATATGAATAAGCCAGCTTGTGGAAGATGGTCTGCAGCCTAGGGAACTGTTATGTCTGGGACACAGAAATCAGATTCATTTTTAATTGCAGGGGTGAGGGAAAGTAGATTTGGATTTTCCCTGAGAAAATAGATGGTCCCTCCACCAATGGTTTAGACTTCAGAAAGAGGAAGGCAACAGACTTTGGGTTGAGTGAGGAAGAGATTTTCTCCTATCCCTGAAGATAAAAGGCAAGTGAGCTTGGACCATGTTACTCTGTGGGGATCAATAAGTCCTTCATAGTATGGAGTTCAGCAAGTGGCTCTAGTATCTGTTATGGGCTGATAGCTCTAACAATAACTATTTATTTTCTTAAGATGACAATTTATCATTTATTCTTAATTTTTATTTGGCTGTTCATTTGTTCATCTGTTTTTAAATTACAATCCAGCACTGGCTGAGTTTTTAGGAATTGAGTGATGAGAGAGATGGTTTATGACTAGTCTTAGAGAAAATCATCATGGAGGTATATGGTGAAGACTTGAGAATTTAAAACATAGCAATAACTGATCAGTAGAAGATGGGAATAATCATAATATGGAGTACACTGCTGCTTGGTTGATGTGAATCAATAAGGATAATATATGAAATAGATAAGCATTATTTCTGAAATCCAAGAAACAAACGGAGAAGGGTAATGGGAAAGGATTGGACTTCTCAAAGTGGATGGATGTTTGCCACTCAATTGTTCCTCATGTGTGCAAATTTTGAATATGTGACTTATTAGAAATGGAAGAGATGTAAACTGGTAATTCAGAAATATTTGTGTGGCACTGTGAGAATTAGCTTGATGACAAAAATCAAGAAACTGGTTTTCACTTGAACAGAACTTATTTCCCTTCTCTCCCATTAGTGTAGATGATAAGATGAATGTTGGGCCCTGAATGGTATAATTATAGGTTTAATTTTGTAAGTTTCAGGTAGTTTTGAATTGCATGATATGTTTAGTAGCACAATGAATAATACACTCTGCATCCTCCTTTGGATATGTCAAATACATTTTACAAAGATACTGTAGCATAATTACATATTTTATAATGTATTCCCACTTTGTTTATGCATGCAGTTTAAACTGGTCTACACATTGACACATTTACTATCTGAATATTTAAGCACAACTACACAAACATACAAAACACAATTCAAACAATGATTAGGATTTTATGGAAGAAAATTATTTAAACAGAATTTTACTTGAGAGACCTTCAAGATGGCGGAAGAATAAGACGTGGAGATCACCTTCCTCCCCACAAACACATCAGAAATACATCTACACGTGGAATTGCTCCTACAGAACACCTACTGAATGCTGGCAGAAGACCTCAGACCTCCCAAAAGGCAAGAAACTCCCCACGTACCTGGGTAGGGCAAAAGAAAAAAGAAAAAACAGACAAAGAATAGGGATGGGACCTGCACCGGTGGGAGGGAGCTGTGAAGGAGGAAAGGTTTCCACACACTAGAAGCCCCTTCACGGGCAGAGACTGCGGGTGGTGGAGTGGGGAAGCTTCAGAGCCACGGAGGAGAGCGCAGCAACAGGGGTGCAGAGGGCAAAGCGGAGAGGTACCCGCACAGATGATCAGTGCCGACCAGCACTCACCAGCCCGAGAGGCTTGTCTGCTCACCCGCTGGGGTGGGCAGGGCTGGGAGCTGAGGCTCGGGCTTCAGAAGTTAGATCCCAGGGAGAGGACTGGGGTTGGCTGCGTGAACATAGCCTGAAGGGGGCTAGTGCGCCACAGCTAGTCGGGAGGGAGTCCAGGAAAAACTCTGGACCTGCCGAAGAGGCAAGAGACCATTGTTTCAGGGTATGCGAGGAGAGGGCATTCAGAGCACTGCCTAAACGAGCTTCAGAGATGGGCGTGAGCCGTGGCTATCAGCATGGACCACAGAGACGGGCATGAGATGCTAAGGCTGCTGCTGCTGCCACCAAGAAGCCTGTGTGTAAGCACAAGTCACTCTCCACAGTGCCCCTCCCGGGAGCCTGTGCAGCCTGCCACTGCCAAGGTCCCGTGATCCAGGGACAACTTCCCCGGGAGAACGCACGGTGCACCTCAGGCTGGTGCAACGTAATGCCGGCCTCTGCCACCGCAGGCTCGCCCCTCATCTGTACCCCTCCCTCCCCCCCGCCTGAGTGAGCCAGAGCCCCTGAAGCAGCTGCTCTTTTAACCCCGTCCTGTCTGAGCGAAGAACAGACTCCCTCCGGCGACCTACACGCAGAGGCGGGGCCAAATCCAAAGCTGAGCCCCAGGAGCTGTGCGAACAAAGAAGAGAAAGGGAAATTTCTCCCAGCACCCTCAGGAGCAGCAGATTAAATCTCCACAATCAACTCGATGTACCCTGCATCTGTGGAATACATGAATAGACAATGAATCATCCCAAATTGAGGAGGTGGACTTTGGGAGCAAAGATATATATATTTTTTTCCCCCTTTTTCTCTTTTTGTGAGTGTGTATGTGTATTTGTCTGTATAGTTTTGCTTTTACCATTTGTCCTAAGGTTCTGCCTGTCCGTTTTGGGTTTTTTTGTTCTTTTTTTTTTTTTTTTTTTTTTAAGTATAGTTTTTAACACTTGATACCATTGGTGGATTTGTTTTTTGGTTTGGTTCTCTCTTTTTTCTTTTTTTCTTTTTTTATTACTTTTTAATTTTTTTAAAAAAATTATATTTTATTTTATTATATTTTTTCTTTCTTTTTTTCTCCCTTTTCTTCTGAGCCATGTGGCTGACAGGGTCTTTGTGCTCCGGCCGGGTGTCAGGCCTGTGCTTCTGAGGTGGGAGAGCCGAGTTCAACACATTGGTCCACCAGAGACCTCCCGGCTCCACATAATATCAAATGGCAAAAGCTCTCCCAGAGATCTCCATCTCAATGCTAAGATCCAGCCCCACTCGACGACCAGCAAGCTACAGTGCTGGACACCCTATGCCAAACAAATAGCAAGACAGGAACACAACCCCATCCATTAGCAGAGAGGCTGCCTAAAATCATAATTAGGTCACAGGCACCCCAAAACACACCACTGGATTTGGTCCTGCCCACCAGAAAGACAAGATCCAGCCTCATCCACCAGAAAACAGGCACCAGTCCGCTCCATCAGGAAGCCTACACAACCCACTAAACCAACCTTAGCCACTGGGGTAGACACCAAAAACAACAGAAACAACAAACCTGCAGCTTGCAAAAAGGAGACCCCAAACACAGTAAGTTAAGCAAAATGAGAAGACAGAAACACAGCAGATGAAGGAGCAAGGTAAAAACCCACCAGACCAAACAAATGAAGAGGAAATAGGCAGTCTACCTGATAAGGAATTCAGAGTAATGATAGTAAAGATAATCCACAATCTTGGAAATAGAATGGAGAAAATACAAGAAATGTTTAACAAGGACATAGAAGAACTGAAGAGCAAACAAACAATGATGAACAGCACAGTAAATGAAATTAAAAATTCTCAAGAAGGAATCAAGAGCAGAATAACTAGGCAGAAGAACGGATAAGTGACCTGGAAGATAAATCGTGGAAATAACTACTGCAGAGCAGAATAAAGAATGAAAAGAATTGAGGACAGTCTTAGAGACCTCTGGGACAACATTAAACACACCAGCATTTCAATTATAGGGGTCCCAGAAGAAGAAGAGATAAAGAAAGGGACTGAGAAAATATTTAAAGAGATTGTCGTTGAAAATTTCCCTAATATGGGAAAGGAACTAATCAATTCCAGGAAGCACAGAGAGTCCCATACAGGATAAATCCAAGGAGAAACACGCCAAGACGCATATTAATCAAACTATCAAAAATTAAATTCAAAGAAAATACAGTAAAAGCAGCAAGGGAAAAACAACAAATAACATACAAGGGAATCCCCATAAGGTTAACAGCTGATGTTTCAGCAGAAACTCTGCAAGCCAGAAGGGAATGGCAGGACATATTTAAAGTGATGAAAGGGAAAAACCTACAACCAAGATTGCTCTACCCAGCAAAGATCTCATTCAGATTCGACGGAGAAATTAAAACCTTTACAGACAAGCAAAAGCTAAGAGAATTCAGCACCACCAAACCAGCTTTACAAAAAATGCTAAAGGAACTTCTCAAGGCAGGAAACACAAGAGGAGGAAAAGACCTATAATAACAAACCCAAAACACTTAAGAAAATGGTAATAGGAACATGCATATTGACAATTACCTTAAATGTAAATGGATTAAATGCTCCAACCAAAAGACACAGACTGGCTGAATGGATACAAAAATAAGACCCATATATATGTTGTCTACAAGTGACCCACTTCAGACCTAGGGACACATACAGACTGAAAGTGAGGGGATGGAAAAATATATTCCATGCAAATGGAAATCAGAACAGCTGGAGTAGCAATACTCATATCAGATAAAATAGACTTTAAGGGCTTCCCTGGTGGCACAGTGGTTGAGAATCCACCTGCCGATGCAGGGGACACAATTTCGTGCCCTGGTCCGGGAAGATCCCACATGCCATGGAGTGGCTGGGCCCGTGAGCCATGGCTGCTGAGCCTGCGCATCCAGAGCCTGTGCTCTGCAACGGGAGAGGCCACAACAGTGAGAGGCCCGCGTACTGCAAAAAAAAAAAAAAAAAAAAATAGACTTTAAAATAAAGAATGTTACAAGAGACACAGAAGGACACTACATAACGATCAAGGGATCAATCCAAGAAGAAGATATAACAATTATAAATATATATTCACCCAACATAGGAGCACCTCAATACATAAGGCAAATGCTAACAGCTGTAAAAGGGGAAATCGACAGTAGCCCAATCATAGTAGGGATCATTAACACCCCAATTTCACCAATGGACAGATCATCCAAATTGAAAATAAAAAAGGAAACACAAGCTTTAAATGATACATTAAACAAGATGGACTTAATTGATATTTATAGGACATTCCATCCCAATAATTGACATTTATAGGACATTCCATCCCAAAACAACAGAATACACTTTCTTCTCAGGTGCTCATGGAACATTCTCCAGGATAGATCATATCTTGGGTCACAAATCAAGCCTTACTAAATTTAAGAGAATTGAAATTGTGTCAAGTACCTTTTCTGACCACAATGCTATGAGACTAGATATCAATTACAGGAAAAAATCTGTAAAAACTACAAATGCATGGAGGCTAAACAGTTATTGTTATTAAGTAGTGTAACTACTTAATAACCAAGAGATCACTGGTATCACAGAAATATAAATCATTGGAACAGTTTAGAAAGCCCTGAGATAAACCCATGCAAATATGGTTACCTTATCTTTGATAAAGGAGAGAGAATATATAATGGAGAAAAGACAGTCTCTTCAATAAGTGGTGCTGGGAAAACTGGACAACTACATGTAAAAGAATGAAATTGGAACACTCCCTAACACCATACACAAAAATAAACTCAAAATTTATTAAAGACCTAAATGTAAGGCCAGACACAATAAAACTCTTAGCGGAAAACATAGGCAGAACACTCTATGACATAAATCACAGCAAGATCCTTTTTGACAAACCTCCTAGAGAAACGGAAATAAAAACAAAAATAAACAAATGGGACCTAAGGAAGCTTAAAAGCTTTTGCACAACTAAGGAAACCATAAACAAGACAAAAAGACAACCCTCAAAATGGGAGGAAATATTTGCATATGAAGCAACTGACAAAGGATTAATCTGCAAAATTTTCAAGCAGCTCATGTAGCTCAATATCAACCAAACAAACAACCAAATCCAAAAGTGGGCAGAAGTCCTAAATAGACATTTCTCCAAAGAAAATATACAGATTGCCAACAAACACATGAAAGAATGCTCAACATCACTAATCATTAGAGAAATGCAAATCAAAACTACAGTGAGGTATCCCCTCACACCAGTCAGAATGGCCATCATCAAAAAATCTACAAGCAATAAAGGCTGGAGAGCATGTGGAGAAATGGGTACCCTCTTGCACTGTTGGTGAGAATGCAAATTGATACAGCCACTATGGAGAACAGTATGGAGGTTCCTTAAAGAAACTAAAAATAGAACTACCATACGACCCAGCAATCCCACTACTGAGAAAACCATAATTCAAAAAGTGTCATGTGCCACAATGTTCATTGCAGCTCTATTTACAATAGCCAGGACATGGAAGCAACCTAAGTGTTCATTGACAGATGAATGGGTAAAGAACATGTGGCACATATATACAATGGAATTATTACTCAGCCATAAAAAGAAATGAAATTGAGTTATTTGTGGTAAGGTGGATGGACCTAGAGTCTGTCATACAGAGTGAAGTAAGTCAGAAAGAGAAAAACAAATATGGTATGCTAACACATATATATGGAATTGAAAAAAACTAAAGAAAAGAAAAAATGGTTCTGAGGACCATAGGGCCAGGACAGGAATAGAGACGCAATTGTAGAGAATGGACTTGAGGACATGGTGAGGGAGAAGGGTAAGGTGAGACGAAGTGAGAGAGTGGAATAGACTTATATATACTACCAAATATAAGATAGATAGCTAGTGGGAAGCAGCCGCATAGCACAGGGAGATCAGCTCGGTGCTCTGTGACCACCTAGAGGTGTGGGATAGGGAGGGTGGGAGGGAGGGAAATGTGAGAGGGAAGAGCTATGGGAACATATGTGTATGTATAACTGATACACTTTTGTTATAAAGCAGAAACTAACACACCATTGTAAAGCAATTATACTCCAATAAAGATGTTAAGGAAAAAAAAAAGAAATTTACTCTGAAATATTACCTAAGTGAACTTCTGTCATAATGAGCAAGAACAATGATGTACATTTCTTACATATTAGAATTGGGTTGCAGTTTTCTCTATAGTTCAGAAATTTCTTTTTGTATGAAGAATTTCATTCTATTTATATTTTTGTATTTATATTTGTTAGGTGACTGATTTGGTCTATATTTCAGCATGTAATTTTTAGAATAAGTTTAGGTCTTCTGCATGACAGTTAAATATTTTGACTGAGGAAAAGTCACCTGTCCTGTAATCAAAATGCTTTTAGTTGTTTTTCCAATTATATTTTCATCTTGCAAGTTCGATTTTACTTTTCTTTCAGAACTTTTATTTTATTTGAATTAGTATTCCATTTAAGGTCCTATACATTTATAACATGGAGTCATTCTATTTGTGGTTTTCTCTTACACCTGGAATTTAATTCTATGGGGTTTAAACTAAAGCCTGGGATATGTAACAGAGCCCTTCCTCCTAGGTAGTACCTGAAATGTAGTGTTTTTACTCCCAGATTTTCAGTTGGCTAACATATGTGCTCAGTTTTCTAATTTCTCAGCTGTTCCTTTTGAGTAATGACTTGAAGTTTAAAATAGTGCCAGTTGGGTTTCCCTGGTGGCACAGTGGTTGATAGCCTGCCTGCCGATGCAGGGGACACAGGTTCATGCCCCGGTCCGGGAGGATCCCACATGCCGCGGAGCAGCTGGGCCCGTGAGCCGTGGCCGCTGAGCCTGCACATCCGGAGCCTGTGCTCTGCAATGGGAGGGGCCCCAACAATGAGAGGCCCACACACCACAAAAAATAAAATAAAATAAAATAGTGCCAGTTATTGAACTCAGCTCTTTGGAACATCCCTTCTCTTTGGAATCTTGGTCCTATAATTCTTTGGTGCCTTGAAATTTCTCCAATGCCTTCATTGGAGAACAAAAAGATTTTGTTTTTAATATTTTGACTGGTGTTTTTAATAGTTCTCAATGAAATGGTTAATCTGAAACAAACTGGTTGTGAGAGCTGCTTACAAAACAACTCCCAAATATTTGCAACTATGGTCTTCTCCTCCTTGAGTAATAACCTCTATTTTGGACTGAGATGGACATAATGACCTGCTCCAAACAAAGAGAATGCATCAAAAGAGATAGGTTGGGGCTTCCTTGGTGGCGCAGTGGTTGAGAGTCTGCCTGCCAATGCAGGGGACACTGGTTCGTGCCCCCGTCTGGGAAGATCCCATATGCCACGGAGCGGCTGGGTCCGTGAGCCGTGGCCGCTGAGCCTGTGTGTCCGCAACGGGAGAGGCCCTTGTACCGCAAAAAAAAAAAAAAAAAAAAGAGATAGGTTGTAACTTCTGAGATTAGTTTATAAAAGACTGTGATTTCCATCATGCTTGTACGGTTTCTCTCTTGCTGACAGTCTCTCTTAGGTGCTCCATACTTGATCTTTCTGATGAAGCAAGCTGCCATGTTGGAAAGAGCCATGTGATTCTTACCAAATCAAACTTGGGTCTGCTCCCCAGACATGCAGCAAAGCCAATCTACTGACATCGGGTTGTGGTGAAGGAAAGTACAGCATTTATTGCAGGGCACCAAGCAAGGAGAACATGCACCTTGTGCTCAAAAGACCCAAGCTGTCCAATGGCTTTCAGGGAAGGGTTTTTAAAGACAGTGTGAGGGAGAGGGTCATGTGGTGCATGATCAGCTTGTGCAAAATTCTCTGAATGGTTGATGGCAAGATGACATGGTGATATTTCGGGAATTTCAGTCATCAACTTTCTAACTCCAACCTGTCTGGGGTCTATGTGCTTGTGGTCAGCAGTTCCCATATGGTGGGAGCCTGGTTTCTGTAAAAACTTTAAAAACAACTTAGAAATGTACATCAGACATTCAGGATGTCAATTCTTCAGGGAGGATTAAAAGCCCTGTGACTTTGCTATATAGCTGATTTATTGTTTAAATTGTTACCAGTTCTCCTCCCTGACTACTCTTTGTCTCTGCATGTTCTCATTCCTCTGATCATTAACACGTGAGTCAGACTTTTTGAAACTCCAAGAAGTTTCAAGAGACTAAAGTTTTTCTGTAAGCAAGAGGTGGGAACACAAAGAGGTCTGTTACTGAGAAAAACCTTTCTGAGGATTGCTCAGCCTCACAACAGGGAATTGAAGATGAACTAGTCAAGGAACTGAGGATCAGTGAGGAACTGAGGATCTTGGTCCAGCAGTCCACAAGGAATTGAATCTTGCCAAAACCATGTGAGTGAGCTTGGAACTGGATCTATCCCCAGTCAAGGATTAAGATAACAACACTGGCCAATACCTTGATTTCAACCTGTGAGAAACCCTGAAACTAAGGAACCAAATCATCCAAACCCAGTTTCTTGACACACAGAAACTGTGAGAACATACATATGTGACATTTTTAGGGTGCTAAACTGTGGAGTAATTTTTTATGCAGCAATGGATAAGTAATATGCTGATAACCCAATTGCTGGAAGGAAAAAGAGAATTAAAATTTTCAATACCCTTCTTAATTGGATAAATCTTGTCCAATAGTTCCCTTTCCCCATGTGTAAGTGAATGTGACTTAAGGATGTTTGCTTTTTCTTTAATTATTTAAACATTAGCTGAGAATAATACTCTTGTTTCATGGTTTTTCCCTCTTAGAATTTTGTGGACATTGTTCTCTTGTCTTGGGACTTTGAAAGCTGATGAGAAGAAATCTGAGGCCATTCTTAGTTCTGCTTCTACCAATCATCAACCCACATAAAATCTTTTCTTTATCTACATTATTAGAAACTTCTTATTTATAAGAGCTCTACAGGACAAGCCTCACTGTTGAAAATTTGTCTATCTATATCTATCTATCTATCTAACCCTCTATCTACAAATGTTGAATGTTAGTTTGAACTGCACCTGCAGTTCTCTTGTCATTCCAGAAAATTTCATATGTTAAACCTTAGGATACTTTTCTATTTGAAGTTGAGTTCTTCCCACTTTTATGTATCCTTTGAATTTATTGATATTATTATAAGTATTTTGTTTACATAAAGCTTCCAGCTTTTTCTTATTGATTTAATTTCCAGTAATGGTAGTGTTTTGGTTCTCTATTTGTTTTCTAAAACCACCAATGTCTCTTTCATGTCAATCTGTTGTTTATTATCTAATCTTTAACTCTTATTGAATTGAACTTTTGTTTAATTTAAAATGTTTCCAGGTTTAAAGCTTTTGCAAAGAATGTTATTATCTTCCTTTTTCTCCCTAGACTGGATTCTTTGCATTCTTTTTGTATGCCAGGCAATTTAAAAATTTTGTATTTGTTATGTATTTTTAAAATCTTTATTAAGCATAACATCATCAAATTTCACCAAATTGTCTATTATTATTGAGTTAATTTTCCTTTACTTCCATTTCATCATAGTTAATGCAATTTGATTATCTCAGTTACATTTTGTGGTTTCTATTCACTTTTATGTATCCTGAGAGTGATAAGCAACTCAACTAAATTTGTGTCAATCTTTCTTGTAACATATTGTTTCTGTTCTTTCTCTGGTGATTTGTTAAATTCCCTGCACAATGCATTTTTTCTAGGTAATAGAGGATAATTTGTACTTACATTTTCTGACTTTAGATTTTTCTCAATATGTATGAAGTCCTGGTGTTTTTGCTTTTTTCATAGAGAGGTCATGTGAAATATTCACTTGCTCTGCCTGTCTTTTTCCACAGTTGCTTCTTCCACCCAATTATCAAGAGGAGAAAAATACATAAGAAAATGTTTTCAGACTTTAGCTACAGATTTGGGGATAATAGTGAATACTTGAAATCTTTTTAAACTCAGCACTAGATCCCATTTTGATGTCATGTGTGTTAGCAGTCTTTTGTAATAACCATTCAGGACTTATTCCTCTTTTATCCTCTTACCACAGCTTTTATTTATTTATTTATTTATGTATTTATTTTATTTTATTTTGTGGTATGCGGGCCTCTCACTGTTGTGGCCTCTCCCGTTGTGGAGCACAGGCTCCAGACCCGCAGGTTCAGCAGACATGGCTCACGGGCCCAGCCGCTCTGTGGCATGTGGGATCTTCCCGGACCGGGGCACGAATCCGTGTCCCCTGCATCGGCAGGTGGACTCTCAACCACTGTGCCACCAGGGAAGCCCACAGCTTTTATTTTATACATATTAAACTTGTCAGGTTTTGGTTTGTCATTTTTTTCTTTTAATTTTGTTTAGTTTAACTCATTTAACTTTACCTGGTAAACCACATATCACTTTTTAGATTAAGAAAAGAAAACTAAAAACACAACTAACCACAATATCTACAATAAGTACTAAATAGGGATAAACTGCCAATTTTTGGTGAAAATGCATAAAAGGAAGAATTATTGTCCTCATCACTGAGTGTACATATCTATCTTATGGTTATAATTTTCACAGAAAAACTAAAACTTAGTGCATTATTTCTAAATTATTGAGCATTCCACATGGTAGACTCTATATTTAAATGTCAATGCTGAAAGAAACAGATGGAGAGTTATACCATGTTCTTGAATTAGAAGAATCAATATTGTGAAAATGACTGTACTACCCAAAGCAATCTCCAGATTCAATGCAATCCCTATCAAATTACCAGTGGCATTTTTTACAGAACTAGAACAAAAAAATCTTAAAATTTTCATGGAGACACGAAAGACCCCAAATAGCCAAAGCAGTCTTGAGGGAAAAAAAATGGAGCTGGAGGAATCAGACTCCCTGACTTCAGACTATATTACAAAGCTACAGTAATCAAGGCAATATGGTACTGGCACAAAAACGGAAATATAGATCAATGGAACAGGATAAAAGCCCAGGGATAAATCCACACACCTATGGTCAACTAATCTATGACAAAGGAGGCAAGGATATACAATGGAGAAAAGACAGTCTCTTCAATAAGTGGTGCTGGGAAAACTGTACAGCTACATGTAAAAGAATGAAGTTAGAACACTCCCTAGCACCATACACAAAAATAAACTCAAAATGGATTAGAGACCTAAATGTAAGGCCAGACACTATAAAATTCTTAGAGGAAAACATAGGAAGAACATTCTTTGACATAAATCACAGCAAGATCTTTTTTGATCTACCTCCTAGAGCAATGAAAATAAAAACAAAAACAAAAGTAAACAAATTAGGGACCTAATGAAACTTAAAAGTTTTTGCAAAGCAAAAGAAACACAAACAAGAGGAAAAGACAACCCTCAGAATGGGAGAAAATATTTCCAAATTAATCAACAGACATAGGATTAATATCCAAAATATATAAACACCTCATGCAACTCAATATTAAAAAGACAAACAACCCAATCCAAAAATGGGCAGAAGACCTAAATAGACATTTCTCCAAAGAAGACATACAGATGGCCAAGAAGCACATGAAAAGCTGCTCAACATCACTAATTATTAGAGAAATGCAAATCAAAGCTACAATGAGGTATCACCTCACACCAATTAGAATGGGCATCATCAGAAAGTCTACAAACATCAAATACTGGAGAGGGTGTGGAGAAAAGGGAGCCCTCTTGCACTGTTTGTGGGAATGTAAATTGATACAGAGCCACTATGGAGAACAGTATGGAGGTTCCTTAAAAAATTAAAAATAGAATTACCCTATGACCCAGCAATCCACTACTGGGCATATACCCAGAGAAAACCATAATTCAAAAAGACACACATACTCCAATGTTCACTGCAGCACTCTTTACAATAGCCAGGTCATGGAAACAACCTAAATCCCCATTGACAGACAAATGGATAAAGAAGATGTGGTACATATATACAATGGAATATTACTCAGCCATGAAAAGGAACGAAGCTGGGTCATTTGTAGAGACGTGGATGGATCTAGAGACTGTCATACAGAGTTAAGTAAGTCACAAAGATGAAAACAAAGATCATATATTAATGCATATATGTGGAACCTAGAAAAATGGTACAGATGAATTCTGCAGGGCAGAAATAGAGACACAGATGTAGAGAATAAACATATGAACACCAAGGGGGGAAAGTGGTGGGGGAGGTGGTGGTGGTGGGATGAATTGTGAGATTGGGATTGACATATATATACTAATATGTATAAAATAGAGAAATAATATCCTGCTGTATAAAAAAAAATTAAATTAAATTAAAAATGCAAAAGAAAAATGTCAATCCTAATCCACTGGTATTCTGGAAACTATTACATATAAATTAAAAATTTCAAATTTCCATTATTATTAAAGTGTGCATACAAAATGCATATATAAATTAATTTGACATAAAAACTGTCATTCCAGAACATAACTGTACAGTTTCTTCTATTAAAGTTTGGTGATTGATTACTATAATTAGACTGGTGTTTAACAAAAGCTACTTGAACAGATTGTGGAAGAAAAGGAAATCATAAGTCAGAATTAACTTGAAAGGAAATTACAATAAAATGAAACTCACCTTTTAATTCAAATTTTATAATTGATTGAGTTATTTCATTTGGCAACATTGGATCCTTTCCCATTAATCAGGAAAGCTTTTCATAAAAAGAGCCAATGAAACTTCAGACAGTTAATAACAGTGACCTATTCAAATAGCAACTTGCAAGAGGTATTTTTTTAGGTCAAAACACATCCACCAATGTATCACTGGTCATTTTCATAACAAAGTAAAAAATAGAAGCCCATAATAATAACCCAGTATTATCTAATTACTCATAGATTAAATAATATATTTATTTGTAAATAAAATATATTTGTATTTTAATTATTTAAAATTGAAATTATAAGTATACTACAGATACTCTCTCATTTAGGATATTCAATAAATAGAAAATATACTTAGTCATGTATTGTAGATAAACTGAACTGGGAACATTGGAATTTGAACACCATGGCCTATTGCCTTTATAGCTATAGTAACAAGTTGATTCTCTGGCAAATGTAGTAGATATTTAATAAATGTTGCACAATAGATATATTTAATGACAATTTTAAATAACAAAGGAATAAAGATAAGAAATTTAGTAATAATAAATGTAAAAGCCATTTACTGGACACTTGTATGTTCTGAATTCTTAGTTGAGGGCTATAAATATAAACCCATATCTATCATCTATGATTTACATTCTTTCAACAACCTTGAAAGAGGCTTTTATAATGTATATTTTTTAAATGAGGAAACTGAGGCTCCAAGACATTAAGTAACTCACACATAATCACATATCTGTACATGTCAAAATCAGAACTCTAATTGAAATCTGTTTGACCCAAAGTCTGTGTTCTTTTTGTGTACCATGTTATATTTATTTCCGATTGCTCTTTTCTGGAATTATTAGTTGAGCTTATTCATTCTTAATGCTCCCATTTGTGAGCCAATGTTAGTTATTTTAAATTTTTAAGATGTGTGCTATCTGAAAATTATAAAACATGAGAAATCCAATTTCTGATGGAGTTAAAATATAAACACATGCACACATTCACACACATATTTATGTATATATACATAGTGTTGGGTAACTTTGAATATTCTCTTTAATTTTAGATCCTGGACTATGTAATTATCACTCTAGTTAGATTAGAATTTGGATATAAAGTAAAATTCAACCCTGTGATTTTATTCTCAAAGGCATAGTATTACTACAACATGCCATATTGAAAATGCTGCAGTCTGAATTTTAGGCAATTCATCTTGCTGGTATTCAACATGAATTCGTTTGTTGCAGAACAAATGCTCAGCTAAAACAACAACAACAACAAAAGAAAAACTAAACTAAAGCTTTCACATTAACAAAAATCTCCATGCTGACTTTTAAAACCAAATTCTTAATTAGGTTCTTGACCATCTTAACAGAAAAACGGTTAACATGTTGATTTATACATATATACATTATATATTATATACATTTTATATACACATGTTTACACACACACATTTGGTGTTCTTTCAAAAGTGTATGTGTATTTATTTTCTTTTAAAAGTAAGGTCTATTGAATGGTCATTAACATACTAATGAATTGGATGGAACACCATTTTATCGCAAATTACATTTTCAGGAAAACATGACTAGAAACAAATCAAACTGGAGGACAGCATGCTTGTATTATACAGAGAAACAGAACATTATTTTATGTGAAATATATATTAAATTTCTAAATATTGGTTTAGAAAATTAATAACATAATTAAAATATCAAATGTTAAATTTTTCTTTCATGTATCAAGTATTTATTGAACACATACAGTATAATATGAATGGTGTTAAGTGCTGTATATTTATCAATAACAGATTGTACTGCCCTTTTGTATTCTAGTGGGAAATGATAAATGGTCTTCTTGCTAGTTGAATTAAAGAAAATTTATGAGTAGTAGAATTAATATGAGATCCAACTAAAAAATAATCTCATTTACAAAAATATTGTATCTTCTTGGTCATGATGAAATTCACCTGCATTTGTAAACATATCCTCAGTTCTAAATACTTGCTATTTCTATATGCCAGTTGAAAACCTTTCAACTATAACTAACAAGCCACCCATCTTATGCACAGTAGGAAAAGTGGAGGCTGGCAATGAAAACGAGTGTCATTCTTGGTTAACAGAATTATCAAGTTGGAAAGACTAATAATATATTTTTGTACAGGAAAATGTAATATCTATAAAACAATTATAAAACTAACAACAAAACTACATTTGTAGTTGTTATGAAAGATCTATGAGGAAAATACCTACTTCACCACCTTTCCAAATCTAGCCTGTACCTCCAACCTCCTACCATTTAAAATGTTTTCCTTTCTTAAAGGAACAGAGAAGATTTAAAACGAGATAATTGTGGGTAAATTGGTTGGGCAGAAGTCCCTACCTCTTTCTAGTAAGGTTTTGGTGGCATGTTTGTGCTGAGAGAGTATTTATATATACACAACACTATCAAGAACTACCTGAAATACTCCAGTTTTCGTGAGGGATGTTCCTGATGATGGTCACTTCTCTTTGGTTTGCCATCCATGTGTGGATACATTCAAACTAGTGCAGTGTTATTTTCTTTCTTTTATTTACAAACTATTACATTGTTTTTTATGGATAGTTGTTTCTGGAATATTCATGAAATTTTGAGATAATAAAACAAACATAATTTTGAAAATTTTCTAGAAATGGATGTAAAATATGTTTGTTTGTTTGTTTTAATGTTCTAAGTACTTCTGGGTAAGCAGATTAAATAATAATAGTAGATCCAACCTGCAGCTTCCCACTACTCTGGAAGTTTTTTGGTAGAATATGGCTCCAATATTAGTTTATAGATGTCGAGGGACTTTGAAACAAAGGTTAAATCTCAGTATAATAAATATGTATAAAATACAGATCACTTGATAATTCAATATTTCTAGTCATCCATATTTCAAGTGATAAAACAATACTTGATAAAATATTAATATTTGAAAGGGATGTGAATTGTATTCCACTGACGCCTTGTATTAATGTCTTTTCTGAATATGATTTGCCTCGTGCTGTCAAAGTCCAAGCTAGCTGATGGTGATTGCTTTTTGAACAGATTCATATATATGTGGACTTGATATTTCCTGCATTTTTCCTGGAGCCTCTGTTGTGTTATGATATTTTATCAAGATATTTTGTCACATGGTGGTCAAAATCAGTGTAACTTTCGGAGTATGGGGCTAACAATATACAATGCAGCCTAAAATAGAGAGACTGTTCCAACTGTTTTCTGAAGTAAGAGCCATGATCGACTTTGATAACACCTTCAGATTATGTTGCGCCCCTTATTAATTAAAAATTTTGACAATAACATTTGAAATCTAAGGAAAATGGATACATATAAAACAAATTTGTTAGTACCCTTTTGCACAATGAACTCTTCCCTTTTACAGAAGGATTTGTTAGAAATTGTTAAATAACAGAACGTCAAGTAGTTAGGAACCTCATATTTTCTAGTTCTCCTTCATCTGAATTTCCATCAAGGATAATGACTGGAGTATGACTCATACCCAAGCATCTTGACACTATATATTTTTGCATTATTACATACCTTAAAAATTATCATAAAATAATTACATACAAAATAATTACACCTACAAAATAATTATATATGATTTCTCAGAAAATGTATTTTGAGCAAAATAAGTACTATCTACCCAAACATTTTCTTTGTGCTTTGCAGTTAAATGAGAAAAGGAAAGGAAATGATACCTTTTTCCCATTTCCTACAAAATTCCTTTCCAGAGTAACTAAATACACATGCTCACTGTCCAGAGAAGTATAAGGTGGGTCTGAATCCCACAGGAAAAAAATGTGAAAAATGAAGAGAGAAGGTAATTTAGCAGACAGGACAGAAAAGTGTACATAGCATTCCAAAACAGTTTTTTAGTCTCTTTGAAAAACTGGAAGGAAATAAAGGCTTCCACAAAAGAACTGAAATGTTTGTTCCCCATATTCCACTCCACATCAAACCCTGATTTCATTCATCATTCTCTTTGTCCACCGTTCCTCAGCCAAATGCTGCTTTCACTCAGAAGCAGAATTTTAGGTCTGTAACTTTCAGATATCCAGCCAGCTTTATAATGTAATATTTTCAGCAGCACATGGATGTCAGCGCTTCACTCCATTTGTTCTTTCTCCTTTTATCATCAGTACAGCTCAGATGCTGACTTTACCAGCAGAAATGCATATACCATGTGTTTACTCCTGATAATGGCTATCAATGTTTAATTATATTTTAAATTCACAATGGAAAGAAATTATCAGTGTATTGTGGTAAATGTGCTAGGCGAAATCTGTAACAATGTGCTGCTGACATTGTTGTTGAATTTTATGACAAAGTTACCAGATTGAAAATCAGTCATGCATGCTCAGAAAATTTACACAGCTCTTTGCCCAACACAAAAGAAGGTTAGTCATTTTTTAACACTAGCATATGATTTCTTGCTCTGCCCTGGATTGGCTTTCTGACCTTGAGCAAGCCAATTATCTTCTCTAGAAACTCAGTTTCCTCTCTTCAAAAAATTAACATGAAAGGATTAGATCGTGTAATTTCTAAAGTTTCATCCAGGTTTATTACCCTGTTTCTCTGACTAGATAAAAACATCTTTCAGAAGGGTGCTATAAAATAGACATACTTTTCATATGTCAGTATTTGACATAAATGTGTTTGCTTTACTACTGTTTATAAGCGATACTTATAAATTTCTAAAAGTGGTAATTTTGAGGGTTACAGATAACAGTTATGGAGAGATTTATGCACAGCACAATGTGGGATAAAATATCTCCTTTTATTATCAACAGCTATATTTTAATAAAGAATAGTGAAGAAATTTGCTCAATCTTCACTGTTTCTTCAAATCTTCATTTTAACTGAAAAATAATTGACCTCAAAAAATTCTCTTATCTTGTTGCCACTAATTAAGTTTTAAGATCTGATTTATCTCTAATATCAAAGAGTGGAAAATTTAATACTCCACAGAAACTGTAATTTAATTCTTCATGGCTATAATGCAATTAATAAAATTAAATGTTGCCACTCCATGACCATTCTTTTTCTTTTTTTTGAAACACTTAACATTTTGAGTTTATTTGTATTTTTCAAATACTTTATGCATTTGTTCAAAACTGATTAAATATATAAACCACTATCTTCTTAAATTAGTGATATCACAATTATTTGAATGATGGTCATTCCTAATAAAATCATACATTCTGAATTTTTAATATAAACATTGATAAAACAGTTTCATTTGATCCACACATGCTTACTGAACAGCTCTAACACCTCTTACTAAGAAAAAAAAATACTTTTCTACCTAGCAACGTATTCAAAACCAATACACAATGATTTTATTTTCAAAAGCCTGGGATAATAAAAAGATGCATGATAAAATTCTAGTCAAAATTTTGATTTAAATATAAAAGTCATTCATTCATTAATTCATGAATTTGTGCATCTTTATTCATGATTCGTATACCCTCTTTTATTGATTCCCTGGTTGTTGTTGTTGTTTTATTAATAATATACATTTCAAATCAATCTGAGAAACTTGTTAAATCCCATCATATCCTTTCTTTATCAGGGACCATGACCATCATTTAACATAAAAACAGTGCTGATCACTTTGCCACAAATTCATGGGGCTTCTCAGACCTCATTGTTAGAGATCATTTCAATAAGCTTTTATTATTGTATTATTATACATTCACATCAACTTTTCTAAAAATCTCAAATATGTTTTTCCATCAACTTCACTAACTTATATCAGTTCACTTTATGCCGTGCTTCACTCATGTCAAGGTCTTCTGATACAATTCCTTAATATAATTCCAAAAATTTAACTTTATTCTTCTAACAGATTTGAAAGATATATCTTTACCAGGAGAATATTTGAAACTCTCAAGACCTCTAAATTTTCTTAGCACAACTTTACCCTCATTCTTTCTGTAGTCCTCTATTATATCATGTCGGGTTTTTTTTGTTTTAATTTTTTTAATAGATCTTTATTGGAGTATAATTGCTTCACAATACTGTGTTAGTTTCTGTTGTACAACATAGTGAATCAACCATATGCATACATATGTCTCCATATCCCCTCCCTCTTAAGCCTGCCTCCCATCCTCCCTATCCCACCCCTCTAGGTCATTGCAAGGCACCGAGCTGATCTCCCTGTGCTATGCTGCTGTTTTCCACTAGCTAATTATTTTACATTCGGTAGTGTATGTATGTCGATGCTACTCTCACTTTGCCCCAGCTTTTCCCTCCCACCCTGTGTCCTCAAGTCCATTCTCTATGTCTACATCTTTATTCTTGCCCTGCCACTAGGTTCATCAGTGCCTTTTTTTTTTTTAGATTACATATATATATATATATATATATTTATATATATATATGTTAGCATATGGTATTTGTTTTTCTCTTTCTGACTTACTTTACTCTGTAGGACAGATTCTAGGTCCATCCAGCTCACTAAAAATAACTCAATTTCATTTCTTTTTATGGCTGAGTAATATTCCATCGTATATATGTGCCACATCTTCTTTATCCATTCATCTGTCGATGGACATTTAGGTTAGTTCCATGTCCTGGCTATTGTAAATACTGCTGCAGTGAACATTGTGGTACATGTCTCTTTTTGAATTATGGTTTTCTCAGGGTATATGCCCAGGAGTGGGATTGCTAGGTCCTATGGTAGTTCTATTTTTTAAGGAACCTCCATACTGTTTTCCATAGTGAGTGTATCAGTTTGCATTCCCACCAACAGTGCTAGAGGGTTCCCTTTTCACCACACCCTTTCCAGCATTTATTGTTTCTAAATATTTTGATAATGGCCATTCTGACTGGCATGAGGTGATACCTCATTGTAGTTTTGATTTGCATTTCTCTAATAATTAGTGATGTTGAGCAGCTTTTCATTGCTTCTTGGCCATTCATATGTCTTCCTTGGTTAAATGTCTATTTAGGTCTTCCACCCATTTATTAATTGGATTGTTTGTGTTTTTGTTATTGAACTCCATGATCTGTTTATATATTTTGGAGATTAATCCTTTTTCTGTTGTTTCATTTGCAAATATTTTCTCCCATTCTGAGGGTTGTCCTTTTGTCTTGTTTATGGTTTCCTTTGCTGTGCAAAACCTTTTAAGTTTGATTAAGTCCCATTTGTTTATTTTTGTTTTTATTTCCGTTACTCTAGGAAGTGTGTCAAAAAAGATCTTGCTCATTCCTATACACCAACAACAAAAAATCAGAAAGATAAATTAAGGAAACACTCCCATTTACCATTGCAACAAAAAGAATAAAGTACCTAGGAATAAACCTAAGGAGGCAAAAGACTTGTACTCAGAAAACTATAAAACACTGATGAAAGTAATCAAAGATGACATAAACAGATGGAGAAATATACCAAGTTCTTGGAATGGAAGAATCAATATTGCAAAAATGACTACACTACCCAAAACAATCTACAGATTCAATGCAATCCCCATCAAACTACTAATGGCATTCTTCAGAGAATTAGAACAAAAAATTTTACAATTCGTATGGAAATACAAAAGACCACAAATAGTGAAAGCAATCTTGAGAAAGAAAAACAGAGCTGGAGGAATCAGGCTCCCCTACTTCAAACTATACCACAAAGCTACAGTAATCAAGATAATATAGTACTGGCACAAAAACAGAAATATAGATCAATGGTACAGTATAGAAAGCCCAGAGATAAATAAATAAATAAATCCACGCACATATGGTCACCTAATTTATGATAAAGGAGGCAAAAACATACAATGGAGAAAAGACAACCTCTTCATTAAGTGGTGCTGGGAAAACTGGACAGCTACATGTAAAAGAATGAAATTAGAATGCTACCTAATACCATACACAAAAATAAACTCCAAATGGATTAGAGAAAAACAGGAAAAACACTCCTTGACATGTACCATGTCTTCTAAGTGGTCTCCCACTTCAGAAGGATTAGTTTTCTTCTTTCATTGGGTGCAGTCTTCGATATATATATATATATTCATTAAGTCAAGTTGATTGATAGAGCCATTCACATCTTCCATATCCTTACCTTTGTTTTCACATATACTATTTTTGTATTCTCTTGATCAATTGACATCATGAAATGTCCTTTTTTAATCTTGAG